>NC_088115.1:6371250-6973541 GCF_036370855.1 Dromaius novaehollandiae | reverse complement strand
GTTTTGCCTTCAGCAATAGCAGGTCTGCAATACTCTTCTAGACTGACATCTGAAGGCTAGAAGAGATAACCCAAAGCATCTCAGACAGCACTATGTGCCTGTGTGTATGTACCTGAATCACATTCGCCATAAATGCCTGTAATACAGTGTGTGTGCATCTAAGCTAGCCGCTTGAGGTCCTGTTCAGTTAATAGTGGAGCCCAGAGTGATTTTAAGAAATGATTCATCTTATTCTGGTACCAGCCACCATCAAACTTTGATATTGACTTCCTTTTTGAAGTAGCCTGAAATTTCTGGATAATAATAATATGTGTAAAAACAAGGTGCCATCATTCTTTTCCAGTCTAATCATACATGCATAGAGCTGCCCAGGAAACAGCAATACAGTGCTTCCTCTCTGATTGTTTTTATTTTATTTTAAACAAAAGAGGATTGTGGCGTAAAGTCAGTTTTGATGGGTCTCCAAACAGAAAGATGTTCTTGCAGAGAAAGAAGGATGGGTTTTTAGTTTCAGTTTTTTACAGTTTTTCCCTCTAAAGGTTTCCTTCTTTTCCCAAATAAAAAACTACTTATTGACAAAGCTTATTAAACTTAATCTAAGATTTGAAGAAGACAAGTTAGAACATTTGGAAATGGTGAAAAAGCAGATATTCTAATGTTGGGATTAATCACAGCTCCCTGCTTTCAGTTGAACTTCAAGTTTTAAAATGAAACCGAATATCTATTGAAACAACTGAACATCTATGAGACAACTGCCTAAATTCAACATGCACCTCTCCATGTGAACCGGGTATGTCAGTGCCCATTAAGGCTAATGGAAATGTAATTAATGTAGTCAGTGGAAAGGAAAGGACAATGCAGTAGACTCAACATAGCTGTCCGTCTTAAGGTTATTTAGATTAGTCTCTCATCTCCAGGGACAGTTCAGAAACAAAAATCTGGTGCAACTCTAAAAAATTAGCATTTAAGGACACAAAAGGAAGAATTATGAATCTTTCTTGGGTAGATTAATACAGCTGATCACCTTTCATCCATTTCAAGACAGGTACCAATACCTGACATCACCTGTTGGAAGCTAATTTAACTCTTTTAACACTGTTCTTCAGGCAAGCCTGTGACTGCAGTGTAGACATCCTCTATGTGCAGATAGAGGAGACAATGGGATCAGAAAGCATACATGACAGAGAACAATAAAGAAATAAAATACAAGAAATATTAAATCAAAGGTAACATTGATGATTTTCTTCCATTCATCTGGAAAAATTGGAAAAGGGGTCAATGAAAGGTGATTTTCTACCTTCATATTTGGAAGATAGAAATCCTAGCCAGGTACTGAGTATTTCAGTGTCATACTTCACACAGTGAAGGTATTCATTAAATGTTTATTAAATTGTCTGGAAAATGTTTATAAATAAGACTTATTTTTATTTGAATTGTTCTTAGAAACAGTTATGGGATTCTTCTCTGTGCTTACAAAAACTGAGAATGCAGCCTGACCTAAAAAAAAAATCAAAGTTTAACAATCAAGTTCTTAAAACATGAGCTTGTGCAATTTCAGGCTTTACAAAAATGTTGGAAATAGGTTTTTGAACAAGCGCAAAACAACCAATTTTTGACTGATCCCATTTTCAGAAACTGCTAAAGTTTTGGCTCAAAGTCTTTAAAAAAGGAAAGGTATTCCTTGAGACAGAGCCAGGTGCATGGAAAGTTTCACTGCAAACACTTGAATATAGCAATGTTAACAGCAGCTGAGAATAGCCATTTGAAACTGAAAAGATATTTCTGAAATATGGGAAATTAAACATAATATTTGTATCACAGACTAGAGAAGTGCAAAATCACCCTTGGAAACCAGAAACTACCAGGGCAAACTCTGCTAAGACCCTTGCATACATTTATATTTATAGTTAGTCATAGACAGATAGCTACATAGACAGACAGATAAATAGATAGTACGTATTTATATTTATAATTACATTATGAAATTCTTTTCCCAATAGCTTCCCACTTCTCCTCTAAGAACTTGAGTGAAAAAACATAATAATAATATTTTTTTAATGCATGTTCTATGTAAATCCACTAGTTTTCCAATAAACAGAGCTTCTGTTACATACAGAAGCCTCCCTGTTCCCTGCAGCAAGGTTTAGCCCCTGTCTGTGCACATTCACAGTGCAGATCTTCACTACTTGCAATAAGCAGACACTTACTGTATATCAGTAATATTCAACATCCTGGCACAGCCAGCTGACAAAATACATAATACACATGTACAGAAATACTTCACTAACAAATACATGAATTTGGACCCCTTCTTCTTAAAGGCACCAGGGAAACAAATGAGACGGGCGCTGTATTAGAGGCAGGGCATTAACTCCTAATATTTAACAAAGAAACCTAAGGCAATTACTTAACGACTTAAATGAAACAAGAGAACTGGCAGCTGCCTGCAGTACTGGAGTAATTCTCTAACATTTATGAACAACAGAGATTTACTAATATCTCTCATCAGCAGTTAAAAGTTGCTCTTTTGGCCTTCTAGCTCCTTGTTCCACTGAGCTTTCTCAGGCCAAGGGGAATATTGCTCCTGTTCAAAGCAAGGGCAAGTCCTGTTCCTTTGTGCTGGCTCCAGAGCCTGCCCTCCGTCTGCAGTGCTGACCCTGGGGCCACGCACGTAGCAGGCTACTCAGTGCTGCAGATTACAGGCAGGCTGCCAAATAAAAAGCTTTAACAAAACAAACCAGATATCCAAGCATAACACTCAGGCAAAGCAGAACGGCCCTCGCTTCCCCAGCCCGTCGGCTTTCCTCCTCCTCACTTCATCAGGCTATAAACATTGAAGTTCATGAAGAACTTGAGCTCTTCCAAAACCTCAACATTATGATCGCAGTATATAAAATTACAGACAGTAAGGGGCTACAAATGGCTTTACTACCTTATAGTGAAAAGGGGGGGGGGGGGGGGGGCTATGGGACCAGCTTCCAAGGGCTGACTTGGGGCAAACAAGCCTTCTGTTTCTATCCTACAAGGAACTCAGCAGTTGTGACATGCACCACAAGGGTCGGGAAGCTCAGCACCTCCACAATCCTACTCATTTTGTAACTAGCATTTGGATAAACAGACTGCAGGGTGGTCAGCTGAGCTGGCTGAATGACCGTGGACCAACTATTTCTTTGTTCTCACAGGTGAAAGCAGAACTCCAAAAGCAATGGTCCCGTTTCCTGCTGGCAGATCCCTTTGGCTGTAAGCTCTGCTTCCTTGGAGAAAACATCAAATACCTTAGGAAATGTCCACAGAAACAGAAAACACAGCACCTTGGCAGCAACATCTTGTGCCAGAAAGTAATTGAGCCCTGGAATGGGCACCTCCAGCAGGCATTGGTGAAGAACAGGAGAGAGAACTGCCCAGGGTTAGGCTGTGCTCTGCCATCTTGTCCACGAGCAAGCATATCAGACAGCAGTGAAGAAGTCACTACTGGAGAGACAACGGAGGAAGTCTTTGAAGAAAGTGAATGTTCTTAACCTGTGATGGCCAGGAGGAGAGAGGTTTGCTGGGTTGAAGAATCCTTTGAGTTGACCAGTCTAGAAGATAACTGATGCTGAAGGGGACGTATGCAGTGAGGCAGGATGTAATGTGGACATGAATAGGACTCTGGATACACACATTTTTGTCCCAGTAGCTTCATCCACACAGGTCCACCATTCTATTCATATAATAAAGTTGTGTGTTTGTTTATTTTGCAGCTTGATTTCACAAATAAAGATATGAGACTAGAAGACTCATTTCGTATAGAATTTTCTCAGTGTTAAGAATTTAATACAGGATGGATATTTAAATAAAATATTACTAAAATTTGAATAATTGATTAATTTAAAAATATATCTGAAGTTTTTAAAGAGAACTTTCTTTTATGAGAATGCATGCTTTGCTTACATACCATTTTACTCTATCACTCCATTTACTTCTTCATAACCCTTTAGCAACACTAGATACTATCTGCTGACAGTGTCTTATCCAATTTAAAAAAGACTGAGTTCCTCTAGAAGGCTTTAAGTGCATTTTATTTGACTGCTAGAAATGTGAAAATTTTAAGAATTTTATTATTTCTCAGTAAAATAGTTTACTTTTTAATTGCATGTTAAAATATTTCTAGTGGTAAAGGAAATAGTTTTCAGTTCTGTGAGCAGCAGTCCCTGCTGAGCTGTGTTTTCTCCTCTCTATTATGTGTATAACCTTTTGACCTCTTTCAGTTTATAAAAATCAATTTTTTCCTATAAGCAGACCCAGGAGGCCTGGTGAGAACAATCATTACATGGATCCATTCAGAAGGCATGTTTGTAAGTAGACAGATCATCAACTTTCATCATCAAAATATAGCATTATTTATTGTGTCACTAAAGCACAGAAGTTGTTAAATATGGATGACCACACACACAATGTATCTTTACAACAGTATTACAAACTCTTCATATCTAAATAAAATATTAAACTGTCTAGAAGATGGCAACTGATTCAACAATTCAAACACGTTAAGAGAGTCAGCTGTTTTCCTCCTAGGGAGGAGAAGCTATGCAGTAAGGTACCTTCCTGGGATCCACCTCCAGTCCTTCGTGGAGTCCCAGGTCTGCTGGAGGCACATTGCAGCCAGAGAAGCTGATAAGAGGAGCTGCAGCACATACCTGGGCCCGAAGACAGAAGTCAGACCACTTCCAGGGTTTCTACGAGATCATGGACTAGAGAGACAAAAAATAGTTGGGAATTACCTTAGAAGAAAAGACAAGAAATATATTCTTGTTCTGATGAAATAAAGAGGTGAAGGAGACAGATTGACCTATAGTGATACTTGTTCATGAGTAACATTTTCTGTGAATTACTTACTCAATTTGCACACAGATTAATTGTCAGACAACATAAATTTTGTCTATAATATTACTATGGATTTTTCTCTTTATCCATTAACTGATTAACATTCCTCTACAAATCTCCACCACTTTCACCTTATCAGAAAGACTGATGTGATCTAAAGGCTTCTTCCCTCTTAATGGTAGTGGCCAGGCTCCCGTGGTCCTGGCAGTTTGGGCTCTGCTGAGGCAATTCATTAAGTAAAGCAAGATGGTATATTCATGCTCTAGGCATCAGAGACAATGTATGCTGAAGACTGAGTCACAAAGTTTGGAAGTGGTCTTTCTGAAGGATTTTGTTCTCCATCAGAACTTGTAAGACCAAAAGTTGAATCTCAAGCCCAAAATAGCTTGTGGGTTTCATCTGACCTATCCTATTAGGTGTAGCATGATGACTGGTCTGAGTTATATGAATAAGGTTTATTTAATCTAAATATTCTGTTGTGAGGCATGCTATCAATTTTTATGTTTTCCTACATATAAAACACAATCTTCCAGACAGAAAGTCTCCTTTAATGCTCTGAGATGTCAACTACATAATAATTATAAATGTTCTTCTTCATTTAAATAGATTTCTTGTATTAAGAAACATATGTGCTTCAAGGGCTCAGAGAGCGAACCCTCTTGCTTATCTTGGTAAGGAGAGCCCTCTGTCAGCTGTGCCTGGGAACTGATGATACTGGTTTGTACTTTTTACAATACTGAATAAATTGAGATGTGCCCATTCTAGCATGCTTGATGTGTTCACTTCCTGAAACACCAAATAGAAGTGAAATGAAGAAGTCTCCCATGTGCCGCCTCATTATATCTTATGAAAAAGCTAGGATTGGCAGGGTTGAACGCCTGGGAAAAAAAAACAGCATTAATATTGTGTTTTATTCCAGTACAAACATGAGTTAATATAAAAAACACTTATTACTAAAGGGAGAAAATACAATTTTAATAGAATAGATAAAGCATCATGTGATAGCTTGTTCTTAAACTACAGTTATAACAGTATTATTAACCCTCTTTCTTCAGGATGTCGAGGCTGGGACAGGATAGCAAGGTCCACCTTAGCTGCTGGCCAAGCTCTGACAGGGTTGCAAAATGGTCTCCCTACAGCTCCAGGCTCAAGCACAGGAGATCACAGACCTGCACCTCTGAGTCCATATGAATGAACGAGTTCCCAGCCTTCCAAATAACTGTCCCTGAAACCAAAGTTGGAGAGAGTGAAGCCCTACCAGAAAAATATGCCTTCCTCAGCAGTCTTGATTTTTGTGAGTGCTCAGTCCTAACTGGAGATTTTAAGATGATCCTGGGTGTGGGGGACAGCAGCAGGACAGAGAAATGCCAAACCATGACATGCATCCTCAGGAGCCTGTAGCTCACAACTGTCTGGGCATAGCTGATGTCAGCTTCTTCATGTGCATGGTGGAAGCAGATCAAACTACTTTCAGCTTGATTACATCTGTGTTTTGCAACCTGCTGTCTTTTGGTCCACTCCTCAGCACTTCTGCAGACACTGCCAAGCAGCAAGTCCTGGGCTGTTTAACCCTCTCCCAGTGTCTACTCTCTTTCGTTTGGTACCCAAGTCCACCTGGAACTCTGATTTTCACAGTATGCATTTTAAAACCCTGTTTGATTGTTCTGCATGTTACTGATGAAATTCTGCATTCTACAGCATATCTTCAGATCTTCAGAGGCTGTGTTTATACTGTGTTTGAGAGCTGAGCTTGTTCCAATTCACATTTGCAAGGCCAAGTGGTCCCTGAGCCCCTTGCACCTACCATGCCTGAAGGCTGGAGTTTGTCTGGATCAGTTCCTCACAGTGACACGGCCTCTCTGTATGGAAGACCAGTCTAGTGCCAGAAAAATGGCACAATTTGCAGGAAGTTTGGACCTGGAGGTTTGGCGCTGACTTCACATGAATTATACCCATAACCACATGTGCCATATTAACAGTAGAGGAGACAATAGCTGATGAAGTGCTTCTGGCTTCTTGCTTCCTTTTGTTTTCACACTTCAACTTGCTGCCTCCTCTCCTCCTATGCGTTTAAGAACCAGTACAGTCTGCCCTACTGCAAAGCCCTACCTTCAGGCAGAAATTGCAGCTTAGCAAAGAGGGTAGTGAACATACCACATAGCAGGACAAAAGAAAGCAAGAAAAAATTGCTCCAGGTCTGTCTTCAGCTTTTCCCTGCCTCCCATCTCTACAACCCCACCTCTGGCAGGCAGCCAGCGCTTAAGGGTCAGAGGAGGCACGTGGTGTTTCTGCTTAGCGCTGCCAGTGTGTGGTTTAAGCTCATTCAAGTTTTAATTTCATGGACACAATGAGCAGATGATTGGAAGTCAGGATGTTTAGATTTGTGTTTAATGATTTCTAGCTTGCTGGGTAACTTTGGAAAAGTTAGGTCAGCTCCCTGCACTTCAGCTTCACGTTTGTTAAACAAAGATGATGGTAATGACTGCCTGTTCAAACACTACAGAAGAGCAAGGTGACAGGTTTGTCACTAGTATTTATTGTTTAGTTAAACAATATCAAAAACTCAGACAAGAATTATAAAAGTCCAAAGACAACCTAAAATATAACACTTTCATTTTTAAAACTTTGTTTTAAATCTTTTATTTCCAGACCAATCCTCTTCATTGGGGTAGCTGATGCATTTGTACTGTCATCCTTCCGGTAGCATCCTTAAAGACTGGAAAGGGAAGGTAGGCTGCTAATGAGTCAGGGTCATCACCTGTGGGCAGCAATAAGGCAGCAGGAAGGACAGAGACACAAGTCTTGTTTTTTGCCTCTGGAGGTCTTATGAACATTAAACTCTTAAACTTCGGGGATTTGGGGGGACGGACAAAAATCAGAGCAGTGTCTCTGCTGTTCTGTTGGTGGCTGCATGCTCCAAACACAGCAAAGCAGGAGCCTTAGCTCTGTTCCCTAAAATAATTGCATACAATAAGAAGGAAAACTGGAGAGTTGTATAGCCTAAACGATTTTTCCGACATCTGAGTGTCACTGAACTCAAAATCTCACAAAAGAAAAAATGCAAGAGAGTAATTCTGCCTTAATTCTGTTCTTAGTCAAAAAGTTAAATTGCATTGTGAGTGTGTGAAACTTGCACAGCAGGAGATTCTGCTTCCTTATCCCCCTGCCTACAACCTAAGATGTCAGATGTTAACCTCTAAGTATGAAATTTTTTGGATTTCCATGTTCTCCCAGCCCCTGTCAACATCTCATTCACCTGCACTGAGCAATGCCACAGAGCTGCAGCCAGGACTGCACTTGGAGGGCACATGGCCTTAACTGCAGCTGATCCTGGCATCACCGATTAGCATGCTGGCAAGTGGCTGCTCCGCATGTTTGGGACACTCCAGTGAAACCTTTGTCAATCTTTTGGGGAAAAGGTGTAGAGGACTGCCACACCTCAACAACATTTGTTGTTGCCTTGTGGCATGACTCAGTTGTACGATTGCAGCTGAGGAGTTCTCCCCTACTCTCCTGGAGTGCTCCTGGCTTTTTTTATTTCTTCATGGCTGTGCTAAGAGGAAACTTGTGCGTGAGAAGGGTGCGCCATGCTCTGAAACCCAGTTGGGTGAAGGCGTCTCCTATGCCATGCTGTGAGTTTAGATCTGCTCAAACACATCCCTGTGCCAAATGACTGAAATCTGTTGCCTGGCTCCAGGACGCCTCAATATAGGAAAGCTGTGCATGATCCTGCAGAGGCGTGCAGGCTTCTGCACAGCCTGGAGCATCACAGAATGGTTGAGCTTGGAAGGGACATCTGCAGATTTTTGTGACCCCCCCCCTCCTCACCTATCCTCACGTAGTGATATGGGCATAGAAAGGAAGGGTATGGTGTCCAGACTTCTCTGTATTAATGTGATGGTGAACTATGCAAGGGATGGCCTAATGAGAGACCAAGAGAATGAAAGGAGGTAGGGAATGAACCACTATTAAAATGAAGAATTGAAGCTGTCTGGGCAGAAGAAACTGTACAAAGAGGGAGAGCCCATGAAGGCTGAAAGAGGAAAATAGGGATACACTAGACAGGAGAGACCAAATGCAAGACTGTGAGTATCAGAGAGAAAGCCACAAAAGACCAGGAACAGTTGTGATCAAGAAACAGGCAGTCAGCAGCTTCCAGTCAGAAAAGAAAACCAGTACAGAGCAAAGATGAAGTCCAGATAAAATCCTTGGAGCAGAGAGAGGTCCAGATGTGAGCAGGAGGTAAGAAGATTCTGATATTGGTAAACATTATTATGTTTGAGCTTGCGCCTGGAAGGAAGACAAGGCTGGATCTCCATCTGGAGAAGAATGTAGTTTCTTGCATGAAGCAGGTTTTATTTTGGGGAGTTGGGTTTTTTTTTTTTTTTTTTTTTTTTTTTTGGTAGATATGTGGCAGGTATGGGGGACAGGAGTGTATATGTTCCAGGGAGATGAACCCAAACAAAATGAACAGTTTTGAGGACAGGGCTGAGGGTCCTAAAGAAAAGGTGAAGACATGATTGCCTGTGGTTAGGTGGAATGATGACTTTGCTGGGTGAGCAACACTAGATGCTATTCAGTCATCTGTCATTTCCTAGAAGTTTGTCCAGCCACGCACCCTGTATATTGTTTCCTGGGTGTGGTGGGCTGCATGCTTACAACCAGCTGTGCTGATCTAATTTCCATAGCTATGTTGAGTCATCAAAGGAAGACAAGAACTTTGGCAAAGGTTGAGCAAGGAATACAGTAGGATGGCTATTGCCACTGTGTTCAGGTAAACCAACACTGAGGCAGCTTGAATCCTTCAGAGTCCATGGAAGTGAAGTGTGGGTGTGATGAGTACAAAATGTGAAGACCAAAAGCAGGAGAGGGAACATCAATGCAATGAGAGCACTTATTCAGACAAGACCATCCCTGTGCTGGAGCCATTGCCTACAGTCAACACTTTGGTGGTTTCTTCTCTGGTCGCTTCACACATGGCTGGTGGAGAGGATTTCCTACCTTGCTTCCATATTGCAAACATCACACCTTTACTGCTAGTCTGTGCCAAAGTTGTTCTCTAAGCCTTCTTTCTTGTAACATATCCATAGAGGTTATACTTGTTTTATGTTTAGAAGATAATTGAGTTTTCTTCAAATCTCAGTGTAATTGTTTTAGATAATAGCATCTATAATCATTTCAGAACAATTTCTATGCCAGCAATTCAAGGACATCAGATCAAATTTTCCTGTAGTTGTTAACTGAAGTTCCCATTAACTCTAGGGTAAGGAATTACAAAACATAGGAACTGTCAGGAGAAAAATAACCCCAAAATAGTATTAGGTGTTTTTAGGAAAGAACTAGACACCTCAAATTATTTATGAGTTGACATTCATCTTAAATACCTTGTGTAGTTCTGGACTTTCCACCTAGAGACAGGCACAGAGGAGTAGGATAAGGAATGGCTTTTGGGACCAGAACTGCTCACCCTGGAAAACAAATGAGTGGGGCAGGAGGGAAGGAATATGATAGCAATCTATCAGATCATGGGTGCAATACAGAAAGCAAGTAGCTGTCTCTTCTAGTACTAGAACAACTTAAGCTGGGTAGGTGCAGCCTAATAGCAAGTGGGATTTCATATAGTAGTACATCACTATACGAAAATCACTGTATCAGTTCATCAGCATCATACTGTGCAACTATTTTCTACAGAATGTTATGGCAAGTTTACATGAGCTTAGAAAGGAATTCATGGGAGGGAAAAAAAAAAAAATCTGTCAAGGGCTATTAAACACAAGACTGTCATTCCTGAGGAAGAGAGTCCCTGAACAAGGGTTACCAGAGGCTCAAAGGGTATTCTACAGCAGTATCATGAAGCAAGTAATGAGTTTGTTTCAGCAATAGAGAAAACTGAGGAAAAGCACAGAGCAAGTGCAATCAAAGGTGTGGGCTGCACACATTCCTTCAAGATGTGTAAGCACCACAGCCATGAGGCAGTTAATTATACTACAAAATATACAGTTGTAACACATTTCATGCTTTGTTTGCTAAAATCTGCAGGCATCTTCATGACAACGTGAGCTAACAGGAAAGAATCCTGAGAAATGTCAGGAGTGTTAGAAATGCTAGCAGTACTACTCTCTGCTCCCACATTTTTACCTTAACCACAGCATCATCTTTCTCCTTTTTTTTTTTTTTTCTCCTACCACAAGCACCCTTTCTCCTTTTTGTTCCCTTTAAATAGATTTGCCATAAAGTGAAAAGACAGTAAGAAGAGCTCCTGAAGCTTGAATCTCTGAGTAGAGAATGATGAATGTCACCACATTGGCAAGGTCAGCTTAAATGAATATAAACAGCTAAAATAAAAGGAGTTCTAGTCTCTTTAGACAAACAGAGGCAAATCATATATTGTTAAAGCATTTGCTAAGTGTACAAAAAGTTTAGCTTTGTAAATAAAAAAATTGTAATTTATGCTGTAGCTGCAGGAGCCTAAGCGTTTGGTTTTCTGCTTTATACAACAGGAAGTGAAGTAAAATTGGAGTTAGAAGTTCTTATCCTCTACCTTCAGGGACTTGTGAAAAAACAGCGCAAACAGAGCATGAGGCAGTAGCCGGTGAGGCTGGACTGTTTGTCCCTACAATAAATACTTCACTAGTGAATGTTTGTAATTTTTTTTCATTTGTATAAGGACAGAGACAGTAATTTAGACAAGCAAGATTTTTCACATTTCCAAGAAATGTGAAATCAATATTTTTGTGGTTTGACTCAGGATAGAAGATCCTGACTGCCAAAACTTCACTTCTTTGTGAGGTCAGATTCAATGTAAGGCATGCAAACAGCCCTCCTTGGGCCATTTTGTCTTGACCATTAGTTCTGATGAACACAGGAATTGCCATTGTGTTCAGTGAAACCATGTGGGCAAAAAGGTAGTTGGCACCTGTGTAGCAAACCAGGAAAGATTCATAGAACAAAATTTAAACTGACTGTAGCAACTCTGCACATACTTTGCGTTTAAAGACCTCATGGAGGACATATGTCACAATAACCCTGTGAGATTTCCACAAACATTTTCAGCCCATTTTGCTTGTAGAGTAAGGCCAGATTTAACTTTTTTCATTTGACTCAGAGCAGTAGTAATGACCTCTTCTATTCAACAGTCCCGTGAGAATCCTTACAAGAACAGTGCAAATCATTTGGAGTATTTCTGGCCTTCTACCACCTGGTGTGTTTCTCCATCTGTCCTAAGTTACAGGGTAGAATCATCTCTTCTTGTGTTTGTACAGTGACCAGCACAGATGGATGGAGACAGGACAAACAAGTTATCATCTCTTAGGGTCTTGAGGGCACTAGCAGGCCTTAATTGCCCTAACCAGCCTCACATGGGGCCTCCACCCACATCCTCTGCCAATGGGTGCCAGGAGCTCCACCTAAATTCAGGCCTGGGCATCCAGTCCTTGTCTAAGCTATGCTGTAGGTGCTGCTATCTCCAGTCCTGTCTTCTGGATGGACCTTGGTCCTGTTGTAGCCTTGTCTCCTAGTCCTGGCTCTGGCTTCATCTCCCACTGCTCCTGATCGAATTCCTTAGATGCACCTTGGACCTGGTTCATGACCTCACCTTGTCTGAGGATGTTGATGGACCCCATTACTAGTGCCCTGCTCTTTCCACAATGTTCAGAGCCTGTGGGGCTGTGCCCTGCTGAGGGAGGGCACAGCCTGTGCTGTGATCATCCTTGGCTCATGGCTTGTTCCCTCCTCATGGAGTATGCCCTGCTTTTGCCATTTCCTGACACCATTATTCTTGATCGCACTTTTTTTTTTTAAACGGAAATATGACTGTTTATGATGGACACAGGTGAAGCATGAGAAGATATAAGAAGCAACTCCACTAGGGTGATCCCAGGGAAGAGGACTGTGCAGTAGAGGATTGTGCAGTTCCTTTCCTAACTTGGCATCCTGCATCCACCCGGTAGCATGCTTCCAAGATTGTAGATCTCAGTGGTATAAAGGTTCAGGACCATTTCTGCCCTTAGCTGGAAGTTATGCCCTACCCCTTGCTCAAGAAGCCTTGTGCTGCACCACCACTGCTCTGCCCTGTAACTACAATTAATTGCAAAGCCTTTCCCTGAAAAGATACTGCCCTGGCAAAGATTGCAATTGAGGGCCGAGCAGCAGTACTGCAGCTGGAAGTAGAGCATGTAATGAAGCTGCAAATGCGATGCTGTCCTTGGCCAATTGTATTGATTGTCAGGATCATATTCAAAGAAAAATCATGCAGCTAGATGTCACATGGACAGGTCCTATCACAGGACATGTCCTGTCACCTCCTCTTTCCTTTTCCCATTCCAAATCAGGATACATTGCAGGAGTGTAGACTCTTAAAATGAGCAAGGGTGAGCCAATTATGGCAATAAAGCAAAATTTAAAAAAATAGGCAACTACACATTTGTGGCTAAGATGGTTGTTTCCTATGCTGTTGGATCTGTGCCTGCACAGGATCCATCTCCAATCTTGATAACACATCTTGAAATTTTCAGTTGACACAGCTGCAGTTTTCTAAAGACATCCACCCTGAAGCCCTGCAAGGCAAAAAACATGAGGCACACTGACATCTGGTGTAAGATCCTGACATACACACTCCAAAAACTAAAACCCGCATTGTAAGAGGCAGCAATGGCTCTGACCTGTGAGGGAGGGTGAAAGGGCACCTGAAAATATTCCTGGGGTTTCTCAAGAGAAGAAAGTTGGTTGTAAAGAAATATACGTAGAAAAACTATACCAGACATAACACCACCCCCTGTATTAAAAAATAAACAAGTAGCGTCAGCTTCCTCTGTGTTCACGAGAACTTGCAGATTCATTTTCAGTGATACTTTTAGCAGATATTTTAGTTGTTCTAAATAGATTTAGTCACCTGGTTGGTAAGAGTGCTTGTTTCTGGCTTGGTGTTTATGACAAGTCTTTTAACTATGTTTCTGTCAAGTATCTAGGGTGTTTCTTGACTATAGCAAAAACAGGGCTGGAATGTGAAACATATCAGCTAGGATCATGTAATAAGTGCATGTAATTGTAATGAGATTTCACCATTTTCATCCTTGAGACAGACACAGAAGGATTTGAGTGGAGGTGCTGGGGTAGCGATTCCACGAGATGTCTTAACCACAGAATCTGAGCAAACTCTAGTGTATGAGGACCCTTGACCCATCTTTGAATCCTGTATTTTTTTGGTGCTCAGCATTCTGT
The DNA here is from genome assembly GCF_036370855.1 of Dromaius novaehollandiae. NCBI lineage: Eukaryota > Metazoa > Chordata > Aves > Casuariiformes > Dromaiidae > Dromaius > Dromaius novaehollandiae. The sequence goes on along the minus strand of NC_088115.1, from coordinate 6,959,459 downwards.
CTCCAGTGGTGGAAAGCAATAAGCAGCCAGGGAAGAGTATATGACCGGGCACATGAGTAGTGCTGCTTCCCTCAAATACCTGCCTGTGTTTCATAAAGCTGCAGTTAAGAACTTTCTGCAACCAGAGGCAACATCACTGGATGCAGCAGTGTTTGGCAGGTACTATTTGAACAGTCTAATCCATTTTAAAATAATGCAAGCATCTGACATCTTCAGCATCCTACAGCATAAGATTCTGCAATTTAACTATGCAGTTTAAGAGCAATTACCATCTTTCACCTGTTTTGATATTCTTGTCAAATTTAAAAGCCTCTCGCAAGAGAGATTTGTGTTAAGAGCTTTCCTGGCTTGTTCAGACTTTGGGAAACCCACAGTTGCCATATATAAAAGAGAGAGGAAATACTGGCAGATCCTCTTTTGAAACCTGATACAGGCTGGGAAGAGAAATACAGTGCTCTTGGGAAAGGAAGGCTATATGCTCCTGGACTTAAAATAATTTAGAAGAAGCCATTTAAAACTAGCCCTTAGCTTCTTGCACTTATGCCCCTGTGCAAAACCCCAAAGTGGGGACCTAAAAGAGGTGTTCATTTGTACAGAACATGCCTTATGAAAAGCTTTTCTCTTACAAAGAGGAAACAGTTAATGAAATGTTCTGTGTAGCACTGTTAAATTTTATTAACCTATGGACTACTGGGCTTTGAATTAAAATCAAGTAGGAAAAACTGAAGTGAGTATACTGCCATATATTTCACTAGCAACTTAAGGGCATTTTCTTCAGAGGAAAAGCACAGGACTAGAGCAAGTCTCTTACTGGATGCTGCAAGGAAGGACACTCCCCAGAGTCCAGAGCTATGGAAGCACCATAAGGCTATGTTTTCTGTAGCTGAGTTGGATAGAGAAATGTTGATAAAAGATTAACCATGCTTTTATCCCAACAGGAGCAGTGTCGAGGCTCTAGGCGCTCTCAAGGCTTTGCTATTTGGGAACTGTAGAATGGTATGAACGAGCATATGGGAAAAAATGCCATTTTATAAGGTAGATGTACATCAATGTTTCATCTTAGGTGACAAAGGCATTGCTTTTGTTTCAAAAGGATCAGTTATTAATGGCTCTAAAATCCTCAGTTTACTCTGCAAGGCCTTCTAGGCTCATTGGTTTGTATTAAGCATCCACCTACAATGTACGATGGGTGCAGACAGACCCTGGCTGAAATAAAAAGAACCAAAAAGACAAAGTTTTCTTTAAATAGACCAATGAGGCTTTTATTTCAGGGAAATCATTGCAAAAAGTACATAACCAGATCCTTGAAACATGCTTTGAAATTAACCAGATGTGTCAGAAAAGTTGCATTTTTTTACAAGTTTTATGACTGTTCAAAATTAGTAATGAAAATATAGTCTCTACTCAGAAGTCGACACTTAACATCAACAGCATAGGAGAAATATGCAATGGCATCTGCAGGCAACCAAGCCATGGCCTAGTCCTGAAATATTCTCTGTAAAGCAATTCTGTCTAAAGTGCCTCATTCAGCATTCACTGACTATGTGCCTAAATAATTTGATTGCTAAATTCAGATGCCTCTGTCACAACAGTTATCCAGGCAGCATATCTCTAGGGAACGCTTCTAAAAACCTTCTCACACCGGCTAATGTAATGGCCAATAAAAGAGAAGACCTTTCCATAGAGGCTTCCTTGATATGAGTCTGGGTGGGTGCTATTTGAAACCAGCTCAGTTTGCATTTACTGCAATTTTCAGGACTGTCATGAACAAAACCTATGCTGGTTAAAGCATTTTCCTTTTACTAGCAGGGTGTCAACTCATCTTTTGCCCAGCTTCCTGTTGGGTCTTTTTCCTGCCAATAGGACCATCATCTCACAACCTTTTTTTTAAGTGACATGGAGATGGGGCTACATGTGTCATGTGTCATACCCATAACACACATCCAGAAACACACGCTACAGGATCTTTTAAGTCTATGTCAGACCTGAACCATTCTCCACAGTTTAAGCTTATCCAAAGCATTTTCTGAGCTGCACCCTCTTCCAACTCTGAACAGTCTGAAAGACTGTTTTTAAGTTGGGTTTATCGATTTCCAGTTCCCTTCTTTAAACAGTCCAACTTTTCAAAGCAGTCTGGATTTAAACACACATTTTAAACAAAAATTTAAACAATGACGTCCTGATGGCTGGGGAGGCTGCATCTTATCAGGACTCTCTAATAGTTTCAGCCCTGAAAAGTAAAGCAATAATTTACTGCAATGATCCAACTGTTTGCTTTGGAAAATGCTTATGGTTCCTGGGCAGGTAAACGCAGCTTGCTGGGCACCTCAGTAAGTGAAATGCGATGTTTCTGCTGCAGTTATTTATCATGTCAGCAGCGTTCTCATTTACCAGGACTCTTGCCATATATGACAAACCATATTATTCATTCTTGCTGTAAATGAAATCACAAGGTAATAAGGATACTGAGAAACAACTGTACCATGGTGTTCAGTGACCATGCGTATAGTGTCTCTGCAACATGCTCTAGGGAGGAATCCCTGTTCCTTGGGCCAACTGACCCTTGTCAGGTTTCTATTCAGGGCACCATGGACCTTAACAGAGGCCACATTTAGTGTTTTTAAGTGGCATTGCTCAGAACTGCACTCAAACAACTCATGCAAACTCACCCAACACATTCCACCTGGAGCCACATGGCCTCCCTATAAGCATAAAACAGTTTAACAATTCATTATGGTTCTTACAAATTAGTATTTCTTATTAACACTCATCAGCAGTCTATTGCACGTGTTCATTGACAGCATGAAGCTGCAGTTGTCTCAGTGCACAAAGGAGCAGGATGAAAGTGCGTGAGGGGCCAAGGCTTGTCAGGACAGACTTGCAGCACTGGTTTGCAGTGTGGGAACAAGACCTGTTGAGATCCTTTCCGTGCTGCATCTCATAGCAGTTCTTGGGACAATTTAACCACTGACTCACTCCCAAATTTTGCCTTCAAAGAGACTAAGCTATACCACTCCAGAAGGGAATAGCAACTTAGCACAAAGGCAGTGTGCGTAATGTGAGAAACACGATCCAGAGCAAAATGGTAAGCAATCCAAAACACCACTGTGCATGCACCTTGTGATTTTAGCTTACACTTAATATTCAGATAAAGTACAACTTACAGACACTCCTAACATATTGCCTAGATCACCATATAAAAAACTTTTAAGTATTTATCTTCCAAGTCCTTTACAGCTAAATGTCACAGGCTGTGAGGCTTCCAAGGAAATATTTCAGTAGTTCACTCTGGTCATTTCACCATTATGTCTTTATAAGCACTGGTACCACAACAGTATACCAGTAAGTATTGTGGGTTGTAAAACATCTCCCCATCTTGGGTTTCAGAGCTCTGCGAAAGCTCTCTATAACTGAAAAGGCTTATCGCTGGTAAGGTGCAGTTAAATATGCCATGGCATTTGGAGAATTGCTGGGTATTCACCAAATTGGTCTGTACCATGCATCAACATCTGCAAAAGCATTCTGAGTAGTTTTAAACAGATTTAGGCTACTTTGGGCAAAGTGCAAACATTCTGCTCTGAAAACCAAGCCTTCACCTGGAACTTGTTCAAGGTCCTACCTTTCTTTTGCTTCTCTAGAAAGAGTACACACACCTCTCCAATTACTTACCTCATCAATTTATAAGAAATTTCCTGTAGTAGCAACTCCTGTATTCCTGTATCTTAAAACCAAAACAAAATCAAACCAAAAACCCCCCACATGCTAGAGCTGTGGAATGCCATTCTGCAGACAGCTGCAACAACTAAATTTTTATGAGTTCAAAGCTGAACAAATCATTAGAAGAGAACTACACTAACGGCTGTGAGATATGCAGATGATGCCTTTACCTTTAAGAGCCCTGAACTGCAAATCCCTTGTAGTGGTGCAGAGCTCAATACATGCTTGTTCTGTTTTCTGTTTTTCCAGAAGCATCCCACACTGGCCACTTTTGCAGACAGCTGTTGAACTAGATAGGATTTTGGTAAGGCTGATTTTGACTTCTGTCAAAATCCCTGCTAACATGCCTATTAGCTCAAATATCCAAAAGAGAAAATAATTATTAACAGAAACATTTTACAACAGTCTTCAGGGCTCTCTCTTCAGATAAGCATCAAGGAGCACATGGAACTTTCAGGTAAAGAACAGGCTATAGAAGACTTACAGATCATTTAAACCATGCCTGTCTCACTACAGCTGCTTTGCCACTGATCATGGTCAGCTTACCTGCTTGTTCAAGAAACAAAATCATTTAAGTTCATGTGTTTTTTTTTAATTGATTTGCAAATACAAATGACACTGGAGGAATCGTACTCAACTGAATATCATGCAGAGATCTGAAATAGATACGAACAAGTAGATTACACCTGAGTGACGTGATTGCACATTCAAGCAGCATTACACTGATCTCAATGAAGCAGTAAACGTGCATTTGGCACCCTCAGTGTACTTTGATGATATTGCAGTGAAAAGTGTGTGGCTTTGGTAGAAGTGAAAACAACTGGGTAAAGACAACAACACCATGCTCGATATGTCTCTGTACAGTTTATTTTACAGGAGATGAGATGAGCACTGTGGTGCACAGGAATTTGAAGAACAATATAGGAAAATACAGTTTAACCATATGAAATTGCTTTACACTAAGACAGAAAAATTATGTATAGCAAATGCCTTCAACATTGAAGGACGAGATCCACAGCTGACAAATTAGCTTCCATGAAACTTTGCCAGTTTACCCAAGCTGAAGATCTGCCCCTTAAATCTTTTCTGCATTCAGCTTCTTCAGTAAGTGATTCCTTCATATATCTTTACTGAACAAAAGCCATACCATAATTTGCACAATGATCCAATATTTACTAGTTACCCAGACAGAGGTTGCATGATACATAAACTATTTAAGGGGTCTATTCAGCCAAAATTTATGGGAAGATATAAAATTTTGGTTAAACATCTTTATAAAGAAGTCATTAGTACTGGCAAAAGACAACTTTCCTAAAAACTTGGAAAGCATTTAGCAAAAGTTACACAAAAAGGACCAAATAGGCAACTTCATTTTAGTAGAAAACTCTTAGTATATGACTACTGATCAGGCCTGCCTTTGAATCCCTGCTTTTAGAATTGGATTTTTCACTCTGTCTTGGACTGCTGAAAGAAAGGAAACTATTTAAGGAGGATGAGAAACCATTTGTCCAGTACTAGTACCTGCTTTTTTCATAATGACAGACATTGCTGTCCCTAAAGAGTCTTCTTCCCCTGTTTGAGTAACAGAATGGTAAATGGACATGAAAATTTCTTAGGCTCAGCCATCACCTCAAAAACTCCAAAGGAACAAGAGATTTCAGGCCAAACATTCCCAAATTTAAATGGCTGGATTGTCATGTCATGCAGATATGAGATCCCCAGAAGCACTAATCAGCTTTACACTTCCAGTACCAGAAAATTTGTTTCAAGCAACTGCTTCAAAGAGAAGAGTCAAGGTTTGTTTTTTAAAAAATAGCACTACTTACATCCAAGATGCCCTTTACTCAACTATTTTTATGTGAAATTCCTTGCCTATTCTGCAGAGACCCCTGTACTGAAGGATGTCAGAAGATTAGGTTAGCAACTGTCCTTTAATGCAGTTGCTTTTAAATCTAACATTCTTAACATTTCCTACTCCATTTTCAGCACGGAGAATTTATGATGCCTGTGCTCGACAGTAAATGATCAGTGAAATAAAGGCAGGTTTGCTTGATATGTGATTGCCCTAAAACACTGCACAGTGCAGAGCAAGGAAGGAGTGTTGAGAATCTTGTGAGATCTGTGCATACTGGCTGCTCCTGAGTTTTGGAAATTTATAGGGTGAATCAATGTATTTTATATGGTTGTATGAGGTACAATTTAAAGAGGCACTTTAGGGGCAACTGCTAGCTGAATTTTAGTAGAGTTGCAGTTCAAGCCATTATTCAGTTATTTGTGAAACAATGGCCCTGAAAGACTGTACGTATTCAAAATTATAGTGTTATCTGCTCACTGAACCTGAATACAGAAGCTGAAATGCTTTTGTTCTGAAATTCCACTGAGTTTGTATCTTACGTTATATCTAAAAATAGTTCAACTTAATGTAAGTTGAAGGCATTAAATTGGAATATTTCAAATTTATGTAAATATTTTTTCCTGCAATTATTATGCTATTGACCTAAAATGTAACTGTTATAAGTCTGACAGTTTTTATCAGTGCATGATTGTTAGAATCAGATGCTTAGTTAGACACAAAAACTTTCTGCCTGAGGAATGCATGGGATTAGAAATTTAAGTCAAATTGTGCTATGTGTTGGTCCCTTCAGAAAAAAAATCTCCAGGAAGAAAGAATAAACTGTGAATAGCACAAAAAGGAGTCACTGCACTTTCAAACTCAGTGGCTGGCAAGAAAAGAGTAAAAATAGAAAAAAAAATCTCTAAAAAACAAGCACTCGTCACTCTCAGAAAATACCCAAAAGCATGAAATTTGGTCAGCACATTAAAGCAACAGAGATGTTCTATGAAAATTCAAAATTAAAGAAAAGGTCTTGAAAACTAGTGTAGATCACTGATGGAAGCGTGGCTACAGTAACAGTGAAGAGAAAAAATCAGAATTGAATGCTTCATATTTATATGAATAAGATCTACTAGAAAACAAAGTGATGAATATTATTTATACAGTAGTCCTCCAGAAAAGTCAAGGACTTAATGATGTGAAAGAATACATCACCATTATGCAACAGAAGTATTGCGTGCTCCAAACTCTTGGAAAATGCCTACAAGCCAGGCTTGATACATCTCTCCTTAACTTAGGGTCAGTTCAGTGCAATGGTGCAGGACATCACAACAACGCCAAGTGCCAAAAATCATTCTTTAGGTATCAACGTGGTGTTGCCACAAATCAGCTGTCGTGACCAGGTGCTAACCAACAAGCCCTGTATCAAGGAACAGATACAAGGGGTCATTTTGTCACTGATTGTCCTGTGCTAAGGAAAATCCAGACATTGCTGAGCCTGTTACTGGGATGTGTTAGGGCTCTGAGAAAGGCAAGTGTCTGCTGTCAAGAAGCTCAGACCTGACTGGGACAGTTAAACATTTTACTGCCCTATGTGCTTGTTTTTGACTTGAATCTGCCTATGACTATTATCTGCCTAGTTATATTAAATGTGACCAGCAGGCTCCTGTGCAAAGCCTCATATGACTCCACAGTGCAAAGGAGCTAGGCCACCGGTCAGCCATTCCCTATCACTTATTAGTACAGAAAGAATGCCCATACAGCAAGAATTATTCGTAGCAATGCTTTGGATAATGCTACCTCTGAGACCTCTTTCTCCATCTATTTCAACACATGCTGTGAAGCAAGAAGCCTGTATACATTCCACAAAGCTCAGTGATCAGGAAAGCTTATTATCTTGAAAACTTCTCTTTTAATACTGTCCTTTGAAGAAGCGTTCTTGCAAAACGGAAATCCGAGCACGTAAAGGATTGCCTCTAGACAACAGATCTGACTCTCATCTCCCGGAAAAGACCCGGCAGTCTGCTCTTGTGCAAAATACATTTTTTTTCTGTTCAGAATGGAGCAATAGACTGATCACACCACACAGTTACACTGACCCAGTCCGGGGCGGGGGGGTGCAAGGGGGCCATCAAGGTGCTGGTTTGTATTTCTAAGGTGCTTGATAGAGAAAGGCCCAGCTGTGTAAGCAGTACTCTTTTTCTCCCTGCGTGCAATTGAATAAACACATGGGCAGAGGCACTTTTTCACTTGCCTTGGGAGGTGGATTCTGACAGCTGGCATGAGAACGAGACCAGCAGGCCCTTGCTCTAGACCTGCGTTCCTGACATAGCCTGACACAGTGTCTGTCACTAGCTCTTACACGTTCAAGTGTTTGAGGTTTTTGTTTCTTAAAGTTTACCTTTTACACATACTTGAAGCCTAAGGAAAAAAGAGGTTCATGCAATCATATAGCCTGATTTTCAAAGTGTCTTATCACCGACAAACTCCATATTGACTTCCTCAAAATCTGAGCGCTGAGCACTTCTAGAGAGCAGGCCAAAAGAACAGTGTAAGTTCCTATTTAAAGACTAACGAGTCTAACTTGCAGCAACTATTTAAATAATGCCTTAAATAACAGGGATGAGTTTAAAGATGTTCTGAGAAGGTCTGAGCAATAACAACTGCTAATGAGCATTTACCAGCTTCCTGTGAATGCTTTACAGAAAATTCCTGCTACGAAGAAAAAAAAAACCAAAAAAACAAACCAAACAAAAAAAAGGGTGATTTGAATGCAGATCGCTGTCAAAACACAGGTACACAAACTGGCATTACAGTGTGTGGCTATGAGGTAAACGAAAAGCAGCTCATTCTGCAGAATGAAATTGCACAGATGAATAAAGCACAAAGAGAACCGGAGAACAAGCTTGCATGCCACCTATTATCCATGAAAGGAAGAACAATTTCAATGCTTACTATAACTGTGCAACAGGTGGGAGTACAGCTACCCCTCAGCGGCCCAAGCAGGGCTACAGAAAGGGAAAAGTACGCCAGAGACAGAATAAGGATTTCCATATATCATTTCATTGCTGTTTTGACTTTTTTATACTTTTTTTCCTCCAATTTTAAATGTAATCTCTAAAGACCCCAGTATCAAGTAAGCAATAGCATTCCCAGAATGGAACACTTGAAGATTTTCAAAAGAAGTTCTAGATGAAGAAGTGACCAACAAATGTGGGTCATGGAAGTGAGTGAACCTGAAGTAGGTTGGGAACCTGAAAATTAGGCCTTTTTAGAAGTTCTTCTATGAAAGCAACTGGAATCTTGCCAGTCATGGAAGAAGAGTGCATTTGGCCCCTGTGGTAAAGGACTCACTTTCAGTTCATCTGGGAATTCATTTAGGAAACAGCTAACATCATTGGATCCAGAATTAACTTTGTTAGGAAAAAAAGCTGAAAGAAAACCTTGGAGAAAGACTTCAAAGGAGGACTTTCCATTAAGTAAACTGTGTCAGAAGGTGGCCTAGAAGATAGCAGGCAGGCTGCTATGGAAGATGAATAGCATGTTCTCACTCTGTATGGTAGGTGAGGTTACAGTTGCTTAATAACTCACCTGTTCTGGCACCTGAGTCAGGACACCAAAACAATTCAAAGCAGCTGGAAATCATGAAGCCCTCTAGCTTATGCAATGGTAGAAAGCTCTGGCTGAATCAGAGATCACTGGAGAACGAGGCTTGACAGGGTGAGACAAGTTGCCACAATACTGTTTAGACAGAGAGTGAGCTACACAACAAAGGCGGCCTTCTGAAACACAGCAGTTTCAACAAAGACCAGAGCAAGCAGAACTATTAGATGAGAATCAAAGGCAAATTCCCACTATCGTACTTCTTTATGTGAAAACAAATGATACGAATCAAAAGCTTGCCTTCTGGTCTATGACTTGAGCGCCATACGAAGATTTAAGGTAGGTATGTCAAACAACAAAGACAGACCAGTAGATGTCTAAAACATTAAAAACTACCACCAGATATGTGGACCATCTGCTGGACAAAACAACTTGATCCCTGAGCTCAATACCTATTCAGTCCTTTATTCTGTAATTCCTATTAATTATTTACATTAAAACATCATCATACTTTTTAGATATTAGCTATTGTAACATAATACGAAGCCTGATGTCGGTCTGGGAGAGAAGCTGTTTAGGATGAGTTAATGTATGAGAAAAGAGTGGGTATGACTGTATTTTTGCATCATCAGTGGATGATGAATGCATGAATGTTACAATTCTTAGTGTCACTTTCTTAGGAATGAGAAAAAGAGAGTGGGGGTCCATCCTCCATTTCAAAGATGCCACTGCCTACTTTAAAGTTGCTGTCCATTCAGAGGCACATGGTTTTGAGCCTTCCCTAACTTATAAGACATCATAGTGTTCACAGTCCATTAGAGGATCCATTAGAGAAGGGAATAGGCCAAGTAACACTGATCCCAAATAACTGTAGCGTGATATCACAAGGGGTTTCCATTTGCCAGAAATAAGCTGGAAATCATCTAATACCAACAACAAAACTTCCAATACTTCCACCGATTACAGATAAGAAGTAATTCACCTGTTGTACAGTAGTTCCACGTGAGAGTTTGCTCTGCTCGGTAAAGACTAACCATCAGTAAACAAAAGTTAGGTACAAGTGATCTCCTTAGATTACTGATATGAAAAAAGATATAGCTTCTGTCAAGAGAATTATGGCTCTATGCAACTCACTCATTCTTGTAACATTTCAAATGAACCAAAAATGAGAAGTAGTTGGAGCAAAACTGTCTGGAAATATGTAGAAAAAATCCAAACCACCAGAAACTACAAACAAGAATTGAGAGCAGCTTAAAAGCAGTCCTGAGAGATATATGTGCTAATGGACAGTATTTCCAGTTCAAAACAGATAAAATAACAAATATCTACGAAAAAAGAAGAAATAAATGTAATTGACGACAGAATTATTTCAGATAACTATTAAGTAGAATACTGTATAAAGTGCACAGCTGGCTTGGTTCTGCAATCAAGAGTTCAAAAACGTAGTGAGGTGTTCTCAAGACTGCTCATTTCAATTACAATACATCTGAGAATACAGGGGTCATGTGGGACTTCAGCTCTTAACTACTCCAGTAGTTTTTGGATATTGATGTTTGTTTGGTTGTTTTTTTTTTTTGGCCGGGGCAGGGTGGGGGAAAGAGTGCCTGTCCTCCAAAGTGCATGGTAGAGATGGCAAAAATACACATCAGTATGCCAAAACATTTATTTGCAGTACTAAGGACAGAGAGTGACTGAATAGTAAGACTGCAAAAGGCAGATCAGCACAAAATTGCCCTGTTTGAGAAGTAGAAGAGGAGTCCAAGAAACTTTTTAGTCTAACAGAGCTCAAAGACTCAGTGGTGCTTAGACGAATCATATTTTATTTGTATTGCAAAGGTCTTTGCAGGTGCTTAGGAGAGATTCAGGTTCTAGTGTGCTGGATGCTTCCCACACAGAGAATAAAATTATAGTCACAAATTCAAAAATATATCACTGAAATGTAATATGGTATGTGTCAGGTCAAAAACATCAGGAACACCAGGGCATAGTGACACGATCCTGAACATGCAGTGCTCATGATACTGCATCTGCCAATGTCTGATAAAGGTTTGCAACACAGCAGAGAAGGGTGCTGAGGAAATGCTTTCAGGAACAGAATGATTTGGAACATCAGAGATTTTTGGTGAGTTTTCTTTCCATTAATCTATATTGGCAAAGAAATGGTTGCATAAGAGGGAACAAGAGGAGAATGTAATGAAAATCAGTTTGAAGTGACAAGCCAGAAAAAATAATCACTGCAGCAATATTTAGAATATGTTTCAGATAATGCTTCTCTGTGTCTCAGCTTGTATTTGTAAAGGGGATTTGTAAAGGGAATTAATGCTGAATCATCTGAACAGAGCTCTTTGAGATTTGTGAATAAAAACATAGAATAGTAGAATAAAAGAAAGCAGCAATTCAGTGCCAAGGAAAAAAATATATATTAATAATGAGATGAAGTGCAGCATGACTGTGGATCAAATCAAATAATACAGTTTGGAAAACTGTAGACAAAATAGCAAACACTGAGTAAAGGCCACAGTGGTGAGAATCAAGGTTTCTGCTGAATCTAAAGCAAGAATCTTGAGAATCTTGCCACTGTTTGAAATGCTGAAAATATATTAACAGCAACACTCAACAATAAATAACAAATAACAGTGGGAGAAGAAATCGAACGGCTTTGCAAAACCAGTCTCCAAACTACATAACATTATGAGCCAAGAGCAGTGGTGAATATTTGGTAGTTTGTAGCAACGGTAACAAAGGAAAACTCTGAGGTTAAGAGGCTGATTGTGCAAAAGACACCTGTATCTACATTTGAAGCAATCTAGAATCATGGATACATGGCACCTTTGAAAATCAAGCTCTAAAAAGATTAAAACTCACAGTTTAGCTGGACAAGAACTTAGCAGTGACTTCGTAATTAAGGGCATCTAAAGGCTGTGATTATTCACCTGAAGGAACCAACAAAGGCCAATTTAAACCTTGATCCCAAACAAAATGTAAGAAAATTGTCTTTAAGGAAATACTGTGGGAAAATATCCTGCATAAGCAGGAAAGGTTTTGAACATCTCATTTATTTTGTGGTAAATAACCTCTTCCTGCCATTGAGGGCACTCAGACAGCTAATGAGGTAGGTATAGCACAACCAAGTCTTTTCCCATAAATAATGCTGATAACACTTTCAACCTTATTATCTATTGGCCTAGGACAAAAATGATGATGCTAATGGGTTTATGTATCCCTGAGAGGGAGTATAAAACTGGAAGGGCGTCAGTCTTCTCCGTTGCTTTTTGCCTTATTTTCTGTTTTGGGAAAAGGGCCATCTTTTCACTGTCATCGTGGGAAACTGTATTATATGAAATAAATGTATCCTCACAACACTGATGTGAGAAGTGTGTTTATTATAGATGGTGAGCCAGAAAAGTTAATTGATGTGCCTATGGCCACGTAAGCAGTCAGTGACAGACCCGAGATTCATGACTTCCTTGCTTCCTGCATCATGTTCAAATGGTTATCTACTTGCTAGCCAGAGGCTCATTGCATGGTTGTTCTAACATACCATATAAAGAGAATCATGCAAGGGTTGTAGCACAAAGTCACTGAAGAACAGAGCTCTCTGTACCAGAAAGCAGATTTCTTCTAGAAGCTGCATGCAATTGGGAACCTCTGGTGGGAAGTACACATCTGGTTTCTTAACCCTGGAATGTTTGGTGCTTAAGGCTTAGCACAATGAGGACCATTTTAATGACTAAATGTTACAGAGATAGCCCGTGCAGGCATAAATTACAAGGTGTCTGGTAGTGGAAAAACCTTCTCTCTGTGCTCTTCTGACTCTTTTAAAAAAAAAAAAATTAGCCTGGTTAATTCAGTGGACCCATCACATATAACTATAGATCAGTCTATATTTCCATGTCCACAGGTCGGATATCTCCAGTTTTGTGTTCTTTTACCCACAGTTCTCTGTCTTTGGCAGGATCCACTTTCCGAAGCAACTGATCCACAAGCTCTACTGTCTAAAACGAACAAAACAAGAATCAAAATGTCAAAGACACATTTCAAGCACAGACGGTCACTATTCTGAAATCTTAAGCAGCTATGGGCATGCCTACATTGCATTTGCAGATGAGTGAGAACTGCATGTACTCAAGGGTAGGTGGACAAAAGCCAGGTCTGAATGGGAAGCCTAGTAGTGGCAAGTAGAGAAAAGGCAGGCTTGTAACATCAAGCAGAGACAGGGTTCCTATACCAGGCATTGGCCCGTCAGCCTTTGGCCCCTGTACTGCAATATATACCTTATAACAAGCCCAACCATATATTACAGATCAGCATACATCCCCTGTATTTAAATAATTGAAAACTAGCCTTTCTTTTTCCTAAGATTATACAACTTCCCCCAACAGTAAAACTGTCTATTTACCATCTTCCTTTTGTTACAAAGCCAGTCAGATTAGAATATGCACTGCTCTGCTCAGATGAGGTGCAGTAAAGACCATAAAGGCTGAGTAGAAAGCAGACTTACGCTTTGGTTGAACATGTCTGTCTCATGCCGCAGCTGTGTATACTGGCAAAGATGCTGCCGAATCATCTCCACCCTTTCTACTTCTAGTCTCTCAAGCTCCTGAAAAGGAAAAAAAAACATCCACATTTTTCTTGAAAGCTGAGCTTGAAGGCCTAGAGGAAGGCTGACATAGAAAAATTTGCCAGTTAGTGTGAGGCTGCCCCAGGGTCACGCTTTGGAGTTGAACTCTGCAGTTACAAATCTCTGATGCAGAGAAGACATGGCAGCAAACAAGAGAAGTCATTTCAACCTGAGCCAAAGGACAGAAAAGAGTATCTAAAGCTTGCTAAAACTGAGACTGCCAAGGGAGAGACCAGAGCCTTAAAGCATACTGCAAGCAAGAGGGAACCCATTTCCTGATAGAAGCTTTGTATGTTTTGTTGCTAATTCCAGAAATTACAGTGATTTCATGGGGAAGGAGGAGACAGTGTTGTGGTGCACAGCTCAGGCCTGACTACACTGCGTCTAATCAGACACCGTAAGAGCAACTTTAACTGTTCATGAGATGAGAAAATGGGACAAGTCTCCTCCTAGCTCAGTTAGCAGTCAGCGGACCCCAGCAATGCTTTAGTTGAAAAGGCAGGTTGCTGGTTGATGTAGTGCCCTTAAAGAAAAATGGATCACTTTGAATTCAGGCTGCCTCAGGGCACAAGATCTGCAAAACCAGAATACAGAATTCGGTGTCCTAACACTAAAAAATACTCCATAGGAAGAACGTGCATTTTATCTGTGACAGAAACTTCCTGGAGGTAGACAAGCAAAGGAAATACGATGCTTTAAACTCTGACTCTCTAGAGTTTGTGTTTCATCTGAACTGCTCTGCACTGGAGTTGATCAGATTTAGACATATTCACTTGTACTGCGATTTATCTTCAGATGTTTCTCAGCCTGCATTTTATTTCAAACAAACTTGTTATGCAGCCTGCAGACCATGATTTTCCTCTTGAGCTATTTACCGGTGCACTTCTGAATCTTACTAATTCTTCAAGAACAAATATACAGCTAACTTATACCTTTCCATATCTGGACTCATTCCACCTTTAGATTACTGGCACTGATGGGCTGTATCATTTCTGTCAGTGAGAAAATATCAATGCAGGTGAGAGGAGAATCAGATCCTTTATGCCTAGGGATAGCCAACGTTTTCTCTCTCATTCTGCTTTTCATAACAGATTTGTTTCCTGGATTTCCTCACCCATCTGCCTTTATTTAGTCAGGAGGGCTTAAATATTGCACTGACACACACTTACAAATGCTCAGCGCTGTTCTACCCTGCTTCTTATTTGGAGCAGTTTCCTGTTTTCTGTTTGTCCAGTGAAAAAAATGCATGCAAAAGACATTTGTATTCCCCAGTTTCGGTAGCAACTGGCTGCCATCCAGAAGGGCTCTAAGGAATGATGTGAAGCAGATGCCATGAAATCAAAGTACAGGTATTTCGGAGAATGAGAGCACATCAAAGCCAGAAGAGTATCGTGGCATCTTGATGACTAACCCTGGAGGTACAAGCCCTTAGGGGGAACACTGGGATACAAAAATTAATTCATACACAAATAGATTCAATGATTGATCATGTCTCTTTCCTTGTCTTCCTTGTTCATTATTTCATTCCTCCTGAGGTTAATTCCAGCATTCTGGCTCCTGCATAGTTCTAAATGACTGCCAGGTTTAATGCATTCTGCAAAGAAAACCATTTCTCCTTCTTTGCCCAAATAATATGACTTCTCCTTAGAACTGAAAACAGGAAACACAGTAGGAGATTTATCATCTAATTTTTCCCATTGCTTTGCTCTGTGACTAGCTATGAGTTATAAGTTATTACAACTTCAAATGTAAAAAAAACTTTTAAATGTAAAATGGTAGACAGTTACATACCAGAGTGGTGGTCACCATTTCCTCAAACCACTTGGACTGGGCTTGATTGTAAAGATCCACACAGCGCATCAGGTCATCTCCTGAAAAGTTCAAGACAGCAACACATTAGTCTTCTATGGCCATGTATTATGGAGCTTAGAAGGAAGCTGCAGTTCATCTTTTGTATACAGATCCAGATTGTGAAGTTCACTCCTGGTGGAGCTGAACGCAGTTCTGTTACATGGTATTTGCTAAGGGCAAAAAAACAAATTTCAACAAAATGAATGCACTTGATGTTTGATAAAAGATCAAGTGATTGCGTGGAAAGAGAATGAGAGGGAAAGACAAGATTTAGAAAGGAAAATATGAACACAAAGTAACATTTCATAAAAAGCCCAGAATTCCGGAAGTTACTTCAGTTAAAATAAACCTATCATAGACAGAAAACTACATCAGAAAAAAGTAATTAAAACACAAAGTCAACAGTAATAAATTAAATAAAAACAGCAACTTTGTAGTTCAGACTGCACAAACCCATAAGATGGGTTTAAAACAGGAGAGGCTCAAGCTGCCTGAGATCAAAGGAAGCTTATCTGCAAGCTCAACCCATCTGTAAACGTATGTAATCTCTAATTTCTGAAGACGCGTGGATTTCAGTCTAACTCTCTGGCTTCCTTTCGCATTCAGGACAGTGACACAATAAGCTGCCACTATTTCATTTATTCTCAGTTGTAGAACTACACCTCTGACAGAAAGGAGAAGAGGAATGGCAAAGCTGGATTGTACTTCTCAGAGATTGCTGCTTACTGGTTAATAATTCTCACTCTTCTTTAAATGATGCTCAGTTACACCTTCCCTAATGGCTGCCATGCCTGGGTCCAGGGCTCAATTTCATAGTGTTGTTTTAGGTGCAAAAAGATCTTTATGCATAAACTGGTGAAGAATCAAGCTTAACAATAGGACTACATTGGCCATACTGCCGAAGAAGCATCTGCATCTGAAAGTCTCTCTCGCCTGGACTTAGAAATTTGGTGGAAACCAAAGTCTATAATGAAACCAGGATTCAGACCTTAATGCTTAGAAATAAGCACATCTGTCCAGATGGGCTATGCCTGGATTACAGGCCCTCCTCAAAATAAAAAGTCTGAACTAACAGCTCCCACATTCCAGAAATTCCCCAGCCATCAGACTAGGGGATACCTTAGCCAGGAACAATCTCCATCCACCTGGGTGAATTTGAGCCACTATAGAGCCAGGAACATGAAAGTCATGAAATTCATGTAGAGTCCATGGAAGCAGAGAGTACAGAGCAATGTCACTTAACAGTAACTGGTGAAGGGGCCTCTGGAGTTCTCTATTTCAACTTTCCACTTAAATCAGGCCTAATTTCAAAGCTAAATCACTAAATGCTGTTGCTGTGCACACTCCAAGCATCCCAGATGGACAGGGCTTATTGTAACAATACCTCTGGGTATCAGGCAAGTCCTCTCCCCTTCATTCACCGTAAAAATGACATAAAGCAGGTGAGAGGGATGGGGAGACTCATACCACAGCTTTGGTTATGCCCATCTAATTCGCAGGTCTCCCTTGCTTGTTCAGTAAATATGCTTTTACAAACAATTTCTGTGGACGCAGAGGGAACACAGGAGAGTTGTGAATTTGCAGATGGACAGGCAAAGAGCATCTCTGAATTTCCTGTCACTAATATGTAGCCTTTCTCATGTAGTTTCTTGAAATGGTTGTCTAACATAGCCACACTGTGAATGACTCTTATCAGTGCCCTCAAAACCCAGACAGGTTATCTAGGAGAAAGCCTCAGTCTTAAAAACAGAAAGGGAAGGACCACTCTGCCAAAGGATGGACCTATAAAGGAATGAAACATGGAAGCCCTAGCTGCAAGATGTTTTTAGCAAAGGTGCTAAGAGAGCTGCATGTATCAGCTTTACAGATCTCAAGAAAGACTGTTTCTGATGAATCCTACAGAAGTGGTTTGAGTCTCTGCAAAACATGTTTAAGTCGCATCAAGTAGTTTCATCTCAACTACAGCGTAACATACACTACTCAGCGTCCCTTGAACAGAAATCATTTTAATCATTAAGTAACAGAAGAAAAATGGCAAAAAATTCATGTCCAAGTAAGAAGACAGTGATAGGTAGCACATGTAATTCTACTTCTGTTGTGGGTGACCATGATTTAGAGAAGAAAAAAGGAAGAGCAATGTTCTCAGCTGAGCAAAAATCAATAACCACCCTTGGCAGGAACTTCAGATAGGTCTAAAATTCAAATGCTGCCCCCAAAACACTGTATAAGGAGGATCAGCCATATGGGCATTTATTTTGCCAATAGTTGTGGCTGATACAATGGATACCTGATAGACTTCTACAGAGAGGAAAACTCTATGAACATGATATCAAGGATTGATAAGGATTGTCTCAGGATGGAATTAAGAACCAGGAACCGAATGCCACTAAGAGCCTCAAATTCCTCCAGGAACTGAGCTGCAGGTGAATCAGAAAACACCAAGAACCTTTCTCTGAGAGAACAGAGGCAGACACTCAGAGGCTTAGTTCACTTTCAGTAATAACTGGAAGGGAACATACACTGGAAGGCACCTGCAGAGAGGAAGACCATAGTGTGCCCCTCTGAGAGCGCCTGGGGCTAAAAGTTCTCTGTTAGAGTATTTGAACATACCTGAAAGTGTAAATTTGCACATCCACGATCAGACCAAGGAAAGCCCTGGACTCCTTGCTGCCATGTGGATGCCCTAGCTGCTAGGCTGGGATCTGGCTCCTTGTTGCTTGCTCCTCCTCTAGATCCACAATACTTGCCTTCCTGGTTGCACAGTAACCCAGCTTCAACAGGAGTGATGCAGAGTATTCTTATCTCAGAACATCCCTTAGTTTGCTGATACTTCTATGGGGTGGGGGAACTGTCTTTGAACTGTCTTTAAATCCCTCAAGTCGAGAAGGGCCAAAACCATACATCTGCTGCATCCTGAGCAAGTACCAGTCTATTGTGTAGTGGTAATAGTCTTCAACAGGCAGATTTTCATCTGAACGAAATGCAACCTGAGTAAATTACAAGCGTATTTGGGAAACTAGGATCCCAAAGGCACTTAGAAATAGAGGCCCCAGATAGGAGAAAGGCATTTCGCTAACTCAGCAAAGTCAAGAACACGGAACAATACTGATGTTTCTGCCTGAAAACTACAGCATTTAAGCAGGCTAGGTAAGTTTACTAGAACTGAACCTAAATTTCAACTAAAAATCACTTCAGACTTCTTCAAACCTGTCTCTGAAAGTTTCACAAACATTCTATTATCTCAGCATGCCTTTACAAAACAAAAGGAGAATTCACTCTCCTTTTAGTATTTTCACCCCAGTTATCAAAATCATTCACCATTTTGTGATGCCTGACTTGCAAAAACTTGGGTTTGTTTCTTCACAGTATTTAACATCAAACATACTAGTAGCCCAGTTCACTTTGACTTTGTAGTTGCAATCTTAAAAAAAAAAAAAAAGTTAAAGAAGTTAAAAAAACTCCCAACAAGCAAATAGATGGCTGATTATATCCCATATCGTTCCTGTCACATCCTCCTTGCTGGCTTACTGGTGCTACGTTTACATCCTGCTGGCTCATAGATGCATGTACTCACCTGCCTGGGTAGACTTCCTTCTGGCCTTTTTAATTTCTTCTTCTGTCTTGTTGCTGAGCTTCACCTCTAGTTGCTGAGTTTTCATTTCCAGATCCTTCTGCCTCTCCGTCAAGGCTTTCCGGGCCTTGGAGTAATTAAAAGAGAGTCATATGTTTTACAGAAAAAGTGTGTCCAACTGCTCTCTGCTGTCTGTGATTCTTCCATACAAACATCTGTTTCTACGCAAAACTGAATCCTAATACAGAGTGTAATGATTCATGTTCCTTGGACACTATGTGGTGTTAAAGAAGTGGCCCACCAAACCATAAAAAAGTCATCACTAAAAAAATCAGGAAAGCATCTGCACTCTTCCTAGGTCTGTAACTATCTACCCTTACAAAGGCAGAGTACAAAATGCAGCACCAGACTTTCATGTTTCACAGCAACTTTCTTGCTTTTTCTAAAACAATCAAGGAGAGCTGAAATTTCTTCCAAACGCATAACCAGTATCACCAAGATATATCTTTCACTTACTTTTCTTAGGATCTAAACTGTTGAAAGAATTTCAAATATCTTAAAGAATTTCTCTTTAAGTACCTTCTGGATTTCAGTATAAATTTAACAGAATCTAACAGCATGAAGTTTTAGGCTTATTTATGAAAGATTGATTTTGGTTAGCCAAGAGTACTTCATATTTTAGAAATCAAGAACCTAAGACCTGGTTACAACTGATTATTTAAATTGCCTTACTTTAAAGTTCTTCAGGCTTTTGAATTCAGATTTGTCTGTGTAACTATTGAAATTATACAAGAAAATGAGTGAAGCGTCTGAACAAATAATCGTAATTACCACATATGCTTGTTGTCAACTCATTTGCTGAGGTTGTCTAAATACATAAATTAAAAATCACTTGTTTTGCATGGACCGTTTCATTTGTTATACAATAGGTCACATTTTTCTTTCCTCAGAGCATTTAAGGATAATTTGGATGCTGATATTTTGTTAGTAATTTGCAGTTTTCTACAGTCACACCAGTTTTTGAGTTACAATGCTCTGCAGGCAATTATTTTATATTTTTCAATTTGCAGTTTTAAAGGACATGGGCTTCGCTTGGCAGGTCACAAGAGGGAGCTGCAGTAAAAGAATCGGGCAAGAAGCTGCATCCTTCATCAGTCATAACTGCAGATATGGCTATCTCTTTTGATTCATTCTTTTCAATATCCCTACTGATGACTGCATTTCTTTGCAGATATGACTTTCAAGAACTTATTACGTTGGAGAAAAATGCCTTCCCTGCATACATATAGTCTAATTATTTCATGTATCCTACCACAAACTCTGTCCCTGGGAAAATATTTTTACGAGTACTCAAATCTTTAATGAAAGCCGCAACAACCTCACGGTTTGCTGGGTGAGATATTTTCATTTGCAGCTCATCCTCAAGAGCATACTGAGTGAGGATACAACAACAAACAGCCAAATCATTTGGCATAATTGTACTGGCAGCATCACAGAGGCAGAGTTATCCAGTTTCCTGCCAGTTGCTGATAAGAGAGCATCTTTCATAGACATAACACTCCATAAAGCATGACCTCATCTGCTTACTGGATGTTTATACTGAAATAGCACCCAATTCTAGGGTGCTGCCACTGTTCGGGTTATTGAAATAACAAGGTTTGCTATGAGGCACAGAAAACTGGAGTCTGGGAGAGTTTTTTGCAAATTCTCATGATATGTTTGAGCTGCCTCCCTTGGCTACCTGCTTTTGGCCACTGTAAGACATAGGATACTGAGCTAGATGAACCTATGATCTGACCCAGTGTTGCTATTCTAATGCAATGTTGAATAAATTCTGACAGTAATACATGTGACTTCTAGGCTCACATGAGCTAGGAATATTTTAATCAAATGTATTCAAAATGCATGAACCTGAAGTGGGAAGGGGGAGATGCAACAGAAAGGCAATTCAGTAACAACATCTTGGCATTGGCTGCAGCCCCCGTTTCCCAAAATTCAGCTAAGCAGAAAACCATGTTTGGAGCCTAGCTATGCATAAGTTATAGCAGAAAGCCCTCAGAAGAACCCTTTGTGGTTCTTTGTGGTAGAACAGAAACTTTTCAAGAGGCAGCTGCTTTCTTGTCCCAGACAATATCCTATAAAATCTCAGTTTTGTTCTCTGCTCCCACCTTTTCGACTGCTGCGTAGCGGCTGGCCAGATGTTTCCGTAAGTCTGCAATATGATGGTCACACTTTTTCATGTCTTTCTTAAAGTTCTCTCTAAAGTTGAGCAGGGGTTTCTCTACCTCACTCTGAAGCTGGTAATGAAAACAAAAAGGAAGAAATGCTAACAATGAGGAGCCGGTTAGTACCACTTGGTTCTTCCCCTGAGCTGAGCTCAGGACAAAGAAGCAACAACACATATACTCAGCCAAAGGCACTGCTATAGGAACATATTCTTTCCCCCAAACACCTCTGAGTAAAATTATCTCAATCCTCACCTCTATAAAAGATAGCTCAGTTGAGGGAAAATTTACTGAAGGAAGAAGAAAGACAAATCTTCTCTTCCTCTCCCACATTAAGACGTTTATCTTTTCTGACACATAAGATCAAACTGTAGGCAATATGCAAAGCATTGATTTACATACTCTGACTTCAGCCTGATGAAACTTACCAAAAAAAAAAGAAGTATATAAATAAAAGCACCTGACTCTGACTCCAGGAGGGTCATTTGGTGCATTGAGGTTACATGTCTAGATTTCCTGCACAGTTAAAAGATATCTGGCAATGGCACATTGTTTTTTATTTCTGCCAAGTATAAGGGAGCCTAAAGAAGTCAGAGTAGTTAGCTGAACCTCTCTGGAGAGTGGCGAGACCCAGTGTGGAATTAACTCAGGAGAGAGCCCTCAAGACTGCATAATGTGACGGCAAATACAGCTACTTACCTCTTACAAGCAGGACCTGAGACTCCATAATACTAAACTCTACAAAGGTTTGTATCACATTGCTCTTTAGCCTTCTAATACATGGCTTTGACCTCCAGAAAACAAGTGCTCTGAAGGAATACAGATATTTTGTCTCCCTAGAAGCAACCCAATGCTTTCTTTATATTGTCTTTTGTGCAGGGATGCTGGGCTCTGTCAGACCAGGTGAGCTGTGTTCATAATCAGCTCATAAAACCAGTGGGACAATACTAAATAAGTTACTGTAGCCAGACCTTTTCAGCCTTTCTCCACTGCTATTTTAATGGAGAAGTACACTTCATTAAAGTTAAGTCCAGATTTTTAATGTAGAGACTACAAAGACACTCCAGGGCCTAGAGCACATGTTCTAGAGAGGTTAATAGAGCTGGGCTTGTTGAGGCAGGTGAGGAGTGAGATATTGGGTTTTCCAATAGCAGCCCACAACTATCCAAAGGTCAGTTGCAAGGGTGACGGAGCCAAATTCTTCTTAGTATGGCCAGGCAATATAACAACAGACAGTGGCCACAAACTGAGTGTTGCAAGGTTCAGGATGAGTATCATTAAAAAAATAGCATAAGGATGGTAGTGGAGCATTGGAACAAGTTGAACAGCAAGGTTATGAAATCTCTGTCCTTAGAGGCATTCAAGACAAATTGGCTAGACAAAGATGTAGCTGAATTGATCCAGTATTGGTAATAGTCCTGCTCTGAGTGGAAGGTTGGATTAGAGACCCCTAGACAATATTTCTACGATACTCTCATGAGGATGGCCCCAGAAAAGATAATAAAGGCTTTTCACAACTTTGTGGTCCAACATGGTTAAAAAAGCTCTCTCAAGAACAGAGGTACAAATCTGTAGCTATGTCAGAAGCAGTCTCAGAGATCAAGGAAAATAAGAACTGGCACAGAGAGAAGTTCAGGATGGGTTCAGTGAACTCTAGAGGTAATATATTACAATTGATACAGATGTCTCTGTCGAGCAGAGTTGTAAATAGTCAAACATGCCAAGTGCCCTTCAGATCCCTCCATCAGCAAGGCTGGGTGAATGACCCAGCATGAATCAATCATCCTCACTGGGAGAGATGGCAACCTGACTCATCTGACATAAGCAGGCATTGCTGTAAAAAACATCATAAAAATGGCCAGGGCCAGGAAGAAATAGAACAGGAGGACGTTTCACTGGTATTTTTACTTGTCCAAGACAAAGTAAAGATATTCACTTTTTTCACACAGTTTATAATGGGACCAGAAATTCTGAGATTCTCATAAAGATAGCAAATGCATCACTAGAAGGCTCGAAATACTAACAAGGCAGCTAATTTCTCCAAGTCTTGTATGCTGGATATCAAGAGGCAGACTGACAGTCATCTTCCTTCTAGCATCATTATCCCGCTTGAACGTCCATCTTGCAAGACATACCACAAGCTATCAAAATAGACCTTACCAACAATTCAAATGCAGATGACCCAGGGTTTTAATTGCTGCATTATAACTGACCATTTTTATTCTTTTTTTTACTAAAAGATCTTTGAAAAGGACTTTTTAGTGCATGCAGTAGGTAAAAAATACATAGATTAGTTTCCTAAGAAGTTGAAATTTAAAACATTAGTGGATATGAAAGCTGACACTTGCCCATGACTGAGTTTCAACCAGATGTTATTGAGGACTGGAGATCTCAAAAAGTTTGTTAAAATCAGTTATCATCAGGTATAAAACAGAGGCCCTGTTTCTCTGTGTATATCTGTACCAGTAGAGGAGCAGTTTAGGCAGAAAGATGGAGGCACAAAATTAATCGTATTACTAGGCACCAGAGGACCCATGCAGCTGGGTTATCAGAAACCATGCTTCAAAAATTCTTCTGATCACACAAGTACTTATCTTCTTTGCTCAGTCAGCACCATTTGCAGAATGGCTGGTAGCATTCAGTCCAATCCAGCTCACTATGATTTCTACTACTATAATGTATGCATATCTTCTCTTCCAGAACAGAATCTCCCTCCTAGAGTTAAGCAATGGATAATTAGATGGCTGGAGAAGGGGTTCAATACCATGATGGCCTTCTTGAAGGATTCCTTGTGTGCACACATCTTGCCTACAACTATCATTCCAGTCTGTACAGGCAGCAGTAGTATAGTAACACCTCATTTTCTAAATGCCCTGAGAGTGCTGTCACCTTCTATGATGTCTTCATAATTCTTCATGTAACAGTGTTTTGAAGGAGTGCCATGAAAGTTGTTCAATATCTTCACAGGTAGTGTTTACTTCTGAATATTCATGGTGTATTCTGCACTGTACTGCTTCCTTTGTGTACAGCACTGTCTAGTTTCTTTCAACTATCAATAAGAAATTCAATTATTATATTTAAGAATAACTTCCCTGAGAATAATGGCAATAATCAATACATTTAAAGTGTCCTGTTGATAAAACAAAGCTGGAACTAGCAACTGCTTATCATCCAAAGCAAGTAAAGCAGCATTGTGGAAGGAGGTCAGAGGATGCTACAGGAGTTCCTGTGAAGGGTTTATGGAGAAGTAGAATAACAGAAGAATCCACATATGTGGGTTCTTCTGACTACCTGCATGCTCCACTCCAGGGTGCATTTTTTCCTCTTAGAAATCAATTTGTGAGGCCAACAGGGAGCAAAAAGTATTTCACTAATTAGAACCCTGAAGTAGTAGAAGTTTGAAAAAGAACAGTGGGTTACCAAGGCAACTGCTGGCTGCCTTAGTAACCTGTGCATAATCACTCATAAACAGTACAGAGCTATAATTTTCCTCCAGAACATTAACTGTTGTGCTTAGATATCTGGAATTATATTGAACGTGATCACCCACAGAGGTTAACATAATGTAACAGGATGCAAGATTATGTCACGTGCTGGAAAAGAACAGATAAATACAATCATTTTTAGATGAAATCTCCTTGGGCATCACTTGACATAAGATCCAAAAATAACATGAAGTAAGTTCCCACTGCACTTTTCAGAAAGCTTAAAAATACTAAGAAGCCAGAGCCCTGGGTTCTCTTCCTTGCAGAGAGATTCAGTAGATGCTTTTCGAGAAGCCATGATTTCTTTTTTATTTCTTCTTTTACAGAAGTAATATCTACAAACTATAGGTAGGTTTACTTGAAAGGGTTAGAATTTAGACCCCTAGGTAAATAATAGCCAGAATCAGTTTCCTTCTTCTTATGAAAAAAATTAAGGCTAGATGTGTTTTAACCTACTTATCAGGTAGATTAAATAAATTATGTTTTTGGCAGGAAAAACAGACAGTTTCATTCACCAGCTTCAGAGGTTCATTCACCAACTTCTTCATTCTTCAAAATACGTACCATATGCATGTGTATTTTCCCCATTAATAACCCCTGAAGGAGTAACTCTCAACAACTGCAGGGCAAAGATCTTTGGAAAAGGCAGAACTAAATATTTACCTTAGAAGAAAATTTGAGATGAACCTCTGCTTCATCAGCTAGACTCTTCTTTAGTTGACCCCAAGCCTCTCCCAGTGTTCTGAAAAAACAATGCAACAATGATCAATACCCTATCTTCTGGACAATATCTCAGTAAGATTCATAAGACAGTCTCATGTGACATATCAATGCTTTGTACCGTATCATGCACAGCAGAATCACAGAAAAGAGATAGCAAATATCTGATAACTCCTCTCTCTAAACTAAGACAGATTTGTATTTATATTGTATGTAACAGACCTTTGACCATGCTGTTCAGTTACGGAGATTCTACAGTCTCCTTAAGCAGCATATTTGAGTATCTTATCCTCACTGTTAAAAAGGTTTTTTTTTTTTTTGCTAATACTTAAAATAAATCTCCACCTATGCATTTTTTCCCACTGTCTCTTCTACTTCACACCTTACATTTGGTGAACAGATTATTCTATTTCTCCTTGGAGAAGCCTGTTAGTATTTGAAAATTATCAGGTCTTCTCTCCACTTTCTCTTTTCTTCAGAGATGTTATTTTCCAGACTCTCATCAGTTTAGGTACACTCCTCTAGACCCTCTCCAGTAGCCTAGATTCTTCTTAAATGTCATAACCAAAACTATACAGTCTTCCAACTGAGGCCTTCCAGTTGTTAAACCAACAAGGATTATATAGTGCCAGAGACTCCTTCTTCTATATATCTCAGTATGATTGCCTTTTTAAGACACCAGTGTAAAGTTGCTGATGAATAAGCTTGTGATTCACTATAACCAGATTCTTCTCCCACAAACTGTTATATAACTATCTTTCCCATCCTGTGAAAGTATAAAATCTTGTCCTTTTCCTTACTCAGAGGCATCTTAATTTTTTTCATTTCATTTCTCTAAGGACAAACCTTATGGAATTTCACTCCATAGCTACTTTCTGTTAGTAAACAGTATGCCTTCTCAAATAGTTTTGCACCTCAGTTTTTATTTAGGCCACATTTCTCTTGCCTGCCTACAAGAATCTCCCATTGTCAAAAGCTACACTAAATTAAGAGGTATGATGCTGACTCCTTCTTCCACATGGCCTGTTATTCCATTGACATAATTTGTTCTGTATACATCCACAATAATTACTCATCACCTTGTTTTCTGCTAAGTGCTTCTAGAAAGTTTGATTGTTTATTCCACCACTTATCCAAGAGGTTATATAAAGCTGATGAAGCTACAGTTTCCTGACTCCTTTCTCCTCTCCCCCCACTCTTTTCAAAGATAGTCACATTTGTCCCTTCCTAGTAGCCTGAAACATTGCCAATCACCTAAGAGTTCAAAAAAATAATCTGTAATCTCCAACACTGCTCCAGTAAGATGAGTCCCCAAGTATAGTGTTCCTCACAGCTACGCAACCTGAGAATGCTTAGTCTATATAAGCGCTCTCAGCTCCTTTCCTTCCCTAGTCCCACCCTCAGGTCCCCTCCCACTGTCCATTTCTCACTGGTACTAGTTATTTCAGTTGCATGATCGTAGTTGACCTTTTCAGTGAGAAAGGCATATCAGCCTCCTAAGCATCTTATATATATTTTATTCAACTACTTGACTTAAATGATCACAGATTATATCATCTTCCATACATAGGCAACAGCACCATAACCACAGCAACGTGGCTAGAACCATCCCAGTATCACAAATTAGCTTCATCTCCTCACCCTCACATCCCATTCACATACACACTGGTGGGTCTTCTTATCACCACAAGAGGGCAAAGGACTCTAGAGGAACAGCTCATCCTTTAAGTCAATTCCACAACCCACTGGGCAGCAAAGCTGGAAAATCCCCTATGCAAGATTACCAGCAGCGGCAACTGGTATGTTCACAGCGCAGGTCATGGGCCCCCTCACACCTTCTTGAGAATGAGCAGAAGACACTGGCAAATGTGTACTTTGAGTGTGCCAGGCTGTAGTCCCACTTCTGGCTTCAAATCATCCTGCTGGCTGCCCTTCCTCCATCGCTTTTTTTAAATGGAAACTTTCTTCTTCCTGGGCCTCACCAATTCACAGGACCTTCTCGTTAGCCTCTTCCTGGTCCTGGCCAGGTTGGCCACCACAGCACCAGGAGAACAAGAAATTCCAGGGCCTCCAAGACCTCTTTCCATTACTTCATCTTGCCATGTCTCTACGCCGAGCACCACTGTGAAGCTTCCCTGGCTCCCTGGACATCTAAAGACAACCTCTGAGCACTGCTGGAGTACTATGCTAAGTGTCCCCTTCAGTTCTCTATTTTTAACATTTTTAATGCCTCAATCCTTATTCCTTCCCTCTTTCATGTACTGTTCCCCAGTTTCCTGCCTGTTTGTTTTTTCAGGCTTTCTCTCCTCTTTCTATTAGGGGTTGGAGAAAGTGAGAGAAGGACATGGAAGAAGGTGACTTTTAGTTTTGTTAGGAGCAGGTCGATGCCTATACCTAATGGGGAAAGAACAGCAGAAACCATAGTCAAAGATGATGTCTAGAGAACAACACAAGAAACAGCCTGCTTGCCCTTTTGCAATTTACGTCCTTCATTACTGGAAGCAGAGGAAACATCTTCTAGACTGAGGAGTCTCAGTCCACAGTTTTCAGTGGAAACACACTGTGTGAGAATTAGGGTGAAGACGGTCATTTCAAACCTTGGCTTTCATTGCTTAGAGGGTTTACACTGGAACAGCTACAACTCTTTGTAATCTTTCTGTGGTGGTGTCTTTTCATTAAATTACTACTGAGGAATTAAAATCTAGTCTGAAGCCCTTTGCCTATTATCTTAGTAACTTACAAAGTGTTTCTACTTTGGTATGTTCTACAGCCTTTGTTAGTGGAAGAATCAAAGGAGACGGAGATGTCCTACTGCTGGGAAGACGAAGAGCATCCACTGCATTCCTCAACAAGGCCTCTTTCATCCTTTCCTTTTCTGCAATGAATATGCTGCAAATCAGAGACAGCCTGCTGCTTTTCTTGGAGGTCCAGACCCAAGAGGAGAAGAGACTGTTGCTTCATCCTTTTGTATATGCTACTCCAATTCTACCAGCCTGACCTTATGGATCTATTTTCAGCAGTATAGATGTTGTATATATTCGTCCATATTCAGAGTAGTTCTGAATGGGACATCTGAGGAAAAATACATGTACCTATGTAGGAGGAATATCTTGTGTTGAAATCCTTCTGTTCTACAAGATGCACAGAAACAAACTTACCCTTCTTCTTGAGCAGCCAAGGAGTTTTGAGAAAGTTTGGACAGGTTCTTAGCATACTCTTCCTCAATCTTTATTCTACACACACACACACACACAGAAAATAAAAAGAGCAATAAGTAAGCATTAAGGCAGAATCCCTCCCCAAACACATAATTTAAAGAAAATTTCTGCATTTTAAGGGATCCTGCCACAGGAATCTTCCTTTCAGTCTTCAGTGGTTGGCACTCATTTTAGGATCCATTTCTCACTTCTATATGCTAACAGTGCAGTGGCAAGAGCAGGAATATATGCAGGAGAGCATGTGTGATAAAATTAGAAGAAAAAGCTAGAGTTCTGGAGCATAAAGAATGAGGACAAATTCTTTTTAGTGTGCAATACGGATTATCTATAAAATTGCTTTCACTTGAGAACCATGTGTTTTAGTATGCTGCTAAATGTGAGGTCACACAATCAAAGATGAAGGAATGCAGTGATACAGAAAAAATCTGAATTAAAATAAGCAATACCACATCATTGTTAATGGAGCTACCATCAACCACTGGAGCCTGGTCTCCCGCAGCAAGAAAGGTACAGCCCAAGGAGAATGAGGAGGACCAAATGTTTAGAAAATAACCAGCAGGAAGCAAGAGAGATCAGCTTCATCTGATTAAGGAAGAGAAATCTGAGTGGAAAAGTGATAATAAACACCCAATACATAAATAGCTACTACACATTCCCCTTGTTCCCTGTATCTGCGGTGCTACTTTGCACCTTTCCTAGGGACACTGAATGGTTCCCGTTCCCTGTTACAGATTGCAGAGCTGGCAAAGATGTGGCAGGGGCTGCTGTGACAGATGTGTAGGACTGCAGTCCCTGCTCTTCACCTATCCTACCTACAGTAGCAGCAGGACCCCAGCCCTTCTCTCTCCATTTATTCAGCCGCACTATGTCAGTAACAGAAGCTGAGCTGCCTCTGGAGGGGGTGAGGGGAAGAGGGAAGCTGTTGGGACAAGAGAAGGGCCGTTGGTACTATGGGAACGGCTGCAGGGAGAAGAATGAGAGTAGCTGTTGAACAAGGTGACAAGAGTGGGTTCTATTGCACAGCAGGGGAAAGAAAAGGTTCAGAGGTGACATGTATCATTCCTGAAACCTAAATCAGCCCCCCGGGTTCTTTTCCTAGTCAAACACTTGCAAGGTGTACATGATAGTTCCTAGGGAGGATAACTGGCTACCTGCAGGTTTTCCAACGAGCTTGCTCAGTATAGCCTCTTGGAAAGAGAACCATGATGCACCACTCTCCTGATTCTGTGCTGAGCTATGTGCAGGCAGAAGAGGAGGCTGTTTTCAAACCTATTTCCTCTAGTGAGAAGACGGAAGGTGGGAAATTCTCAGCATACCAGTTTGCAGAAGCTGTTTGGACAAATGCTGCTAAGTGTGGCATATTCAGGACTAAAGGGGTCCCTCCAGCCAGATAAGACTGGTCTGGTACTCTGGGCTGCTGAAAGCATAGTCTAGCTGAACAAGATGTCATTCTATGAGATGCAGCTGGTTGAGCCCCATGACTATACTCAGCTCTCTGCAGAGGTAAGTTGCAGAACTAGAGACCTCACCCAACACATGGGTGAGAGAATGAAAACAGCCAGCCCAGTACTAAATCTACAGTAACACAACTCAGAAATTGCCTCCGTTACTCAAAGGCTCCACTTTATAGTCTCTGGCCGTGACCAAGGAGTTGACTGCAAGCATCTTGTTCCACATTTGCCTCCTCATCAGCCTGGTCACAGAACTGGCAAAGTGAGCCAGGTCCACCAGCAGCACTACGCCTAACCAGGTTTCCTACCAACATTACTTGTTTTCTAATATCTACATCACTGTCTCACAGTGCTTTCAGCACAAATTCATCCATTCAGAGCATCTCACAAAAGAAAACATACTGCTGATTTTGACTAATTTCTCATCAAACAGTTCCTCTCTCTTGGAATGACTTTTTCTGTTCCCATGCCGACCCACTGGTTGATCCCTGGGGCCATGCCTGGTCTCCAGCTGCCCACGTTCACAGTCTGCAGCTCACCTTTGCTCCTCACTCCCACACAACAAATGCTGCTTTTCATGCCTGCTGTAACAAGACCAACACTACAGTTACAATGTGCCAGGGAAAACCAGCACCAGACATCAAGGGCTTCACTTATATCTATCTCCCTGAAAAGGCAGGGAGTTTCTAGGTAATATTGTCAGAGGAACCTAGAAAAGGATTATAGGCCATAACAGAGAGAGATGCAAAAGAGTTCAGAAGTCCCATCAATCTGACTTGGCGGAAAATACCTTCTGCACCTTGAGCCTGGCAATTATTTAGCACCGAACATGTGAATCAGAGACATACTCGACAAGCACCTAAATTACTTAAATAGTAAATTATTCATTTTTCCTTCCAAGCACAAGCAGCAAATCATTTGTAAGGAAACTAAAAATCTGATTGTGTGGCCAGCTAAATGCAGGACCAAAATCTCAGGGCAGAAACAAATATATAATTTGTCATTTGGCACTACTAAGACTGCAGAATGCTTTGGCAAGGTGTAAGGAACAAGTGGCTGCAGTCAAATGTTCATCAAATAACAATGAAAAGGTAAACTAGTTCCTCTTTCAGAGCCCCAGCTTTAAGACATATATGGCCCCCACCCCAATCTTGCACACCCTATGGCCAAAACATCTTGAACATATCATTGGAAGCTAAAAAATGAGATGAAGGTATACTCAAAAGAGGAAAAAAATTCCCTCCCGGCTCTGGCAGATACAAACAACCTGCAAACACTGGATTGTAATTACTGTGGAACATCAGATATATAGAGACTCATAAGCTTAGTGTATGTACCTCTAGAAACTTCCCTTTATGATGTTACTCTATAAATACATCCAGCTTCACACTAAAAAAACTTATGTTTCTTGTTTCCACTTGCTTGAAAACATCCAGAATTTCACTCCTTGTGTAGTCAAAGGCATTTCTAAGTGTGTTTTGACCAATACCGTCCATTAGATTTTGTGACACTGTTATCCTTTAACTTTATTAGTTCTAGCTGCTCTTCAGATGTTTATTCCCTGATTGCTTACACTAGTTCTTGGGTTTTTTTTTAAATAGAGTACATAGTGTGCCCATAACTAAATCATTCTTTCCAGTCACGCTATCCTACGATGGCTTTAGCAAAACTAGAGAGATACAGAAAAGGGAGGTAAAGATGATCTGATGTGACTGTCATGCAAGAAGAAGCTAAATAGATTAAGACAACATGGGGAACATGGAGAAGAGGTGGCAGAGGAGATCTGACAGACATCTACAGTCCTGTCAGTTATGCCACTATGAAACTTTTTACACTGTTTCTCCAGATCAGGAGGCAACAACGAAATTAGCAGACAACAAAAGCGGAAGCACTTTTTTCTATAGTGAGTAACTGCACTGAATTCATTGCTATAAAATGTTGCAGTGGTCAAAAATACAAAGAGACACAAAAGGATTAGACCAACAGTGGAAGATAGGTTTACAAGTACTTGTTGAACACGACAAACTTAATGCAGACTCTGGCTGCAGAAATCCCCAAATCTCTGATCGTTAGAAGCTGGCAGGATAAAGACTCTCATGCTCTTGTCCTCCTAGGCACTCAGTACTGCCATGGTCAGATTAAAGTCACTAGGCTAGACAGATCTTCATCAGACTCAGTAAAGCTGTTCTCCAGCTTATGTTTTTATTTCAGATGGCTAAATAATTTTCTGCTTTATATTTTCAGTTTTCTAAGCATGGTCCAGCTCAGTTAAAATGTGTGAATGGCCAAAAGTCCAAGACAGTGTTCCTTTGTGAAGAAAAAAAACAGTTTACTCCTAATATCCTGATAGACTCATGCTATTTGGGGAGGTCTGCAGGTTTCTGCAGGTTTGCTTGAATGCAAAATATTTTCACTTTTGACTTAAGTAATTCCTTCTATCCTTTACATCCACACCCTGGAACTTTCAGTTTATCCAACTTCCATTATTTTCCTCCCTTTCTTGAGGTCTGTCTTATTAAAATTCAAAGCCTTAATTATAACCTATCTTTGTCTATCTTGCAATTCAACAAGAACTGAATGAACATATAATTGCTCAGTTTAATAGTACTATTTACAAGCAGCTTCTCTAAAAGCATCCACTCAGTAAACTAATTTTAAATTAGTATTGCCTCTTGTTCTTCATTTGATAAAGAAATCTGATTATCATGTCTGAGAATACCTAGGCCTTGCCATTACTGTTGGCATTTTTATTCTAATCGAGGAAAAAAAAGTTTGTCTGTAAGTATAAAGGAAATTTCATGACTATTTTTACCATAGACTTTTAAAGATTATTGTTCTCTTATTCAAGTCAGACTTGGGGACTTCTAACAGACCTTCATTACTGTGTCTGCAATTATTTTCTTCTTCTCTCCTCTATCCTTTTTTCTATCTTTACCTCCCTCTTCCGTCACTGTATGTCCAAAATCATTACTACTCTACCATGTGTCTGTTATTGCTATTTATGCCCAGTTACATGACCTGGTACCAAGAGTTTCAATTCCTACATTTTATTATCCAGCCTCTTTTTCTTTGTGTAGAAACGCTCTGGTTTTTCTTTACAGTCATAAGAGAATTAACAGTCAGAAAAGTCAAAATATTGGCCAAACATATCATTTTACCTGCCATCCTCTACTTTTCCTTTTCTGATTGCTGTATCTTTATTTACCTAGTTTTTATCTTTCCTGAATGTGTGTGTCAGGCAGAAAAAACCCACAAGACTCTCATAGTCTTCCAGCTTCCTATATAAAGCCTTTTTTCTTAGCTGTCTGAGCCTTGATTCCAGAAGGCTGATGTATAGATGGAGAGACGTTTTCTGCACATGAATGATTCCTACAAGTTAAACATTCCGAAATGGTCGTGATAGCAGTATTCCCTGAGCCACCTGAGGATCATCATACAAATCTAATCACCATTGCTTCCCTCTTAGTTAGAGATGCAAAGGCTGCCACTAAAGGCCTGAGCTCTTATTTCCTTAAGTAATCTCTGCAGCCTGACACCATCATCCTTCTTTTCTGTACAGAGCACCTATGAATCATTTGTTCCAACTGGAATAAAAAAAACCATTTCTTTTTATAGCTCCCATCTAGATACTCCTCAACCTCAATTCCAAACCTTCTCTATTCCCAGCAGACATTGAACTCTTTTCTGTCTTTTCTTTCATAACATGCCTATTTACTCCTCTAGGAACAACGCAGACAAGCCTCTTCCTAGTGTCAGAACTGCTTTCTTCTCTCTTTAGCCAGCCTATTTGCATGTCACACCAACTTTTCCTCCCTCTTGAATGCTCCTTTCTTTAGTTTCTGTCAAATTTCATTACATAACCCTCTCTTTGGAGCAGCTTTCCCCGCTTTTTCCTGGCCATTCCTATCACACAATTCTGCTTGCTTTCTCCTCATCTTATAGCTTAGCAAGACTATTTCTCAATTCTATTTTTCCTTTGCTAGCTGGTCCTTTCTTCTCCCTGGTGTCTCTGGTCACAGTTTTTCACGAATCATACAGGCATCTGTCTTTTGGATCCTGTTACGTCAAAGGCATAAGGAACCAAATGTGGATGTTCGGCATTCTGCAGCTCCTGTATCAGTCTTTATTGGCTGTGCTATACTTTGTATTTCTCCACTGCTGCCACACCCATCTTACTAGAGAAGAAAGTTGAGGGAGGAAGACAACAAACCACAAACAAAAAGCACCCACCTATAAGTTCTGCCTGATCAAACTGTCCCATAAACTCCACTGCAGATTCCTGTTTGTTGGCCTGTTCATTGCTCCCACCACTACTGATTTAAATCAACATAGCCAACTTGTGACTGCAGCAGCTGAGCAGGAAAGTAATACAAGCAAGCACCAACAGTGAGGCAGTAGCTGAAGAGAGTAGCTTCATCAACTGTTGCAGGTACCTCCAGAAGTGAAAATGCAAATTGCTCTGCTACTCTCTCAGGAGTAAACACAGTTTGTTCCCTATGGGTTGTTCTCAAGTTTTGAGAGTCATCCTCAAGATGATTTATACTTGCTTGGACACATGACAAGTGATTTCAAATACTGGTGACACTTCTTATGAGTAATGTCATATCACTCCTGTACATAGGTTCAACTGAGCATCTATAAACTGCTTGTTTGGTGCACAGTACACTTACCATGTCAGCAGAGCAACGGACCATGAATAGCACTCCAGGTTCACTCTAAACATCTATACATGGTATTCACCTCCATAACCAGTTTAAGTCCCAGGTGATACCTTTTTATATCTTCTTCTAGAAACTGCACCCATGCTCCATGTCAATGAACCGCTTCTCTATTTTTCAGATAAAAAGATTCCTTTCTAAATGTCATTTCTATTCTGTTTTTCCCATGCCCATGCTTTTCCCTTGAATCTATAGTTTAGAATCTCCTTGGTTACCTCCATCTAAAAAGGCTAACTGAGGTTGGCACAGCAAGAAATAGGAGAGAGAACTGTACTTGCGGAAAACTGGAGAGTTCAGATGGATATTAAAGAAATATTAAATGTGCTTTAAGAATTGGTAGCATAACTTTTACACAATTTAAGCTAAGTGATTAACATACATAAGGAAAAACTAAGTCTGTAAAAATATATATATTACTGGAAATACTTAATTTGATAGCAAAGTGCTGATTACCTTTCTCGAACAAACTCTGCCATTTCTTTCTGCATCTGTTTCCCTTTAAGTTGCTTTTGAAGAAGAATTTCAAATCCTGATACTGTATTGTTCCCTTGTGAATCCTTCTTATCAGCCTGGAAGGAAAAGGAATTTCAGCGAAAAGATATGGGGATCAAAAATATACACAAGCAGTTCTCAAAGGCAGTCTGAACCCTCCATAGAGCAACAAGCAACAACAGTGTCAAAACAGTGTTTTGCAGGAAGCACCTCCTGTGATATAAGCTGCTAACTGCAACATCTCAACCCCTCTCAGAGGAACATATCAATTTCTCTTTCCCCCTCCTCTTATTCCCAGATTTTTTTTTAAAGAAGTTTTACAGATATCTTAAACTAGTATAAGACTGTGCTGCGGCCAAAACAGCATTCTTGCCTTCCCTTCTGCCCATGGCCTTTCATACCTGATAACTCCCATGGGCTGGCTCCAGCAAGCATGAGCCCTGAAAACTCAACCCTGCAAAAAAAAAAAAAATGGATCCTGGAGCTAACACAAGGGAACTTACGGGAACACACAGCTGGAGGAGAGGAGAGGACTCTACAGCCCCTTCCAGTGGCAGCACAATTTTAAAAAAGCTTCAACAAACTGTAAAATTCTACCCTAACTGATCTGCACCCAAAGAAGTATAACCAGACCGCACAGCTTTACTGTAAAACAGAGTAAAACAGCAACTTGTTCAACAGCTTCCTTTACTGCAATTTATTCAGTCTTTCACTATTCATGCGCTACACAGCCCTTTTTATCGCTTGCTCCACTTGACTTCAGGACTGCTACAACAAGGAACAATAATAGCCTTCTTTCCCTCTGTCTGTTCTTTTCTCTCTCTTCTCTCTCTGCTTTTCGTTAATTCACAACTCCATTTCTCACCTGCTTCTAACACTCAGGTTCAGAGAATGCTTCCCTAAGGAGTACAGTTTTTGCTCCAATATTTTGAGTGCTGTATATATACACACAGAGAAAATGCCACATTAATCAACGCATGACACTTCTAAAATGTATGGCCACATGCAGGCCACATGCTAGATACTGTGCAGCAAGACATTACAAGCCTGGGAACAACTGGATGAGCTGACCAAAGAAGGAGAGTGAGTCAGAGACAGGTCATGGATTACAGGGCTGAATGAGAAGGAAGTCCTGGGAGCAGAACTATGGAAGGATAAAAGTTTGCAGAGCAAAAGCAATTTTCAGTCAAGTTCCACTGAGAGCAGGACATGACCAGTTAAGAAGCCAAGCAGTGATTTACTTTAGATGGAAAGAACCAAGCATAGCAGCATCTTCTAAAAGACACATACGCAAGAAATAACTCCACAAGCCATTTCTGGTTCTATGGCTCACTAGGATTGTAAGACTGGAAGCAACTGAAGAAACTATCAACTCTGACATAATAACATAATCATTTACAATTATGTTAGTGTATTTTAGTAAATTACTGCAATTTGTCATAATCTCCTGTGGAGGTCTAAAACAGAAACACTGAGTATTCGAGAGTGGAAGTGTTGTTGAAGCTGTAACAACTAAACATTTTTTTAAAAAGTGAAACCGATTTTTTAAAAATTGAAACAGTCATTAACTGATAACCGAAAACACATGTGCAATTCATAAAATTTCCATTGTTGAGGCAATATTTCCTCAAAAAAGGAGAAGTTTTCCAGTGGAGAAATTTTTCTATCAACTCCACACTTAAGGACAACTGTATCATAACAAACGAAAGGTTAATTCAGGATCCTGCCTCTAGCAGTGGAGCTAAGAATAAGAGGGCATACACAGAATACACAGCACTGCAGATTCCATGTGCTAAAGGCTGCATTGAACATACTGATTTAAGAGCTGAATTACTGAATTTAATGGGCCTGTCCTTCACAAATCTCATCCTTAAAAAAAAAAGCTATTTATCATTTGGCCTCCACAATATTCTGTGGGAATCAGTTATACAGTTTAATGCATTCACAAAGTTCATGACTAACAGCTTGTTTTAAATGATACCTCTAGTTTCTTTGTACATCCCTAGTTCTTGTATTCTGATGAACACTGACTAAATATTCCCTGTTTGTCCTCCACCTCTCTATCCCCCTCTCTCTCCAGTTGCACAACCTTTTCAGCTGAGATATTGAGATATTTAGTTTTTCCCACATCCTTTCCATTTTGCGACCAAACCTTCCAGCCGGACAAGCTCACTCTGCCTTTCTGGGCACTATTCTAATAATTTTCCATGTTCTGAGACTGGCTACATGGTTTCTATATTATCTTCACTGGGCTTCCTCATTCTCCCTCACACTGCCCTAATGCATCAAAGTTCAGCTCAAATTCTTAAGTACCTTTTAATACAAGTCAAGCTATTTGTTTCACTTTTGCTGAAGCTCAAAAGCTGCAACATGGCATGTGGCTGGCTGCCTACTTACCCAGAAATAATCACAGTAGCTCCATTCTGAAGGTTTCAGCAACTGCTGCTCTGGCATTACGTCAGGGTGGGGGAAGGTCACACAGTTTATCTTAAAAAAAAAAAAAAAGAAAAGAAAAAGACAGTTAGAAGGTAGTGAAATTTAACTGTTGATGAGAAATATGCAAATAAAAAGGTTATATACACACACTCCAACCAGAAAATCTACTGTGAATGCATGTCAGTAAAGACAAATTAGCTGTTGCATGGAAACAGAAGATAAGCATTCTCATAAAGCTCCTCAGAGCAAGCTGTAATATCAGCTTCAAGGAAAATAAACTACCAGTTTCACACGAGGAAAACTTGCTCAGTTCTGAAAGCTACCATGCAAGGAGTCCTTCTAGATCCCTAACAAACCTGTGGTAGAAAAAAGGAACAAGAGAAATGCAAGCTTTTAAAGAAACACCTAATAGTACCACTGAGCAGTAAACAGCACTGAAGCCACTGCTAATGGCAAATCTCATCAGAAAATCTTGATTACTTTAGTTTCCCACAGAATTACAAAAAAAGGTGTTATTTCTTCAGTGCACAGCCCTTCAATCTATCTCAAAGACCTTTTCAAATGAAGGTGATACTCCTGCAAAAAGGGACAGAAACTCTTTAAAATCAGCTAAGCTTCAGTGTGCAAAAAACACAGCCACCTTGTGAGAACCCATTATACAGTTATTAAACAAAGGCATAAAAACATTCAAGCTGTCATTAAGTTATCTCACTACAAAATGTAGCCTGATAAAAGCAGAGGGTAAATGAAGAGTGTGGTAACTACTGCAGAATAACTCTAGACTTACTTAAGCCCTTCAGGGGAAGCATCAGCAAGAGTCATGTGTTCAGTAAATAATGCTGTCCTAAAATCCCTGTTGAGCAGGCACATTAAAAGCAGTCCCTCTTATCAAACCAATGGGTTCATTAGGCATGATGGGTGCTTGTATATGAATCAAGGGATCAACAAAAATTAGGGATGGAAGAGACTCACAAATGTAACCGTATGCTTTTTCTTTGCTTAATTAAATATTCAAGGCAAATCCAAGAACAAAGTTGTGGACAGGGTTCCACAGACAGACCTCGGGCAGTGCTGCTTACATGCAGTAAATCTGCCTTTAGGCTATTCAGAGAGGATCAAAAAAGACACAGCAGCATGCTGCAAAGTACTGACCCAGTAAAAACTAACAATGCCAGATCAATGCTATAAAACCGTTAGTTGATATAGCGCTGTTCCAACAATCTCACTTTGGCTCCCTGTTGTTTGCCCATGCCAAAGTTTCACTGGCTGTCCTATATGTAATGCAAGAGCTTTCTAACAGACTCTTCATCCCCCTTCTCCAGAAAGATCATTGTTTCCAGAGCTTGCCAACGCCATTTAACAGCAGGTTCAAGACCCTGTCTTTGTGGTTTCTCTGGCAATCACCTTAGCTAGATCCTTTCTAAGCTGCAGATCTTTCCCTCTGAACTTCCTTTCCATCTCTCACCTTACCGTGATCTGACCAGGAGGAGTTCAGAGACTGTGACTCCAACTTCACCATCACTTTTACATTCAGCAGTTGTGCGACAGCAAGACTGGGTCTCCTAGCCAAAGTCAAGCCTCCAACAGCGGACCCATTGCAAACAGTAGTTCATCCTGGACAACAAGAGCTGGTGAAAGCACCTCCCACCTCTTCCATGCTCCCGCACCAGAACACATCAGGAATTATAAAACTTCAACTCAGTTTAGAGCCGAACATGTGTGAGACAGTTGCAGGACTACAAACTCTTCTGCTGACACTTCCACATAGCACTTCTTGTCCAGGCATTCAAGGTTTCCTATAGCATGATGGGTTACATCAGTAAAGAGTCATATTCAGCTGGGCTTGCCCAGACTTTGGTGAAGGGGCACCTTCATTACCCTAGGCTGACCTGAAGGTGTCACGGTGTCAAGCACAAAGGCCATTTATGACGGAGGTTTTGCAGAGGCAGCCTTCCATCTCTGCTAACCTTTTTCTCTCCTGCCTCTCCCTTGTCATCTCAATTATCTCAGGACGGCACTGAAAGCCGATCTTTGTCCTGGTTTTCTGGTTAAGTAGGTTAGGTAATTCCCTTCTCAATTCAGGGACGGCCAGACCTAAAAGCCTGCAAACAGAGCCTATCATCTTCTAGAATAAACCCACACACGGGAGAAAAGCCAGCAATATGTACATCTAAACAGCTCTGAGTGTGTGCCACTTCTTTGTCTAGATGCAGAAAGAACCATGTGTCAAGCCAAGCTCAGAGATGTACTGTACTTAAATGAGAGGACAGCTAAGCTACAACAGCAGGAGACATCACTGCAACAATGACAGCACTCAGAAACTTGACCACATGGTGCCGAGGCCAATGAAGCAGCATATGGCAAGCATGGATCAGAAATGCACTGCAACAAGTGCCATAGTGCTCATGCACCCCAAAACATCACATGACGACAAGCAAATGAAAACTACTGTGACAACTCTGAAAAGGGAGAGTGGGACGAATGCCTGTCCCCAGGGAGATGTTCTTTCACCACCTCTTGCGTCCAGTCACAATGTAACCTGCAATACTATGGGATGCACACACACACACACACCTGTAAAAGCATTATCGTGTGATTTTGCTAATTTGGGAGCGTCCATTTTATATGCGAACAGCTACTCAGTGCTTGAGGGGGCTCCTGCCTGTTTTACAAAGAGACCTGATAGAGAAGATACAACACTAAGCACATGCTACTCTGACACCAGTGCTTAGAAAGCAAGTAATGCAAACTAAGTTTCAACAGTAAACCTTAATCAATGTCTAAGAAAGAAATTGTGGAAGATACCTTCTCTGCTACATCATCCAGCTGAGAATGGGTCTCCTGGACAGAAGGTCTATATAAAGAACCTGAAATCTCCTGAATCTCCTGAAAATGCATTCACATCTCTTTCTTTTTTAGTTTCACTGTTTAGTGGATATATCTGTGTTTATTTACTGCCTGTGATCTAATACCTAGAATCCTAAATTTCTCATGGAATTTTCTTCTGATACTCATCACAGTGTTATTTCAGGCTTGTGAGAATGAACAAGTCTACTTTCACACTTGGTCTGTAATTTAAAGAGCACCAGCCACAATTCACAAACAGGAAACAGGCACCCACTATCCCCTCCCTCCTGCCTCCCCCCCCCCCCCAATCTTTACAAGCAAAACTTGCAAAGAACAGAAATTTTTCTAGGTACATCTAAAATTTTTGTCAGTGTTTCTCATTAATCTGTCAAGTGACCCAGCAATAATTGTGCAATACTGAAGAGTTCTGTTCTCTCAAATCAAAAGAGCTGAAAAGGAGATGCTGCAATTTGAAGAGCAGATACTAGATCCAACCAAAACTAGCATCTTCTCAAATGATCAAGGACTTGGTTGGCCACCTGTCTTTTGTGCACACCCAGAACAAGGAAAGGTTTCTTGAGCAGCTCTCAGGCACCAGGCAGTTAAAATAAAAGGGGCTGCAAACACGTATTAGTTTAACAACCTGCTGAAAAAAGTTAACTCTTTTCACTCCCTGCGCTGAGTATTAGAACTGATCGACTTCAACTGTTTTAAAAATACCAGTTAGAAACTTCAAGCCAAATTGCTACTTCCAGGGCACAGATAACCAGACAGCCTCTGACAAGCACTGACCCAGAACAGAGTTCAAACAACACAGAGTGACAACACACCTTGCAGGTAAAGAAAAGGTTGTACTTTATTTCATAAGTTACCAAGACTAAAGCGATGGCTGATCACAAGCCGCTCTTGTTCCTTACTGTGCTTCTTCACTGACACAGTCACATACTATTTCTGCAATAATATAATATATTGCAGTTTTGTCTTAAAAAAAATAAAGCGGCCTCAGAACCTGCATACAACTGCTTTGTCATTTAGCCAAACAGCAATCTGAGTGACTTCATACTGCATCATATCAAATCACTGTGCAAGACCACAACCACAGAAGTGTGTAACAGATGCTATATAAAGACTGTTCTTGTTTCAAAATAGACATTTCTGCAAACAGCACAAAGTGTCGACAGAATAACAGGGAGTCAAAAAAACACCAGTCAAAAGCTCTCAATGATGGCCAGGCACCTGTGGAAGCAGGTTACAGATGAGCTACTGTGTGGCCCAGGATTATTTCAGCTGGGAAAGGACCAAAATATTTCACACATAGGCAACAGCGTTTTCAAGGGAGATTGCTTACACTGGATGATAAGAGGGAAAAATATGCATCTTCTAAGTGTATTTTTCAAGTCCTTACAAAAGACTGGACATCATCTCATAGCGTGCATCAAGACACAGAAGCTGGCAGTGCTCTGCAGCAGAAAATACATACAGTGGCACCCAGGTGATTCCCTGCAACTCAAAAACCTGCACAAGGAAAACTTCAGTTGAAAATTGTATTTCCTGCAACAGCACCTGCTTCGTAAAAATTAAATGTGTGTCACTTGGAAGCAGTGTAATAACTTTAAGACCTCCTGCTATGTCACTAATGCTGAATCCTGAAGAAATAAATACACAGCCATTCGAAATGTCCATAACTAGTTAGGTAAAGCTGCCTGACTGCAATCAACTGAACGCACCACAGCACTTCCAAGGAAACAGCCAGTGAAACAGTATATATATGCGCCCCTTATATATGAAACAGTATATAACAGCTGATGAGAGTAAGCTTAAGTCTTTCTCAAAGAGTATTATCAGGTTCAAAATATTCTGAATAAATCAAACATTCTAAATTTCTCAGAAGTTTATACTTAGTTGTCCAAAATGATGCTGAATCATTAACTCACTTAAAGGTATGAGGGCTGGAAAAAGTCATTAGGCTAATTAGGCCTAGTACTACGCTTAACAGGAGATTGACTGTTTCAGAATTAAAAGTTATGTATATCTGTATCTAGATATGGATATATAAAAAACACAGAAGCTTTTCCAAACCTAAAAAAACAAAAAAATACTCCTACACAACAAACAAAAATTACTACTTGTGCAGTCAAGGGAACTTACAGTTTTTTCATGAAGTCTCTGAGAGTGCAGAAAAATGTTCAAAACTCCAGAAGAGTTACTAAACAGACATATGTTTGCGTAGGAGATCCTGTGATTCTTTCCTTCATCACCTCAGATTTCCTATGTGAACATGAGCCCTCTTGTTTAAATTTTTCCAAACATTTCTAAAACCTCTTAAAGCTTCTCAGAAGTGAGGGGAATACTGAGCAGGTACTGAGCAGAGCATGGCCACACGTGGAGAGTGGAGTAACCCCATCCTGTCCCTATCACAGTCCTCCCTCAAAAATGCTCCTCTTCTTTTTTTCAAAATCAAAGACGTTTAGAGAGAACACTTGGGTTCTACCAAGTCAGTCCCACTACTGTTTTTTTCCTTTTTGACCGATGCCAAAGAGAGCAAAAATATCCCTTTCAAACTGAAGTCCTGACCTTTATCAGTCACACTATTAAACGTTTTATCAATCCCATCAAGACTGACATCCACTCCCTTCTCTACTGACCTCTGATCTCATTAATTGCATACTTGATGATGGATCAGGTTAAGTGCAAAATCCAAATTCACCAAGCAAGACAATAAAAGTGCCAATATATTTCAACACTGGTGACTAACCAACAAGGCCTGAGCAAAAATCATGCAGGAAGTGATTTTTACAGCTATAATTGCTAGCAAGAAACCAAGCAAATGAAAATCAGCACAGCAAATGAAAATACGTACCTCAATCTAATGACAGGGCTACAGAACTTTAAGAGAGAACAAGGCACTATGACTTGCATTATGTTCAGGCAGATTTCACTTGGACCAGCTCAGATGATAATCAACCTCATTATGATATTAAGGCCTCACCAACCTGTTCACTAATAAAAATAATTGTGTTGTCAGCTTGCAACAATGCAACTTCAGTTCAAAGACAACAGCGAGGAGTACTCCAAGCACATGCTAAGCAAACTGATAAAAGGAAAGCAACTCGTACCTTCAGCTGTCACCGAACACCAATGACACCACAATATGTTTGTTAGAGCCACTGGATTGCCAAGATTAGATAAATTTACATAGGCAGAGAAGACATGCTATGAAAAATACGGTGACAACAGAACTGAGGGGAAAAAAAAATTAAAAGGAGATAAGCAACACTATTTGATGCATTTCTCTGTTGTGTACAAAACTCAAGAAATAGATGAAAATACTTCTGCCTCTGTATCGATGAAGAGCAAAAGCAATTCTTCACTTTGCAGCTACATAAATATTCCAACTCATACTTCACATCAGGAGACTGGCAGTGATGGTAAAAGGAGCCATTTACTTTGTGTCTGAGTTGTAAAAGGGTGACAAAAGAAGAAAAGTTGCATGGACTCAGATGATTGTACAGGATTTGTACCAAAACAGTATGCTCGGTAACAATAAACCTTGATGGGTTGCACAGGCACATGCATTTAATAGATTCAAGTACAGTGGAGGCTTTGGAGTAGCTATCAGCACTCCCCAGGAAACGAGGCAATGCCAAGCAACACGAATAAAACAGGGATAATTTGATCAAGGCTTAGATAATCAATTACGCATTTA
The DNA here is from genome assembly GCF_036370855.1 of Dromaius novaehollandiae. Lineage (NCBI taxonomy): Eukaryota > Metazoa > Chordata > Aves > Casuariiformes > Dromaiidae > Dromaius > Dromaius novaehollandiae. Next base: position 6,914,964 of record NC_088115.1, on the reverse strand, counting down.
TTACATAAGACACTATAGAAATAAACTGGCAGAGAGCAGGTAAGCTTACCTTGTCATGCAGAAGCGAAGATGCTAAAGAGGGGCAACATATTTGTTCATTTCTTCAACTTAGAAATGCAAGTTCTTTTTCCTGACCTCTGCGCAATCTCAGCACCTTAAGCAATCTGGCCAAGCTCTGTTTGATTTACGTCTAGCGTCTGCTTTACAACCTCAACTGAGACCTGAAAACAAGAAGGACAGCAGCCCACTCCAACAAGCGTACTCTAAAGTCTCCTACCAAAATGGAACCACATCAGCAAAACAGACAAATGCAGAGGTTGGAGATCTCAGGAAAGCTTAAGCATAAACTAAGTCTTGAACAGCTTTAACTCTACCAAGACAGGGAAGGCCAGGCACGCCTATACTGAAGCTTGAGTGTCTAGGTAACTTTGATACCAAGAATATACAAATCATTTTAGGTGCCTGCAGAGTGCCACTGTAACTGAGGTAGAACAGAAGTGGAAAACAAGCAACCAAAGTTTTAAACTTTAACAAAGAAAATTCAGACAATTCCTATTTTGAGGGCTAGATGCTGCTCCCCAAAGTGTTTAGGAACACACTTTATTTATTTTATTTGTAGAAAGATCCAGAGATGATTTGGTCAATGCCCTAACACCAAAGCAAGGGATTTTTGATAGCTTCAGCCATATTATCAATGTCAGGGTGGAACGGAGACTGGAATTGAATTACTAGCAACCTCATATCGTGGTAATCATAGATGCAGAGCACAGCCGCATAAAATACTAAGCTATTACATGTAGGCTATGCTCTCTTCCCATTTGCAGCACGCATGCATTTACGTGTCCAACGTAAGTAATATAAATGTTGGCATTTTCCATATCATGCCTTTCCTTGTTAAGGCACTGAAGTGTTTTTCAGAAAGAAACCCACACGTAAGCAATTTATCATGCAGAAATACAACATTAACAGATACATTTGGAAGGTTTCCTGCTCCTCAGATGAAACACAGGGCCTCACAAATGATGTGCATGAATTATAAATGTGAACTCTGTTAACAAAATTGCAGCCTGAATCTTGCCCACCACAGAAAGATGCAAAAGAAGCTCACACAAACCTGTGAATGGTCTCATGCCCATCTTGCAAGGTACCTGCTATTTAACCTACAAGTGATGATGGCTAACAAGGATCCTGATCTACACCCCTAGCGCGGCGGGAGGAAGCCAGAGGGAATGGAGCTTGGGGATGAGTATGTGTCTGATTTGGCTCAGGCACTTGATGCTAGCACTATGAAAAAACACAGACTATTTCCCACTCTCCTGCACCCACCTCCTCCCGTCTACGATGCTCAGAGCTCTTCACCACCACCACTACCACCTCAGTTGCTAGGAAGAGGTGTTCTCCCCCAGCATTATAGGAAAAGCACCAGGAAATTTCTTTGTTTCCAAAGGTCTTTTGCAAATGTTTTCATTTTTATTAACAAGTTTACCCAAGAAAACAATTTTGTTTCTTACGGAAAGAAAACCATCTTTGCTGCATTGCTATGAATAACATCAAAAATCACCATGGGAGCCCATTCCATAAATTAAACTCAGAACTAGAGCAAGAATAATTCCTGAACATCTTTCCTTCCTTCTTAGCCTTGGAGGAATAAGGGGGAACTCTGCAGCGTATTCAGAAACAGCAGATCCTGATCTCTCCAGGACAGGGACAGAAAAAGGAACTCAGTACCCAAGAGCCTGCCAAAAGGTCTTCATCAGTAAAATCTCCCTCATCTATGGAGCAGAAGCCCCAGCTTATACAGGTCTCCCAATCAATATTTGGGCTGCATCACATGGGCAGAAAGACAACTCCAGAGATCAGATAGCAAACCACACAGGTTAAAACTAACAACGTGCACCTTGAAACTTACTGAAAAATCAATGCAGCCAACAGGCCTGCAATTCTGTTTCTTAAGTGAGCATCAGTAATTTGTACAAATGGCAGTTTCATAACGGTTCTATGATATAACCCCAGTGGGGGTTTTCTTTCCAAAGGAAGCAGGGAAATGAACAGCTCTGGAAACATCTGTTTACCGAACAGAAAACATCTTACTCTTCTGCTGGGTGCATATGGATAAGAAATACTCTAGCTTATGACTACTTTCAGGACCGCCAAAAGCAAGAGTAATCCATGCTCCCAACCTATTCTTTGAATTTAGAAAAGGCAGCTATATTCCTAGGAAGGTGGTAACAAATTCTTATTCCTCTGCCGAAGGCACCGAGACAAAGAGCAGCCAGACCGCAGTTGGTGGCTGTGGTGCCATTAACAGACTTCAGCAGCTTGCACAGCCCAGGATTGCTGTTCGGAAGGAGGTTTGCTGGATTTCAAACCCCCACATCGATCACACAATTCCTCTTTGCAAGAAGGGAAGCTACTTCCCGACCGCTCGAAGACCAGGAGAAGCCATTTAACCACAAGCTAGGGACACGCCTGCCGCTCTGTTAACCAGAACAGCCCAACATGAGCTTCAGCGGTGCTGAACAAATATAATCTCCTAATGGAGGTAAAAGTTACATTGCTTTGCCATTTACACTAAGTATCAGAATACCCTCTTTCACAATACTTTCTTGATGCAAGCAATGGCTTGGGGCAAACAGCTGTTAAAATTAGCTTGTTTTCGTCTGTCTGATGCACCGTATTTTCAAGCGTAGGACTTCTGCTGGAGAAATGCATGCACGGCGATCCTTACATAACATTCAACACTTCCTTGATTTGCAGACACTACCAGATGGCACACAGGCCAGCAGATAAAACAGCAGAAAACGACCCTCAGTGAACAACCTGAGTCCTCATCCCTGGAAACAGCGAGTACTGCAGAAATATGAGTGCTTTCACATTGTACGGTGCTCTGAGACAGAGAACATTCAACCCAGAGGCCATGTCCAGCCCATCAGGACAAGTCATTCAAACTGTGGTCTGCTCCTGCCTCTCAGACCCAGATCGGGAGAAGGCAGTGACCCGCCAGATGGTTCAGTTTTCCAATCCCAGCCACCATGTCCCTGAAGATCCTGTACCTGATTCCCCAGGACATTTGCAAATCTGTCAAAAACAACTGACTTACAATTATTTCATAACTGTACCAAACTATTTATATATTAATTAACTTAGTAACAACACATTTTTCATTCCTAAAGACTGATTTTGATAACCAAGTAAACTACTGAGGATGTTTCAATATTTTTTCCAGAAAACACTGTCTACATGGCTTACATTCCAGTCCCATCCGAGACACCTATGCATGTTCCTTTTGAAATCTCACCTGCTGTCATCCAAAAATCAGGGAATTAGGCACACTGATGGTTAAAGCTATACGTGATAATGTAGACAAGACAATAATGTTCTTCTGGTAATAACAGTCACATAATTAGAAATAATGTAGTAGAACATTAAATTATTCCTTCTGTTCCCTTGGATTTTACACCCTTCCAATGCTTGCAGGCTGTAATCATGTTTACTTCCTTTCCTTTATCACCGTTCGGTCATTTATCCTCTTTATTATTTCCTTTTAAATAAACCATTCTATTTCCAGACACTTTTGTTAATCTCTTGATTTCCATCCAGTTTTTAAACATCTTTCCTGTACTGAGGTGTCCAGAATTGCAAACTATGTTCCAGATGAGGTCCCCAGTCATACATGAGATATTAATGTCTGCAAATATGATACTGAGAACACCTTAACTGAATCAGCTCTATTTAATTATTAATATAAAAAGCAAAAGCAAATTATTAATATTAAAAGCAAAAACTGCATACTGACACCTAAAATCTTTGCCTACACTTGCCATCGCAAATCTCCGATTGGACACTTTGGCACAGAAAAATACCTTTAGACACCTCTTTCAAGAAGAGAGAAAAATTCCAGGTGGAAGGGCAATGACTGGTCTCCCTAACTTTTGTTTCTTCAGTGTTTCAATACCTCTCCAAGTATTCAGGACATTTTGGGGCAAGGGTGAAGAGAAATTGGATAACAGCTCAGTAGGTGTTCAGAACACCTGATCCAGAGCCAGCAGCTTTGGAGAACGTACTTTCAGGTACTTCCTTACCTCCTGTTCATCCCAGAATCATAAGAAAAATCACATTGGAATTATGTTTTGAAAATCTGTAAGGAAAGCGATCCCAAAGCCTCTCTGGGACTCTGACTTACTGCTTAACCACAATAAAATTACTCATGGTGAAGAATTTGTTCCTTACGTCTAACTGGAACTTCCCTTGTCACAACACGACCATCGCTCCTGTCTTCTTACTGCGCACCCCTGACAAGAGCCTGGTTCTACCTTCTCCGTAAGCCCCTTCTACTTGCCCGAAAGGCTGCAGCGAGGCCCTCCCTCAGCCTGTCCTCTGTGGGATGCACACGCCCAGCTCCCTCAGCCTCCCCTCGCACATCACTCGCACAAGCGGGATGCACACACCCAGTTTCCTCAGCCTCCCCTCGCACATCACCCCACCAGCTCCTGCTCGTCCTGTGGGACGCACACACCCAGCTCCCTCAGCCTCCCCTCGCACATCACTCGCACCAGCTCCTACTCATCCTGGCAGGCCTCCACCAGCCTCTCTCCTTTGCATCAGTGTCTCCTGTGTGCTGCAGAACGCCAAACTGGATGCGGCCCTCCAGATGCAGCTTCACAGGTGCCAAGGGCAGAGCCACCGCTGCCTCGACGTGCAGTCTCCGGTCTCGCTGATGCAGCAGCCTAGGTGCCGTCGGGGCCCAGCTCCTGCCTCCTGCCCGGCGTGCTGCCCCCAACCCAGCCCCGGCACCCCGTCCCCGGCGCGGGGCTGGGGGGTTGTCGCCGGCTCACGGCCCCTCAGCGCCGAGCACCAGTTCGATGCCCCCCCCGACAACGGCTGCGCTCACCGCGGGGCCCCCTCCCCGCGCTCCCCGAGGCTCAGCCTGCCCCGTCCCGCTTCCAAACCGGCGGCGCGCCCCGGGGCCGGGGCAGGGGCAGCGGCGCAGCCAGGCGAGGCACCCCGCACTGCCCCGCCGGCTCGCCCGGGCCGCCCCCCGCCTGCCCGTCCCGTCCCGTCCCGCCCCGCCCCGCCGGGACTCACCGTCAGGCTGCTCTCCTTGCTCTGCCTCCGCGGCGCGGCCGGGGACCCCGGGCTCTGTGGAGACAGGCGGGGCGCATCGTCAAGGGCGCTCTGGGAGCCCAGCATGGCGGGAGCGAGCCGTGCGGGTCCGCCGCTACGCGGCCCCCATAGCCCAGCGCCGCGCCGCGGCTCGACGGCGGCTGGAGGCGGCGGCGCCGTCCTGCGGCCGCCTCCCCGCGCCGCCGCCAGCCCGCGCGGCCAATGGCGGGACGGGCCGCGCCGCCCCGGGACGGGCCGCGCCGCGCCGGGCGGCGGAGCCTGCGGCCGGCGGCGCGGCGCGGGGCGGCCCGGCCCTCGGGGCGGCGCCGCCGCGCCACGCTCCGCCTCTCGCCTCCCGCCTCCCGCCCCCGGCGGGGCCAAGCGAGCGGCTGCTCCTCGCCCGGCTCTGCTGCCAGGCCCGGTGCTTGCCCCGAGCGGGAGGCAGCGAGGAGGGAGTCCCGCGCCGGGCTGGGCGCTGCCGGGCAGCAGGAGCTGTCCCAGCCGTGCGGTTGGGCGCAGGGGGTACTGCCAGCGTCGCTCCCAATAGCGACTGACCTGCTCTGCCGCCTCCGTGCTGCTCTGGCCCCCCTGCCCTTGTCCCTGTGCTCCCGGGATCAGCATCCGCAGTGGGAAGCGTGCAGATGAGCCTGGCCAAACTGTGTTGGAGCGGAGGGGAACTCACCCAGCACAGGCCTGCGCTGAGCCTCAGCTGGAACTGCTGAGATCCAGAACAGCAGCATTTCCTTGTGAGCCACAACCCAAATGTCCAGGTCAAGTCCCATCAACAGCAAAGTGACCAGGGTTGAGGATAGTCAGGTTTCACACTGGTACGTTGCTGGCCTGCAGCATGCTGGCATGGCTGTGCTGCTGCTCCATTCGCAGCAGTTGTGACAACTTGAACAGGCAGCATTGAGCTGCTCTCTAGGAAGCAGTAAACAAGGCCTGGCCCTGTGCCCAGCACAGTGCAGCTCTGTTTTGTTCACAGATGTGGCTTTTTCCCCCTTGACCTGTTTCCAAGAAATGTGGCTGTGCTTGCCCAAAGTATCTAGCCAGTGTTTGTTTGCATGATGGCTGCTACCCAGGTCTGAGAATGCATCCTGGAGAGTACCTGGAAGCTACTCTCCAGCAGCAGAAAGTCTGTGCCACAAAGAGATAATAAGGCAGTCAAGGCAAAACGACTTGGGATGGCCCATGGCAGAGTTAGGAGAGGGACTGGCCAACCTGTAGCAGGCCGTACAAAGAACAGCTCCAGAAAAACACCAACTTGAAATCAATAGTATATGGTCAGGCGTTTTCCTTCCTAAGGACTCTTCTGCAAAAGCATCCACAGCTCCCAGGAAAAGGAGGCTCCCAGATGGGTGCGAACACAAACCACTGTTAGAATTAATGGCACCAGCAACTAGTAACAGACCTAATTATAGTTCAAAGCAGGAATGAAGCCAGGGCTTTAATTTGGAAAACCCCATATGGAAGGAGTAATGGAAAGAAAGTGCCAAGGAGACAGCTGAAGTACCTTGAATGAGAGAAACTGTGAAAGGGATTTTTGTCAGTCTGATCTGGTTGAGTGAACTAAGCAAACCAGTGCAGGAAAATGGACTCCTACTGTATCACTTATGTGAATTTGACAAAACTGCGGTTGTAAACTTGAATTACACTCAATGCCATAAAAAAATGGAAGGTGGCAAATGTTGTTACCAAAATAGTTTGAGGGGATTCAGTAAATCTGACTGGTATGCCAAGCCAACCGCTAAAACATTATAAAGCAGATACATTAAGAAACAAGCTATTTTGCACAAAGGTTAACAGTGCTTTTTTAGTCACAACTTGTGAATTTATTCAAGTTCTTTAAGGGAGTCACAACAAACATGTAGATAGGGGTGATCCGGTAATGCACTATACTCCAGTTTCTAAACAGCTTTTCGACCTAGTTTAGCTGCCCACATGTTCTGTCTACAGAAGACTGTGTAAACTACTCAGAGAAGAACTAGTGAAGAAGCGTTAAGTGCTTGATGTTTGACAAGGATGCTAAAGGAGCAGGGAGGCTGAAGCAGTGAACTGTATCAGGAGAAATGCTATGAAGCAACTGGTGAAGCAAAACAAGCAATATTGGCTAAGCTGAAACGGCACACGTGGTGTGGCAAGGCAGTGCTGAAAGCAAGTATATAGGAGGCAGGGGGTGAGAAGGAGGGTCAAAGCAAAGAAGGGAAAGTTTGCAGACAGCACAAAATGATTTAGACCAAGAAGGAAGGAATGCCAGGCAACACAGTTCAGCATAGTAACTGCACACAAATCAAACATGTATTTTATGAGTTGCAGTGCAGAAGAACCTACCAGTTAATGCACAGAAATAAAATAGAAAACTCAGGTCATTTAACACCTTAAAGGGGGGGGGGGGGGGAACAGTTAGCAGGCAAGGAAACACAACTCAGTGGAAAACTAGCCCCATCAGCGTTTCAACTATTGCTGTTTCGGCAGGCAGCAGGGCAGCAAAGAATTTCAAGGGAGGAGCTGGAAGAGGGCGCTGTGTTGCGTTTGGAGACCTGTATGGAAGAGTTTCTCAGGGACATGAGGTGGGGCACGAAAAAGTGCAGGGATATTTACTGAAAAGTTGGACAAACAGGCTGGGGAAATCAGCTGTCAAATGAAGTAGGAGTCAGTGATTTGAAAGATGGCCAGGGATGATGAAGTGGGTGAGGCACAGGCTGTGTCAGGCACAGAGAGAGGCCAGTAAAAGGACACACAGAAATGGATGAAGTAATTGATAAAAAGCGTCAGAAAAGTTTTTTGTGAATACTGTCTTTGGGACAGAAGGCTGGAGCTGCAAGAAAATATAAATGAGATGTAGACATGAGCAGATGTTCAGGTCTAGAGAGGGGACTGACCTGGAGACAGGCCCAGGTGGGCAGGACTGACCTGGAGACAGGCTTGAGTGGCAGGAAGATTTTCAGGGTTATTCATAGTGACTGAAGTGAAAGGGGACTGGTTTCACACAGGCCACTTATATACATACTGCATGGTGCCACTGGACCGTTCTCCATTTCAAAATATTGAGGCCATGTAGTCTCAGTATTTCTTCTCTCTCTCCTCTCTCTTCTCTCTCTTTGTCTTCTCTAGCTTTCTAGAGAGTATTTATTCTCTACAGAGATCAGGTGGATGAAATCCTAGCTCTGTATCACAGGAAATGGTACTGAACATTTGGGAGTTTAGTGTATGATCATCTTTGCAGTGATGTCCTGGTTCAACTTGGGGTAATTGAATAATGACAAAACAGTTGTGAAGCATTTTCCCCTTGGTTTGTTTTGGAGGTTTTTTTGGGGGGCCTAGTGGATGCTTCACAAAGGAGAAAACGTTTCTCAAAAACGTCTTGGAATTTTGTACTGGTTTACCAGTTGGACACAACGACTAACTTCTCTAGATGCAATGAATCTGATGGATCTGACAGTTTCTAAAACAAAATGCATCTTGACCTCCTGCTCTGGGAAGACTCCTAAACTATTTAAAAAGACACACATTTCTTCTTGCATACTACTGTTTGGATCGTTCCCCAGAACTTACCTGGGGGTCCCCACTGGTTTTTCGGAGGCTCATATGACTGGAGTCCAGCTGATGTACTGGGGTCCCAGAGATGTGGTAGCCATTCACTGCAAGAACACATGGAGGGTTAGCAGGCTTACTGTAGGTAGCAAATACATAAATATACCTTCTAAAAAGTGATCACATAATTGAACAGAAAGGTATAAATCAGGGTACCTCTTCTGAGTTCCCACTGTTCCTTGCTTCCAACCTAAGAAATGTATGAATGCTTCTCCCCATCCCAACAGATTTATAGTTGAATCTCCAATTTGATGTGTTAGTGCCAACCCAGAAAAACCCCAGAAATGTACATTGCTGAAACTTAGCTCACAGGCCCATTCTCCCCTCTGCATCCTGAAGCAGACTGTTATCAGGAGTTATGACAGGAATTATACAGCTAGAAGAGCCAAGAAAAAAAGGCCCCAAAACTCAAAATAGTTCCCATAGTCCTGTTTGGTAAAATGAAGTGTTTGAAGAAATAAAGTATGTCTCCATATTAAAAAAAAAAAAACAAAAAAACACTAGTTTAATGGAGATATTGGCTCTTCATGTCAAGAAAACAAGCCTTGTAAGAAGTTTATGGTTCAGAAAGAGAACCAATCATGTACACAGCTATTCTTTTTGGAATATACCAAATAAAGAATAATGCTCAAAGCTGGGTTAGAAAAAGATACTGTATTATGTTACAAATCCTTTGGTCACATCAAAATGCGCAACCTCCAAGCATACTTCCCACTCAGCTCTGCCAGTAAAGACAGGTATCAGTGCTGAAAATTTCTGCAAAAAAAATCATCTAGGCTTTATTATTTACAGCAATGGCCTTTAAGTTTAGCACCTGTTATTACACAGTAATTTCTGGGCATTTAGCTTTGTCTTCCCGTAATACCGGAACATTTTCAATATGGCTATGCTGCTAATTCCCTGTTACCTGATTCCCAGCAACTTCAGGTCAGGTCAGAGGTGAAGTGGCCAACCCTGTAACTACCACATGCTAAAGCACTCTTTTGCATATGTGAGCTATATAGAAGAGCTACAGCCAGCCCACATTCCTCTGCCCTTGCTGCTTCCCCTGCCCCAGCAGAAAGCCAGACTGGGAAAGAGAACCTCATCTTTTCCTCCCTGAGATGGTTGGCCGGCTGACTCACTGGGCCACAATCTGCCTACACACTCCAAAGACGCACTACGTCAGCTCTAATCAGACCAGACAACAGACCAGAAGATGTATCAGTAGGGAAACAACAGGCAAGATGTATCAGGAACTAAAGTCCTACCACATTTGTGTTGCTGCACTCACAGGACCGTGTACATTAACTATAAATCCCACAAAATCAGAGCATTTTCCTTTGCTCTGCTGACTGGCAGAAAAGTAGATTTACCCAATGCAGTGATCGGAGACAGCAAGCAAACAATACCTGCAGGGCTCTTCTGTGTCCCAGGGCTCTTTGGAGTCCCAGGCACGCTGCTTGGCCGCTCCCAGGTTGTCTCTGTTGACGGAAAACAGCAATTAAGTGTAATCAAGGCCTTGTGCACACATCAGAGTTACTCGCCTGTGACACTCAGGTTATGATCCTGAATGTTCTCCGATTCCGGGTTCTCACCCAGTGAGGCAGGCGCCTGCACCTCCTTGTGTTCCCCATATCCTCCCACATCTTCCTGCCTCTGCTTCCGAGCCATGAGGAGCTCATCCCTTACCCGCCCCCACTCCCTTCCCCGCCAGCATGGGAGCAGTCATCTGTCTCTGCTCTGCCTGAGAATACAGTAGATTCAGAGCTGCATCACTGGTTCTTCCAGTTCAGGTCTGCCCCAAGGCCTTGCCTGGCAAAAAAACGAGTGGTACAGCTGTATGCAGAAATGAGACTCTCTGAGCTGCTGCCATGATCTGTGCAGACAGCATTTCCAGGGGTAGTTAAATTAGCCTCAGCCTGGCAGACCCCTGCTCACACGGAGAGATGTCCTGCCGTACCAGCCACAGCGCCGTCAGCCACAGTTCTTACTGTGGGCACAAGGATCGTGGATGTTGGTAGTGCTTTTGCCCCTGTCCTCCATCCAGACAGACTAATTCAGTAAATTCCATAAACAGAGTAAGTCCAATAAATTCCGTAAATTCTGGATGTTTAATTTCTGTGAAGTGGGACATTGAAATGGGAGAGCAGAGACTCTGGCATGGAAGAGAGCTTTTCCTACTTGGTCTTTCTTCTGACTGGGGGTCATATAAACAGCACAAAGAGGCTTTGCATTGTGAAATTTGGGGCCTTCCCCATACTGCAATGAAATGCAGCTGCAGATGACTCAAGGATATGGTTTTAGTGACATATACATGGAACATAGCACTTTTTTCCTCAAAAAAGGCTGTTTCCCTGGCAAATTTCCTCTTTTATTCCACTGGGGTCCTTTAGCCACTGGGATAGGCAAATGTATGTCACATCACTTTTGATACTCAAAAAACTGCTGCTGCTGCTGCTTCCTTTTTCCCTTCATTTTTACCTGTAGTTAATCATTCTGCTCATTTTCTCAGCAAATAAATTATCTTTGACCACATGGTAAACAGAGAAGATTTAATTGCAAACCTTCCTAAAAATTAAAATTGGCAGAAACCCTGCGATTAAATCCGTAATTTCTGTAAAAGTCCAGCTAGAAAGCCAAGCCAGCATTCCTTTAGAATAAATGTATTAGTAGCAAGCCAAATAAATAATACTGACTACTTTTCAATATCAAATAAGAAAATAAGCAAATTAGTGTAATCAAGTCAAAGGACCACTTCTTTTCAAAACTGTGTTTCTCAAAACCCTCAACCTACAGACATCTAGCCCTGTCAAAGCCTGACATCTTACATCTGTCTAAATATTCAAGATGAAAAGGGGCTAGCTGTAATGGAGCAGGAGAGACTAAGAGAGCCCTCATGAATAATAGTTTAGGGGCTGGTAGTCAGAATGCCCATGTGGGACACATAAGGCCTCCCTACCCTGGGTAAGTGATTGTCTGAGTAACAAGAACGATGGTAATATTATTTTTCAAGATCTCTCATATGGCTATTGAATAAAGAAGGAGGTGCTGGTTTATCTCTGCATTACAATTGGATACACAAAGGTTGCTCTAGGTTCCTCATTTCAGGAAAGGGCCCTGAGCTGGGGATCGCAAATAGGGTAAGGTGCCATGCCACAACACTGTGATGCCTAAATCCTTGAGGGTGGTTGAGTTTAAGACACACTCCTTGCTTCTTCCTCCCTCCCCTTCTTCCCAAACTTCAGCACTCTGTTGGTTGCAAAGAAAAATATTTTGAGGTTTGTGAGGTTTGCTTTTTTTTTTTTTTTTTTTGAAAGGGTAAAGCCTGGTGGACTAGAAGCTTTGATGAATCATGAGGAGACATTTAAATGTTACAGACAGCTTTTTGTGGATTGGGTAGTGAGTGAATAAACTCCATGCTTTGTTAATGAAGCAGGATTGGAATGTGTTCTAAATAAACAGAAGAAAAAACAACTGATAAGAGATGTCTTTTATGAGTCAGCTTGTCTTGGCTTAAAATACATGTGTGCATGATTAAATAAAGATAAATTCTGATTTATGCTATTGTGATGCAAAGTGAAGCAAAAGAATATGCTGTCCAAGTTTACAGCGGCTTTGTTTATAATGTAGATAGGTGATTAATGAATATGTAAATCAGTTGTCTTGAAGATATGGGCTTTAAAGAATGGCTTTTGGAGTTCTTCTGTGAGACAGGTTGCGGTGTCCATTTCTGCTGTACCCAAGTGCAGTCAGTGGGACAACGTGTTGTTAGAACTGCCTTTGACATTAGCAGTAAAAACAACTACTTTCATTTTTTTTGTTTCTTTTTCATACAAGCATAGCTGTCTACAGTGTTTTTGCATTTTTGAGACTGTTCAGAGGGATGGACCTAACAAAACCAACAAATACATTTGAAATGTAACTGAACAGGTAAAATTCTCAGCTTCTTCCTGTAACTGGTTCTCTACTTTCCCTGCTAGCCCCTGTGGAGCTAGTCTGAAGTGCCTGATTCTTCCTCTCTGCCACACAAAAAATCTAGATATATAACTTGGTTGTAGAAATCTCATGTATACAAGAGCAGTGCCCAGTGGTTAGCTTATTTGTGAGTGCAACCCAAAACACTCTGTATCTTGACAGATTTTCAAAAATACAGAAATGAAGTGATTGTGGAGTAATAGATATGGAAAAGGAAAAAGCTACAAAAATACATAAAATGGAAAGAAATAACATCTTTTGTTGGCTAGGAAATGAGAACAAGAAGAATGTTTTAAACCTCATGTGTTTTCAATGCCAGGAGAAAAAAAAATCACTTTGTCCACAGAGTAATAGGCTAATTATTCAGGCAGCCTAAGCAAAGATGGAAACTAACCTTAAGCAAGACTGCACTGTTTATAAGGCCATCTACTGGAAGCAACTAAATTTAACAAGATAATACCATAACATTACAAATTTCCCTGCAGCTTAGTCATGATCAGGAAAGAATGTCTGGGGGGAAAATGATTTTTTTACTACAACCATACAAAAAAGTTTGGTGAGAGATAACATCATGTTTGATATAGCAAATGCAACCACTCATCTTTGAGTACGAAATGCAGCTTTTGATACGGATGCTTGGAAAATCTTTAAAAACTAGCTATGCCACTGTGATAGAACAATGATCATTGCTATTAGGAACAGATTAAATATCAGAAAAGATTTTATATCTTATCTGATTTTACAAACAGGATATTAGCTACAAGCTAAAAACTCTTACTCTGTCACAAACTGTAATTTAGTACTGGCACACCAACACTGACAAAGTTCTGTCCTGCTTCATTGGTCACGTATTAATTATTCTATTTTGCCAATGAGTGAAAGAAATAATTAGTAGCTTCCTTGTCATCCTCTGGACTATGAAGGGGGGAGCTGTGAACAGAAAGAACTAGAGCTCTATGAATCAAGCGTAAGAGAGGTTTGGAAATTAGTTACTGAACAGCGAGGCAGTAGAAAGGCACTTGTTCAATTTGAAACAATGCAATGAGAGGAAAAATAGCCTCAAGAGCCAAGGTATACATGCCAACAGAATGAAAGGGGTTTTTCACAGATGTGGTTAAACATTTCCTCCCAAAGGAAAGCGGAAACCTGTGGTGTTTAGGGGGAGAAAGTTCACTGTGCATCTGTTTGGCAGAATAGGAAATGAAATGATGTGTCAGGCCTTCACAGAGCTACACTTTCTGGGACTTCACGTTACTCAAGAAAGCCAGCTTCTGAAGAGGTCCCAGTGTAGATTATTTTAGTGATCGAAGTGTAGCACGTCAGGAAGGAATTTTGTGTCACCACTGCATGAATTCAGTAGCAGTGTTCTGAGCTTCCAAACCAGCTGCTTTGCAGTTTGAAAATATAACATCAGCCGAATATCAGGGATTTAAGGTCTAGCAAAATCCCTCCTGAGTATATTTATATTGCTTTCTGGAATGGAGTTAGTACATCTGCATAGTGTCATGTTTAGTGCTATGTTATGAGCGACATGCTCCATTATTTCATTGGCCAAACTATGAGAATGGAAGGGCAAGCCAGAAGTGCTCCAGTTTGTTTACTGTGCAGAAACCTTCCTCTTTCTCCCAGTCTTAAGAATCTGTTGCAGCTACAAGGTATCACCCAGTTTCCAGTGCTAGCTCACATTTTTATAAGTAGGTTTTGAGTTTCTTTTGTTTTTTACAGCAATAAATGTGTCATGCTGAGCAAGCAGCTCCAAATCCAGCTTCTGGATAATGAGAAGCCATGCAGGCTGCACAGGTCACGGACACGGATGAAGAACAGCAACTGAAATTCTCTCTTGTCCCTTCTGAATGGCACAGGAAGAGATCCTGTGAGCTCCTCTGAACTGCACCTGATAACATGCAGAATTAGAAGTGACTTTTGCAATAAGGTAGAGCATGCCCCACAGCCCCACCCATCTGTTTTGGATTCACTATGCTCTTGCCAGTGGCACGTAGGAATTGCTCATATGTGCAGACACAGTTTGCATACTTCTTACCCTTCTTTTGCTGCTCCGTTGCATCTTCCTGGACTTAGAGCAAAGCACGTTGCCTGTCCATGGCCTCCCCAAACAGCAAAGTCTGGTTGGACCTTTGAGTCAAAGGGAGCACAAACAGACCTACTTCTGCTAAAAATGATTTTAACTGTACAACAATGTACTCCTCAGTCCAAACCTCCAGGCTGCTGAAGCTGCCACACTCCAGTCGGCTTTGTTTGAAATACACCTCATCTAACCAACCAGAAACAAAGTGCTGTCACTGTTCTCTCTCACCTTCACTCCCCTTTCTTGCTAAGATATGCCCCACATTTGTGATGAACTAGAAGGGGCTTCATGGCATTTCATACCTTTAGATTGTGGGTGGGAGAAAACAGCGCTAAGGAAAGGCAGGAGGAGTGTGTGGGTATACATATGTAAGGAGGGGAAATTATAAGAGAAATCACTTGCAATGCCCTAAGATTAGATTAAAACATTCAAAACTGTAGAAATAGAAGAAGTCGGTGAATGAGAGTAAAATGAAAATATTTTCCTCCTGTTCTATAGGGGAAATATAGCACAGAGAGATTTTGTTTAGTTTGAATGAGGAGGTCTAACCTATGAGTCAGTTCCGTGAACTCCCCAGGTCAGCAAGAGCCATTCTGGCTCTCCACTTGTGACCTCTTGAAGACCACAGAGTATAAGGAGTTGCCTGACTCAGCACAGCAGCTGTTTCTTCTTTGTGCTCCAATGTGTTGGCCTGGTGAGCCTTGCACTACTGAACTCTGTATGGTTCTGGTAACATCAGCCCGAGAGGCCCAGCCAAACAGCCTGTGCACAAACATCTGAAGTGTAAGATTCCAGCTGCAGCACTGTCCTCTACACAGCCTCCTCTCACTGGGCTGCAAGGTAACTCTCCGCCATGGACCTCCCAAGGCCCTGACCTTTCCTTCCGTGCTCAGACCTAATTAAAAGAGAGAGGAAAGGCCCTGACCTTTCCTTCCATGCTCAGACCTAATTAAAAGAGATAGGAAAAGCAGGCAGAAGCGACAGATGCAAATCTTTCTGCTCCTGCAAGAAACATGCGATTCAGTCTCAGGAGTGCTGAAAGCAGAACACCATGTAGTAGTGTATGAACTGGATCAGCAGGAGCTGCAGTGTCAGAACTAAAATCCAGCTCCATCCCAGAGGCAGTTCAATAAAAGAGACTGGGGCTAGAATAAAGCTTCTATTCTCAGGCCCTAAACACTGACATGAATACAGGTACCATCCAAGAGCTCTTGGGATTCTCTGTCCATGTCTTGAGGGCAGACGTGCCTGTCACTGCCTCAACAACATGGGGAAAACTGCTGCTGACAATAGTTCTTATTTCACCTTTCATTTTATCTTTCAAAACGACCACTGGGACCTGTTTCATGCAGCTCTTTTTGCAAACATAATGCCAGAGAAAAGTGGGCCTTCACTGCAGGATTGGTGCTGACAATAACACTATTTCCAGCACTTTCTGACACATGCACTTTATTTTTCTAGGTTTTAGGCCACTTTACCAGGGCAGGTTACTGTAGTGCTCTGCCTTTGCTAAGGCATGCTATATCGGAGGGAAACCGTCACTAAAAGTTTTACCCATAAGGAAAAAAACATGAAATAAAAATGCCTTGACAACTCTTGGGTTTCTGTGCAGATAACTTACTGTCTCATCTGCAGTTTGTAGGTTTAGTTGGAGTAGGTGTTGACTGTAGTTGGTGAGATATGAAAGAAAAACCTCAACCCACAGACTAAACCCTTCCAAACTCCCTAACAAATCTACCTGTCTTTCCCTAACTGACTCACAGAGATGCAAAAATATTAGGCAAAGGAAGTATGATAGTAGGTCATAGTTAGGTTCCTTCCACCCACTAATTTCTTACTTTGGATTTAGCAACTAGCACTTCAGAAGGAATAAGCACTCTCTGAGTGGTGAACATCCTCATGTATAATACATCCCCTTTCAGCTCACTGCTTTCCAAAGTTGTATGACTGATTATCTTCTAAGAAAGATCACTCTCTGATACATGGCATCTGGCTTTACTGGGTTCCAGTTTGATGTGCACACCCTGGCTCTCAGGGACACGACAAAGTATGTTGGGCAGGAACTCCAAGAACATCCCAGTCCAGTTAAATTACCAGGTCATCTCTTTCAAAGGAATGGTGCACACTGTGCTTTCAGCTTACTTTGAGGTTGCTTTGGAACTAAAACAAGGATAAAATAAGTCTTGTTTATTCTCTCAAAATACAGAATTTAAGATTGGTAAAGGTTAGAGGTAAAATTACAAAATGACAAACTGTATTAGTCACAGCCTTAGTGCTACCTGTAGTCAGATTCTCTCCAAGCTGTGCTTGGGCTGTCAGGATAGATCTAGTAGGCATTCCCTTTGGAGAACTGACCACTTTCTGAATTTACCCAGCTCTCTTCCCCTCTCACAACAGCATCAATGAAAATGCAAATACCACTTTGTGATTGCAGAGTGGAAAATTCTACTTAGTTGTCATCCTCCAATTACCCAGTGAAATGTAGAATTGTTAAAATTGCTTTCATGTGTTTGATTAAGGTCTAGCTTATGATGGTGCAGTAGAGAAGTTTTCTTCACACCTAGTGCTTCTTAATTTAACCCTTTTTGCATACTTACAATACTTTAAAACTATGTATCTTAGGAAAGAATAATTCTGCTTGTGACATACTAATGTTACAGTGCTCTCAACTCTGACACTGCGTAGAAAATAAGTATGACCCATAAATGTAATGAATGATATATTTAAGAACAGAGGAGCTCAAAACAAGCAAAAGTTCCTTTTAGTTTCCACGGGTATTCTCTAACCTAGGCAAGTTTCCTCATGACAAAGGATGAAAGGATGGATGACCACAACCACTGTTATTATCTCTTATCTGCGGGTATTATGCCAAGGAACTATTCATAACGACAACCTATGGATAGAGTCCAAGAAGAAAGAAGAGCAGTATAGTTTCCAGCTGTGAATTCCAGTGGGGCTTAGAAATGGCAGTGCTTAACCACTCAGACAGAGATGTTTTATGCAGGTACAGGTCTGGTGCTCTGGGAAACTGACTTGCAAGACAAAGACACCACCGTGTTGGATATACTTGACTTGTTGGAGTACCTGACTTTTGGATTCTAGCACTTGAAGATACAGTCCAGTGGTATTTATGCATCATTGCCCAAAATTTAAATCTTGAACACTATACACACACACACACCTACACACACACACACCGAGCTGTTCACTTGCCATAGGATGTTTAAAGTCCCTAAGCAGTAAATTCACAAAGGAAATGTGATGCCTTTACAGCACTGACTTTTTATATTGTGTTGGGAACTGACAAGACAAAATCTATGGTTTCTGCTCTTCCTGGGGTGAGCAGTTGGCAGTGGCTGCACAGCTGAATCACAGACTTACTGGGAGTAAGAGACTTGAGTGAAAGGAAGGTCAATGGTAAAGCAAGATGAACAGGAAAGGGTGCCCAGGAAGACAGAGGCAGGAAAGCTGGCTTTTTTTTCAGGCGGATCAAGACAATCTTCTTAAAACTCCGAAGTGCTGGACTTCTGGAAATTCCTTTCAAGGAAATGGACATTTGTAACTACACATTTCAAGACTGCCTAAAAGTCCATTCCCCAGACGTTGGTGTTGTAGGTGGCATTTTTAGCAATGATGTTTGTAATGATTGGACTATATGGACCTTAATTAGGATTAAGACAATGTGAAAGCAGAATTCCTTTTCCAGAGAAAGCAGTTTAGTAAATGGGAAGGACATAATGCCACAAACAAGAAAAGCCTGGAAACAAGGATACACCATGTAAGCTTGACCTCACTCCAGAATACAAGGTGGTAGCAACTTGTGTCATAAGAATATAAGTCATCTTTTATGTGATAGACAGGGTAGCTGGAGTTCTATTGTTTGACTAATGCAAGAAGTATCACAGCTGTGGCACATCAGAGAAGTCCTTCAGAACCACCAAATATTTTCCAGCTGAATCTACCACCCACACAGTTGTAAACCACTCCCAAAGACACTGAGCAACCAGATGATTAACCACATAGTAGCTGTGCATTCTGGGCACAGGGTACATTTGAACTTGGCATGGCAGTACAATCCTAGAGCTTCCCATTCATAAAAGCACCAAGGCCACCACTGCCATGCAGATAGGAAACTTTTCCACTTTCTCTTACTGTTCATGTTATGTGGAGTCTCATCTTCTGCTCTGACAGCACCATTTAGTCACTGGCTTACAATAGCCTCATATGCAAAAAGAAAATTAACTTGATATCAAAGCAGAAGAGCTGCTCACTCCAGTTTTCTCAAAAACAGACCTATTGTCTATGCAAATAAGATGTTTTTAAGAGGCTATGTAAAGCACACATTTCCTTACACCGTTCAGAGACGGGATAACATCCCCTTTCCACCCTGACTGCTGCTCACCTTCCCTGCTCCTTCATTTATCTGTTTAAGGAAATAATTGCTTGTCTCCCTGTGCCTGGACCCATATCTCCTCTCATCTGCAATCACAACACACAGCTATAGCAAAGATTCATACCTAGTGATAGCAAGGAATTACTTCAGAAGTACCTGTTCATTTCAGATGATGTTGGTGTAGCCCTGGGAAAGGGGGGAAACAGCCCTAGTTAGCTGAGTGGAGGTGCCAGTAGTCTTGACATTGCTTGAAACAAGGGCAAAATTCTGAGCATTGTAAATAAATGCAGCCAGGGGAGAGCAGTACTATTTCCTTGCTTTGGGCTCTAAAACTGCCAGCTAGAAGGCTGCTGTCAGCTCCCTAGAGAGAACAGCAAGTAAATAAAGCTTGTTATTTCCCAGCGGCTGTCAAGTGAGAGATACCGAGGGCATAAATGATTTCACTTTACCTGCACCTGCCTCCAAATGACCCACAGGATGCTGAGATGTACCTAGGGTTGAATGTAAATGTCAGCAAATGTCTATTTGCCCTCTGTCCCAGACAGAGGAGTTCTTCCTATGCACAGTCCTCTCATCAGCTCATATACATGAAAGGTTTTGAAAGCATCACAACACGGTGATTTTGCAACCCAGACTAGCCTGGGGACATTTATTTCCTGAAATTCCAGCAGAACAAGAGAGCTTCTGGTTGACTTGGGAAGAGAACGGATGGGACACAGGAGCAATTAGTGATCTCAGCTAAATAGTAATATGGACACAGGCACTGAGGAGCCAGCAGGTTCCTATAACACATCAGTTAAAAATCTACTGGGATTTCTTCAGTAGGATCACACACAATGCCTCACCACCTCAGTGACAAACAGGAATAAAACAGTGTGCATAAAGCGCTGGGATCTTTATCAAGCTGCGAGTTGAGTCAGCTCATTTAAAATATGAGGCTCACAAGATAACTGGTAGTTTCTGGAGGCCTTATTTCATGTTTGTCCAAGTAGGTCAACTCTGGAACTGAGCTTTGAGCTCAAGGGAAGTATAACTGGAGAACTGGGCTCCCAGGGACAGAGCTCACCACTGTTTGGTAAAGTAAAACCACTGCGAAGGGCAGCACTTGTGTTTTCTGTTCTGATGAGGAAGATATGACAAACCTGCTTTCCAGTTTTTTCTTAAAGCCAATAAGGGAACTGGATGGGGGAGGGCAGACTGGTTCAAGAAGAGTTTGGGAGCTGTGCAAAAGGACCTTTTCTCCTGTCTCCTAGTCTTTCTACCCTTTTTTCTCCCCTTGGCTGCAAACAGCCAACCCCACCAACACCCCTCCCAGCTGCCATCCCCTTCCTCTTGCTCAAGAAGCAGTGCCTACAAACCCTAGTAGACTGCTGGGAAGGACTAGGCCAGCTGCTGTTGAGGGATAGGTTGCATATCCTCCCCTCCCCATTCAGAGTCACAAGCAGCATTGACACAGCCCAGACTTGTCCATCAAGACAGCAGGAACTTCTAGAGACAGAGATGAGATGTTTGGCCTGCTTACACAATTCAAACATCCAGTTCCTCTTACCTTGGCATAGGTGAAGTGAGTGTGGGACAACACTGACTGAGCAAGTCACAGAGGGCTTACAATGTGGGCAAAGGGAGAGAGCTGGCTGTGTGGCTGCGGGTAGTAAGTCTAAGGCTGGAAAAACTGGAGAACCGTGAGCACAGGGATGACCAAACTCTGGCAAGAAGGAGATTTGAAAGGAAAAAGCTTGAGGGGTAAAAATCCAAGGCTGAGTAGCATTGTTCAAGGGCACAAGGACGGAGAGGTGAGGAACAGTCATTACATTAGATCTGGGAAGGACCTTCTCACCCTTAGAGTGAGTTACTCCTCAGAGTAATTACTGCTTTCCCATTCATTGCTCCTACAGCAGAAGAGAAAACTACCTATCCTACTTCTCCTACTGAACCAAACCTATGAGTTCTACACACACAAATGCTTTTTTCTTTTTCAGCTCGGTCCTAGCAGTTTCTAGCACACAGAAAGTGGTGAGAGTCTCTGTGGGACTCTCAGCTCTTTAGAGGAATGCTGTGCTGCTGCTCTGGACTGCTCTGAACCATTTGTGTTGAACTGTCCTCAAAACCCCAGGCCTCTACCTATCAGTCTGTTTCCTTGTTTTCTAGCTAGTCCTGTTCCATACCTACCATCTCATCATATGCTGCCACTACCGTGAATGAAGGTGTAGTGTGCAATGGGGAAGGTGTTCTTTTCCTTGTGATGTCCCTGAACTAGTAGTTATCCAGCCTGCATTTTCTTTCCACTGCCTTCCTTCTAGTCTCTGTGTAGCCTCCTAGGTTCTTCTTAGTACTTACACAATGAAAATGTCCACAGAGAGATTCTTTTCTGAACAATTGCTTACACCAACTGGTCACACTTAGCTACTTTAATCCCCTAAACCTGTCAAGGCTTACTGCCCCTAGAGAAATACTTTTGTTCTGGTCTTATTTGCAGTCTGTCTGTCCTTCCAGCTCGTATTATTCAATTACCCCCCAGGAATATTGCTACTTTTCAATCATTGAATCTTCCCAAAGTGTTTTTCCACTGAAATGTAAGTGCACATGTAGATGTGTGTGTGTGCATGTGTGAACAAGCCTGGGTATTTACAACAGCTATAGTATCCAAGTGTAGAAATGGGGCGTAGCATTTTCCATATGTCCTATGCATCCTACGCACCGTGAGGAAAATATTTTGGGTGTGGAGAAAGGTGTGAGTACCACATGACTTGATGGGATGAGAGCATATCACTGAGCAGCCCACTCCGTTCCTGCTGTCACCTGCATTCTGCTCTGCAAATGATAAGGGGGAGTAATCCCATGCAGGGAAACTGAGGACATTTTTTAAATTCCTCTTCACTTCCAGGCTCTCAACTCAGCTTTTAGGTGGGATTCATTATAGCCAACTTTAAATGTCTGTAGAAAAGGTATTGTCATCTAAGCTAATTGCTTGGGGTTCTCCTTAGAATCAATGGAGAGAGACTGGCCTTTTAGGGTGCAGCTCGTGTTATCTATTTTAGACACCTATATCAGGAAGAGAATTGTGAGGTGAAGGTAGTTGTTTCTTTCCATTGATAAATGGGGACACTGGAGCATCTGGTTCAAAAGTAGATGTCCACACTGCAGATGGTATATTTGGTTAAACCTCTGACCTGCTCAGGGGATGTTGAAGCCTAAGACAACAGAAGTGAGCACTCTTTGAGCCCAATCAATGCAGTGGACTTTGACATTCGGCTGCCTGCCAGACACACACCTTTGCATATAATTCTGTTCAGTTTATCATTCTTGCTCACCTGTGTCCTGGTTCTAAACGTAGAACTGGAATATGGACCTAACCTTCCAAATCCCACTAATGGCATCCTGACCATCTTTCCAGAAAGCACAGGACTCCTTGCAGAGTCAATGATGCAAAAGAAAGGCCACCTTTGCCACAGAAAAGGCCTTACAGGAGCTTTAGAGTAGCTCGCCATTTCTCTCTCCTTCCTTAGGTTTCAACACAACAAACCATGATGTGTCTAGATGTTGTACAAGATAGATGCAAGTGTCCTGCGTGTAATGTAATTAGTGTAGACTCAACCTTCCTAGAGCAGGTCATACTATCAAAAAATTTAGGTATACTGAAATTCTCTTGGGCCTAATTTTCTAGACCTTTTACAGGTCGGAAGCCTTAAACATGGCTATGGGATTAAGCCCAACCAGTTTCAAATGATTGTAAATGTGGAATGTTTATCTGATTTGGCCATCAAGTGGAGATAGACAAGAATGTGCTTTGTTGGCTGGCTCATTTACCTGTGCAGCTCTGCTTATTTCATACAGAGTCACCCCAATTCTTCCATATAATTAGAGATTTTTCTAACAGCTTTTCCCAACTATGAACAATGTCTCATAAATTTTATTTATTTCCAGTTAAGCACCAATCTCATTGTGTTTATCATGTAAAGACAATGAACTTAGATCACACAGCAAAATGCACAGTGGAAATACTAGTATGGTCTGATAAGATGTATGGATAGCACAGGTAGACACATCACAATCACAATGTGGGCAGGACACTAAGCATTGGAAACAGCTGCCAGAACAAAACTGATGTCTCACAAGGGGCAGGTTTTGCTGTGTTTTGAAGGCTCAGAAGAATCACAGTTATTTGCCCCTAAAAACACAGTTTCTCTCCCCATGAATGTGAAAACATACTCTGAGTTCCCATTTCTGACAAGCTCAAACACCAAGAGCAAAGAGTCCATTTAAACTAAAAAAAAGTCTCTGTACTGTGTGAGGAGACAAGCAATTGGTGAATGCTGCTTAGTGCAGCAGACCACTAACAGCAGAAATGGTGCAGTGCCAGGCATGTTCACAAAGGCAGTTTGCCAGACTGGACTGGCCACCAAACACCTCCTCTTTTCATGTGGAAGAAGAAGAACTACAAAAAGAGTTAAGGCTGAAAAGTAGCACGGAACGCTGTTAGATGAACACTTGTGTGGATTTGCTGACCTTCTACGGTTGTGTCCCCTTCATGCTCCTGCCTGTGCACCCGCTTCCAGATGAACATCTACTGGATTTTGTGGAGCCTCTTGAGTTGCAACCAACCAGCTGCTTCTGTCCCACACACTGGAGGGCACTGCTGGCTGATCCTTTTGCTCCCAGCCTCCTACCTTCCTCACAGTCTGGGGAAGACAGAGCAGGAAGGCAGGAATGCCCATGAAAGAACATAATCTGTCATAAGTCATTGATTTCTTTCAGCATGCAGGGTTTGTTCATGGTATGTGCTTGCCTCAAAATGCATGTGTGTGTGCATACATGTGTGTACACAAGTGAGAATATTCTACACAGATGCATGTGCGAGCATGTGAAATGAAGCATGGTAAATGCTCTTCTGAAATCATATTAAGATTACTTCATGTTCTTTTTGACTTAGGGGAGCAGGAAAAGCAAAACAGCAGTTGACTAATAAGAGTCTAATTAGATGTGACATAGTGTAGGTAAAAATTGGGAAACCTCAAAATATTGAATAAAGAACAACTCCCATGTACGTCCCTGGCATTTGTCATCCTCTGCATTGAGAAACTTTTTTCGTATAGGTTAGATTCCACAGACTGAAAAGAAAAGCCTGACAGGGACTCCAGGAAGTCATTTGGTCTGTGCTGTACCCCAAAACAAGCCGAACATGATTCATCACAGAGATTTGTGTAACCTGGTCTTACAGACCTCCAGTGATAAAAAGTCCCTGGCAATCTATTCCTGCACTTCACTATCTCTAGCTTAGAAAGTTAGAAAGAATTAGAATTCTCATCAGTGCAATTGAAGTATGTTACTATGTCTTCTATTCATGACTGGCATTGCAAACAGTCTTCTCTGCAACAGCATTTTATGCACTTGAAGCCTACATCCCCACTCAAGTCTTCCCTTTCTTAGGGCAGACAGCCCCAACCTCCTAACCTTTCTCTACAGGCCATGTTTTCCACATCTCCCATCATCCTTGCTACTCTCTTCTGGGCTGCCTCCAACTGGCTCTCATCTTTCCTGAAGTGCAGAGCCCAAACAAGATAAAATATTCCAGCTGAGGCTTTATAGTTTCCTTGTAAAGTTGAAGGATTACTTCATGCCTCACAGACAACACTCCTATTTATACAGCGGAAAATGCTGTCTGTTTTTGTAACAGCGCAATGCTGCTGGCTCACACTCAGTTTCAGATGCTCTAGAGCCCCTACATCTTTATCTGTAAACTGCTCCATTGCCTGTCTTTGTCCCTTAATTATTTCTGATGAAATCTCCAATCTTAAGCACATCTTTACTGAATAGCATCCTACTTTTTTCAGGATGTTTCTTCAGTTTTGAGATGATTTTGAATTCTAAGCTTGTTCTATGAAGTACGTTACGTTCTCTCCCAGTTTCATTTAAAGTTAACATTTAAATAAGTACTCTCCATTTCAACATGCCATTCATTACTGGAAATACTGAATAGAACCAAGCCTTGGGCAGATCCCTGCAGAATTTCCTTCAGTGCAAACTTCCATTTGACAATGGACCATTGATAACTACTCTGAGTATGGTCTGCCAAACAGTTTTGCATCATCTTTACAGTAATTTAACTATGGCCTCTTTCCCTCTAGTTTCCTTTCCTGCGAGCCAGCTTTCAGATCACCTTTGCTGCTTCTAAGACCTGCTTTCCTGTAAAAGAGCTGCCTTCCTTCGCGTGAGGTCTTTGTTCACAGCCCTGGTCTGACTGGAGGCTGCATAAATGTTTAGTCACAATCCTGCCACCTGAGCGGAAGCACACCTCATCAGACCATTGCTTGTCAATGAGGGAAGTGCTAGAACTGCCATAACCTTCCCAAGGAAGCCAGCTCTCACTAGTGCCCAGCTGCACTCAGCTAATGCTTCCCCCTGCATCCTCCTGTCACAGCGAAGAGGAAGCTTTGTTGGGTTCCCACCCACTCCAGGGCTTAGCCACAGTCCTGAGCTTAATGCCCCCATTCTGGGACATTAGTATGTACCTCTCACTGACAGACGGGACAATTGGTGGGACACAGTGAGAAACATGTCCTAGCCAGAAAAGACCCTCTGACAGACCCAACAGCATGGCCTTGGAAGCTGTGGTGGACAATAGGTAACAGCCTCTCAGAAATAATGAGAGACCAGATCAGCTCTGTGCCTTTCTCTGGTGTGAGGAGAAAAGGAGATGGAATGATTACTCTCTCAGCACAGAGATTACTCCCTCTGTGCTGAGAGAGTAATCATTCCATTTCTGTAAACTAAACAATGCTAGAAAAGCCTGAAAAATACAAAGCCTAGTTACAGAAGCTTTGCAACACAACCAATAGGAGCTTGAGAGCATGACTGCCCTGCAGCTAACAGCCTAACAAGAACAATATCCCGCATCAAAGAACTAATGAAGGTCCACATAGGATGGCTAGAATACTGCAAGGGAAGGGCCTTCCACTCAGGGGATGTCCAAATACAGCATTTGAAGGAATAGACAATGAACCCAATGCCTGAAGCTTGCACATATGCCTAGTGTACAGCTAAAATAAGTAACTATCCTCTACCTCTTGCACAAGAGAGACATGATAGAAGGGGACAACCACAGGGAGAATGCATGATAGCAATGCATAAGAGCTGTGTTACAGGTGTAAAGTTGGATTTGTGGGCTTCAGTCTACAGGAAACCCTGCAGAGCGCTGTTCAACTGAAAATGCAGCATTACATTTGCTACCTAATATCCAGCCCTGAAGAAAAAAAAACCTGTGCGACATTCTAGCATTTATCTGAGTTTAGCGGCAGGCCAAGGCTGGGTACCTCTGGACTCTGGACAAGATGGGATTAGGGGGAGCTCTGCAGTAGCCAACTGTAGCCAGAGGGTAAGCAGCTGCATCCTAGGATGGAAAAAATTGGGACAGGCTTCCAGGAGTCCATATGGCCAATGGGCAAGGCATACCTAGAAGGAACAGATCAAGCTGAGGAGAGTTAGGGAAGACACCTGGATAGATCTGTGTGGAAGCTCTTCCTTCCTTCCACTCATTTTCTAGCTGCTTCTTCCCCCTAATCACTGCCTGTGAAAGAAGGACACTACGCTGTCTGCTGGATAGTAAAATTAGAAATATCAGGACAGCTCTGTGCTCTTTCTAATTACTGTTAGTTTCTCCTCTCAAATTTCTGCTTATTTGGATAGTAGATAACTTCCTTCCTCTACTTCAACTGCTCTGCCTGGTTCAGCCTCAGTGGGTAGGAGAGGCACAGAACAACTAATATTGAAAGACTTTGATAAGATGGATAGCCTGAGCTATTTAAAGTAAAAGAAAAACTGAATGAAAAATAGTCTCCTCAGCAGCCACAGAGAAATCTGCTGTAAGCTAGGAGAACAACATGACTGTCATACGTATTCTCTCTGAAACCATTCGCTTTCTCAACAAGTGGGGCTCAGACCAGGGTTGAGATACAGAAATCCCATCAGAAATTTGCAGATTTCCAGAAAACGAAATGAAAAAGCTCTGACCTTCCCATCTGAT
The DNA here is from genome assembly GCF_036370855.1 of Dromaius novaehollandiae. Classification (NCBI taxonomy): domain Eukaryota; kingdom Metazoa; phylum Chordata; class Aves; order Casuariiformes; family Dromaiidae; genus Dromaius; species Dromaius novaehollandiae. The sequence continues at coordinate 6,887,811 of NC_088115.1, read as the reverse complement.
TAAACTGTTATTTGCAAAACAACATAAAATGCGAGCCACCACAATAAACCCAAAGTTTGTAGCCCCTTTAGACAATCTTGGTGCTTCAGCACCTGAAGAAGATACCCTTGGTCTGGCAAGGTGATTCTGATCTCACAGATCCAGATTCTGCATCTGGACACTGGAGGAAACTCCACAGGGCATTTCAGAAAAGCTAGAAAGTGAACCTACTTTTCTTCGATCACAGATAGAAATTGCAGTGGCCTTTCTAGGGCAATTTTATGTTTCTGCCTGCTGAACAGGAAGCTATGTAGAGCCCAATTATAGAAAATGTGAGACACATACAGGAACACACCTAAACTGCTCTGAAGTCAGAGCCTCCATCCGCTTAACCAAAGTCCTCTCCGACAGGAGGCTCCAAATGCATGAGAAGACAAACTCATCTTGGAGTATAGCCCAGTGTGACAAGGTCCCTGGAAACTCTTACAGTCCAAGCATGAGTCCCAATAGCTGCGTTCCGCAGGGCTTTTTCGTCTGCCTTTCTGGTGCCAGCTCTCCACTTATTCCATGCAGCAGAAGGTGAGGCACACTGCTAACCCTGGGATGGCTGAGGAGTCAGTGTACTATTTGAGATCCCCTAGCTGAAACATCTATTATAACCTTCAGTGAAGAATGCCTTGTTGTTATCTAGGTGCCTTAAATTCACCTCCCAGTGCAGCTATGTTAATGTACGATTCAAATAAAATACTTTACTGACAACATCCAGTTTCAGCAAAGCAGTTACAGATGCTTGTAAAACACAGAAGTGGAAAAAAAAAAAAAAGGTGATTAAACCACTTAGGCCAAAAATAAACCAGAAAGTTCTGTCTAGCTCCCTCATCGCTCTGAAATGCTATCCTCTCCTTGCAAGGTGGTAGTCAGAACTTCTTTCTCTGAGCATACCTTATACTTTGTTGCATCTAATAAGGAGAGCTCTCCCTGAGAAAGCCTGCATCACAAAGTACATTCATTAGAGAGTTTCCTATAGAAGACTTCTAGCAGAATATGCACTTCTTGGCTTTGGGAAGCTCTTTGGCTCTGGGATGTCTCTTCCCAAGGCCTTTGAAGGAGGTTCAGACAGATTTAATCTTTCACCCTGAATCTCACTGTCCAGGAGATAGTCTGGCCATTTGTTTTTATTAAAGTAAGGACTGGTTTGCTCCCTTGGAGATGCAAATGTTTCTTCTTTATATGGATGGGAACTCCTCTATTTGACTGATCGGTTAACACTTTGTTGCCTCAAGAAGTTCCCCGTTCTTCCCTCCAGTGACTCACTGGCATGTTTAACTATAAAATATATCTTATACAGAACCTTATATTTTGTAACAGTTTTTACATTAACAAATATACTTGTTGCACCCATTTTAATGGGATTCATATGCATAGACCACTGCTGGCATTTGGCTGAGACCAGACACAACAGTAGTTGGGTGAATAATCTCTCACATTTTTCTCCTGTAGGCACAGGTCACACTCAGGCTCTGCTGGGCTGCATGGGTAGAACCCAAAGCTGTTACCTTCCATGCCATACTATATCCTGAAATGACCTCATATTTCATCTCCCCTGCTGCAGGTGCTCCTCTGTGCAGCACAGAAAAGTTACTAGTACTGAGCGTTTGTCAGGATGTGCAGCGTACATGCACATTCTATCAAGAGGAGAACTCGTGCGCTTCCTGGGAGACATCATTCCCATTATTCTAATCATGCACACCCAAAACAGTATTCCCTGATCCCTCCCAGTCTTCTGCTGCACATGTGGGGGATGAAACAAAGCACCATTTCAGACCCTCTCAGCTCTGAAATCAGAGGGGAAAGACCAGCGGAAACCAATCTGCACATGGACAATATTATCTCCTGATTGGACTAGTAATGCTCTTTCTCTTTCAACTGAGTCTAGACGTACATTCTAGCAATGGCTGTCCTCCTTACTGTGCTTTTACAGCAAGTCCACGCACAGTCAGCCAGCCACTTTGTGAGTTACTGTTTGTGGAAGCTGCTGAACACCTGGACTTCCCTGTGGTAGAAAGGAAAACCTGAGAGAACTTGTGAAGAGTCTGAAAGAGATCTTGAAACACTTCCTAGTCATCCTTTTTAGTACAGAGTTGATTGACTCCTGGCAGATCTGAGAAATGGTTGTGACCTTACAAGCCAAGAGTTTTGCATTAACTGCTGTTGATGGGTAATGGTGAGCGAAAGACCTTTAACTACAGGGATCAAACTGAGGGCCAACCAGGAACATCTCTAGCCTCCACTGACCTCCGAGTTATAGTACTTATGCATCAACACCTGAACAATGATGTCTTTCTCAAACACTTCAGTGCACATTCGTCATCTGATGATAGCTTGGATAAAAAGAGAGTTACCTAGGAGTGCACCTACATGGGAAAGACCTTGAAGAAAAGAGATCTCAGCTCCTGCTGCTGAAACAATGGTGTTGAGGAGGCAAAGCAGGAAGGAGGCACATGAAACCCTGTGATAGAGATTTATGCTGGTACCGTATTCTGGTGACAAACACTGTCAGCGCTTATCTTGATACTCCCAGCAGCAGCTGCAGCAATGACAGGACAAATAAGCAGTGAAGACAAGTCAGCAAGCGCAGTCAGTGAGCTGTCCAGTTTATGAGACATGCTAAACATTACCCATGCCAGCGCAGCTGTACCAGAGGAAAGACGGGGACTGCAGATTTATGGCATATGGTCTTTGACTTCTTCTTCTATGGCTTCAAGTCAAAGGATACTTGCCAAGTGTCAAGGTGAAAGCCCACTATTAAAGAGCAAGCCCCACATGCCAAATGTGACTTTGTGGTGACTGTATGGCCCAGAAGGCCCAACCTTGTGGCACAGTCAGGGAAGAAAGTGCATATCCAGCAAGAGACTGGACAAGCTGCCAATGGATAGTCCCGCACTAGCAGGTTTTGTAGGGACAAAGGTCACAGCCAATTAGTCAAATTTAATCAAAGCAGTGCCCGGATAGCTGCTCACTCCAGTGCTGAATGAGGCTTCATCACACATTTCAACAGAAAGCTCTGGCGGTTGCATACAGCTTCTGCTTTGTCTGAGGTCTAAATGACACCCATAGGTGACACTTCCTTTGCACATAACTCACTTTGAGGAAGCACAGGCATTTGGGATGTGAATCTGACAGTACAATACAGCAGCAAAACTCCTAAGCAAAATCATCAACCCAATAGACTAGCAAAAAGCAATAACCACACAGCTAGAAAACTTCCAAGCAGCAGGGTATTCTAACTGAGCAGACTGAGAAAAACTGAGCTGGCTGGGAACAAAAGCTCAACTGGAGGCATGGAGGGGCCAGAGTGCCCCTACAGATGCTGTAAGAGAAGTCTGTAGTCACACAGAAGAGTACAGACCTCTTAGAAGGTTTGGCGTGGGGCTCAAAAATGCGTGATTCCTGAGTCCAGCACAAGAAACAAGAACAAGCCTAACTTTAATGCCAGTTGGCCTTGAGACTCCTCTGGTGAGGAACTTTGGACCTCCAAAGTTATTTATGTTTTTTATCCAATGATCTAAACATAACATGAGTAAGTAGTCCCTAAAACAAGAACCAGAACCCAGAAATCTCCCTTCCACTCTCTCTTATATTATCTGTTACTCTGAGAACTACATTCCCTGCTGCACAGTAATCTAGTTGCAGTAGGTGATATGTTAAACAGAGGTGGTTTGGGAATTCTCCTGAGGAGGGTTAGTTGGAAATGATTTCTGGGAGTCTCTAATCTAACTGCTTACTCTAAGGAGGATCACTGCCAACAACAGATCAGGTCAGCCACAACTTTGTCTAGCCAAGTCCTGAAAACCTCCAAGGATGGAGATCCCACAGCCTCCGTGGTCAATTTGTTCTAGTGCTATCCTTCCTTCCTAGTGAAAATTGTTTCCCTGTTATCTGACCAGAACCTCCCAAGCTGCAATATGTGGCTATTGTCCGTTGTTATATTGTCTGCTGCTATTGTGAGGATGGTAATAAACTGTCTGAGATTATGGAGAAACTGTGTCCAGGTCATCTCCTTTTATGGATTAGGACGTCATTAACTAGAGCGTTTGTCACACAAAAAACAGGCTCTAACTCTTAGTGTTTTTAACTGATCTCAAGCCAATACGTGTAAGTAAGGGCCTGTCACCATGCTGGCCCAGGACTGAGTTTAACCACCTCCTCATTCATCTCTGAATTGCAATGGGAATGAGGTATCTAGCTTCTACTGATCTTCTCAGCCAGCACAGGGGATGCTGCCAATGAGCCAGGGTACACTGTGCTTCAAAATGAAGGCTGTGTTTAATGACAATGTGCCTTCTGGAGGGTCCTAGGAGACCTCAGCGCATGAAACCGAGGTAAATATTTACTCAGCAGAATTCATGGGGAGAGATTCTCGGCCAAAGGATCAAAAATAGTCCCTGAGTATTCTGTGAGGTCTGTAGTGACATTCCATGGCTCTCCTTGCCCTCACAGTGAGTCAGAAAGGAGACGGCTAGTGGTAATTTCTGACAGCTTTGACCACATTGTGAATACAGTGAGTTCTTGCAGTCCTTTCCTCCCTTGTCCCCATTTCTGCCATTCTTTCTGTGTAAGAAATCTGGTTTTGCTGGTCACAAGTCTGTTTTGCAACATTGTTGTGATCTCGTGACCAGAAAAACAGGTAGACACAATGTCTTAAGTAGGTGGAAAGTGATACTGGTTTGGCAGGTCTTGAGCAGCTGATAAGGCTGTGAGTTAAGCCTGCTTCTCTACTAGCAAGACAGTGAATAAAAGACAGAAATATACACAGTCTATCTTTGATGTCCTATTACACATGCTTTTCTTATTTTTTTCTCGAGGAGCAAGCTGACTTTGACTTGATCAACAAATTTGATCCTTTACAAATAAATATTTTTGTTTTCCCCTAAAGGTGCATTAGCAATACCTGACAGTCTGTCAGACAGCTTTACATATATGTACACATATAGACATAAGTATCACCAGCTAAAGGAAAAAGAAATAAAGAAAGTGGTTAATATTAAATCCTTATAGTGTTTTATACTGGAAATGCTTTGTTGGAGGGGTTGTTTCCTCTTTTTATTCTTTATCTTTCCTAAAAGCAACCCATGTCTTTTAATGGTCAGGATTAAGAGAGCAAAGGATCTGAAGACTAAATCTTGTTATAATTATTTTCTTTTATGTGATGGCAGTATCATGTTAATTCCTTTGACTCCTTGGGCCCCCTTACCATCAAAATTAACTTGAGAGACAATTTACTGCAGCAGATTTGGACTGCTAAAATGGTGCATTTACTGAACCCCCACTCACACTCACCATTCGTGAAGGTGTTCACGTAGTATCTGCGGCCCTGGGGAGACATATAGCTCTGCCAGCCGGGGGGAAGATGGCAGTTCAAAGCATCTTCTCCTGGCTGAGGAGTTGCCTTTCTGGGTTTCTGCTGGGAAAAAACAACAGAGACCTATTAGATCAGCATCTAGATAACGTAAAATCTAGCCAGACACATACCTGAAAAAGGACCATGTGGTTTGGCATTCTAGAGGCTGTAACACAACCAAAGACTTTCAGTTAATTTCTCCCCCCATCTTCCCGCTACAAGGAGTGTTCTGCCTTCATGCAGAACATGATTTACCTCCTAGCATCCTACCTTGGAGAACTGGGTACACAGAATATCCTTTGGGAGAGAAAAGAAGCCCTTCTGTATTTACTGTTCCATGTGCACAATTGTCAAGTATCTGAGAAGGAAAGATATGCATATGGTACTCATTTACTTCCACGTTGACATACTAGGGGGTCCAACACTGGCCATGGAGGTGCTGCCCTTATTTATTTTATGGGGGCACTATCACCTTCAGACACTGTCAAGAAGAAACACTGCAGAGCCGTGTTGCTTATAGGAACCACACTGTAGTAAATGTATCAGCATGCTGATTACAATGAATGTAACTGTCAGTGCACACCTCACTGATCCAGATGTAATCTAAATCCATATCATCCAGATACAGGACAATACCTGTATCTGGATATCATTCAGATCATTAGGATCCAGATTATTAGATTATCCAAATCATTAGCAATAGCAGGAGATGAGCATCCTGCTGTCACCCGCTTTCCAAGCACATGCAGAACTGCTGTCAGGGCTCTAGTGCCACCTCAGCTGTGCATCTCTTCACCCACTCAGTTGCATGCCTGAGTCTACTGGGGTTCAAGCTGCAAGGAAAAGACAGAGTTGAAGCTGAAGTGGGGCAAGTAATTGTCCGTGCTACACTCTAATGCCTGAACTATTTCCACCTCTTTTAGCCATCTCCAGTGGTTTCTTCGTAGGTAGGGATTTACAAAAGCTGCTTGATGTTAGAATGGCAAAGAGGGTTTCATCCCAAAGGAGGCATGAAACCCTGTCTTGTCCCTTCAACCAGGGATACTGAATGAGGGAAAAGTTCTGGGAAAATATGATGCATGGCCAAAGACTGCCAGCTGCAAACTCACTGGGCTACAGCTATGAACCCAGCAGCCTCCTCATGGCTTACATCCAGAGAGCATCACTTTGCCTTTCCACATTCCCTAGAGCAAACCAGGCATGCATTTTACTGATATTTTTGTTTGTTTGTTTGTTTATTAGCATTGCCTTCAAAGGAGGTAATAGAAAAGAACAAGGAAAAATGTGTGAAATGGAATTATTTATTCCATGGAAGCAAATCTCTATCCAGGAAATGCCTTCAGACACTGCGGGGAACAGGTTTCAAGTGACCGCACTAAATTCATAAACAGCCACATCCAGTTGATGGGCACAGTTTCAGTATCTGGCTGCATATAATCTTCAAACATTGACAGACATACGAATAGTACTGTCAGATATCTACCTTTGATGTATCCTTCTCCAAGTCAGATTCCAAATCTCTGTTCCTTGTGTTCCCTGAATAAAAGGGTCATTTAATGGTTTTGGAGCCACAAGTCTATTTTATATTTCTCTGGTTTGAGAAAACTTTGATCATAGTGACTCTTACAGGGCAGTGAACTCAGTAATGATCTTGCGTTAGTGCCTCATCCGGCATGGTTGCACAGACAGGTTACAGGCTATCTGCAAGGCAGTCATACGTACCCAAGGCCAGTGGGAGATGAATACTACCTCACTAGTGCACGACAGATAGAGCCTGTTCTGATTCAGATTTTAGCTCCTCTCTTTGAGCAGAGACACACAGCCTGGGAGACTCAGCTGGGCCAACATGAATTTGACAAGTTAGGGAGAAACTCAGGTACTGTATATGGAATACCGTAGTGTGTATGAGTCAAATTTGTATTTTGTGTGCCAATGGCTAGCAGCGTGGTATGCAGCACTAATCAGTAGGTCTTCCCAATCTATTCATTTCCCATGTTTCTGCTCTCTAAGGTTTAATCAAATCAGTTTATAGTCACAGTCACTCTGCTATACACGTGAGACCTCAGAAGCTTTCACAGTTTATGTTGCTACTCAACATTTAATTTTTGATGATCTTGGGTTAGGATACAAGGGAAAACTTCTCTTACACATTAGTCTGCTCCAAGGCAAATTTCCCCATCATTGCTACTGCTTAGAAATGTACTAAATCAAATCCTTGTCTTACTGAAGCTGGCACAGCCTCACCTACTCTTCTGTGATCACAGGGGCAGGATCCCCCCATGCATGCCATTGAAACACCTCTCTGTCTAGTACACCTTTCCCTGAAAAATCTAATTCCTACTAATGAAAACCTAAATCTCATAGAATATGACAGGGAAATTAAATTACCCCAGTTTTCTCTCTGGATTATTTGAGTTCTTCCCCAGCATCATGGTGTTTACAGAAGTGTCTTGTATCACTATGTAATGCCGCTTCTAGCACAGTTAATGACCCCCATTATTGTTTGCAAAAGCATACTGAAGAAAATAAAAATTCCACCATGCAGAGGTATACCAACTCCTAAAGCATTCAGCAGTAGGTTGGGACCTTTAGATCCATTGCATACATCTCTGGTCTTGAAGTAGTAACTGATAGTTACAGCAGACTATATATTCTGTGCAAAATGACCCCATAAAGGGGAATCTAGATTTTCAAATCTTGGGTTCTGTTCCAGAATATAGAAGTTACACAGTTTCACACACTTACTACACACTCATCTGTTCTGTCTTTAACACCTTCTTTCCTTCCAGAGCTGGAATCACACCTATCCTTGCTCACCATCATTCTTAATATGGTCCTATAGTGATCCCATGTAGGAAGTATATAATGCATTTCAGTCAAGACTAAGTTTAGCTGATTTTGGGGACTCACGTTACTTCATTCAACACTATCAGCCTCAATACCCTGCAAGCACAGATATCAACTGGTTTGCTTAAGAGAAGCTCCGCAATTGCCCAAACGTCCTTTGAGTCACCTTTTCAGAGTTGTTTCAAGTTTCCTTGATGAACCACAAGAAAAGCAGAGGTCTGTTACAGACAGGTTCTGGTTCCTTATACAAAGGCTATGCTAAGAGTCGGATGTAGATAGTATAGAGTAGACATTACTGTGCACAACAGCAAGAGTTGGATGGAAATGGCATACAGGCCAAATTTAAGTCAGTGTATAGCTAACCCCCTGTCAAGACACATATCACTTCAGAAAAGCACACAGGGATTTTATTTTGGAGTTAATAATATTTCTACTTTTGCTTCTGATTCTGCCAATAACACAGTGCAGAGAGCACAACAGTCCCTGTGAATGATGGTCAAGAGGACTGATCATAAAGCAAACTACATCACTGTCCAAAAAGACAAGACAGAGAAGGAGGCCAGGAGACAGGAAGCAACTGGCAGATGGTGTGTAAGAGCACAGCTCCAAAGCTGGCACTGCACAGCTCACACAGGCTTCAAATCCTCTCCCCAAACCCAGCTCTCATCAGGATACACCCTGTTCCCCTGCTGCATGTGACAAGAAAAGAGAGGCACTTCTGCTTACACACATCTTCCTTAGATGGCTTGGCAAGACTGTATTATTACTTTGATCTCTTGTTCCTATTTTTGGAAGAATAATTGCCAGGATAGTTTTTGAGAACTGTAAATCACAACTGAGGGCCGTCTACATGGAAAGGAGGTTTCATTATTAGCAGACAGTCTTACAAACCAGTAGACAAAGACAGAACAGCAGACAATGACTGGAAGTTGAAAATAGAGAGACTCAGATTGAAAAGAAAGTCTCATCTGTTAATCATGAGGATAATTAATGACTGGAGTGGCTTACCAAGGGGCTCTTCACTTCTTGGAGTTTCTCCATCAAGATTAAGTGCTTCTCTCTGAAAGATCTGCTATATTCCAATCAGAGAAAAAGATGGGACCCTGGAATTCCTTGATCTGCACTGCACAGAAGCTCAGACTGGGTGGTCTAGTAATCCTTTCTGGTTTTCAAATCTTGAAACACTAGTAGTGCCTTTGAGCTAGGAGAAACACGCCACTCCCCTTGCTGTCATTTCTGGGAGTGTCACCAGCTCTGCAGAGTGCTAGGCAGACAAAATGTGGACCTGAAAGGAACATCTGCAACTCGCTGTTGAGGAAACAGGAAATTTGAACAATGTAAGCAGAGAAGAGAATGTGAGACCCTGGTGCCTACATGTGTAATTGCCACCTGGAAAAGGGACCAAAATATATCTCAAAACTTCCAAAATCAAGAACACAAGCACCTCCTTTCTATTAGATTTCCTGAGATCAAAAGTTCACATAGCAAGAGTACATAAAGGGGTACACAAGAGCCAACAGCCCAGCAGGACTCATTCTCCACATCAAGCCATGGGTTTACTTTGCTGCCTGTAGAGAGATACAGGCAGGAGTCCCCCCATATACAACTACAAACAAGCAGCAAATGCATAAGGAATCTCAAAGACGAGTGGACACTGGAGTTCTTGGAACACCCAACAATCCATGAGAGAGCTAGCAATGACGAGAAAAAACAAAAACAAAAAACAAACAAACAAACAAACAAAACTGGCAGATCAACGGGGTCAACCCACCTAGCCCAGGACTGCAGCACTGACAGAAAGAGAAGGATATGCTGTTCAGGGCAGTGCACATGAACCTCACTACTGTTCGTGACCCACTACCCCAGCATCCAGAGTCATTGGATTAGGGGTGTCAGGAACGGGAAGACAATCGTTGTTGTCAGGGCAGCTGCACCTCAGCATCATAACCTACCCAGAGGCCATGCTCCTGACCAGAGATCAGCCTCTCATGACGTTCTCAGCTGTTACACACGGATTATCTAGAAATGTTTCTAAAGAGAATGACAATGGGGCCAGACATCCCACTCCATGCAAAAAAGCAATGGCCTGCATGCCACAGCCCTGGCCACTTTCTGTCAGACTGAGCCACCTCAGAGCAGGGTGTGCATGTCAAGCAGGGAGACACTAGCACACTGGTACTGGGGCTTTCTCTCCCACCCTAGCTCTTATGTCTTTCTGTCTATGTTTTTTTTTTCTTTCTCTCTCCTTGATCAAGTTAGCAGCAGCCCAGCTCACTGTTTCTTTGCAGGCCACCTTGCAATTTGATCTCCTCCCAACATGAGAGAAAAAGAAAGTCAAAAGAGGTTTTATGTAGCAAAGAGCAACAAGAGCGAAGAGCCCGCAGACCTCAGTCCATCCCATGCTTGCTGACCTGGTGAGATGAGTTCAGCCTTGCTCAATAGAGGAAAATCACTTCCCATTTTCAAACTGCAGGAAATCCCCTTCCCCCTTCAAAGGGAGATTCTGGGGAGGAAACATCTGTGCACTTAAAAGCCTGAGCTCCCTGAAGATGTGTTAGCTCACATCACACTGTGGCAGTGTGCAGGCCAGGAGCTCTCCCAGATATACAACCCAATGTAAAGCAAAACAATCCCCAAACCACAAATACAGGCCATGAGTAACCTGATCTAACCTTGAGCAGGGGGTTGTATCAGAGACCTCCAAAAATCCCTTCCAGTTTAAATTGTTCTATGATTTTATGATCCTATTTCAACAAAGCACCCAGCGTGGAGCAAATTAATAGGATGTGTCTAGCTGTGAGAAAGATCTGATTCAAACACAGTCTCCATACACTTACCTGCTGTTGCCACTTGCTCAGTCTCACGTGGACTACCATTGCAGACCTCATAGCAAAGAAAGGCTGCAAAGTCCAGCTAGGTCTCTCCCCTGCAGTATCCTGCCCAGCACAAGAGGATCACTAGTAACAGTGAAAATTAGACAAAAAGTGCAGGGAAACTCCCTGCAAGAGGCAGTGTGAGGACACAGAAGGGAAAAAATGCCACAAAGTGAACCAGCACTAGAACAATCCTGTCCTGAAGCAAAAAGTCTGCCCTGTACTGACATTAGTGGGTTGATGTTTTCCCCCTATCTGGAGTTTTCATAAATAAATACATAACTTGGCAAAGGCTACCTAGAGTCTGTGGAACTGGGTATGTGGTTACTCAGGAGTGTGAAACAAAAGTAGGACAGAAATGATGCAGTCAGAAAACCAGGGTGTGTGTCTGAATGCAGCAGATGCTGGAAACTGGATTTGCTAGCGACAGAAGTCTACAGAAAACCCTAGGAGACAGGGATGCCAGCACTGACTCCTGCACCCATCTTGGGCTTGGCATGAAGATCCCAGCACTGAGCAGCACCCCGACACCCTCCCCAAGCTGGGCACTGGCATCCCAGTATTATATCATACCCTTACACATCCTGGAGCCCAGTATCCGGACCCTAGCAAAGGGGAATGCCCAACAGTCTCTGAAACCCTCCAGCATTACCAGCAGTCTCTCTCTCTAGTACTTCAAGTCATTTTGTATTTTCTCTGTTTTTATGCAATCTTTCTTGCTCAACATTTGGTTTCCATGGTGTCACATACACTGTGTGAAACAGATTTATATTTAGAAAGTGGAACGAGTCATATGACCTCTCCCAGTTGTTATGGCAACCAAGACAACTCCTGGTTCAGCTGAATGTGATGGCACACGGCTGTTCGGGCTAAGTTGCCCTCCCTGGGTGGCCCTACGGGTACTGGAAACAGTCTTACACCTGTGCCAAATGTTTGAGCGTCTCCAAGTCCTGCTTGCCCCGGCAGGCTGGAGCCATAAGGCTGTGCTGAGGTATGCCCAGCACAGCACTCCCTGCTGCAGCCCCCTCCAAAGCCAGCCTAAGAGGACAGCTGTCATTTCTGCCAGCCTCAAAAATCCCCCTGCCCTGATAACTCTACTCCTTGCCACCCCAAATTCTTCTTCTTCCCTTTGATGCTACATCTGCCACCTTCCTACCAGTCTGTCTCTGCACAACCACAGTTGTGACACTCTACTGGAGGACCAAGTAGCCCCTTATTCACAGATCTCTACCCTGGGGCGAACTCTCCTGCAGCTCTGCACACCCATATTTTCCATTTTGGTCTGAAATGCAGCATTCACATTCATGCTTCCCATCCAAGCTGCCTGCTCTATATTCCCATCCCCAGTGTAGGCCTGCTCCCCCAGCCAGACTCACAGTTGACAAAATCCTCACTCATCAGCCACCCGAGTCCCAGCTGTGGTGCAGACACGTGCCCAGGACTTTGTTCCAAGGTAATAACCACTGAACAGCCCTGTGCTTGCAGAGAATTGGCTTTCTGGGATTGGTACGCTTGGATCTGCCAGTACCCTAAACTTGGGAAAAGCAAATTGTTTCTGACAGATATACACTAGCTCAAGCCAGAGATACAGGCTGGGTGATGTTTTCTGGGTCAGTGCCATTTGGGAGAACAGAATGGATGAGAAGAGAAACTCTTTGGTCCAAGAATCCCTCCTAAACCTCTTCAAAATAGGTGCTGTCAAGCCAGAGCTGACAAATCCAAGTAACTCAAGTGCTGCTCCATCCTCTCTCTTCCTTCCCAACGTGTCTGGTGCGCGAGGCCCTACGAGGGGGCCAAAATGAGGACATGGAGGGAGATGCTGCAGCAATGCCTGCGCCCTGCAGTGGGTCTCGGGGGACCCACGCAACCAGGCAGGAGGTGGCTCCAGAGAGGCACCGCAGCCTCACTCCAGGCAAAGCAGTAGTGCAAGCACGTACTTGGCAGTGGATATAGACCTTCTTGGCTAAGGACAGGGAAGCTGGCAGGTGTAAGAAGTAGGGCAGATAAGAAAGATGGGGTGTTGGGGAGATTCAGTTTTGGGAAGAGCATGGGAATGGGGCCCTGATTTGAGGAGAATGGTTAGCAAGAGGATAACAGGCTTGTGGCTGGCTCCTGGTCTGGGGAGCAGCAACTGTGGCAGAAGGGCAAGTGCAGTGCACAAAGGAAGAAGCTTGGCTGCTAGCTTTCTTATTTCTTGTTCTGCCTGAGCTCTCAGCGTGCTCCCAAGCACATTTATCACTTTCCTATGCTCCCTTTTCAGCTTGCTCACAACCAATGTTCTATCCTGTGACAGTATTTAGCACTATGTGACAAGAGTGTAGAGTCCTGGCACTGAATTAGCAACCAAGAAAGGGAAAAAAAAGTATCACTCTCATAGCGGGCACCAAAGACCCTGAACAGGCAGATGGGATTGCTATCTGCTCTGAAGAAAGGCTGTCTAGAATATGGTAGCTATGGATACAGCGTATTTCTGTAAGTATAATGAATATATCCACCGAGAGCTCAAGAATCACCCGCTAGGAAAATACATGGCCTTTTGTTTTTCCTTCCTGTGCTAACAGACAGAAACTCATTTTATGGACAAATCTGTCCCCCTGTTTCTTTCGGACAGCTTTGGAATAAGTTTTCCTCCCTCCAGGCTAGTATTATCGAGCTGAGCTATTCATGGAAAGATGATGGCTACTGTGGAACACAAATACAGAATGGGAAAGAGCTTGAGGGTGGTCATACCAGGTAGCAGCAGGGAGCTGGCACTGCTGCATGGAGCTTCTTGAGCGGGACCTGGGGAGGACAAAGGCAGGGCCGTACACACACACAGACACCAAGGATGGTCAACACAAGCAGATTGTTAGGTTATGTGATAAAAGGCTCCACCCTACACACACAAAGGGGCACAGAGGAACAATGACAGCAGCACAGAGGAACAATGGCAGGCGGGTACCCCAATAACCTAATCAGAGGAACAAGGCACCCTGCCCCAGCTCCTCCCAGGGCTGTCTCAGGAGAGCCATCAGCCCCATTGTCTGTGATGAAACCCACCAGGATGAGTCAACGGAAGGGCTCTCTGGATCACCTTACAGATTGAGGGGGCTTACTGAAAATGGGGGTTGGGAAGGGGTATGCTATTTATTATGTGATTCAGGATGTCTAAGGGAGGAAACAAAGGTGGGGGAAGGGAGGGATCAAAGTGGTTTGGGGAGGAACAGCATGGGAAAATAGAGGGATAAGGGAATAAAAAGGACCAGCCCCATGTAAACAGGCAGCTAGTCAGTAGGATTGTCCAGTCATGCCCTGTGCCTGATCAGTGCAGTCTGTCCTGTTCTCTTATTAAACTCCATTTCTAATTATTTCCTGAGTGAGGGGCTCTCTATTCTGAGTGCATGTGTGTATATGGAGATCTATGTGCCAGCAACTGGAGTCAACCATGAGTTACAGGTGTCCATGTGTCTGTGGTGCCAGCAACTACAGCAAGTGAGAGTCTAAGTGCCAGCAACTGGAGTGGGGACCATAAGCCATAGGGACACATGTGTCTGGGGTGCCAGTAACTGGAGAGACCAGAAAGCATGCATACCGTGTGGGTGCATATGTCAGTGTGTGATCACTAGTGAGTATCAATCTGGACTAGACAATAAGTAGAATAAGAGGCTTGAGAGCCAGGTATCGAAGCGGGCATAAGTCTGGGCCAGGTACTGGAGAGACCAGAGGGTCTTCGATTTGGCCACTGGAGGAGCCAGGAGATCTGAGCCAACTACTGGAGAGACAGTAAGGTCTGAAGGTTGACTGAGAGACCCATTTGCATGTGTGTGTCTCTGTGTGAGGCAACTGGAGATGAGAGGATCCAAGGCTCAGCTACTGGGTAGACTGTCTAAAGCCAGTTACTGGCGGGATCCATAGTGTGTGTCTGTGTGTACATTGGTATGCTCAAGGGGGCCGGTGTACAAACAACTGGAGTGGGACTGTGGGCCTCGGGGGCTCATTTGTCCAGGTGTCAGCTCCTGGATGAACTGAGCATCTAAAGCTGGTTACTGGAGGGCTCCACTTCATACACGTCTCTATTTCCCACTAACAGACCTTAAAGTGTTCAGCCAGAAAGTGAAACAGAATGAGGCTGTGGGTGCTGCTTGTCTTTGTGTGAATGCTGAGTGTTTCTGCCTGTGCCGATCTGTGTGGCTGGCCATGTGTATATGTATATGTGCACTGTATATATGTGTTTGTGCATGTGCCTACTGGAAATACATGCTCAGCCTTGCTATTGGCTGGACCTGGTGACACAGAGCTGTAGAAGCCCTGCCTCTATTGGGCTACTGGATTGGGCAATCTCTAATATAGATCACACGTGCTTTCCAGCCCATAGCATTCATTTTTCCAGCTGCTATTGTAAAGGACATTTAGTGGAGGTAGAATAATGCTAGTCCAAAAAACAGCTGAGCAATGAAGACAAGAGATAGCTCACATATGTGCCTGCCCAGTCTTATATCACCAGAGGAAATGGGAGAGCATGACAACATCACCCTGTATTCATTCCATTGTGCAGAAGCTCACCTCTGAAGCATCAGTTTTAAAAAAGCCTTCACACAGTATGTTGATCAGCTGAACTGGAGGACACCAGGTACTGAAGAGAAAGCAGATGGATCTCAGCATCTCCATGCAGCCTTGAAGACACTCATGGGAAGACAGCACACATGCATACCATACAGAAGACAAAAGGCACTGTATGGGCAAGTGCAAGGATGCCAGGTAGACAAAGCTGGTCTATAACTCATTCTTTCCAAAACACAACAGTGTCTAACTTCCTCTCTCAAACTCAGAGCAATCCCCCCTAGCAATCCATTTTTCCTGTAGTAGTGAAGGAATTTATTTGAAATATCTGTAGTCCTTTTTTTTCTTCCCAAAGAGAAACAAAAAAGCTAATACTCTCCCATTCCTCATGTTTTCCTTTCAGCACCGTTGTTTCTTGCTGTTCAGAAGGTCAGTATTTGGCACCTAATTTGTACGCTCGCAGAACTGATGCAGACTGCAGAGGTCTGTGAACAGTTTATCTGTTGGTATACAGCCAGCTCAGGTCAGCAACAAGAAGCACAGAGTGCACTGCACTGTTACCTTCCTGTTATTAGGAAGTGAAGCCATGGTGTCTTCCCACCGTGCTGTTTCAAAATAACAGGATGTAGCCTGCTGGGACAAAGCTGATTGACCAAGAGATTCTGAGCTGACAGTAGCATAGTTGCATGTTTCTGTGCCCAAGCTCTGCACGCTACCTCATACCATTGGCTCGCTGTGATATGACAAGGTTTGACATCAGTTAACTTGAGACACAGCCCCATCTTCTCTAGTTAGGGAGAGAGCTAAGATGTGCCAGATCTTCAACAGGAGTTTAGACCCAGAAATCTACCATAGTCCTGTCCTTGGACAGTTGTATGCGCTGGCTCAGCCAGATCCTAAGAATTCTCTGGGACCTTCTTGGGAAGGAGTTATCAGACCACAGCATGATAGGGTGAGAACGGATAGGAAAAGGTAAAAGCCTGGGGATATGGCATTGCCACCATTTCATGGGCTCTAGGCTGGATGTGACTTGGGCTAGCACTGCCTGGGAGCCAGGAATCCAGCATGGCTTGGCCCTCCACCACTCCCTCAACTCAAGAAAGATGTTCCAGCTCCATCCCTGACATCATCATTTGGTACAAGGCAGAGCCCTATAGCCACAGCTCTCTGAGGGGCTTTGTTGTCCTGAGCAGCCAAGGATAATAGGCCTATTGTTGAGCAAACCTTGTACTATAAGAGTCAAGCCTCATATGCCTAGAGAGTCACAAGGCCTGGTCAGGCCAGCTGCAGCGTTACTGCTTGTCTCTGGTTTGAAATGACATGCTGCCAGGGACAGATCCCCCTCTGAGCAATGTTTGTAGTACATGGCACACCAGGAAGGAATTCAGATGTCAAACAGGCAGCCAGGGAACTGCTCCGCACAGCTTGCTCCCAGTGCTCTGCATTGGGGGAGTAACTGAATGCAGATAAAAACTGAAACTTCCCCCAACCGTCTACATTCAAGGTCTATCCCCTCGCCCTCTGCTGTTTAACTCAGTGTGCCAGGACACAGGTAGCTGGGCTGCCAGCAGTGACTATCATAGTACTGCAAAGTTCTAGCATCAACAGTACTTACAGCTACAGCATGGCAAAGCGAGCAGAGAAGTAATCAGCAGGAGGCTGGAAGAA
The DNA here is from genome assembly GCF_036370855.1 of Dromaius novaehollandiae. NCBI lineage: Eukaryota > Metazoa > Chordata > Aves > Casuariiformes > Dromaiidae > Dromaius > Dromaius novaehollandiae. The sequence goes on along the minus strand of NC_088115.1, from coordinate 6,870,504 downwards.
AGGCAAAGATCTGGGCAGCTTGACCATTTTCTGTGCTCCTGCAACTCTATGAGTACAGCTGGTTTTGAAGAAATGAAACATCTGGGAATAATGCCACATATTTTTATGCAGGGCCTCCAGTCCTTGTGTTACAGGAAAGTTCAGCCTGAATAAGAATCTCTATCTTCTATATGCATTAACGTAACACCCTCTTAACAACCCTGTAACAGACGTCAGGCCGGAACTCCAAGCCTACACATGCTCACCTGAGCGCAGGAATGTGCCCCAGTCTGTCCCAGCCAATGCCAAGAAGCACTGACATGCTTCATGGGATTATACTTAGTTTCAGGGTTGGCTGTTTCACAAGGCTTTGTGGTGAGCTGCAAAGTATGGGCACAAAAACTGGAAGAGGACCCCAAACCATGCAGGCCTTGACAGAGATGTGCCCGTACCATCTCCTTCCAATCACCATCCCCAAACAATCCCACAGGGCTTTTGAAAACAGAGGCCTGGTTTTACCTGAACATAAATGAGAAGAAGTAACTTTTTAAATATGAGAAAACTTGAACAGAAGAGGTTATAAACAAATCTTGTCCCTGTGTTGGTCTTTCAGGTTTGCTCTTAATATAGTATAGTGACTTTCTTCTTTGCACCAAATTTGTACTATCCTATTGGGTTCTTAGAAGTCTCTTTTTTCAGCAGAGGCCTAGCTGGAAGTCTTCCCCTTTTCCTTTCAGCAGGCTCCTAGCTAGGTGGCTGGCTGTTTGCTGACCTCTCTCTCTATCAGCTCTGTCGCACCAGCAGCCAGGACGCGCGCCTTCCTCGAGTGTGCCCTGCAGCTCCCAAGAATGAGAACAACCAGTCCTTCCTCCAGAGCTCTACCTGACCCAGAGCACAGCAGCCAGGTACACAAAAACAGATATCAACCCTCACACTAAGGCAAGAAAAGAATTTCTCCTAGCAACAAAATATTCGTGTGCCAAGTCACACATGCCATTCCGATTACAGTCATTCAGTATTTCACTGGACTTAGAAATTAAAGTGGTGCCACTGAAGGAGCTACTAGTGACAAAGAATCATTTGCTTTCATTGTTTGCACAAAGCTGGGACGCTCTGCTGTTCCACTCCAGCAATGCACTTGGCAAAGCACTTATGAGTAAAAATAAAATAATAACGAGCCAATCTGAAAAAGCTACAAATCACCATACAGGAAAATTGTTCTCTGAAGGGCACAATGTACCCAAATAACTATATGCCACTTACAAGGGGGCTGTGTCAAGGGCATGCCTTTACCTGCTTCATTTCTCATACATCACTATATTTTTTTAACAAACATCATTCTATTGCTGTGCTTTGAAGATTCCTAAACACAATAAAATTATTTTGCAACTACTACTAATTAGTATCTATTCTTTTAGGAAGCAATGGATTCTCCCTAAAATTATACATCCATCTCTCTCTCCTGTGTGCACACACAGATGGCACACCGAAGTAAAGACATTGTACCGTCCATTTCTGCTGCAGTCATCTGTCAAAAATGGCTATTTACAAAAAGAGTTTCTAGCATCAGCTCAAGGGCTGGTGTGTTCTCTTTCTCAAAAGTAGTTAATGAAAGGATACGCTGATATCATCCAAAGGATAATGCAAGTCGGTTGTCTATATTTTTCTTTAACTGGTTTTTTAAAGACTTTAAATACCCTCTCCCTTTTAGAAAGAATGTTGAGAAGCGGCCCCAGAGGACCATATGTTGATGATTTGCATTTCTAATAAGATATTTTTTATTAAAATATTACCTTGAAATCAATGCAATTAAAATAAAATTGGAATAGTTAATTCAGGTTTTCCATTCCTGGCCCTAAGCCTTCAGTAAGGCTACCAACATTCTGGCATATTGGAACTACATTTTCCTGCACTTTAAAATGAAATTTGCTTTCCTCTGTTGCTGTGGTAAACCAGGATTCCCCAGTACAGCCTCCAGGTATCTTTGCAGGCAGCCTGGATAGGGAGGTTTTATTTACAATCATCCTCCAAGTTTCCTGAATGATGCTTTCCTGCAGAGGAAATCTGTTATACAGCCCTGACCTGATATTCCTCGTATTAAATGGCCTCCATGACCAAAACTTCGGGAACCTCTGATGTAGAGAAAACAATGTAATGGCCAAGATACAAAGTGCTGCCAGATGCACATTCCTGCTCACTCCCTCGTAATCTCTCTCAGGCACAGGGAATGTAACTGTTGTTGCCTGTAACACTACAAGTAAAGCTCATTCGAACAGAAACATGATATTTAGTTTTTATTTTTGCTGCTATCGAAAGGTACAATTCTTAAAAACAAGCAAGCAAGCAACCAGCATGAGGAGAAGGCCATTTCCAGGACTTGCCAATGGCAGAGTGAGGCTGCAGCAGCTCTAAATCAGAGCACCCTGCTCACACAGCCCAGAGCGAGCCCTGGCTCTCCGTTAACCCCGTGCACGCCACCCGAGAAGCTGCAGCAAGGCCCATGGACAGGCAGTAACCATTCAGAAGTGAGAACCTCACCAAAGCTGTGCTGTTTTCAAAGGGCTGTTGGTCAGAGATCAGTGCTGGTGTGACAGGCCTTCAAAGGCTGTGCTGTTTTGCAGATACTGCAAAGGGAGCCCACAGTCTCCATTTGAAGGGCAATTCACAATTTCAACAGTCAGAGGCCCCTACAAGCGCCCATCCCTATCCGGTGGGGGGAAGGCAAGGGCAGGAAAAAGAGGACTAGAGGCTTCTGGGGTTTTGTGGTGAAGCGGTAAACACTTGGTTCTCCTTTGCCGTTGGAACGTAGGTATCTGGCCAGAACCTGAGAGGGTGCTTCCTGCAGGGAGACCCTGCTGACACGAGAGCTGCCAGTGTTTGCAATATTTTTCCAGGAGTTCCTTCTCTAAAAATGGAAAGTTTGGGACTGTCTTTCTATCCAAACAAAGCACAGAGGCATCATTAAAACAAAGCCCTCCTTCTCTGCTAGACTCTGACAACTTCAGAGGTCACTCACAGCAAGATGTGCTGAGCATGATCACAAACACTCTGCTTGGCTGCCCTGACACTGCTCCCAGAGAGGTCTAGATAGACCTCAGTCAGGGCTCAGCTCATTAACATATGGTGGGCTCTCAGAGTCACCTGCTGGCACCAAAATATGTTTTATTCATTTAAAAGCTTCTTCCCATCACAGTCCTGGAAAAGTAAAAATATCGTGTGCAAGTAATGCAGCAACATCAGCTGATTCTGAAGACTGCTTCTTTTGTGCAAAGAGCAACGCAGGAATCTCAGCAGTCGGACAAGAGCCATGTGGCCTCCCACCCTTTGGAGAGCAGACTCAGCTTCCACTGTTCCCAGGAAAGACTGAGATGATGCACAGAGATCTTGGCAGCTTGAATTGTTCTCTGTAGCTGGCTTCTCCTTCTCTGCTTCTCATGCACACAGGCTCCACTCATCTCTTTGGCCTTTCTGATCTGGAAAATGATACTAGGGTCTGTCTCTCTTTTACATGTCATCTACTCAGGGCTGTTAAATGAGCCATGATTTCAATAGACTGGGCAGTCCCTAGTAATGTGGATGCCTCTCATCTCTCACATACCTCTGCTGACATGAAAGAGTTTGTGCATGTTTACTTTCTAATCAGCATCCCTTCAAGCATATGAGAAACCTGGAAGCCTTTTATCCTCAGAGCTACTGCTCCAGGGCCTCTGCTCACTAAAGGGAGCTCAGATTTCATTTGCAGAGTTTATTTCTTTTTAATGAAATTCAACAGTACAAGCATTTCATCTGAGAAGAAGAACATTCAGGTCACCACACTTGTACAAACAAACTCATTTAGTCCTGAGATGGCCCACATACGAGGATAACATTTAACCCAGCACACTGCAAAATGCCCAAAGGACTGCAGATAGAAGGGATGACAAAGGCAGACCTGAAGGAAAGTACACAGCAAAGATGATTCAGAGTTGGGAGACCATTCAGTTTGAGGATCATTAGCTCCAGCCAGGACAGACACTCCATGCAGTAAAGTGAAGCAGCAGAAAAATGGACAGGAAACAACAAGGTAAGATTCAGCTTAGAAAAATCCAAGTATGAGAAAACAGCCCTCAAAACAGCCAGTTGGAGGGAAATTCCTTGAAATAGTCATTGATGAATTTTAATCCAGCCCCACCCTGCAACTGAGAGCATCCTCAGACCAAAACAATGGGCCAGAGACACCAGCAGACAGGAGCACATCCAGAGCAACAGGCAAGCTCTGCACCATGGCCCTGCTGAGCTGAGGCAGATGAAGAACAGTAGACGTAGATCAGAGTGATAAGCCTGGCCTCACAGAAAACAACTCCTTGCTAAAGTGATCGGGCACCACATGCTCTCCTAAGAGCTCCCACAATCATGTGCTCAGCAAACCTCGATGGCCTGAGCTGCCATTGATAAATCCTGTTTTCTAGACTCCACTCCTGAGTGTTTACCTTGTGGGTGGAAAAGGAGGAAAGCACATCTGGCTAGTGACAGAGGGCACCAGTGCAAGCCTGTGATTTCTCTTCTCTTTTGAGCCCTACTCAATCCCACAACACTCCCTGGCACCACAGGCAGAAAGCTCTCTGCTGTCTTTGGGTGCTCATAGGACCCTACAGACCTGCACTACCACACTTCTGCCTTGGCCTCTGAAGTGTAAGGGACTGGCTGCATGCCACCACAGTTCTCAGGAGCACTCTGCTCCTGTAACATCATGCCTTGGGTTTTCAGACATGGTTTGTCTGATTGCTCCCAACTGCTTTAGCTTGAGTGCAGAGAGTGTGCATCATCCAATTCACCACCGAGACAGGAATGACACTGCCCCAAGTCTGGAGCCTTCCCTCACTTTGGCTTCTGTGGTCATTGGGTCAGGCTGTAGGAGGTGATCCACCACTTGAGGACTGCATGACTGGTGGGCAGAAGAAAGCCACCTAGCACATCAGTGCTAACTTCACCGTCCAGAGAGTTTGACTGGGGACGTTTCCAGGAAAGATGTATCTTTGTCTCTGAGTCTCACCTCTCTCTGGCCCAGACCTCAACACATTTCCTGTGTTTAAAGGGGATAGGATAGGGATAGGGATGGGGTAGGCCTTTCAAGACCTGCTGCATCCTTTAGCTTTGCCACCCCTTGATTACTGACTGTTCCCAGTCAACCATTTCCCCCCTTAGAGATTGTATCTTATTGGGCAACAAGGCTTATTTCAGCCCACTTCCCCTCCCTCTCTCTATGCCCAGTCACTCCCCCACTCTCCTGTTACTCCCTATCCCACTAAGACTCATTTAGAGGAAATTAGTAATCCTCCCTTGCCACTTTAAAACTGACATATTTTCCTTCTAGACTCCTTTCTCTTTTAGATATTACCAGACTTTAAGCCTCAAATCTGAAGTCTGTGAGGCTGCATTTTGGCTTCATCTCAAGTTCCTTTATGCAGCAAAAATTATGGAGGAACTTCTTAGAAAAAAAGGCTGGTGTAAAACATGGTTTTGCTAATAGTTAACCAGTATCTGAGTGGAGTGTGTAGGAAATAAAAAGGAAGTTTTTCTAGGAAATGATGCTTGATACTGGCAGGACTTTCACGGACCCTGTGAACAGTTGGCCAGGTCTAGCTAGGTTATAAACTGCAATATTGCACACATCATTAGAGGTTCCCTTTCTTTCTTGAGTCCAACTATTCTGTTGGTGAATTTGGACAGCTCGTCAGTGGCAAGTACCATTGATGAAATATGTGACCACCCCTACTACATGGGGGGATGAGACAGAGCACTACAGGAGTTTGGGTCTGAATTCACCTCCTAATATTGTTAATTCTGTGCAAATAACAGCTTTGGCTATTCTGAGAGAAGTAAGCTTCAGTCCACCATCTTACATACAGAATAAGCAAGCACAGAAATTGCCCATTATTACCACAATATCAAAGCTTAAATGTATTTTGAGTTTTGTGTTACTCCAACTGTAGAGAGCCTCAGGCACCAAGCCTATATGACTGACTTGCCATTATACATAAAGCTTATTGAAGGGCTGAGAACTGAATATCCTCCTTTGGAGGAAGACGGGCCTCTTACTCCTGGGACTACCCTGCAAGAAGGATAAATTTCAAACAGGGCCCACACACTATGACTTGCTGCTTACTCAAGATCCATCACCATGCCAAACTGTCTCTCAGAACAGATAGATACAGCAAACTATCAGTTGTGCTACATTCAGCAAGTTAATCTTGTTTAAGGAATTCAGTATTTCAATATACATCTTCCTCTTTGCTAGCTAGGATATAATTGCTTCTTACTACTGCAGTGAATTTTAATAAATATAATATGATATCATCAGAAGCTATTGAGATTAGTGCCTGGTGCTGTGCATGTAAGGAGAGGAACCTTTTTCCACAGCATTTAAATGAAAAAAGCCACCAGTTAGCCTTATGACAAGTACAGAAGTGCTGGCGCAAAACTAGATACAATCAGCAGAAAGCATTAACAGTAACAGGAAATGTTCTATAAATATATTAGCATTAAGAGGAAGACCAAGTAAAGAAACTATTTGCTGCTCAGCAGAGAGAGTTACCCATTGATGATCATGTTCAGTCTCTTCAAGAAAAAATCATCTGTTAATAAAAAAGTTATCTGTGAGGAAGGAGCTGTCAAAATTAATACTAGCAACAAAGGGGTAAGTTCTTGGCCTACAATGGGGAAGGAAAGAGTTAGAGAATACTGCGACTGATAAATTCATCCTAAGACTTTTAAAGAACTGGTTCATAAATCTCAAAGCCATTTGCCAATTGTCTCTCAGAATTCATGGGAGATCAGGGAGGGAGAGTTCTGGCAAAGCAGAAAAGACAAAACATAGTGTCTAGCTTAGAGAAGTGGGAAAAGGAGGATATGGAATTACAGAATGGTCAATTTAACTCCAATTCCTGGAAAAATAATTGAATAAATCAGTTAACAATTTTTAAAGCAATCAGAAAGAGAGAACAAGGATATCATTGAAAGCCTGCACCATTTTGTCATGGATAAATCTTTTAAATCAATCATTTTCTGGCTGTGACAGTACACTAGCAACAAGGTAGAACAAGGTCTTAGAGGTGTCAGCAACAGTACACTCTGCTAGAGAGACAAAAACGTTACCGGGAGAGAAAACAATAGAACAGCCTGAGACACACAGAACTGGTAAAACCTCAGCTGGAGCTGTGTGTCAAGTTTTGAGCTTCATGCTCTAAGACAAGAGCAAACTGGAGAGTCCAGAGGAGAGTAAGAATCAGAGATCTGGAAAAAATGACATGGAAGGAAAGGCCAAAGATTGTTTAATACAGAGAGGAAAGCAGTGAGAGGGGTGTGTCTTCAGATACACCAAAGGTTGCTGAAAAGAGAAAAAGGATGGTTTATTTTCTCATCCACTATAGGTGGGATAAAAATAGGTTGAAACTGCAGGACAAAGGTTCAGTCTGGACAGGACAATGAAGTAATGGTATAGCTTGGGCTTCCTTAAGAAAAGAGTAGACAACCGTCAACCGTTTATCAGAAATAATGTAGGCATTATTCAGCCTTCCTTGGAGCAGAGGAGATGGCCTACAAGTAAAGTATCAGCTACTCATATGTACCCTGGGCAGTTCTTTGCAAAGTTCAAACTATGCTGATGTTCACTGAAGCAGCTTGTAATAGATGGACTTGCTATGAAAATGGAAATACTTAAAGTATGACATCATTAAAAAGCCGTATTAAAAAGAAAACAAAATCTAATGTAAGATAGTGCTACTTAGAAAAGGCCAACACTTGGAGCTGAAAGTTAAGAAAAGCTGAGGTGGGGGCTATGCAATCTCTTTTTACTATGTGCACAGTGCAATCTTTAATAACATTATCCCAGAATAATTTTCTTCCACAGGCTTCTGATGCTTGAGTTATGTCATTACTAAGACACTGTTTAACTGTGCCACATTTCCATCCTCTGGGTGTTAATTTATTAGGAGGGTAATGAACTCAGCTGTAAGAGCAACCATTTAGACTGCCAGGAATTGGGAATAAGGCTCTGGAGACCACAGTGACATGGGTTTTACCTCTCCTTGATCCTGATATTTAAGAACAAATATGAGTGAATTAACTCCCACCAGCCAAACCAGTAATATTTCCCTGTTCAGACCCAAAATAGACAGATGTGGAAGGCCTAGGTTCGTGTTTATTAATCAGTCACTTCTGAGATCAGTCATGTTTCACTTGCATTCAGAAAATGCTCCATTCATAAGCCAAATGCAAGAGGACTTTTTAAACTCACTCTGAGTCATGAGGCAGACAAGCTTCTGGAGTGACCGAGGGGACCTCTCCCAGCCCACTTAAGTAAAGGCTTTAAAAAATGTCAGTGAAAAATGACTGCACTTAAATGACATAGATACAGGGTCCTTGTTCTCAAAGAGACCTGGTAAAAACTCAGAGTGAGGTTGATATGTCCTCAGATCCAAGCCTGTGCTCTATTATTCAAAGGATTTTGCAGATCAATGACCTTGGATTTGCAAAAAGTACATTGGGCAGAGTGGTCGTTGCCAAGCCCATAGGCACTGCAGCACACACATGCTTGCAACATCTGAGGGTTTCTGCAAGAGGCTGAAACACAAGGCTAACTGTTTCCTCTTCCAGCTCAACACCCCTGCAAAGGACTCTAATCCTCCAGCCCTGCTCTTTCACATCACCTTATTCTCCTCTCAGCATATGGTACTATCTCTGTTCTCATTTATAATTATCTGGACATCATTACCTCAAAGAGACACACAGAAATAATTCCAAGACTATACACCCTTTATGCACGAACCCCTAAGATCTTTTGCACATGTACTGTAGTAGTATTTGCAATTGAGTTTGGCAATTATATCCCACTTCTATAGAGGAGCTTGTTTAGGCCTGAATTCATGCATTTTGGTGAATTATAAAATTGTATCTTGAATTAAAATCTAGAACTGATGTAAAATAGAGGGAGAGATGTTTGCTGGTAATGGGCACCTACCCCATGGAAAACAGAATACAGAGCAGTCTTCCAGCACAAGTACAGCTAATCCAAGAGTCAAGGAAATACCCTTCTGAAAACATCTGAAAAACAAACTCCTAATAGGTCACCTCTATCAGCCGATTGCCCTGCTTGGGTACCTTGGTGTCTGCACCACTTCTCTCCTGAACACTCCCCTTCATGTTCTGCTGCAACAGCCTTGTATATGGAGAAGGGAATCAGGAGCACTAATACAGCCACGTGTTTAAAGGCAGGTTCCACTTCTTCCCGGACACCAAGCACCAATCTTGGCCTCATGCCAAGGAAAGAAGCAGGAAGACACAGAACAGATGCTAAATTCAAACTACAGATGGATAACAACTCCCCCAGGCTCCTGCTCTCTGCGTTAGCAATAGGAAGAAGAGTTTGGCAAGACACTGAAAACTACATTTTAATGTAGCCCCTAGTGGAGAGCCAGAGCGCCTCTTTTGAGTGCAGGCACATCAATATTCAGAGCCATTCAAAAGCCCTGCCTCAGTTTAGCAGTGCAGAGTTCATATGAGTGAACGCAGGTGCCTACAGCTGAGCCAGTCAGTCTGGTGCCCTTTAATCAACGGAGGGAAGCAGAACATTCAGCTCCTTCCAGACTGGATGTCTGGAAAAACATCAGGAGAGTTCAGCCTCAGAAGTACATCTTTTTCTCAGTTGGTTATAAAGGCATCTGGGCAACTCTGTCTGTTGTGTCAGTCTAAAGTAAAGTAAGACGAATTTCTTCTTCACTGTTTTCACTTTGGACTGCAAAGTCTCTGTTCCAAGGCTGTGCATGCATCCATGCAGCAGATGAGAAATCTGCTTTCCCTCTTGATCCCCCTTGCTTGGTCTCCTTGTGGCTCCCCAGCTCTTGCACTGCTAGCTGCACACAGGCCCAAAGGTCAAAAGCCTGCTTTATTGTACAGCCTGGCAGCTAAAACACTCCTAGGAACTGAGAAGTGTGAGCTTGAATATGCTCAGAACAAGAGGAAACTGAAGCCACATCTCCCACTTCCTGTGCTCTAACTGCTGGTGTTCTGCAGAAGGTGGTGGCAACAGCCTCCTCTCCCTGCAGTAGTTAACAAACAGCGGGGCCTCCTCAGCAGTGGACATCAAATGAATATAGCCCTCCTTTGGAGCCATGCATCAGGCACTACAGATTCAAGGAGGGACACTAGTTCAGACGATCCTGGGACTTGGCATTTCTCACTGGTTAATTTTAGGCAGTTTCCTGCTAAGCACGAATCAATGCTCAATCCCTTTGGAGGAACCAAAGTCTTTTTGTATCATCTACACAGAAAGGCTAGATGCCTCCTTGGACAATCTAGATTAACCTACTTGGGCAGCACACCTATGTTTTACGTGATCAGGTGGGGGACTGAAGCAGATGGTCTGACTCTGGTGCTATCTACAATACCTTGCAAGTTGTGTGCTCAGACGGATTCATCCCTGATCATACCCATTCTGCGGGGGCAATGGAGTTGCTCAGCATCCTTGGAAACCAGGCTGTTGCAATCATAAGGCTAAAATGCCGGGGGAGGCCTTGAGCCATCTCACAGCAGTGTCTTGCTCTGCTCCCATCCCCATTCTCAACATTTGCTTTGAACTGGCTCTGGTGCTCAATGTTCCCATAAGCTAACCCCAGGGAAGGGTAACCCTGGGAAAAAAGTGAATCACATTCTGCTGAGAGCTGGATTAGTTCACGGAGGGGGGTCTATCCAGACCTGTATAAGGAGTGGTGCAGAACTGCAGGACTGGAGTTAAAGAAGCAGAAAAGAAATGAAGGGAAGGCCAGACTAGGTCACCTCTCCACTCTTGCCATTTGCGAACTAGGAAACCAGGGGTCAACAGGAGACCGAATATCTTAACCTAAACATCCTTCATATTGGACTGCTCAGATATTGCAGGGCATGTTGCTGAACTGAAACGGTAAAAGCTTATTGACAACGTAGGTTCAGCAGCATCTGTGTTCCTTGTGTACGTGTTTATACATGCCACCTTCCTCCACAGCCCCCATAAATAAGTATCTGTCTCTCCCCACCTTCACCAATGTTTCAGAGAGTGTAAATAGCACAGTGGTGCTCTTAGCACAGAAGGCCTGTGTTATCTGTCCCAAGTTTCTGTAATTGACTGGACTAAGGGAGAAAAGTTAGCCCGATTATAGAAAGGTTTCCCCTGGTGAATCCTCCACAGCTGCAGGATCTCACCGTGTGAAGAACAAAAAATGCATTATATGGGGGAAATCTGGGAAGCTATCCTGTTTTTGGCCTGACTCTAGTAGTTGTCTTGCACACTTAAACATACTGAATCTGTGTCTAATTAATCACACTCTTCTAACACCATAGCAACACACTTAATATTATTGTTCTCCAAAATAATACTGTTTAAAAATATAGAGAACTGCAACTTCCCTGTAACTTGCGATTCTCATTCCTCAAACTGTGTTCCTTAAAGAAGGAATCTCGAGAACTGAAAGCCGTTTTCTCAGCATGCTCTGAGCAAAAATAATGAATGTGACATTTCATGATCTCCACTGAAAGAGAAAAGTCTTTAGACAGGAAACAAGGCTGAGATCAAAATTACTTTTACAAGAACAGCTCTCAGATCTGGCTTGCTCTTTTCTGGGGTGATATATTTAACTCCTTCAATTAAAGGAGTTGCCTTCCTACTGCTGGAGCTGGAGATTATCAGACAGAAGAGAAAATAAGCGAATACTACAGAAAAAAGGAGACTTGCACATTGATAAATAAATTTCTCACCTTAAGACTAAAATGTGGAAGCTGCCAAAGAAGACAAAGTCATAAATAAAGGAAAAAGCTTACAGCAGAAGGAAAATTATGCCCTAAGGATACCTTGTAACGTCAGCGATTCAATTCTTCTCCTGGGAAACAACTTGATAAAGGCAATTGAGACAGTTATAAGTTACATGACATAGAAAGAAAACTGCTGCTTCTAATGGAGCAGAGTAACACAGCTTGGATATCCAGGCTCTACCAGAGTCCCCCATTGCTTATGCTGTAATCATATTTGTTAAAAATAATAGAAAGAGATATTTTGAGGATTTTTGCTGCACAGTATTTCAAGCCATAAGAAGCTGGAAGAAGTCTGCCCTTCAAATTGTATGCCATTTGAACAAAGAGGAGATGACAGTGACAAACCATGACCTAAAATACATTGTTTAGGTGCTCTACCTGTCAGGCAGAGCTGCTAATGACCATTTTTGTCTGTCACATACAAGCCAAACAGTCCTGAAGGTACTAACGCTCCATGTCTCCATGGAGGGTACTGTGTACCCCGGGGAGTTATCAACAAGAGGTGGAGGGAGCAGCACTACTATAGTAAGTAATGCAAGAGCCCACAAGGCATCCATCACACAGAACAAGGCAAAGGTTATTAGCCAGCATCATCTCTATTTCCAGAAAAGGACTAATGAATTGATTTTACAAATGTGATTTGTTGTGGGAATGAAATACATGGTTATTCCGAGTACAGGGTGGGATGAGGCTATCCAGACAGAACGTTACAGCTTAGGACAATGGCATGCTCTCACAAAAGTAAAATTATACATTTGTCTCTGCAGAATGAAAGGGAAGAAACCTGTTCGGACTGGAAATCTCTCCTGAGTTAAACTTTTCCATCAGTAGCTCTCTGTGCCGCATAATAAGGCTGTAGCTGTGAACAGCCCCATATTCAATAGGCCGCTGAGGACAATGGGATGATCACTCTCCTATTCAGATAACACACAAGAGATACAATGGTCTGGATTATCAGAGGTCTAAAAGGACTAGGGGACAGATGTAGTGCTGCTGCTGGAACATTTGCACTGACTCAGGACTTGCAATTTGTTTACTTTCAAACATCCAAAAGCAGCAAACAAAAACCCTGCCAGATCATGGCAGGCCGCAAAGCAGATGCAGTGTGCAGAACTCTGTGTTGATGCATGGGGATGGGGCAAGATCAGCCGATTTAACTTCCTATGCAGAAATCTGCCCTTGGGATGCAGCTGTCTCAGCTACACGTCCTCCACTACTCACTGGCCTCTACCCGATGGCAGACAGTTTTCTGCCAATACCCCCTTCACCAGAGCTGGCTGACTCACCTAAACAGCAAAGAAGGTGCAGGCCTTGAGAACACTGCCAGAAGCAGCAGCATTTTGTAGCTGCTGTGAGTACTAGCAAGTGGCCAGGGAAGCTGGTGCATTGAAGGCATGCGGTCTCTAGGAGCAGAAAAAATAGCAGGAAAAGAAATGAGTCTCACTCCGGTGGTGATGAGGAAGCCTATCCCAGCACACGAGACAGGGAAGGGACTGAGCACAGCAATGAAAATCAGCCGCCCCACAGCACTTCTCTCCCACAGGGAGGGGAAAAGGGACTTTCAGGCTCCCCTCCCTCTAGTCACAAACCTTGTATCCCACACCACTGAAAGCAAAGCAATTTCTCTACTGTGGCAGAGATGTCTGAGCTTCATTTCCTCCAGGGGCTGACACTGGGGGCCGAAACAGACTGGAGTTCCTGGAACTGGTTCTTCAACAGGCTGCCAGGGCACATACCTTGCATCCAGCAGCAACATCGGAGCTGCAGAACTCAGAGGCAGTCGTGCCCCCAGAAGGCAGCAGAAGGGGGAAGGGGGGAGGAGGAGGCTCAGCCATGTGGCTGTAACAGCATTGCATAAATCAGGGACGGACACACACACACACACACACACACACACACACACACTCACTCACTCACTCACTCACTCACACTCTCTCTCTCTCTCTCTCTGCACTAATCAGTGCTAACACAGGGGACTGCAGGCATTCCTGCTTGCGTATTTCTGATCCTAGAGTCACAAAAGAGCCATTTTCAGGGCTTTGCGTCTTGTCCAGCAAAAAGCCACTTCATTCAGTGCAGCCAGCTTCATTCCCTGTGTTACAAAAATCATTGCCTTTCAGCTGCAAGAGCAGGGTCCACAGAGCCGCTGCTTTGCACGGGACACAGTGTATGGCACTCAGCTAGCCCCCACTAACCAGCCCTGCTTGTCAGCACAAGCACCCTCCCCCACGCCTGCCCGAACAATGTCCTTTGAGACTGAAAGAGGGCAAGAACAAGCCTATTCATAGCCAGCTTGGAGGCAGGAATAAGACCCACTGGCTTCAGAGACTCTGAGCCTACTGCAAAGTCCACTGAGGTCAACCTAGAGAAAGAAAAAGGGTGAAGAAGAGCCTTCCTCAAGATGAGCCCTGTGGAATTCAGTCTGTGGCAGCACCCGTGCTGCTTGCCTCAGCCAGCCCAGCTCACCGCACAGCCCCAGTCTCCAGGCAAACCAGCAGCCTGCCTGCCCAGGAACGCCAGGATGTGGGCAGCTTCCTGTGTGACATCCATGCAAATTACTTGGTGAGGCGATCTGCATCTCTGAAATGATCCACACTTGGTTACAAACTCCCAACCTCTCAGCCCAGATGTGTGTGGAGCAGTTGTCCTGTAAAAGAGAGACTGGGGAACACCCTGCCAAAGGGTCACAGTCCTGTGGGAGGTGGTGGTCTCCATGCTCCCCAAATCAGATTGGAAGGGTCCTCCCTTGGACACCCAGAGGGAGGCACACATAGGAAGAAGCCCATAAAACCTGTCATATAAAGAACTTGCTGGGCATTCACAAAGCGGATCAAGTTCTCTAGTCTACTAGAGGAAGCAGTGTAGCTAAGAGTTGCAGCATTCAATTTGATACCCATTTTACATATGTTTTGCTGATCAACAGTGAGAGCAGACTGAAGCTGCCTGTTGGGTCTCAGCTTCTTCTGCTTTCTGCTTTCATGGGCTGCTTGGGGCTGGAGGGTGTTTTGCTGTGGGTTCCCTGTCCACTGGACTCTGACACCGCCAGAATACTTCCTGTGCTGCTCCAGCAGAGATTCCCACCTCTGAGATGTGGCTGTTTCCACATCAGAGCTGGCAAGACGACAGAATAGCAGAGCGTAAATCGGAGATATGTCAGAAGAGGCCATGTTCTCTCCTACCTCCCACAATGACAAAGCATGCAGCATCCTGCTTGGTGCACAGGGGACAGCACAGAGTAAAGGCCTCAGTGATCAAAGCAGGGGTGGGAATGGTGACTTGCACCAGCCTTGCTCCTCTCCACTTCTAACACGGCCAGCAAGATGTACTTCGGAAGACTCCAGTTTCCATAGCCCCATCCCTGCGCTGAATTAGAGCCCATGATCCCGTCTGTGGCCAGCACTGAGGGAGGGCTTTGTCCCTCACCATAGATTCACTTTCAGACTTGGTAAATTGTGCGGGTCAAGAGCAGAAGAGGCAGTAGGGGCAAGGCTGCCCGACAAAGACCTATAGATAATTAAAACATCATTTCTTTTTAGAAATACCCAAAGTTCCATTTTTCATCCCACAACACACTGAGGTTGAATTCCAATCTTCACTTGGTGCTAGTTATCACTGTGATTATCAACAAATCACAGTGCAGTGAAACAAGTCATAGGCTGTCCTCTAAATCTTGCTATTGAGAGTGATTACTTGGCCTTGGGTAATGAATTAGTCCTATTATACAGCAGCTGGCACAGGGCAAGCAAATCTGCTGCTCAGGCAGCACACTGCAAGGGCAGGGATGGAACCACTCAGCCATGTGCTACACACACAGCCTTCAGCAGGGTTTTTAAACTGAATTCTGGAGACACTACATAGATTTCTCTGGGACTGCAAAATACACTGCATGCATCAATCCAGTTTCTGGCCATTCCACTCTGAGTTAAGCATTTGCTCACCCCTTAGAAATATAATTCCTCTTCTGTGCAAATTGCACTGCATAGCACTTTGAAAAATCACTATTAAATTCAAATTGGTTTATTCCTTCATTATCCACCATCCCTTGCGATCTTGATTACCCCAAATATCCATCTTCCCCCTCAAACTCCCTCATTCCCTATCACCCACTACCAGAATCTTGCCAGATCTTGACACTGCCTCCTCTACAGCCAAGCCTCCCCGCTGTAGAAGCTGAAGGAAGTTCACTTTGAAACTGTTCTTGTTACGCACCAGCTTGTCATTGTAGATCATCCAGCTCTGTGGCACACGGCTCAAAGAGGGGCAAACGTGGGCACACAGAATCTACAGGGTTTTGTTTTGGCAACCTAAATAAAGTGCTAAAAAAGTGAATTATAAAGGATCAGGGAGACAAAGCAGCTCCAACTAGCCAATTTAAAAGAACATTCTGAAAATGTCTAAACATTATCAGAAGAAAAAGAGCAGAATGACGGAATATATTCAGTAGTAGTGTTATAGCCCTGATGGGATGAGGGTCTAAGTGAGGTGCTCGTGGGGAAGCTGATACCCTGTGTTAGACCAACAAACACAAGTGTGCTTTTGAGAATATAAACTCCTTCTTTTTGTACAGACTTTCAGAAGAAATGAAACACTCCGGGAGTGAGAGAAGTACTGTGCGGAATCAAAACTGAGAAGCAGAAACAGAAAGAGTTAGCCTTTATCAAGACAAAAGGCTAGCAATGCAACCACAAAAGCCTGATGATGCAGCTCATTTTTTAGGTAGTTCAAAAGGAGGGTGAGAAATATTTGTAAATATTTGTTAGTGATATATGTAACTATTTACATGGGGCAAATCCAGTCAATACCATGAAGAACTTCAGTAAGTCTTCAATGAACAGGTAACATCACAGCAAACAAATTACATTAGTGATAAACGCAAAGTAGTAAAAACTGGGGGGAGGGGGGGATAATTGGAATCTTACATGTATCTTTCAGATCCCAGAAAATGTCCATCAGCTCAAAGATCCTTGCTCTTTCCCTCTCTCTTCCACAAATTCTGGTCCTTTGGTAGCCCAGGGAACTCTTAGGTGAGAGGGAAAGCCTCCTTTTTGTCTTTTTCTTGCTTCATAGTCGACTAATGTTTTTTCCTCAAGAGTTATAGGGCTGCTTAACTATGTCTCTGAGCCAATCAGTCTCATTTCTTTCCCTTTCTCACTCCTTCCTTTTGATACAAATTGGTACAGAGCATCCTGAAGACTTCTGCTGACTGCAGTCAGAAAAAAAGAAAAAGAAAAAAGAAAGAAAACAATGTTCAGAAGGGTAACAGAAGCAATGAGCAATGCTGAAATGCCAGAAAGCAGTGGAGGTTCAGTTACAGATCAGCTAACAGACCTGTCTCTGAAAGGTAATGCACGAAGTTTTACAAGAGTTTCAAATAAAAGATAGGGGCAAAAATGGGAAAATAATGTGAGCAGCTTGAGACTCATAATTATGTCATAACGTGCTTCTGCTCTCTCCTCACTCTTAATCCATCCTCCCTTTTATCCGTTCCTGGACTTGCTGAGTGTGAGAGAACATTTCAAAGACAAAGACACAGTGCTAATGGAACGACTTTCCTGACAATTGCATGCTGTGTATTCAGCCCAAGAGACAGCTTCTGCTTTCTCTCCAGTTAGTATCTCAACACTGTCCAGCATTACCTGTGTTCTGGCATCACTCTATCAGCAGTGCTGCCCAGCTCTGTAATTGAAGTCACAGCTGCAAGTGAAATTGCACCTAGACTGAAGTCCCCCTAAGGCTATGATGTCAGCTATGTGTTTTCCTTGCATTGGAGCATTCTGTGGGACAGCTGCTGAAAGCTCACGCACATGTCTTCCTTACACACAATCTTGACCTGATCCATTTTGTGATATAATCAACCCAGGTCTCCACAAGACTTCTTAGTTTTAGTTACCTCTTACTGAGTTTTCCTTCTTTCATCACCCTGGGCAACCTGCTCATGGTCCTGGGCAATCTGCTCTAACTGACCCTGCTTGAGCAGCGGAGTTGGACCACATAATCTCCAGAGGTCCCTTCCAACTCCAACTACTCTGTGATTGTTTTCCTTCATGGAAAACCACATGACAGGGCAGAAGAGAGAAGCACAGAACTGATCAGCAGGGCTACACAAAATAATACAAGTCAAAACCAGTTCATGTTGATGTTTTTTCATTTCTAACATACACCCTGAGCACTGGAATAGCAAAGGCACAGACCTTATTTCAATAGCAAAGTCGATAACGTATTGCTTTTGTCTTTGCTATTGCAATAAGGTCTTGCAAAGGCCAGGGAACTGAGAAAGCCCTGAGAGATCTGTGCAGTGAACAAACTTTGTGCTTAGACCAATGCTCAAAAACCAATCTGCTTTTGTGGCCATCAAATATCTGTGGCTCAAGAACAGTCTAAACAGAATCTATTCTTACCAACTATGAAGTCAGGAAGAAGCGCTAGAAAGCTTCTCACACTATGTCAAAGAAAGGTTTTCAATCTTTGGGTCACTACCTGACTTGCAGTCCAAAGATGAGTGACCAAGAGTCTGTTAAAGTCACCTGGCAGTCAGTCTAAATTCACTCAAAAGTGGTCCATACTAACAACTGAGAATTAGAGGGACTGTTCACAGAAGCTAAAGAAGACATGTTAAAGTTTACTGGCATATTCCAATGCTATATATGCTTTTCTAAAAGATACAGAGCAGTAGTTCCTGAGTAATCCATGGCATCCTCATTCAAGATGCACATAATTTGCCAGCAAAAAGGCTAACTGCAAATGTACTAAATGAATATAAAAGCTATTTTGATAGGTTTCCAAACATAACTTGGAAAACAGGCTTACTAGCACAAGCAAAAACTTTCCCTTCTGTCATCTGCACCTATACAGGGAATACTTCACCAGGACAGTTACTTCAGTATATACAGAGACAAATTCTCCTACTGCAGCTACAGTATCACTAGCAAGCCTGCATCCCATGGAGTATAGCCTGTCCCATCCCCCTAATCTTGGCTTTACCATCCAAAAACGCACTTTTGCTGGTATCACTGCAGGTAGGTGAGGGGCTCTTGCGGGGACAGCCCTTCTTCATGCCTAACCACCATGCTCTGCCTGCAGTGGCATGCGGCATATCTGCCTGCACGGCAGATACAGTGCAAATCTGTACAGCCTAGCAGCCAACATCCCAGGTCTCCTGCCACATACCAACTCTTTACATGAGGTCCTCTTAATCGATAATATTTTACATAGTGGCATGACATAAAAATTCCGGCTGAATTAAATCATACATATAGTTTTCAAGAAAAACACTTGTTGTTGAAGCATGTTGTCCTCAAACAGCAGCAACTGAACAGACCATTGGCTCTGATTTTACATTGCTCTGCACTCTAAGTGGATCATACCAATAAAAGGGAGTGTAACACGTAACCAAATATGGCCCAAGACACTTTAAACTGATGTAAACCGATGACTGTGTGCAGAGCAGAGAATGAGAAGCATCAAGTCCATTATGCTGCTTTTCAGATTTTCACAACAGATCATCTTTTCCTGTCTGTAAATTGTGTCCAGATGTATATCGAGCCCTGCATCATTACTGGAAACGTGCGTGGTAGGGAGCAGCCTCAGCAACAAGGCCCAAGCTTTTGGGAGGCTTCCAGTAAATGTTCCCTGTATGCACAGTAAGTGTGATGCATCCCCAAAGTACTGGATTGTGAAAAAGCTGTACAGAACAAGTGCTTCCTGGAAGTGCCAGAATTTGAGGACAGAAATATCGCTGCCTTATGTCAAATATTCTAGGACACAAATTAGCAATGCTGACTGACTGCCACGCTCAGCAGTCTGGCTCTCCGTGCTCCACTGATGGCAGCAAACAGGATGAACATCTTTAACTTAAGAGTTATCACTCTTGCTGCCCTGAGTTATAGTGTGGCCACAGTGAAAAGAACTGCAACAGTCCCAAATATTTCCAAAGATAGATATTATCTGTCATGCTGCAGTAACATCTACTTGCTACCACTATTATGGGACTTCGCTCAGATAAAAGATCACTGTATCTTTGTGATTACACTTAGTATCAGTAGTCAGTGAAATAATGAAAAAGTCCTGAGTGCGTACCTAGGCGTCTAAGACTGGTAACACAGGACCAGGATACAGTAATGATAATAATGTGCTCCATGAGATAAACAAACACGGAATATAAACCAAAGATTTAATCTGTTATTTAAATGCCCAGTTAATTCTACCTGGTCATTTATTATCATACAGGTAAAACTGAAATGAGCAGAGAAAACCAAACCTCACTAAATCTGCCAGAATCTTCCAGTCCTGGTTTCAGGGCCAGATTTTCCAGTTTGGACCACAATAAAGCAGTTTTTAGAAAATACTGAGTATCTAGCACCTTCTCATCACTCTTAATTGGTCTTTTTAAACTACAGTCAGTATAAAATCACATGCAAAACATTCAGTCAATGTTACTTGCAGTGCAACACTGAGATATTGAAAGCGCAATTGCACCCAAATTAGAAAATGAGAATATTCAGAGTACCTGGGCAACCCTATGCCTATCACTACAGAAATGACTTCTGTGTTTTTCTACAGGGCCTGTGCCCCATTCAGAGTACAGAATGAACTGGGAATTCTTTAGGGAATTAAGCAGTCTTAAAATAAGTATCTGCATTTTTCATCTTCACTGTATATCCCCCCCTAAAGTGCAGGTGAATGGCAACTCACTTAATCTTAGCCTTCTACAAGGTAGACATCTGCAGTGAAATAGTGTTTAAACTCTCTTTGTAGTCCACAGACAGAAAGAGGTCCTTCCAGAATAAGCCTCCTATGACCTGTTTTCATCTTCTAACTTAGGATACGGAAACATATAAATAAATAAATATATATATATATAAAACTTATATATATATATATATATATATTTATATATATATAAAATTATCCTGTGAGATTACTGCAAGGCAACAAATTTGACTGTTCTTACCTGCTAACAGGCACAGCATGCATGAATCTAGCTTCTGCAACACCCTAACTTGTGAAAAGGGCAGAAGAGCTCACAAAAAAACCCACTCCCATCATGAAGACTTCTCCTTTCACATGCCGTTAGATATTTATGGTACTAATTATTTTTAAAATCCTGCATATAACTTCCACAATCCAAGACTATTTTCACCAGATACATGATAGACACTCTTATGAGCTGGGGATCATGAACGTGTAATGTCACATCTTCTTCACATTTTCATGGGGCTTTAAAATCCCTCAAAAACCTTGATCAAAAAGCATTCTGCTGGTAGAAAAACATAATTTCCTCTCTCTTTTTATATGAGAAAATAGATGATTTAGTTTTGTTCACATTTTTCTGATATGTCAATGGTCAGATGGCCAGAAGTTTTAAGTCTGAAAAATTGCAGTTACAGAAAGTCACAGATATCAAAAATGACATTTTGAAACTAAACAGCCTGTGCAATCATAGCTGTAGGCATCACTGACTACAGAAACATACTGTCTAAATTGCTGTGCATTTCAGAGGAGTTTGGGTGCTCTATATCTGTCTGTTACAACCGCCCTCTCAAAATTTGAAGTGTTATCACATGATTCTCATCATCACTGCTATCTTACAAATATTTTTACGACCCCACTTCAGACAAGGTTTTGCTGTTGAGTCACACAAAGCAAACCAGCCTCAACAGCTGTGGGATATGAATTTTTAAAACCCTCCCACAACGCCTGCAGGAGCCTTGATCTACAACCTTATGAATCTCCCCTCTCCCCTTCTCCCCTCTCAGTCATCCCCAGAGTCATCCCTTACCCAGAAGGACCAAAATCATCCTTCTGTGCTCAGAGTAGAGAAAAGGAATCGGGAGACTGCTTCTACGCATGTAAGCATGGAAGGAGTATCTGACCATTGCTCAACCAATTAACTTAACTGTTTGGCTTTCAGCATCAGAAGCTAAACACTGTGGGGATTTCCTGAGAGCTATACGCTCTAGCTACTTAACAACCACTGTAAGGCTCAGCACTTACATCCTCATCTTGCTGCAGCACAGATCACACTCCCTCTCTGACCACACAAGACTGCACATATTGAAGCATCACTTGTTCCATGGAGTATCCTTAGAAAAAAAAAGTGGTAGCAGCCATATTTGTCTGATGTGACTGAGATCTGTCCTTGTTGATCACCATGACTTTATAGGTCGACCTGATTTTTGAGTGGGGGGATGGAAGAATGAGTGAGTGTGAAGTAACTAACTCCCAGAATTTAGAAGGATCTGTTAAAATAGAAAAGCACCACTGCTGCAGGCAGGAGATACAAACACCATATATAATAAAGAGCCAGGTTTCAGATTCTCAGAGCCAGCCAGGTACCTTCCATATACAACCTTATTCTTATTTCTACAGTCATCAAGGAAACTCCTTTGCAATAGGTGTCAAAATCACCTTTCTTCTCAATGTAACACAAAAATTATGTAACTTTCATTACAGCAGAGAGCAGCTCCAGCAGCTGCTAAAACCACCCTTCACTGTTGCAACACATGACAGAGCCTTCATACTGTAGCACTGGCTGCTGTAATGCTCATTTCTAGGACTGGCTGGGTGTTTTCTGGCAAAATGCTTTGGGCATTTATTGGTCAAAATATGCCCTAGCATCAAAGTGAAGAATGAGAGACAAAGAAATAAAAAAATTCAGCTTTTTCTCTCTGAAAATAAACATTTCATCAGAATTCTGTTTCATAGAAATATTTGGAAGTCTTGATTTTTCTTCCAGGGCAAAAATCTTGAATTTTGTTATGAAACAGAATTCTCCTTGCTAACCAGCTTGCAGATTCTAGCTCCTCCCTAAGCACACTGTCTGCTTGGATCATATCAGCTTACAACAAAGATACAGCTTGGCACAGAAATCCTCTGCATATTCTTTGCCTTCATGAAATAAATTAGAGGCATTACCATTTCTATAAATCACCTTCATCCTTTTTCTCTATGATCATCTGAGTGCAAAGAACAAGCCATTTTCTACCATGCCATTCCTCCGGCAGCTGAATGTGCCACAACTTCCAGGCTCAACTGTTTGCACTTTTCAATGTCTCTATAGCAGATGTCACAGGTTAGGTGAGATATGAGCTCCTTATCCCCACTTCCCATGATTACATAGCAATGAAGTAATGTACAATATTGCGTGGTGCTTGCACAGCCACCACGCAAAAGGGAGAATGCAGCTCTCAGTCCCATGTGGTGCTCACTAAGTCAGGGTCAGTCAGTCAGAGCCAGATTCCAGAGCCACCTCCATCCATGCTGGAAGCACACACTGTACTTCATACAAAGACTTGCATCTGTGGGATGACTGCAGCTATAAAAAGTGCTGACAATTTTCAGCAAATTTGCATATGTTGCTGCTGCTGCTGCTGCTTATATAAGTGATTTCTAGCTAACTGCAAATACAAAAAGCAATGCCTGAAATAGTTTTTAAAACAAGCTGCTTGCTACTGTACAAATGTGACTGAATGACACATCTTTCCACCTCTTGGATGTCTCATCTCTAGAAAAGGCAGATGCAACAGCCAGTGTCTCCCCAAAGGACCATTATGCAAAGCACCTCCTGGAATACATGCCCCAGGGATCTAACATCACCTTCACCCTCTGACATTTACGCTGTCCTGCCCCAATATTGGCCATGACATAAACCAGGACACGTCTGAGACTTGTCCTTGTTTGCTTTCAGTTCTAGGGCTGTTCAGAAACCTGTCTACACACATCGTCCCAAACATCTCTGATGCAGACAGGATGAGAAGGCAATCAGCCTCTGAGTAGGAAACGTTGTTGCCTTCAGCTGTTAAGAAATCACCAGAATTCTCACTCACCATATTACATACCACGTTTCAGTGCCCCAAATCTGTGTTCATTGTGACGGTGCTGGCTTAAAGCACTACTCTTCACCTGTAGCTGCCCAGATTTCTCTTTCCACCAAGCTGGGAAGCATAATCGCTCTGTGACTGCAGAGTGTCTGGTATAGAGGGTCCCAACATACCTCTGCTCAAATGGTCAAAATGTCAGACCAAAAAAAGGTATCCATGAGGAGGGAATGGCTAGAAGATGCAGCTGTTAGTCCCTCGACTGTCAGGTCTCATGGCTGACATAGCTATAAGACACCACAGGAAAGATGAAGATTGAGGCAGATAGTGTAATTTACTGTACTTTACAGGATATGGATCAGGGACAACATCTCTCCTTCCCCAAGCCCCTGAGTTTGCAGCTGTGAGAAGGGTGTTGCCTGCTCACACATCAAAGCTCAATCAAAGCAACTATATCTGAATGTGGCAGCACCTTGTCAGGTTCTGCTGGTGTCAATGAATTCTAATTCTCAGGCAACACAGCTGGGCCCTGTTTCTCCATTAACCAGTTATGCACTGTTATTAACCAATTATCTCCAAGAGCCTAACAGGAAATAGTACTGGGCTCTCCAGTACAAGAAAGGTATGGACATACTGGAGCACATCCAACAAAGGGCCATGAAGATGATTAAGGGACTGGAACCTCTGACATATGAGGAGAGGAGGGAGCTAAGACTGCTTGTCCTCAAGAAGAGAAGGTTCAAGGGGCATCTTATCAATGTGCATAAATACCTGTGGATGGGAGGAAAGAAGACAGAGTCTTCTCAGTGGTATCTAGTGAAAGGACAAAAGGCAATTGGCACAGAGTGAAATACAGGAAATACTTTTTAAACATAAGAAAAAGCTTTTTCACTGTGAGGATGGTCAAACACAGGAACAGGTTGCTCAGAGAAATTATGGAGTCTTCATTCTTGGAGCTATTTAAAGCACAACCGGATGTGGTGAGGGAGGCTGGACTAGACCTCTCTGGAGGTCCTTTTCAACTTCAAAGACTCTGTGAACAGGACTGCAGCAGCCTCCTTGACTGTTGACATACAGCCTGGCCCTAGGGGAGTTCACCTGGAGCCCATCATGCAGCTGGTACTTTCCCTTGCTCGCTCTGCTTGCTTCTTCTGATAGTCTTGGTTTGTGTGATCCCATTTGCTCCTGACAACTGTATCCTCTCCAGAACTCTCAGAGACATCTTGTTTCCAGGTTCCCCCCTGACACTTCTTCCATCCTCCCCCAGCTCTTTCTAGCTATCACTGTTTCCTTCTAACCCACTACTGCAGGCTTGCAGCAACCATGGGAGCAGTAACCAAAGGATGCCAGATATTTTTACCTCCATGTGTTTCTCTTGCCCCACATTTACTACAGCTTTGGTCCTCTCCTTCAGCTGTGACGAATACATTGAAAACACATTTTTGCTGGCAAGAGAACTCAGGGGGCAAAGGCAACAATCCCTCAGAAACGGCCATCTCCAGCACTGAAGTTTGCTTTCCACAGGCCACCTTCATGGTTTTTTCAGAGATGTTAAACTCCAGATCTACCATTAAAACCAGCCCTGCCTAACCGACAGCCAAGGACACCTATTTTTCTTTGCGACAGTCAGAGCTACCAGTCAGTTCTAGTAAACGTATGAGGAGGAAGTGTGTACCCTTTCCTCAGATCCTGGCTAAGACAGCTAGAGCTAAATGGGACCATGTAGACACTCCTGGGATCTTCTTTCACCACAGGAACAAAACTCACAGCAGACCTTAGAGCAGCACTGTCAGAGAAATTCAGTGCTGGTAAACATAAGTACTGTGAGTGAGAAAATCCAGCCTGACTGTCTACGCAGAAAGGCAGGCTCAAAGTTACAAAGGCCTCAGAAGCAGGACCTCTGCTTTTGATAGCATCCAGCCACCTGACAGATTTTGCTGTGAGGCAAAAGGGTGTGCGCTGTGCAGAGCAAGCCCTGCCAGCACTGACATGCCTTGGACAATTCCACGGGTCACTTTAATTCACTGCTGTGGCAGAAAATGCAGCTAGTTGTCTTCTAGGATAATGAGTTAAGTGGCTACGGAGACATCTGAAAAGCATGAGTGCAGGTGACCTGGCATGAACAACTGGGAGTGGGGAAGTAAGGGGAGAGGGGGAATATGAACTTCCTCTTTCAGTGACAGTGAGTGGTTACAGTCAGTTCACGACATCTCACCGAACCTTACCTAAAGCTGCAGGGCCAGGGCTACTTTAAACCAAATGAGTACACGTTGGTACTGAAAGGCAGACTGTGTTCTTGGCTCCATTCGGTTATATATTTTCAGCATCTCCCCGATGCCAGCTCTAGTGTCTATGTGGTTGCACAAGGACTTGGATCAGGGAATGGAAAAGGAGGATATTTCTGTCATGATGTCTTTCAGCTAGAACAGGTCCCTGAGCACACCAACTGCACTGCTATACCCACAGGCACAAGGGAGAGGTTACATGCATGCACACAAACAGATCTTTCCCATTCTCTCACATCCACTCTACTGTAATGTGTGTTAGCTACCTATAGTCCCATAAAATCAGTTAATTAGCTCTTCTTTGACATATTTAATGACTTGTATGACTTATTTGACATCAGAGGACCACCTCTGAAAAAAAGAAAATCTTTCAGAGTGAACATCACTCCATTCTTGCCTTCTTTCTCAACCTCCCTCTTACGGTTCACTCAAGAGACAAGATGCTGGGCTGTCTGGACCCCTGGTCTGCAGTAATGTTTTCAGGGGTACGTCAGCCTGCTAGTTTAAGAGTCAGAATGGTATGTCCACAGGGGCTGCAGTTGCTATTCTGAGCACAGCACAGGTATGCTCAGACTTAAGTAGGAATAGAGGAGTTTGCAAGGCGGAGATGATATAAACCAAAGTCATCGTGCATGCAGAAGTGGTTTCCCACTGCTGAACAGAGTTTGTCTCATCTCACAGTACATTTTGCCTCAAACAATTCCTAAAGCCCTGGTCAAATGCGTAAATATTTAGCAATGTGTAAAACCACAAACATGCACTTATCTCACTAAACGATCTTGAACATGGCAAAACTGACAGATACAAGTGCTCCCACATTCTTGAACTGCAAAAAAATCCCAAGTAGCACTTGTAGCACTGAGTAGGGAAATGCTGCCCCTACCTTCCTGTTTTGCGGGTAAGAACGAACAGCAGAAACTCCAAGTAAACTCCCCGGAATTTTTTATTCATTGAGACAAGAGAAACCAAAAGGCAAAAGCCAGGTCTATAGGCAAAACATTGCCCTTTGGCTCAAAGCCTTTTGCTCACAATGATCTGCATTTGTTGGGGGGACCTGGTTCTGCTCAGGGTGGCAGGCAATGCTTCTTGCTACTCTGGATTTCCCAGAGGGTGTGCACTAAACTCTGGATTTTCCCAGAGGGTGTTCCTGGGGAACAGTGCTTTCCTTGAACGAAAGCAAGGCAGGCTGTTTGATTCTCTGAAGAAACCTGGAGGACAAACAGAAGACGACCTGATAAGCCTTGTGACTGCTAACCACTTCAGCTTAGTCACTACAGGGACCCTATGTTTTAGGAGATCATTTCCATACCTACATCCAGGATTAAGTTCCAAATGACAACAGGGCACGGTCAGCGAGGGGAGGGCCAAGCAGTTCATGGCAGATTCTTGCTTTGGCTTAAGAAGTTTTAGGTTTCAGTTTTAGAAGTGCAAAGATTGTGAAAGGTGCTCTTTGTGGACATGTATTTTACACTCATGTAGGATCTTGTTTGCATCAAAGATAAAGTAATAAACAGGCTCAAGTGCAAGCACTCCTCATGTGGGAATACAACTGTTGCTCTAGCTGCCAGGGCCATAAAGACAACTGAGACCTGCAGAGAGCCTCTCCGGATCCTGATGGAAAGACTGCAACCTCAGGGTCTGGGCAACCCACTCTACCTCTGTGGCGGCTCTCTGGGGCAATGCCACACATGTGGACAGCAGGGTATCTCCAGCCAGCTGGGGAACAGTTGCAACAGAATAAATGTATCTGATTCACTTCTTCCACACCATAAATCCAAGAAGTGCTCAGAGAAGAGAGGACAGGACAGGACAGGAGAAGAGAGGAATATGCCCATCATCTGGCCCACACATATGAATGACAGGAGCTGTATCACATCAGTCACTGACTTCTGCTGCTATTTAGCAATTGTGAACAAACGCAAGTGTCCACAGCTGGACCTGCAGCCTCAACTCTGCCACTCTGGGGCTACAGCTGTGCGTCCCAAAGGCTCTCCTGCCAGAGCAGAGCCTGGTGACTGCTCCTTCCCTGAGTGTGGCTCGCTCTTCACCAGCCCCAGCGCAGGTCCCCTCGCGTGCCGATGGCACCGGTCCTGCCCTGGGTTCAGGGCACGCCAATGCCCGCGGGAGCCCCGCACAGCAGCGCTGCCGTCGCGGCGAGCAGCCGCGCGACCCGCCCGAGCAGGGCCGGCCGTCGCGGCGGAGGGGAGCTGCCGCTCGGCGTCACCCTCCGCTCCGGCCAGCGGGGCCGCCCCGGGCAGAGCCAGGTGAGCGGGGCGCGGCAGCGGGCCGAGCCGCCCCGGCCCCGCCGACAGCGCGGGCGCCCTCCCCGGCGCGGCGCGGCCTCCAGCCCCGGCCCGCCGCCGCCCGCCCGCGCTCCTACCTCCAGCAGCTGCACGTAGCTCGCCGGGAACCAGCCGCGCAGCCCGTCCTCCTTCTGCCCTTCCCACCAGCCGCCGTCCGGCACCTGCAGCACCGTGATCAGCTCCCCCGCGGCGAAGCGGAGCCCCTGGCGGTGCCGCTCCCCGGAGAAGGGGTACAGCGTCTGGCAGCGCGCGCCCGACATGCTGCGAAGGGACGCGGGCGCCTCCGGCCCGGCCGCCCGCAGCCCGCCCTGAGCCCCGGCCTCGGGAGCCGCTCAGCGCCCGCCCGGGGCGCCGCTGCCCGCCCCGCGGCGCGCCGGGCTGCGGGAGGGCCCGCGCTGGCCGCGCCCCTCGCCCGCCCCGCTCCGCTCCGCGCCGGGGGCGCGGCGCGACCCGCTCCGCCTGCGCCTCGCTCGCGCTGCTGCGGGTGTGTGAGGCGCCGCGCGTGGGGCGCCCCGCGTGCGGGTCCGCGAGGCGCCGCGAGACGCCGCCTGTCATGGGACACCCGTGTGTGAAACACCGTGTGTGAGAGACGTCGTGTCCGAGGGGTGCCGTGAGCCACCGTGTGTCATGGGACACCCGTGTGTGAAACACCGTGTGTGAGAAACATCATGTCCGAGAGGCGCTGTGAGACGCCGTGTGTCATGAGAGGCCTGTGTGTGAAACACCGTGTGTGAGAGACGCTGTGTGTCTGAGAGGTGCCGTGAGATGCCACGTGTCATGAGACACCTGTGTGTGAAATACCATGTGTGAGAGAGACATCGTGTCCGAGAGGCGCCGTGAGACACCGTGTGTCATCAGATGGCCATGAAACACCATGTGTGAGAGATGTCATGTCTGAGAGGTGCTGCGAGACACTGTGTCATGAGACACCGCGTGTCTGAGAGGTGCCGTGAGACACTGCGTGTCATGAGACACCCGTGTGTGAAACACTGCGTGTGAGAGACGTCGTGTGTCCAAGACACACTATGTGTGTGAAACACTATGTGTGACAGAGACATCATGTCTAAGAGGCGCTGCGAGATGCCGTGTGTCATGAGACACCCGTGAAGCACCATGTGTGAGAGAGATGTCGTGTGTCTGAGACACCGTGAGACAGCATGTGTCATGAGACACCTGTGTGTGAAACACCGTGTGTGAGAGAGACATTGTGTTTCTGAGAGGCACCAAAAGACACCGTGTGTCATGAGACACCCGTGTGTGAAACACCATGTGTGAGAGAGATGCCGTGTGTCTGAGAGGTGCCGCGAGACAACGCGTGTCATGGGACACCCGTGTGTGAAACACCATGTGTGAGAGACATTGTGTGTCATGAGACACCCGTGTGTGAAACACCATGTGTGAGAGATGTCATGTGTCTGAGAGGTGCCGGGAGACGCCGCGTGTCATGAGACACCCGTGTGTGAAACACTGTGTGTGAGACATTGCATGTCTGAGACACACCGTGTGTGTGAAACACCGTGTGTGACAGAGACATCATGTCTGAGAGGTGCCGTGAGACACCGTGTGTCATGACACACCTATGTGTGAAACACCGTGTGTGACAGAGACATCATGTGTCTGAGAGGTGCCGTGAGACACCGTGTGTCATGACACACCTATGTGTGAAACACCGTGTGTGACAGAGACATCATGTGTCTGAGAGGTGCCGTGAGACACCGTGTGTCATGACACACCTGTGTGTGAAACACCGTGTGTGAGAGACGTTGTGTGTCTGAGATGCACTGTGTGTGTGAAAGACTGTGTGAGACATTGTGCATGTCTGAGATGCCACGAGACACCATGTATCTATGAGACACCCGTGTGTGAAACATCGTGTGTGACATCGTGTGTGTCTGAGAGACACCGTGAGACACCATGTGTCATGAGAGACACCTGTCTGTGAAAGACCGTGTGTGACTTCGTGTGCGTGTCTGAGAGATGCCGTGAGACACTGTGTCACGTATCCTTGTCTCCTTAGATGCTCACTCTGTTTTTCACCTCACAGGCATGGTGCGCCTGGGTGAGAACAGAAAAACACGTGACTACTTCCAGAGCATTTGTGAGATTCACAGGTGTGTGTAAGTGTGAGTGTTGAACTCTGTGGTGTGGTATGTTCGTGAACCTCCTTAGCCCATCAGAGAGGCTTGCTGCCGTGTAAGGTGTGTGTGAGACTGACTCCAGCATACACACTCAAGTATGTGGGTCAGAATGCGCTCCGTATGTGTGTATGCATCATTCATTCCAGTGAAATAGCCCACTGTAAATGTTTAAGATGCATGCGTCGACTTCTGCGCCAGTGCACTGGACACAGGTGTTTCTGTGAGTCATGGTAGGTTTTTCAGAATTTCTGCTAATTTGCTGTGGGCTCAGTCCTTTCCACTGATCCCATCTGACCACTAACTCCTCTATGGCCTGTTCTGTTTTTAAGATTCAGATTCCATTTGTTCCCATCTTTCATGGACACAGTTGGAGGAGCCTCTTCATTTCTCCTTTTGATCTGGTCTTGCTTTCTAATCAATACATAGGAGCCAGGAACAACTTCACAGCAGACTACTGCCTTGTGTGTCGTCATGTACCATCATGTGCATGTCCCCTGTCCTAAAGCTGCACATGCTTTAATTTATATAACACTTTATGATAGCATTTTTCCATCTCCCCTTTCCTGAAGTTTTAAGATTTGCAATAGCTTTTCTTTAAAGTAAGTAATCAGGTAACCTGACCTTAGCCTTTCTCCTGAACATTGCAGAGGGTGACTTCTTGTGAACCTGTCCTCTCATTTAGAAGGGCTAAGCAGCGATCTGAGCTGAGATCTTCATTTTTTATTCACATTCTTTCAACCACTTTGAGACTACTTTCCACAACTCTATTGTGGATTCTCTGAATTTGTGATAAATTTCTTAAAATCAGCCCTTTTTTGGAAAAGCATTTAGGCTTGTAACTATTGAACCGTGATCCATTATGTGTTATTATCACAGCTGCTGTGTCGTGTCTTGCAAAAGAAAAAAAAAGATCTGATAGCGTGGCATATATCCATTTACGTCTATCAGTGTTATTCTCTAACAATGCCATTTCTGGATGACAAGAACTGAAAACATTGTTCTTTAGCATACACAAATCAACCTTTGCCCATCCTGGAACACAGATCCAAATAGTTTAGAGCTTTCATGCACAATGGATTTTTCTTTTCATGTTTAATTCTACTTTTCTTTCTCACGTTTAATACTGATTGAATACTCAAATATTTTTCTTTTCTTTAATCTCTGGGTTTTCTATTTTTCTTTGCTATTCCTGCTTTATCTCCCTGATATTTTTAGGGGCTCCTGTTCTTCTCCAAGTAAAATTTCTTAGTGAGAAAGCCCCTAGTAGGTTTTTAGTCCTAGAAATGGCTGTCCATTTCCTGAAACAGTCTCAGATTTCAACTTTTCAGGACTTTACATCCAGCAGCAGACAAGACCAAATGTAAATACTAACTTCATACTTCTTTTACATTTTCTCACTAAACCTGTTACTACAACTTCAGATAGCACTTTGACTAGTGTACAAAATGTCCACTTTATAAACAGAAGGGTTTGATTCATGTCAGAGGAGCCATTTCAATCACTGGAGGTACATGTCTCTTGAACAGGTCCTACAGGTAATTCTCTTTTCATTGTGTAGAAAATTCTATAGTTATTTTCTCTTTAGATATGTCTGGTCCTTCTCCACAGCTTGCAAAATGGCTTTACTTCTTTCACAAACAGCAGTTCTTGCCATAGGCTTAGGTCTATGTTTGTTTCTGCATCATGTGCTCTCTTTATCGGGGAAGATGTTAAAGGGTGACTTCCTTACCACTGTCTATAAGGAAAATGATTTCTGAGCATAGAAAGCATTTTCACCTAGCATAAGTTACCAGAGATTGAGTCACTGGATGGAAGGAGCCAGGCCAGAAACACACAGATTCGTGACAGCAAGGGTAGCAAACCATTGGATCAAGTCAGCTAGCTTTTCATTTCAAGCTTGTTTTTTTAACATTTGTTCCAGTTTAGCTGCCCCTGATGCTCAGATGCTAAAGCATCTTGGCTGGATGCAGGTGTGCTCTGGCCAATGCTCAGCAGGTCTGACTAAATGATCAAAACAAATTCTCTGGTTGTAAGAGGTCTCTGAATTTCTTTCTTGAGCCATCACAACTGTCACACTCACTCTGTCATCTCATCTGTGAGGGTATCCCGCCTAGCACTGAGAAGCCCATTTTAAAATTAGTGTCACATGAAGACATTTTGTGTTAGAATGAGATGAATCTCACCTTGGAAGAACCTGTTTCTCCTCACCTACTATCAGAGAGTCTAGCGCAAAGATTTCTGACTTAGATATCTAACTTCTTAACAGACTTTACTATCACTGAATTGGCAGTATCTCTGAATGAGAAAGAGCTTTGTATAATACTTCAGACAGCCTCAGTGATGGTTATCTAGTCAGACAGAACTGAATTCTTATTGGGGTGACTATACAGACTGTACCTGGAGAATATCATGTGGAAGGCAAGCTTAAAATGACACCACTAAAACAAGCTCTGTACAGATGGGCAGATCCTGTGAAGGGGAACCTAAGAAAATACTGGGTGTAAGGGAAAGAAAGTTCACATCTGACAGCTGTAAAAGCAACATAGTCAATATTTTGTTTGTTTAAAGCAAAATCTGAAAATCTGTCTAACCCATGGAAAAGAGCTAAATTATCCCCCGCTGTCCTCACTGAAAAGATCTTGCAAAGCTCAAAAATGACAAAGGGCTGGCATAGGTGCATGGGAGAGCTTTTTAGTCAGGATGAACTGTGGATTTACATAAGCAATTGACTGGCTTTACCTGTTTGTAGGCACAGTAACACCAGGAGATCTCCTGAGACCAAGAATCAGCAAAGAAAGACTACAAAAGAAGCCACATATAGCACCGGACCTTTAAATGACCTTAGATTTCTAAGTCTAAATGAGTAGCAGAAATTATTCAGCTCTGTTGTTGGAGATGAAATGTTTTGAGTCTGCTCATAAAAGATACTGCTAGTTGTTAAAATGCTTGAATGCTATAGTTTTTGATGGGAAGGAACCATTCTCAATGCCGTGAATAGCCAAGGCATATGAACAAATACATGAGCTCAGAACAGAAAGCCGTCTAGTGTACAGTCTTCTTTCTGACAGCAACTCATATATATATGCATAGGTTGGAGTGAAAGAGCAGGACAACATATTGCAGTTCTTCCCTTGAATACTCTCCCATCATCTACCAAATTGCAGTTTTTGAATTTCCTAAGCCAGATATTCTTGAGTATTACACTTGGAAATTTAGGCATCCAGGAATTCAAACATTCCAAGGAGAGGACTCAGAGTTATGAGTCATGTTCATATGACCAAATAGGCAATGTAAACAGAATAAAAATTTTGCATTTAATGATACAGAATGGCTTTACCCTTGCATTTCTGTCTTTAGCCCTTTTTCATGTAGTTCTGCTGACTTTGCAACTCCCCTTATGCAAGGTGAAATCTGAAAATAAGATCAGAAGTTGAGGGTCCTTCAGTGCCCTGCCTGGTTCTGGCCATTGTAAAGCTTAGTGGTGTTCCAAGGCAGGTTTAGTCATTTTGACTTTACAGCGCACAGAGCTGTACCTACTATGTTAGCGTCAGACATAAACAAACACAGTTACTGACTATAAAGGGACAGTGATGTTACGTGAATGAACAGCTTGTGGTGATTCACCTGAGACTAAACTGGGCTTGCTTGCTAGGATAATTTACCTGGAGAGCTGACTGCTTCCATTCACTTCCTTTCTTGGAAGCAAGCTGAGAATAACAAACTGTTCCGATAACATCAGCCTGCTTCCAGTCAA
The DNA here is from genome assembly GCF_036370855.1 of Dromaius novaehollandiae. Classification (NCBI taxonomy): domain Eukaryota; kingdom Metazoa; phylum Chordata; class Aves; order Casuariiformes; family Dromaiidae; genus Dromaius; species Dromaius novaehollandiae. Next base: position 6,836,409 of record NC_088115.1, on the reverse strand, counting down.
CATATTGCCTGTGGAGACACAGGGCAGGTCCCACCCTGTTACATGGTAGGCACATATTTGGTCATATGAATGTGACTCATAACTCTGACTCTTCGCCTTAGATTTAGGTGTCAACAGCAGCCTGTTGTCTCAAAACCCTTTGCTTGAAATGGTCATGTCGTGCCTTCTGTCCAGCAGTTCAAGTTCAGCTCTCTCTTCCTGGGGTGTTAGAAAGCTTAAGTCACAAAAAACCACTCTAATCAGCTGGCTATGCAGTTTCAGGAGAGCGCTTCTACCAGTCCTTCATCTTGCTACTGTCCCTCTCAGTGCAAACTAAATATGATTTGGGCAGGATGGTGGTCAAGATACTCACAAAGACGAGGAAAGACCTGAGTCTAGACCACCTCAGTGATTCCTAAGCATTTATATTCATTAAAGCAGATACTATAATCTTGTCTTCCCTTCCTCCAGATGAGTTCTGTAACCACCAGATCAAAAAACAAGCATTTATTTATTGAATGTTTAACTAGTCCATGTAAAATGGAAAGAGCATTGAAAGGAAGACAGGCATTATCTATAAACCATATTGCTTCAGTATCAGCAACAGGCAAGCTGTGGCCAGTTGGGTCTCAGCTTGTAAGCGTTATATGAGAATGTAGAATGAGAATATCTGGGTCTGATCAAAGGTGGGTCTGGCTTAGTACCTGTTTTCAGCAATGCCTAATAGCAGATATCTAGGAAAGAGTATAAAAACAGGGTAGGTGCAGAGAGATATTTCTGCAGATTATCCTCTTGGTTTCCAGCAAATGACAGCTCAGGTCTTCGCCAGTTAGAGGTGGTATCCCATATTTAATATCTTGTTTCCATTATTTTGGGCAGTCCTTTTTTTGAGCACATGAAAACTTTTGGCATCCATGAGCTGTGGACATGAGCTGCAATTGCCTACTTTAAGGGTCTTAAGACCACATGGAGAAGCACTGGAAAAGCAGGAACCCACCCCCAAAAGTCTCTAATCAAAGACAGCATCTAAACTTTCTTTAAACTCTCCTTCTTTCTGGTTTAACATCAGCCTTAGTAGAGTGATCTGGACTTGCCGGATCACCTACAACAGCTTGCTCGGTCTCAGATAATCTGATCTTTTCTTTTGATCATACAGAGAACTGGGCTTCTGGCCAGGTAAGAAGAGCAATCCAGCTAGGCAGTCCTCCAGCCAAACTCCCCTAGAGTGCTAGATCGGACATTCATATTTTGCTGACACTAATTTCCCTTTTCAGCATGAATTGCTCATTACTTGAATTCCATAAGGGATTTCTTATGTCGTGAAGGAGCAGAGATTCTGCTTAAACACACTAAGCAGGACTGTCTGTCTGCTTTTTGTGGATAAAGTTGTTGATCTGTGTATATGTGTGTGCCTGTATCTGCAGGACATAGATGTCTCAGTGTTTTCCTCTCAATAGTGTCTCTGTTCTGCAACCATCTGTGTATAAAGCTGCTATTCTCTCATGAACAATGACTCATACAGGAAAGTCTCTAAGAACTAAGCAAAAACTATGTTCATCCTGAGTAATACTGAAGAAGAGGCTTCAACCTCATAAACTCTTGGAAACTCAGCATTAGTTTTGCCTTGACAACTTTAATCTTTAAAATCTGCTGTTGCTGACACATATTTACAAACAACAGATTGGCAGTAAATTGCCTCTTAAACTGCAAATAAAAACTAAACTACAAATTGCCCCTGCAAGTCCACCCCTTACCGTCCTAATGCAACCTTCTGATCCTAATGCAACCTTCTGATCCTAATGCAACCTTCTGACAAAGACACAGTGCTGTGCTGCTCACTGCGTCCAACCTTCTCCTCACTCTGTTTGCCAGTGAGGATCCACCTAGTAACTCTTCCACCCCCTTTATTTTTCTCAGCTCTTGTGAATGACTCATGCCAGCCCTTTCCCCTATATTCTCTCCAGGCCCATCTCTATCTCTGCCAACAGTAGTGAGGGGGCGATGAAAAGCAGGGTCCCTGTTCCCTGTGCCCTGCAAGCTACACCTGGACCTGGCACTGCCCAGAACATTGGGAAGTTGGTCATACAGACTGTCTGAGTCAGTGATCCATACTGGTATCAATAAATCACGTAGGTCTTCATTTCACATATCTAGCAAAGTTTTGGGACTTAGGAAATAGCTGAAAGAAAGCAAATATCCAGAAAATTTTCCTAGAAAGTCTCCTGTGCCTAGAATGAGTGAGGACAGAAGAGTTTTTGAAAGTTGAGTGAGCTTCTCTGGCAAAGGGGGAGGATTCTGCTTTGTGGCACCTCATCAAACATTGTGAAGAGAAAAGGTTACAAGGTTCTTATGGTCTCCAGATTAAGATGATAAGAAGGTTTAAAACAAATAGTGACATATCTTAATAATGTAACCATGACAGCACTCCAGAAATGCAGACTATACCCAAGAAACACGCATATGATAAATTCAAATTTTCAGTTGGACTAGAATTTTAATTAGGAATTTCAATCTCAGATTTTAAAATTATCTCTAGGATGTTAGGTGATAAGCAAGGGTCAGAGGTGCTAATACATGAAAGGAAGCATGCTCCTGTGGCTGAGTGAAGCTTGGTGTCTGGAGTTGGACTCAGTGTTAAAATCAATAGATAAAATCTACCCCACAGGAGCAGTGTGGGAAAAAGAGATTGCACTTTATACCTGGAATCATCGCTTTGGGGAGTCACATGCTGAAAAAGGTGATCTGATTGCTCACTGTGGCTGAAAGAGAGGCCTCATTTCCATGCTGTCCTTCCCAAAAACTCCACCACCCTTCCTCCTAGCTGTATGGCCCTGACCCTCCTCTAATTGGTACCAGTCCTGTGCTCCTCTGCCTTTTCACTGAATTCATCAGTCTTCAAACAGCAGAAAGCCTGTCCTCTTCCTGCTGGGTTAGGGAATTCACTGAATGTAGAAAACGTAGAAAACACAGATTGGAAGGGATATCCGAAGGTCTTTCATCCAACCTCCCACTCAAAGCAGAGCTAACTTAATTGCTCGGGGTTTTGTCCATACAAATTCTGAAAATCTCCAAGGATAGAGACTCCGCCACCTCTCTGGGAAACCTGTCCCAGGGCTGCACCACTCTTATGGTGAAGAATTTGTTCCTTTTGTCCAAGAATAGCTTCCCTTGGTTGCAGTTTGACACCATTGCCTCTGTGCTTTCATTGTGCACTTGCAGGAAGACCTTGGATTCACCTAATTCGCAACCCCCTTTTCAGCAGTGTTAGACTGCAGTTAGATCCCCTCAAGACTTCTCTTCTCCAGATCAACAAGCCTAATTCCCTTAGCATCTCCTCATATGCTTTCAGCCCCTTGATCATCCTAGTGCTTTTCTTGAATTCTCTCCAGTATGTCAACGTATCTCTTGTAATGGGGGAGGGAGCACAATACTGAACACACTATTCCAGATGCAGCCTCCCCAGTGCCAAGTAGAGGGCAATCCTTCAACCTGCTGGCTATTTACTGGCTACTTATTAATGCAATCCAATGAATGGCTAGCCTTTATTATAGCAGGGGTGCAAAGCTGACCCCTGTCCAGCTTGTTTTCTATCAGGACTCCTATGTCTTTTCTGCAGACCTACTCCTTAGCCAGTCAGTCTCCAGCATGAAGTGATGCATAGAGTTGTTATGTCCCAGACAGATTTTGTAAGAAGATTTATTATTTCATAGAATTAGTACAAATGTATGAGGTAGGCCTCCTCCCTGAGCAGAAGCAGTCTGTGAGGCTGTTCTCAGGCCTGTTACAAACACATCACAGTCAAACTTATGGTCACAGAAGCATGAAACTTGGTCATAAACTGAATCCCCTGAAAGATTTCTTTATGGAACCCCAGAAGTAGAGCTGGGGAAGGGAGAAAGGGACCACCTGAGGGTATAAGATGGTAAAACTGCACAAAATTAATGTCTAAAAGGAATACTCAACTTCATCAAACAAATGTAACGAAGGTATTAGGTGAGAGGTCAAACCCTCAGTCCTCTTATGCTAAGGCAGTGGGCCAATACAGATGAGAAATCTCAGTTTTCTGCAATATGTTTTTAGAGCTGTATAAGGTCTGTTGTGGGACACAGACATAAACAAGGGGGTGTAGCTCTTAGCATGATTTACCTTTTAACTAGCAAAAGGTCCAGCCTGCATGGCTTTGAAAGAGAATCTTGTAGGCCACTGGACCAAATCCCACTTCCATCAATTCCCCCAGGACCTCAAATGAGGAGCAGGCACCATGCCTAGAAGGGATGGGCTTTTTGAGTGCATGGAATGTTTTTAAATCAGCATTATAATCCTCCCTCCCTTACTTTACAGATATGCAAACAAGCAAGAATTAGACTTAGTATTATGACACAGCTCCAATTCTCTTACTATGAGTATCTGTTGCTATTCTAAAACAGTCTGTTCTTATTTACTTCCTATCTCCCACTATGTCTGGTTTAACTAAATGACAGTAGTATGTTTCTTGTTCCTAAAGAAATGAGTAAAGTTTATTTTGAAAACCTAGTAACAATTTTCAAATTCCCTCTAGCTTTCTGTGTTTTGTCCCCCTTATCCCCTCTCCTGTTTTCCAGAAACTGTCTGCGTCTATTCAGAATGCTAATGTAAACCCACATTTATAAATTTAGTGGCAACAGCTAAGCACAGAGACACAGAAATGTAGAAAACTCTGAGATAGGAATAGCTTAGAGTTGCTCACTGGAATTGCTAGGCACTGACCCATGTTCAAATTCTTGCCAGTCTCTGGGGGCTCAGTGCCTCTGTCTTTTCTCAGTCCCTCTCTGTGTGGAGGTACTTAGCTGAACAGTAAGCAGCTTTTGAAGAACAGGTGGCTTGTGTGTTTTCTATTATTTTTTGCATTTCTAGCTAAGTTAAAGGTGTGAGCTAGGTTTTTTTCCTCAGTCTAAGAGCATTTCAAGCCCTTGACCTGAGCATTGTGCAAACTATCAGCTTGAACAGTGCACTCTGCCTCTGTGCAGAGGTGACAAGTAGTAAAGGTTTCGACTGAGTCTTTAACCAACTTCATCCTGTCCCTTCTGCCTCTCCAAAAGCTGTTGTGGGTGAGCAAGGTGACATATTCAGTGGTCGCAAAAAGAAACCACTGAAGCTCTTCTGATTGCTGATGCTAATATATGGCCTAAACACCTAACTGGCTGTTTTGCTGAAATACTGAGAGCTGCATAGAGACAGCTGAACACACAAAATGATCCCACTTACTTACAGTTGCCATGCCAAGAATAAACCAGTGCTGGCTCATAGGTAATACCTGTGTCTGATCATTCCATTAACTCTCTCTTTGTGGTATATTGGGACAAGCAAAGGACTCATGATGCTCTACAGATCTCATGGCAAACTACGAAGTACATCTAGAAGCTACTGGGAGTGCAAAGAAATTTTCAGACAGACTTTTCTTTGAGCTTTATAAATGTGTTTGTAGCCCTCATCCTTGTTAAAAAAAAATAGCCTTGAAAACCAGTCCTGCAGAACAAAACTCCTGTGTAGAATCGGTTTCTCTCTTTCCCTTTCTTTTTTCCCTTCATATACAAATATGAAGTATGAATACAGGCTTGCACTTAACAAAAGGACGAACCCTGCTAATCTACTGGTTTGTCTGCCAGCATTGTGCTTATGACAGCATTGCTGGCTGGGACAGATGTGGTTCTAATGCACACAGCTGTGCAATGACAACTGTATCACGTCATGTGGGAGTGTGGGCAGGACTAGTCAGTGTAGGGGGGGTTGGACATGATGACAGTCCAACTGTTGTGTTTGTAGCTGGGCTGTCCATATCTATCTCCAACAATGGAAAATCCCACACCAACTCAGTTAGAAGCTAGAGCCAATGATGGCAGGTAGCCATGGAGCAGGGGAAAGGAAACAATAAGATCATTTTGGTCAGTCTGACAGGCAGTGATCACAGATGGTCATCTGATGAGGCATTAGTAGACAACACATCAGAGAGCTATGACTGGCAAAAAGGATCCTGCAGGCAACTGGAAGAATGACCAGTCAGGAGGTAAATGGGCTACAGCCAACAGTGATGATAGAGTATAAAACACAGCAGAAGGATGAAAGAAATCAAAACAATTGCCACTGATGAATACACAAAAGAAAAGAAAGACATGGACGGAAGAAGCCTAAAGGAGAAGAAATAGCAGGCTGCTAAGTACTGAATCTAAATGAGAGAAGGCAGGAACCATGACAGTGGAGACCAGCTGACGCATGGTGATAGCACTTTTTTCTGAAGACCAAAAAGAAACAGACAACAATGACCGGAACTGCTGACACCCACTGAGCCATCACCACCCAGCCGATCACGACCACCCTGCAAAATCTGGTTCCTCTTTAGAGTGAACATCAAGCATTTTAAAATGAAAAATCCAAAGCTGTAAATTGGCTCCTGCACATTTTTGCTTTTGAGAAATGATGTCTTTTTTTCACTCAGTCTCTGCATAGAGAAAACGATGAGCAGCTCAGTAAAGACCTGTGCTGGACAATGCAGGCGCAGAATATCCCATTCCAACACGCAGATCCTGGTGACCATAGAGGATACAGAAACAGGGGATATCTGAAAGGTATTTGGAGGTCAGAGCACAAAACCCACAGTATAAGGTAAGACAGGAGAAACCTAAACGAAAGTAAAGATAAATGTGAACCTGCAAAGAGAACTGCAGTGGCAGTCGACTGTCTCAGAGGGCTCTCAGGGACAGGCGCACGGACTCAGAAGTGACTGCAGTTCCCTGCACTGCTCTGGGACAAGGCTCCTCGCTTAAGTTTTCAAACTTGGACACCGGGGTCGAGGGGCTGCGAACATCAAGACCCGCCCTAGAATCCAGTAGGGGCTCTTCGGAAAGAGAATAATCCGGTTTTAGAAATAAAACGATCCTTGTTGGGGCCTGAAGAACAGCGGGACTGCTTGCTGTAAACGTGTTTTTCCACCTCGGAGGAAGCACGTCTCAGAGCTGCCCCACGGTCACAACGCGCAGCCGGCAGAGCCTCGGCGGCCGTCCCTGCCCTCTGCTGAAGACCTGCTGGCCCCGAGCCGCGGGGGCACCGGGGGCCGCCTCGGGCCTCCGGCCACCGCCGGCACCCACCCCCGCCCCCCCGCCGCGCCGCACCGGGGACCGCCGCGGCTCGCGGGCAAGGGCGGCGCCTGCCCGCTACGGGCCCCCGCGGCGCGACGGCGACCCCTGGCGCCGCGCCCTGGTACCGCCTCGGCTGAGGCGGCCGCGGCGCTCCGGCCCCGCAGGCCGGGCCTGCCTTGCCCTGCCCTGCCCTGCCCTGCCCTGCCCGCCGGCGGCCCCTGAGCCTGCCCTGCCCTGCCCTGCCCTGCCCGCCGGCGGCCCCTGAGCCTGCCCTGCCCTGCCCTGCCCTGCCCTGCCCGCCGGCGGCCCCTGAGCCTGCCCTGCCCTGCCCTGCCCTGCCTTGCCCTGCCCGCCGGCGGCCCCTGAGCCTGCCCTGCCCTGCCCTGCCCTGCCCTGCCCGCCGGCGGCCCCTGAGCCTGCCCTGCCCTGCCCTGCCCTGCCCTGCCCGCCGGCGGCCCCAGCCCCGCTCTGCCTGGCATCTCTCCGACTTGCCTCGGGAGGCGGCTGCGCCGGCGAGGCCCTGGAGCTTCCCAAGGCCGCCGCGCAGCTCGGGCCGCCGGGTGACCCGGGGCCGCGGCCTGCGGGGCTGCGCGCGTTAGTGCTCGGCCGCGGTTGCTGCCTGCTCCTCGGGGAATCCGGCAGCTTTGCTCCGTCCTGCCCCTCGCCGCCCTCCCTGGAGCAGGTCCCCTTCCCTCCCCGCCCTTACTCGGCACAGCAGCTCGCCCCCACCACCCCCGTTACAGTGCAGATCCCCCCCAGGGCTATGTCATGGATTGCTATGGCAGAGGGGAGGATGGAGCAGCTCCTCTTCACAGGTATTGTGACAGCCTGTTGGAAATGCTTTTGCTGTATTTTTCCTATTTAACTATGTTAACTTCTGTAAAACATGACAGCTGAAACCCTGGAGAATAAATGAGGTGTCCCCATTCCCCTGGGAATCCTTTTTTCTTCCTGAGTAGGGCCTAACCCACGCTTTGGGAATTGCTGCCATACCCGCTACATCCATTCACAGACACCCACATTTATTTTTATTTCTCATAGCTTCTGCTTAGGGTTGACTATGACCAAGGCAGAGTGCAAAGTTACATGCGCATCTGTTTATTTGAAGCAGGTGATGAATACCTCGGTTGGATGCGCAGAAGTCTGTGTCATAAAGGAGCCTTCTAGAGCTGTGGTCAGGGACCTCATTCCACTGATTTCTAAATGTAAAAATGGAAGATAATGTAGATGTTACTGGGGTGCTAGTATTATCTGTGGGATTACTTCAGGTGTGTGGCTATAGCATATGCTATGCAGTGACAAAAAACCAGTATCTCCTAATACTGCTGAGACACATAGATCCTGAGGGTAGATCATACCGGGTATCTCACTCAGGAGGCATCAAAAAGACTTTCAGAAACCACTGATTTTGAATATGTGCCAACTTTGGTCCTTCCTTTATGATGAAATGCAAAAGTAGGAAGAAGACAACTGTGGCTGCCAGGTGGGTGTTTGGGGTAGTGATTTTTGTGTCACCTGCTGCTTAGGAAGGGTTCTTCTCTGGAGATCACCAACTCGCCTGTCTACCAGTGTCACGACTTCTGGCTTGCAATTTGTTGACCTGGCACTCAGCAGTACCAGCTCGTCCTTCAGCCTCTTCCAGCTCATGCTGGGTCTTGCAGCACCGTGAGAGGTTAGTGTGTGCCTGTTCTTCCTGAAAATCATGCAGTGCCGTCAGAGACACGTGCACAAACACACATTGGCATGTAACTGTTAACCAAACACAGTATGCCATAATAACATCACTTACCACAGTCAGCCATACAACTATATCCTGCATTGCCAGCACTCAGTGCATTCCCACATAGTACAGTCAACAACATGAGCACTCTACTGGGGACAGAACAATTAGGCCCACTCAGTTCTAGCTGTGAAAGTTGGCTAGTATGGCTCCAAAAGTGTAACAATTCCAGGATAAATACAGCCATAAGTCTTTAAGAGTTAAGGAGTATTCAAAGGCAATTGCAACAGCTGCCCTATCAAACTGAGTAATCAATGATTTTAATGGAATTGGGAGCCCAAAGGTTTTGGAAATCTGCACTCAGTGGCACACAAAGATTTAGAGAGGCCCACACTCACAGCTTTCTCAGCCTGTTTCTTATATGCTTTCACTTTTATCTGCAGCTTGTCCACCAGGTCCTGGAGCCACAGAATATTTTTCTTATCCTCTTCAGACTGTGGGAAGTGGAAACAAACTAAGGCTGGGAACACTGACGGAGGTGATGCACCTAGAATAAAAAGAAGATACAAAAGAGAGCAGAGGATTGGAAATACCTGGTAAGTGAGCTCTTTCAGCCTTCGTTCATACTTGTGAACACCTTTCAGTGGCTCTGTTCCTTGCTTCTGCTCAGCATCAAACTCATTTTCTAACTCATGAGTCTGAAATGCAGTAGCACGGTGAAGACAGCAAGCTGCCAAGAATGGCTGCCAATACTGCTGTTCAGATCCTGGGATCCAGAGTTCTGTGGACTGCAGAGAAAGTGGGAGTGCTGGGTAGCTTCCTACAGCTGCTTTTTGGGCTAGGCTATGTAAAGCTTACTCACCATGCTGTATTAACAGTGATGTGATGTTTGTGGCATTTATACAAAGCACTTACCTGTGCATGCTGGGGCATTTACAATCAAAATCAAGCCTAAATCTGCCAAAGAAGAGGAAATTGAAGGGAAGGGAGGAAATATAAAGATGGTAGTTTCAATCAGATTCTGTCAGAGTTGTTCAGGTAAATGAGGAATATCAGTTTCATTTTTAAACTTAAAGTCCAGCTCATCTTCGTGACTATTCCATAATAGCCTGTCTTATGAGGCCTCCTGTATCTCCACTGCTGTTCTGTTGCATACTAGTATGAGTCAAGCCTGGACACCAATTTTTTTTCTCTGTGCGTGGATATTTCCTCTCACAGCCAAGAGTACCTGCCTTCTACTCAGTTGTGCTGTACTTTGGAGCACAGATAGTTTAAGAGTGTAATAAATGGGTCAGGCAAATGGTCCATCTAGCCCAGTACTCTGTCTCCAGCAGTGGAAATAGCAGATGCTATTTAGGGACAGCATGGAGACCTGGCCATTATCTGTTCTGCTCATACTTACTCAGCTTTCATAGTCATTGGATTAGGGGTGTCGGGAGGCATATCTGTGCCTGTTCCCTTGAGTATCTGTTTACAGACCTGTTGTCCATGAGTTTATCTAATTTCCTTTTGAACCTTCTTCCATCAGCCTCTGCAAACTACCATGGCAGCAGGTTCCAGCATTCTACTGCCTACTGTGTAAAATGCTTTCTTTTATCTGTTTTAAAGTGATCTCCAGATGAAGATCTCCTGATCTTCATCATGTGCCCCTTGTTCTAGTGTTGTGTATTTTGATGGATAACCATTCAGAATGCATCTTGTTTACTGTTTTCATGATTCTGTAAGCCTTGATCACAACCCCCTCAGCCATGCCCTCTTCAAACTGAAGAGTCCTAGCCTTGCTAGTCTCTCCTTATAAAACTCCACCGCCACAGTTGCCATTCTGTGTATGCGTCTCTAACTGTCAGGTCATTTTTGAGATGCAGAGACCACAACTGCACACTGTAGGTTTAATATAGTGGCAAATGATGCTGTCTGTCTTGTTCTCAATGCCATACCTTATGAACCCCCGCCCCCCTTTTTTCTTTTTTTGCTTTTTTGCTTCTCCTGTACATTGAGCAATTTCTGGGAACTGTCGTCAATCACTCTGAGATCTCTCCTTGCTGAACTGTAACTGCCAGTTCCAAGTTGATCCCTATGAAAGTATGATTTAAATTATTTTCTCATAGATACATTACCTTATATGTCTACACTGATGCCCATCTGCCATCATTTTTGCCCAGTCACTCAGTTTTTTGAGGTCATTCTCAAGTTCCTCACCTGCAGTGCAGCATTCAACTACTCAGTTTTACTCTTGTCAAACCTAGTGCAGAAACCTGGGTTTTTCCCTGTTGTAACCTTCCTACCAAGAGGTTCCAGAAACCAAGGTCCCACTTGGAAACTTGACCTTACTCCCCAGTCTTTATCATACCCTCTCCTACAGTTTCTGGAGTTACTTCTTTCCACCCTTTAGTGCCAGCTGCCTGGCCTCATCCAGGCAGTGCTGCAGGTCCTTCACTGTCTGTTCCAGGTTCTTCTTCATCCTCTCCTGGTGGGTGCTGGTGTCCTGCTCCTTCTTAACCTTTTCTGACATCATGGCTGCCTAACATATAGGCACAGTTAGGTTATGAATGAGTATTATGTCTCCGCATCACTGGTAGTTCTGTGCTCTCTCTGAGTGCAATGCCCTGCTTCACGTTAGTGTATGGCTCTTCACATCCTCAGTCAGTGTCCTTGGCCATGCTAATGTTCTAATCTAGCAGGCTCTCTGATTGAACCTTGTAAAAATTTTTCTGTTTTTTATCACATGCTGAGCAGGCTGCATTTGACCTCTCCACATCAATCATGAGGTCATCCACTTCCCCCTGCAGCCTCTGCTTTGTCTTCTCCAGTAAAGCCCACTTTGAATTGACAGCCTCAGTCCGCTCTTCTGACTCCTATAGAGCAAGCTTCTTTCTGCAGGATGAGACAGCAGTGCTGAGAAACTTCTAACAACCTGAGAGAAAGGACTAGAAGGCAGTTTGGCATGGGAGGGATGAGTCTGTTGAAGAGTGCAGAGAGTGACATGGAAATCTGAGATGGTGTGGATAGACAGCATCTGTAGGAGCCTAGAACGCTGGAGTAGTGCATAGGTTGGGAGAATAAATGGAGGAGATAGGGCATGTGATTAATCATAGCTTGGGAACAGGACTCCCCAGAACTCTGGGAGAGAGGTGAAATGAGAGAGGAAATCAGTGGAGAAGTATCAGTATCCAAGGGATACTACACCAGTATGGAGAGGAACCAGGCATACATTTCCAATAATGGCAGTATAAAGACAATGTGATTTTTCAACTATGAAACCTCCATTCCCTCCCATTTCTGCATTTTATGAAGCACACTGCTTTGCACATTCCCACTACAAGCATTTTCTGGTTTCTTCCAGTTCCTTCTTACATTTATACCTAAATATCCTTCTACTTGCCGAACAATATCCCTCCACTTACTTGGCTTCCTCCAGTTCCTCTGTGCGCTGAGTAGCATCTCTCATATTTTGTTCTCCACTGGGCCACTTCACTATTGGCCTTGGACTGGGTGTGCTGCAGCTCACCTTTGCCTTCCTGCTCCTCTTCATATTGTTCTGGGTAGTTAAGATTGTGCAACTTGTCAAAACATTAACAATTTGTGATAGGATTTTTTTCCTGCATTTTGATACAAACTCCACATTTCACTGCTCATGTGCAACAATTGCTAGAGTAAGGGAAGACTGGTGAGCAGAGTGAATAACACTTAGGACTCTGTGTGTCAGAGTTGATATTGTCAATAAAGATCAGGTGCTTGTTCAACTGGTCTGGGATACTGCCTCTCAAACAGAGCAGCACCAAGTGCTTCAGGCAAAGAGGCAAGAAATCCAACAATGAACAGAGTGGGAATGATCTCTCCAGAGGAAGTTTCCCTATAAGCTCTTCATGTAGAATTTGGTGTATATCTGAAGGTGGAAGAAACTTTAAACTATGTTGTCATATCTAACCCTGGGCACTCCTGTACTCCTGTTTTTTCTTTTTTTTCCTTTGGCTTCTGCTGTATTCTTTGCCTCAGGGATTTCCTGTAGCAGCAAGGTATACATACAGAGCTATTTTCGTTTGCTTCTCTCTTGTGTTTGAACTTCAGAAAGGATGACAAGAAGGGCTTGAACTGTTTCCTTATTTCATTCCTAATGTTTCTTCTGTGTATTATACTCCAAGGCAAAGTTGAAAAATTTCAGCGTCTCAGCCTTTCTCAGAGGAGAACTGTCATTTATTGTCTTAGCTCATTGATTTATTTTACAATTTTCTGGGCCAACTATTCAATTAAAACAAATCACCTTATTTTCTTCCTCTAGTTGCCTGTTCAGCTCCTCTGCCTGCTGAATGAAAGTATGTTTGCCTCTTGTCAGCCGAGAAATTGAGGACTCCTTTTCCTCCAGTTGCCAAGTAAGTTCACCTAATGAGAAAATGCTTTTTTTAGACAGAGACACTAGACATAGCATATGAATGAGAAGAGCAGGCCATATGGAAAGAGATTAAAAGAGTTTGGATTTAGTTTGGTAAAAGGAAGGGAAAGAAACAATTTAATTCCTGCCAAGTACAGGAAAGAGCTAAAAGATAAAGGCTGCGCTGGCCTTTAGGGGATAAACTGATCATGAACCCACGCAGTAATTTGGATTGCCAGTGCTTTCTTCGGTTTGGTTTTTGTGTTTCAGTGAGTAGAATTTCCATAACTGCCACCAGGAGGAAATTCCACAGCCTGCATTTTGTTCGGATCACCCAGTGATGAATGTATTGGAGAATACACTTTCATTCAGGCAGTGTATTTAAGAACTTGGCACAGTACAATTAATTACATTTAGTCTAGGGACACACCATGCTGAGTCTGTAGATGAGTTTTCTGTGTGCTCAGATCTTTAATTAGTTGTGTATGTTCATCATCTTTGGTTCTGATTTCACTGAATTGGTCTTCGAGAGCTCGGCACATCTTTTCCACATTGCTCTGTTAAGGCATAGAAAGCTTATCCTTTAGCTCTTTTAATTGTTAAAAAGAACAACAGTAGTTATTAGAAGTGTTTCCTTCACTCTACCTTGGCTTTGTAGACAGACTCCATGTTACTGGCCAAGTCGTCAATCTCCATCTTCAGCTCACTCTTCTCCTTCTCCAGCTTCTGCTTGACGTGCTGAAGGTTGTCTGTTTGCTCCCCAAGCTCGGCTGTGCTGTCTGCATGCTTCTTCCACAGGGCAGCAGCTGTGGCTTCATGCTGCAGAGTGGCCTCCTCGAGGTCCCGCCACATCTTTGAAATTCTGCCTCGCGCTTCTTGTTCATCTCGATCTGAGCTGCCGTAGCCCCCCCTGCTTCTTCCAGGCGCTCACTGATCTCCTCTAGCTCCCTGAGGAAGTCTGCTCGCTGCTTTTCAGTGTTTGCACGGATTGCATGTTCAGCCTCAATTTCTTCCTCCAGTTCTTCTATACAAGCCTATGAATATTACTTGGTTAAATGAGAACTTCCAAATAGACAGATTTGAAATTAGCATTAAGAAATGAAAAGGAAAATATTCACTTCCATTTATATCAGCACACAGAATGAAGCACCATGAGAAATTTCACTGAACTGTGTCTGAGGACGGGCAATATTCAGTTTTGGAACAATAGAGAATTTATGATCTGATATTTCATTATATGTTATGGCTCAGAATGGATTGATTACGTTATGAAGGGTATAGTATTGCACATTGCTAAGGCATAAGGGATATAGCACTTCAAAATGTAAGGTAATGTGAGTTCCTTAGAAATATCCAAAAAGTCAGGCCAAAATAAAAGTGTTTTGTCTCCATCAGCAAACAAGATGGAAGGAACCTTGTCATAAGCAGTTATGGAATATTTAGCACTTAAGGGAACTGTCGTCCTGTCTCTGCATTTAAATGGTAATATCTGCTCTGATCATGAGAAATTATGTCACATTCTGTTGTTTTCTTAAAAAGGTAATTCTCAGTGTCTTCATTACTGTTAAAACTTAGTATCTGATCCGTTTTCAAAGCCTGCTATGAGCTTAGCTTAAGGGATTTCTTGTATAGTCACTGACAAGCACAGGCCAGAGTCTCTGAAAAAGTGCCCTGAGATGGGAATTGCACCCAGAGTCCATGTTAGTTGTTTCATTCATGTGTAGCAAAATATTTGTGTAGAACAGTATAAGAATAAATATCTGTTAATACTAAGAAATGTTTGCCTGTCAGCTAAAAATACCAATAAGTCTTAGACTTTACCTGAAGCTCCTTAATTTTCTTTCGCAGTTGAGAACATTGAGCCTGCTCCTCCTCAATTTTGCTTTGCAACTGACTGATTTCAAAATCATTTTTGATAAAGAACAAGAATGCAAATTCAATATGGTTAAGACAAAATCTGAATTTTAGAATTCAGAGCATAAAAAGTCAGTGCTATACTTCTTCAGCCTGTCATCCATCTGTTGCTTATCATTTTCCAGATCCATGATGGAATCCTGAGACATTTTCAGATCCCTATCCAGTTTTTTCTTTGTTCTTTCAAGGTCCATTTGCAGTTTCTTCTCTTGTTCCAGAGACCCTTCAAGCTAAACCACATAAAATATATGTTGAAAGTAATTATTCTTGATTTAAAAATCTAACTAGATTTGGAAATTTATAAACAGGGAAAACAATCAGACCCTGTAGGTGCTTCTCATCCCCACTACACTAACCTCTTGCTGCAGGATCAGAGATGCCATTATGGTTTGGTTTTGGTATGAAGCTGGCCACTGCTTGGCAGTGTGCAGTTGAAGTGCAAGTTTTTGAAAAATACAGAAATTAAAATTTTTAAGTGGCTGCAGTTCATAGCATATAGACTGCAAAATATTGACAAATTCTCAGTGTCTCTAATTTCCAAGTGTATATCCACTCTGTAGAGTAAGAGACCATGAATCAGTCTGCAGCAGGCTTCAAACTGCCACAGACGTGCTGCTCCAACTAATTGGTTAAAACTGGGCACCAGAGTTAGAATGGTGACATACCCACTGATGAACAAGCACAGCCATAGTTCGAATAGCCAGGGAAAGATGAACATGTACTGTATTCCCCAACACCCAGTCAAATGGAAATGATTTATTGGATGAAATTATTAGAGCTAGCTTAGCTGCATTAGATGTTGTTCACACTTTCAACCACAGTTTCTAGTCCCTCCTAATCTGTCAGAGCATGCACCTGTGCAACCTCAAAACTTTCTCTTACATCATCCACTTGCTGCTGCTCCAGTTTGGTCTTGGTTTTGGTGAGTGTGCTGACTTTGTCCTCCTCAGCTTGCAGGTCATCCAGTGTCTGCTGGTAGGCCTCTTGAAGGGCCATTTTCTCCTTGGTGAATTTAGAAATATTTTCATCCAGAACTGCCGTCTCTTCAGTAAGATTCTTAGCATAATAGACAGGCAGCTTTCGTACTATGAGGGGTGCAGAGAATGGAGTGCTTTGAGAAGTGACAAATTGAGGACACAGTGAGTGCATCCATGCAAAATCCTGCACAGGGGTAGCCAAAGCACTTCTCCAGAAGGTCCGTATCATTTATTATGAGGGTAGCAACTAGTGTCATGCCTGACAGTCATACCTCTTTGGTCCTGCAATGGTAGGAATTCTTGCTTTAGTTGTTCTTGACTCCCAGCCCTTTCCTGCTGGATGCTATAGTGGAATGTGTGCTGTATCTGCATTTGCCCCTGCAAGCTCTTCCACAGTGGGATTCATGAAAGCCCTCTGAGTTGCTCTTGCTCAAAAACTGCATTTCCTGCATGTGATTTATTTGCTAGGTACGCAGCTGTGAGCTCTGTACAAGTGAGATTGTTTCAAAAGATATTACCAACTGCCAAACAGGTTAGAGCTATGTTAAAATTTTTATAAAAGTGGAAGGAACATGATAGCATGCCAGAGAAGCCTCTGCCCTTGGAACAGGTGATCATAAATGTAAAGCAAGAGCTCTTAACTGGGCTGCAGGACATAGCATCTCTGTTGGCTTTATCTTGGGAACTTATTCCTTGTACTTCGTGGAGCATTGTACACCAGCAGCCTTATCTCAAACACATCAACTTCTCTTCATTAGTCTGCCTGACCCTTCCTTCCTGCTTGTCTTGCCTGGATAGAAACACCTGAAACTATGAATGAGGAAAGTCCACTCTATTACGTGCTTTAGCCCTATGGCCCTGATAGCTGGAAAGACACTCCCTCATCCTAAAACCCAGGACCAACTAGGTTTCCTATAAACGTTGGTATAGAAATACCCAACATATCCATGATTACAAACTTAGGGTTCAGTATTTTTCCCACTGATGGTAATGAAGGAAACCTCAAGGTATAGTTACATGTCTTCTAGTGTTGTTTCCATGGCAGCACTGGACACTGTCACCACAGACCTGGGATTTTGAATTCTAACGTATATATTTGAATTCTGTTTCTTCACATTGATTGTTTAGATATATCTAAACAAGAGACCTGTGCTTTTACTGGGAGATAAATGAGTTAATGATCGTCTGATTTAGACTCTCCTACGTAAACTTGAGAGTCTGATCCTGAGTGGGAAAGAACTCCCATCGAATAGTCAAGTCAGTGGAAGGAAAGGTTGTCCATTCTAGCTGAGAGCTGGGCTTCTTAAATACAAAGGAATCATAAGAAATTGTTTGACATCTGCAAAATCAGTTTTCCTAATGCAAGTGAGGAAGGAAGAACACAGCCATTCTGCACTGAATAACTCACAATCACACTAGTCCTCCATTATCCACAGGAGATGCAAATATACTGGTTCCTTGTGGCTGCAAATA
The DNA here is from genome assembly GCF_036370855.1 of Dromaius novaehollandiae. Lineage (NCBI taxonomy): Eukaryota > Metazoa > Chordata > Aves > Casuariiformes > Dromaiidae > Dromaius > Dromaius novaehollandiae. The sequence goes on along the minus strand of NC_088115.1, from coordinate 6,818,865 downwards.
GTCAAATATGCAAATTCTATCAAGCACCTTAACAACCTGTTAACTCTTTTTGAACCATCTGTCACAGGTAATATATTTTTCCTATCAGAAAGCTGTAATTTTAACAAAAATTCTATCTCAGGTAATTAAGTGGCAATATATCCCTCCTATGCTTTGGGCACTTTCTTTCAGAGCGCTTGGGAGTCTCAGAACCTTTCGCAGAACTGAAAGCTGTCTGGGGAACCCAGAGAAGAATACTTCCCTGATTCCTCTGTCACCTTGTTCTCTGTTGCATGTTTCTCCTTTTCCGCTTTGGCCAGAGTCAGTTCAAGATCATCAATATCTTTCTTCACCTCAGAGTGCTCATCCTCCAGTTTCCTCTTCTTTGCAGTCAGTTCAGCATTCATCTCTTCTTTAACCTCTACTCTTTCACTTAGTCCTTTAATTTTAGCTTCCAGCCGGATTTTATTTTTAATGAGTCCTTCACATCTCTCTTCAGCATCAGCTAGATTTTCACTCTTCTGTCAGAACATATTGAAGGCATGTTATATTTATCATAAAAATGATCGACGACAACATATGTTGTTAAAGCACCATCTCCAGGAAATGGACTGCACAACTAAGGGCATAATTTCTAGCAAGCCATGGTAATGCATGGGGTGTGCTCATGGGGAAACTGCCCTACTGGGTCATGGCTTAGGAAAGTGGGCCGTAAGCTCATGCTTCAGCTGTTTCTATGGTTTGAATATAATAGCATGTATTAGAAAACTCAGAGTGTTAAGTCATAATAAGGAGCCTGCAGAGAGTCAGTGAGCTGAATAGTGGGTAGGCAGCGCAATGGACTTCATGGAGGCGTTGGCTTAGAGGTGGGCTTGTAAAACTGATAGCATTTCTAAGTCATCTTTCACAGAGTGTTGGATTATTCTGTGTCTTTAATAAGCTTCTCTACCTCTACTGAGACAGGTCAGACTGTATCTCCCCAAATTTCTCCTTCTTCCACTTCATTCACATGGAACTGACCTCGCTGCCATCATTCTCGAACCTCTCTCTCAGCCAAGACAGAGTGAGGCTAGTGGCAAAGCACGAATGCGCAACCTAAACTTAACCTACAATTTCTACGATAACTAATATTTTGAGTAACGTGATCAGCACACATAAAATTTTGCCCAAAGTAACATTACTGTGATGTATTGTAGGCAGAATACCAGAAAAGGTATCTGTTGCCTCCCAGAAGAGAAGTGGCTGAAAGCCATCACTGCAGTAATGTAGGACCATCTGTTTAATTCTCTCTCAAGTGCTGAATGAAGCCCGTAGAGCAGTGAAAACCATGGCTGGTGGGTGTGCATTATTCGAGGCCAAACATATAGAAGATGGGGAGTGAATAACTCTTCAGCAGGGTGGATAGAAAATTCCACAGCAAAATGTGACTTTGAAGAAAGAGAGAAGACGGGAAGAACTCTGCCAACACTGAAACAGTGACAAACTGGGAAGGCAAGGAAGAGTCAGACAACACTCTGAAAGCAGTGATCATATCTCAGGAGTTATTTTATGCTTTAAAATCTGAAACTATCAAGTACTTTGAAAGGTATCCTAACCTGGAAGTTAGTTAACTTAGTTAACCTGAGCTTCTTGATGTTCTGGCTTACCATCCATGAAGGGATTAAAGAAGCCTGAATTAGTCCTTGACTAAGTGGGCTCTGGAGAACAGGACATTAAATACTAGGAAGGATACAAACTCAGAAAACTGGTTGAGGTTAAGCTGTTGTACTGACAGAAAAACAGCCCTACTCCTGGCTCCATATTATAACGGTCAGCAGTTGTGGAAACAGCCTGTATTTTACCCAAATTCAGAGGCTACAGTTAGGAGCACATTGTATCTACTGTGGCATGTTTGCTTCTTCCACTTGTGATTGCTTAATAGTGATGTGGGTTTACAGTGCAGCCCAGGGAGAATTTTCCTTGTTCATTCTGGTGGTACTGTTTTATATCTCCTTTGTACTCACTTTACTTTGATGTAAATGACAAGACCAGATACAAAGCAGTGGAGAATCTACCCCCGTTACGTTTCTTTACGTGGAAGGGCAGAAAAGAGAAGGGAATGAGCAGCAGAAGAAGAGGAAGTAGAGTGAATTTAAAAATGGAGATTACTCACAGACTGAATCTGAAGCTGCAGGTCATTTTTCTCTTGCAGCAAGGTCACCATTTTCCTCTCCAGGTCCTTCCTCTTTGTCTCAGACTTTTCAAGTTCTTACTTGGCTTTCTCACACTGCTTCTTCATGTTGGCTATCTCCTTCTCAGATTCTGCACTCTTCAGCAAAGGCTTCATCTTGAAATACAGCTTCATCCAGGGCCAGTGCTTGACATTCATAAATGCATGAATATTGTACTTGAGGATATAAATGGGTTCTCTGAAAAGACAGTAAGACACAGTCCATGAAGCTGGTGAGACTTGGGCTGGAAATAGACTATAGTTTTCAGCCACAGAGCATCAACATTTTGCTAAAGGAATTTTTCTCATTTCCCTTGCTTTTTTAAAAAAGTTGCTTCTAGGCCCTTGAGGGCTGAATGACTGGTTCATAGCACTGACAATAACTATTTCTGGATATAAGAAGGATAAATACTCCAAAAAAGACAAATATCTGTGGCATGTTGCCTGGAAATCTCTTCAATGAGAAGAAAGTGCAAGTGCTCAGGTGAAAACCAGAGTGAAAACTGATTTTCTTGAACTGCTGCTGCTGAGATTACATATCTGGGAGCTGCTGTAGATAATACTGTGGAAACAGTAGCTTGATGCTGAAGAGTCAGTCAAAATAGTAACTACAATATTCAGAATTATTAAGACAGAATGAAAAATGAAATCTTTTTATTCTGTTGAATGCCAAAGGGTTTTGTGAATGCCCATTGTTCAAGGGGAGATTAGACAAGTTCATTGCAGGGAAATCCAGTGAGGGCGATTGAATTCTTAGAAACTATCCCTGGCACAGGAAGCCCCTTAGCTGAATATATACTGCATGGTATTACAGATAAAAGCAGCTGGCTGGCAGAGTATCCTATATGTTTATACCATCCTTGCTCTCCCTAAAGCTTTAACCTGTGGACACTGCTGGAGTCAGTTTGCTGAGCTGTCTCAGTGCTGCCACTCCTACACTCTAAATTTTGCATGGATTATCCCATCTCAAAGGAACAGAAAAGAAATTGGAAAGGTATCCAGGATGATCAAAAGTATGGAATATCTTCTCTGTACAGGTTAGATTGTTCATCTTAGACAGGTGATGGGGCCATAAAAGAAAATTACAGGGAAGGAGGGGATTATATGCCATTCCTTACAAAAACAGACTAATATCATCCAATGAAACTATCAGGCAACATGTTTAAAACAGACAAGCCTTAGCACATTGTTCAGTTGGCTAACTGTCACAGGGTTCTTTAAAGGTTGAAACTGTTTCTAAAAGGAATTAAGTGCATACCTGGAGGGAAGGTTCACTGTTAAATGTTAAATATCATGATCTAAATGCAGCATCCAGACAGTAAATGTCTAAACTGCCATTTCCAGAGGTTGGGAGGCTATAGCTAGGTAAAGTATTTGTACTTGTCCTGTTTTCCATAGTCTTTCTAAGGCTCTTTCCTAAGGACAGTTTTTTGCCTGAGACGGGATACTGCATTGCTAGACTTTTGCTATGACATAATACGACTGTTAGTATGTTCCTATATTACCTTCTTTCATTCATCTTTTTAAATTCAATTCTCATGAGATACCCTCTGCACATAGCTTGTGTATGAGTGATGAGGTTTACAAGCTTCTCATCTCTCATCTGTTCTGGGAGTCCTAGGATACCTGCCTTGAAGAAAACCTGGAACATAAAAGAGGGTTAAGTAGTTTGAGGGCTAGGCAGATACACAGCCATTGGAAGCTGATGCAGGGTAGTACAAGGCCGTCGTGGAAGATTCCCTGCAGAGTAAAGGTTTAACAGCTAGAGAAATTCTGGTTTGCTCTTCATATCCTCAGTGTTCCTTTGATACAGACAAGTCACCTTATGTGTGCTGTAATCACGCTACTGCAATGTTGCTTGACGACTTCTCCAAAGTAGGTTGTGGAAGCTGTCTCACCAATAGTTACTAAAACAAAGAGTTAACTTTCAACGTAGTATGATAATCCTACTGTCTCTTTGCTGTGTGCTACCCTTCTGTGTCTCAATGCTTAGTTTCAAGATTTGCCCTCTAAACCGAGTTACTGACAACTTGAGAACCATACGTGGTGATGTCCACTATAGCAGTGCTTGCTTCTTGGTGCTTGGGCTTGTGTCCAGAGATACTGCTGCCTTGGCTGTGCTGAGCAAATAATCAATGTCCCATCAAACACTACTTTTGATATGGAAGCTAGACATACATGTGCCTAAGTCTTCCAAAGGGTCCAACTGTCTAAATATGCCTAAGCATGTCTAACATGCAGTGATGTCAGTGAGTTCACCTGGCCGGAGAAATGGCCAGCACTAGTTCTAGTAGCAGTCAGCCGCGCTGGATCATTCTGGTAGTGTGGTGTCCCCAGGGCTGACAGAGCTGCCCTTCACACACACACCCAGATCCAGATAAGCTTTCTATACTCCTTCTTGCAAGTGTTGTACTTTATTTCCTAATCGTCTTGAAGGCTGATTTCATATGCAAGAAATACTTTCAGTGAACAGTATTTTTTGCCATTAATTATATCCACTCTTCCAAAAGGTGTGTGGCCAAATCTGTACTGGTTGTGGTCAACATCAGTGGAGGAAAGAAGCTTTTCTGAAGCCTTTTTGCTGTCAATGAATTGGTCTTCTGGAATGGCTGAGGCATTAAGAATTTTGTACCTGTGGTAAGACAGGTTGCAAGGCACTGGTTGCAAACAGGGTGAGGAGAACAGCAGTGAGCATGTATCACAACACAGTGTTATGGGAAGCTGAACTGTCTGAAAGCAACTGAATATGCCTCCTGAAATAGAGTCTTGGCTGAACAGAATTTGATGACAAGGGGACATGTCTACTCTCTAGTGGAATCTGTTGGCTGTGCAGTGGCACAGTATATTGTTACATACAAACTTAATGTGCATACTGAAGAGTGTTTGCAAGTCCAGGAATTAGGAAGAACATAGTGAGAACATGTCAGCCTTTTCTTCTCATCTTGTTTCATTGATCAGAAGAAGGCCACTCAGATTAAAGTAGAAGAGGAATTAAAACAACTAATAAAAATCAGCTGTATTTCAACTGATCTTGCAGAACTCCCTGCCCACAAGTCCTACAGCTGAGCTCAAACTAAAAATGGTGTAGCATTATTCCATAACTGCTAACAGTAGTCTTAGCATTTTGCAAGGTAATATAATGATTAAGGTAATCCTGTCTCATGGACAGGACCATCTAGTCCTTCTGTACGGGTTTCCTTGGATACAGCAATGAGCATGGGTGACTTTTTATACTGAAGCACTTCTTACTCTCCTTAAACCTACATTGAAAAAATATATATAAAATCTAGATACTTGTAACGACACAATGAATTTATTCTGTATAATAGGTTTCCATTGAAGTTCCTATTGAACTTCAGCACATTTACTTTGAATTGTAAAATATTTCTTTGTTCTGTAGTGTGGTCATTGTGGAGAGATCCCTTCACCTCTCACATCAAATTACGATTTAACAACTGAGACCGGCTAATGCCTTGCTGAATTAAACATCAAGTGGCAGGGAATTTTCAGGGAGGTCCTGGGTCCAAGAATACCCTTCCTCAAAGTCTGAGTACTCTTATCACAAAATGAATAATATGATTTTTTTAGCTAAAATGTAATGGAGAAAGCAGGCGGGCTTTGTTTTCCTGCTGGGGAAGAGCTTTTCATGACAGGTTGGCGTGGAAGATGCTACTGTTATATTTAAGAACACCCAGTTCTGAAACAGCACTTTGTAGCAAATGAGTGCATATGAGCCAATTTCATCATATCCATTTTACAGATAAGGAAAGCAAGGCGCAGGATACAAGCCAGTGTTATAGCACTAGCAAAGCCTTGGATTTTGGATTGCTTAGTTCACTTTAAGAAGGCGATGCTGGCGTGTGTATGATTTTTGTATCTATACTCTGTGAGGCTTACAAAGAGCAATCTGTAATGATACTTTATACATTGCATTAGAAGCATTTTGCATCCCTTTGAATCATCAGGATTTGACTACCATTTAGAAATTATACAGGTTTTGATGAAACAAGAAACCTCTGGTCTGACCAAAGAGGAAAAAGACTGGAGTGAACTAAGACAGTATTTATGATCTGGTTTCCACAGATGCCAATAAACCAATCTGGTTCAGGGGGTGTCTCTTCACCGTGTCACCAGAGAAGTCTTGACTTGTGGCCTGAGACCTTACCTTAAAGTAACAGAAAATAATAATTAAATACCCACTGTTGCTTAAAGTCTGCATATAGGATTCTGCTTGGAAACCCCTTCCTGCAATTCTGAATGTGTTCTAGAATCCTATTGCATCGCAGCTGATGCATCACCAAGAAATGGTCCATTTCACCTTAAACAAGATGTATTCATCATAACTCTTACTCCTCCCCCCCCCCCAATAATCCTCAAATGTATTGGCGTTCAAGAATCACCTATCTCTTTGCTGAAATTCAAACAGTTTTTGATTAAAGATGGAGCACTTTGTCTGAAGATGATACAGGAGGTGAAGACAGGACATGTCTTCTACTCAGAGAAGTTGCAGAGACCTGCTTCCACCACTTGAGCTTTGCCACTGAGAATGCTGGACTGGCAGAGCCTGTAAATGTCCAGTGTCCAAAGGCAAAGGGCCACATTACTCAAAAATGGCAGGAAAGTGCTCTAGGGGACAAACTGAAAAATCCTTGACAGTTTCAGCATCCTCATCAGTTGCAGGCAGAGGAGGCACAGTATGGGGTGTAATACCATCTAGACAATCAACTGTTCACAGTATCTAAGATTTTACCTTTGGGTCTGCCATGCAGTTATTGACTAGCCTCAACTTTTATTAGCTTTTTATAGCTAGACAGGTTTCAACATAGGAGTGGATGAGCTTGTAAAAGACAGCTGATTAAAATGGAACAATTGTCTTTCTCCTCCTGAAATATCCATTGGATAAAATAACTGTATTTCTAAGTCTGAATCCCATGTATTGCAAACAAAGTAAAACTGGTAGAATATAATACTCTTGGAATCAGTTTATCATGCAGAAATCTCCATCAGCTGCTAGAGACATTAATTTGTGCAGAATGGTCCCTATCATTAACTTTACCTTTTCAGCTTATTCAGCAGACATGTAGGTGAAGGAATTGTTAGAAAAGCTGAGCATAAACAGCCTAAAACCAGTGAAAATCAGAAAATGTCCAGGTTCTCTTCCTTCACTTCACAATCCTTAACTTTGCTCACACACTGCTACTTTCACTTTCTTTTAAAAGGCAAAAGCCAGATTCCTTCTGAGTCATCTCTGTCAAAACAGTCCACTGAACATTAAAAGGACAGCCATATCCGGTGACACCATCCATTCAAATGTGCTTGTCTGTTTCAGGAGGTTTCCTTAATTCTTCCCTTACACCGTTTCGACTATCAAGAACCCATTGGGATTCCTGTCTTTTCACTTGGTGGATATGCAAAGTGGACATTTCCATTTGAGTTTCATTTACAGCCAGAGTGAAACAAGTTCTTCTAGGATGTGATTCATCTCATCCTAAGATAGATGTGTAAAAGGGGCCAGATGAGTCATACTTTAAAATGTCTGTTTCTCTCCATTGAATATAAAATGAGTTTAGATGAATAGCTGAAATGTGAATATGATGTGTGTGTTGCTTAAATCCTGCTTATGGTCTTCAAGGTTACACAGGGAGACACAAGTGAGAAAGAAAGAAAACATTCTGAACTAGGTCTTTTGTTTCCTCAGCAGATTAAATGGATGTTAAGCTCTAGTTTACTTGTCCTTCAGTTACATTCACCATACCTTATCATTCTACCAATATCAGACCTCGTAATGATTAGACTCCTAAAACCCACACAGACATCTCTCCCCAGGTAGTGTAACTTATTGGCCATATGAAAGTCCTCCAAAACTTGACTCTTCTTGGAGACATAAGTCTTCATGAGGGTTTAATGTTTAGTTAAAGAAAGGAACAAAATTAACTTTATATCAAAATGCTTTTCAGGTTCAAGCGGCATGCAGCAGCTTATAAAAGGAATACTACAAACAATACAACATCACTTCTGTGACAGTCATCCATCTCAGTGAGTCAGAGCCTAACAACTAATACATCAAAATTGTAAGTCTTGAGCTGAACCCAGCAGTTCTGAATGACACAGTGGTCCTTAAAAATAGGTTCTTATTAGCAATTCACAAGGAGGCTAAAGAGCCTAATGAGATCATTACTCACAACAGACTGTTTAATCAGCTCTAATCAATAGCATCTTTATTTGCTTCAGCTCTGCACACACATTGGAGGGCTGGGTAGGATGCTTAAGTGCTGTGGACTCTGTAATGTTCCAAAATTTTATGGCCATGATGAACAATACAAGAAGGTTCACAAGAAGGCCAAACCCTGGGGGAACTTCCCATGCAAAGGGAGCTGTTTTGGAAGAGATTGGTGCAGAAGCTGAACAGCCCATTTCTTGTCCGCCCCCTGTCTCCAGAGTATAATGACAGACCTCCCAGGTGTTTTGGTCTCATTAGGAATCAGGCAACGCACAAAGTGAGGATGGGTAGTTCCCTGATTAGTCATCAGCTTGTTTAGATTTTCCTGTGATAGAGCAAAATGTAGAGTTTTGAGCTCAGAGCTATACAGCTTTTGTGTTTTCATTCTAATATCAAGGAAGTGCGGCTAAGTTTTAAGAGGAAACTCACATACCCTGAACACAGCAGACGCTGACTGAAAAGATCCCCCCCTTCTTGTTAGTGCCCTTGCCACTCCATCTATCACCTTGGAAGAAGCATATAAGAGCTGAATGGTTAGACTAAGTGGTATGTTTTGTAGGTCTCACCTTCATTTCTCTGGTCATGGACCAATGTAAACATTGCATTTTAATGTGAAATAATGATCCACTGCTGCAGATTTTTATGTGAAGTGCAGCTGGTTGGTTATTGACCATTGTACAGTATACTTTTGTCTCAGATCCATGACTTAGGTTGTGTTATAATCTATATGGCTTTGGTGGTGCAGAATGCTACGGCCTGACATACCTAAGTTTCATAACAGTGTATTCTGTGCCACTAAACACAATACTTTACATTTAGATATAGCTGCAATTCTGTTTGTACTCATGGTGAAAGGCCACAAGACTGAGGCATAGCAGTGGACATTTCTTTATCAATGCAGTAAAGTTTTCTTTAGAAAAATCTGCTAATCTTGTGTTCCAAGTGAAGAATAGGGATCTACTCCAAGTTTTAGCAGCCTTCAGGCATGAAGCAATTTAAAGTCTCTGGCATGCAAATCCAGGATGCTCAGTGCCCTCTTAGAATTGGTGCAGTGTTAAAGCCAGTAAAATTGAGACTTAAAGGGAGTCTTTCTGCTCTAAATTTCATTCCTTATCGAAAATTTTGTCCCCACAGTCTTCTCTCCTTCCTTATGTTGATGAACCGGCAAGGATCACAACAACTGATTTGTCTTTAGTATTTCTTAGGACACAAAACCTGATTCATCCCTAGTATTTCCTAGGAGCTTGTCCAGACATATTGTTCTGTCAGCCAGACTGAACTAACTGTAGGCAAGTCACCATGCAATTCCCTTTTGAGCTTCAAACCCTTTTGTCCATATGCCTAATGGCTGAATTGACTACTTCTGTATACTGACTCTTCTTTTCGTCTGGCATCCAGGCTTCTAGGATATTGTTTTTTTGTAGAAATATGTGAGGCCATTTTTGGGTAGGATTGGCCCATCACCTGTCCAACTTGATGGTCTTCAGCCATGAAAAAGGGCAAGGGATTGGAATACTCTCTGATGCTCTTGAAGGACATCTAAACTAATTTTTGTCTCTATCATCTTCCTCTGCTGCTCAACTGGATATGGAGCTGCTTGGTGATATCCTTGAAGGTGTTGGCTGTGAACCTCTCCATTTCTCTTACTGCTTCCAGTTCATTTCAAGAAATAGAACTGTCTCCAAAGAGTATAAACTGCCTGCACTTTGCACATATATTTTGCACCTGTCTAGAGGACAGGTGAGCATGCACATGATTCACAACGCAGTAAGTCAAGAAAGATCCACCCCCTGCCACTTTGTCTTGGACTTGCTGTGTTTTGCTTCTCTTCAGCACTTGAATGTAGTGCTCTTTGTAGTTATGCACTTTGGCTCCCATCTTAGTTGGGACAACTCACCTCTGATGACACATCTGTGCATGCAAGAACAGGGTCAGGTTATGGTCTGATAGAAAGCCTAGGGAATGCAACAGAGAGGGGAAATAGAAATAGACTGTAGTTGATCCTTGCCTTATGGATCATCCCTGAAAGGGAAGGGAAGACAGCAACTTCAAGGATGATTTCTGGTAAAGACCCACAACAGTTTCATTCAGGGGGTCCTTGTCAAGCCAACCAGAGATGTTGTAGTCCACTGTGCCAGCATAGTGCACGAGGGAGAAGTGGGCCTCAGCCTTGCCTTTGACAGGTTTAGGCTTCTGGAAGTTGCTGGACTTGCCCAGATGCTGATCATAGACCTTGTTTTTGAAAGAGGTGTCAGTTGCCTTGGGGAACATGCACTCCTCTTCCAGGATGGAAAAGATGCCCATAGGCTGGAAGAAATAATTATACATGAAGAAAGGAAGTGGTAGGGAGTGAGAAAGTGAATATAATATCACTGTGCCTGTGGTTTGTGGTTTGTTTCAGTGACTATAGTCTGTACTGCACAGGTTCTTAGTATGCCACTTGTCACTAGAGTAATCAAGCAAATTGAATTACTGTGACCAATCTCTGTTGTTTAAGCCACGACCCATGAATGTGGCAATTGGACAATACTGTTTAGATGCATCTTTGAATGAAAGACTAATTATATGCACTGTAATCAATTGCTTTAATCATGTTTGCTTTACGCCATTTGGAATGTAAAACAGTGGAATCAAGAGAGGAATGCAGAAGGTAGGTTTCAGTACCCTGTTCACAGGTCTGATGCTGTTGTGTCTGTTACAAGCCATCAAGTTGCATTTGCCAGTGTGAATTTGGTTTGATGGATCCTCAGGAGTGTGCATAGATAATTGATGTCCAGCAACAGCTGTGCTGGCTCCAATAGATGTGCATGATGGATCAGATTATTTGTCACGTTATGTGGAGTGTAAATGGCAATAATTTGGCACTCCAGAACACCTGTAGTATTTTCAAATTGTCTCAGAATCATACACAGAGACGTTGCCTACCTTACGAGCAGAAAATTTGCATCCTAGAAGTGTCTACTTCTTTCCTCTCACTACAAGAGAAACTTCGGTGTTAGATCAATGTAGGTACCCTTATGATTCCATACTCTGGAATAGAATCATAATTCTAACCAGTTTGTATTGCATAGGACACAAGATCTGTGCACACTTAGCAATAAGTGTGGATTTTGGGGGTTAAGTATGGCAGCAGGCCCTAGCTGGTAATGAAGATGCTTTCTGTAGATGCTGCCGTGTGGTGGAACAAAGGGGTAAGTGAGAAAAGGTGAGGCTCGTGTGCACAAAGGCATAGTCCACGGATATGAATATTAAATGGTGAATGTGCATGAGGGATGGCTGAATGGAGTCATTGGGCCCTGGGCATGAATGATGGTGCTGGGAGCAGATACTTGTATGCTTCTCAGAGGGAAGATGTTTGGGTGTATATGCATTGGATTTCCACATGGTACATGCGATGGGCACAGCCACTGCACACCGGCTTATAATTTTGCTGTGAGGGGTTGAGAGACAGAATTCCAAGTAGGATCACTAGTGCAGTAGTGGTGAGCAGGGGGGAGAGGGGCCAAAAAGTTTTGCTGCTAGAACGAAGAACTTACTTAATTTTATTCGTTACTGCAGGGAGCAAGGCTTGCAGTTCGCATTACTGCTTTCTGTTACGGGCAGTCTTGTTAAAGGCACCAAATTAACAGCCTGCCTGCCCCCTTCCCCGCAGCTCTGCCATGGTATTCAGGAAATCAGTCTGTACACAAGTGGCATGCCATTGCAAAAGCTTTAATTTTTTTAAACTACCTCCTCTTACTGGAGAGGATCATTCAAAAGTTATGCTTCAGTTTATTAAAAATGAGTTGAATAGAATACTGATGCAGGCATCTAATATTTCTCATCAAAAACTCAAAAAACTGTTGCAGTTTCTCACTGGTGAAACTGGTGCACAGCTGCTCCAGACTGTTGAACTGCACATTCAAAATATATAAAAAACCAGTTAGGTTGGAAAAATCATTAATGGGCAATCATACCTACTTTAACTCACATCAAAGATCTCAAAACCAGCAATGTCCAGGACACCAATGAAATGCTGTCTGGGCTGCTTGGTATCCAGCTGTTGGTTGCTTCAAGTAACCATCCATAGGAACATCTTCTCATAGACTGATTTAGCTAATGCACCCACTGAATTGTATGCTTGTAAGAAACATGGCTATGGCAGCAAAAAGAGCTGAGTTAGCTTTAAATTTGAAAGAACTATCTGAACAAAACGAAAAGCATATCAGCTCTCTAGGTACCTGTTGGACATTTTGTCCTTTAGTCACATATTCGTTTCCAGCTTTCACCCTGGGATGGCATAAAGCCTCGAGCAAAGCAGCAGAATTTCGACCCATCAGGTAGCCAGCTTTGCCAGCCACTAGGAAGAGAGACAGCAAATGACTTCAACAGAGACAAAGGAAGATGTTCTGGTCCCCTAGGATGTTTCTGTTACAAACAGCCTACTTCAGGTCCTACTCAGATGCACCTGTTGTGAAGGGGAGCTCCTTGGCAATCCCGTGGGAAATGTGTTCCCCCTCGACACAGGCTCAGCCTGCACCAAACTCTCTCCTGTTCCAGGCCTGGAGGGCAGCAGCAGCAGTGATTAATGTTTCCCTTGCTGTGTTTCCACGGGGAGCATAAATTAAATAGGTGACTTTGTCAAACTTACAACGAACTTGAAAAATGTAGTTTCTGGGATGGAAATATCATTCCCAGGGTGTTGGGCCAGGTTCTGAACGGGGTCCCTAGCTTGAACGGAATTCCTAGCTTGTCTCCTGGCCCTGTCCAGCCAGCGTACTCAGCTGGCAACGCTTCCTTCTGTGCTGTCCAGCTCTGCCTGCTCCTCCCGCTGCTGCTGCTTGAACTGCATGTTCCCGTAGAGCCTGCCGGCCCCCATCACTTGTGCCTCCCCAGCTTCCCCTGGGCTGAAGCCCGGGGTGTCCGCAGCACTCTGCAGCAGAAAAAAGAGAAGTCTGGGAAAGCAGTGAAAACAGTGCGTTGTAGCAGGCACCGGCGTGTGCTGGGGGGAAGAGGGGGTTCGTCGCCGGCAGACTGCCCCCGCCTTTCTGCGTGCCCAGCGCGTGTCGCGGCTGGAGCCTCCCCGGCGCGGGGCGCGGCGCTGCCGGCAGTGAGCGGCCGCGGCCGCTGCGGGGCGCCAGAGGCCGCGCGTGGCGGCGCGTGGCGTGGCGGCGGGCAGCCGGGTGCCCTGAGCGCCCGCGCGGTGCGCTCCGCGGGCGGGGACGGGGGCGCGGGCAGGGCTGAGGCTTGTCCCGGGCCACCGGTGCCGCCGGGGCTCCTCTGCGCTCACGTCGGTTGCCAGCAGCTCCTCGCTGTTGTCGATGCTGGCAGCACTGACTTCTCCTTGGCTCACATAGGGACAGTCCCAAGGGTCGGTATAAGAAGCAGATCTGCAAGTATACAGTGCTCTTTACTGGTACCAGTATAGCCATGGGGCAGGTCACAGTGTGAACAGAAAGCCCTGTGCCAAGCTCTGCACTGGTGGCACTCACCAATGAGCCCTGGCTTCTTATCAGACATTATCCCGTAAAAAATATGATAGCTCCTTTCACTGGCTAGATGAAAGGTCACTCTGAATTTCTCCAGAAGGTCTAATGAGAAGAGAATGACATTAGTCTTCTGGGGAACCTGGGGTCATTAAAGCACAAAGCACATGCACTGACTTGTTACCACTCACAGGTTTCAATGTGCACGGAAGCCTGTTTGCTTGTTGTTCCAAAATGAATCTGGATGAATTTTCGCTATCAAGTAGTACAAATCAACCCACTGGTTGTAGTGATCAGTGAATATGACATGCGAAATATTGGATGCCTGCATTCCAACAAATCTGAAGTGAACTCACAAAGCGTGAGGACTTGTCATTTCTCACAGCCTTGGCATTGCCAAAGGCCTCGAGCAGTGGGTTGGCCTGGATGGTTTGATCCTCCAGGGTTCCCTAGTCACAGGAGAAAAAGCTTCTCCTCAAACCTCACTACTGGTTAAAAATGAATATTGCAAGGGACATATTACACAGAGATCACTTTTATACTTCATACATGATTTCAACCTTCAATTTAGCAGAGTTTTTAAGCACTCATCAGCCATCACTTATTTATATAGCCATTGATTTCAGGGGGAGGAATGCTGAACAACAGATCTAAATTTTGCTCCCTTCTTGTACCTGCTAGCATATATTGTGTATTACATATATAGTCATTACTGTGGAGTTCAGGGAATTTGGAATCTGTATCAGGGACTGGCTTCCCCATATCCATTCACTGCTCACAAAGGCAACAAAAGAAAATATGGAAATTCTGGGATTTTCATGGAGATTCCTCAGGCACAAGATAATCTCAGAGAGATGTACAACCTGAAGCAAGAAGCACCTAGCAAGAGAGAATGTAAATTTCTGCAGTTCATTCTGCAGTACATTCAAACAGAAGCCTTTCAGAGTATAGAAATACATCCCCAGGCAGGTTTTAAAAAGAAAACTGGGACATAGATGAAGTCTCAGAATCAAATCACAAACACGAAAAAAGCAGAGAGCAGCAACCCTTGGAGTTTTTTGGATACATGTCTGCAGATGGAAAGATGGACATATAAAGTTCCTCAAACCTGTGTTGCATCACCCTTGTTAACTGAAAAAATATAGGAGGAAAGCAGCTTCTGCAGTTCTTTTTTTTTTCATTTCTGCGCAGTACAGTCCAGGACAGCTACACAAGGCAGAGTCACAGTGAGCTTTTTTTTGGAATGATACAGTGAACCTTTTTTAAAGGCTTTTAGCAAAGTCATGACAGATCTTAAGTAGTCAGGACATAAGGGTGTTGCCAGGGATAGTTTCTAAGCCAGAGATGGAAAACAAAGAACAAGAGAGAGATGATCAGTTTTTATCCACATGAAAGCTCAGCAGCAGACCTCAAGTTATTGCATCTTTGTTGATGCTATTCAGTGTATCCTTTAACATCTTGGAATGGAAATGGAGAACCATTCCCTACATTGTCTGCAAGTAGTGCAAAGGGTTTAAATTAATCTAGAGAGGAACACTGAACCCAATAAAATAAATACAACATAGTAGCATATGAAGTTCAATATAAAAATTGAAAAAAACATAACCAAAAAACAGAGTGATGCCCTCTCACATGTATTTTTCAGCTTTCTAAATGAAATTCCTCATTTAAGAAGGGATGTGTGTGTCAGTGCAGCTGACTCCACCAAACCACTTTTCAGTGCACAGGTGTGGTCAAGGACCTCAGAAGGAGGCACCATGAATGGAGAACAGCCTGGAAGATATGGCAGTTCTATACATGTGTTATATCTGGAGTCCTGTCTGCGGGCTGGGTTACCTCATTTAGCAGATGACACAGAAGAAACAAGAACAATTCAAACGCCAAGATGAAGTAGTGGTCTAGAAAGACTGATGGGAAGTAAAATGGGAGAGAATCAAACTGAATCTCAACAGAGGAAGCAGAGAAGAATACAGAGGTATCACCTATGAATTGGGAAGTCCTGAATCCCAAATTTCTGGAGCCTGAGAAAGTGTTTTGGGAACATACTGTAACACACTTTCCTCGTTCTTATACTCTTGTCGGACATCTACTTTCAGCCTGTGTCTGAGACAGGGTGCTGGGTTAGACAGAGCTGTAACCCGGGGTGCTTTATGACATGTTCTTATGAAAAGAACTGCCACATAGTACTGCTATAGAGATTGTGAATACTAAAGAAATAAAGTATTCTATGAATAAACTCCGAAGAAGATAAAACAGGTTGTTCATCTAAGAGTCTGGTGATTTTCCTTATATCAAACATGGCCAGTACATCTCTCAGCTGTCTCAAAATCTTGCTTACATCAGACCTAGCGCAGTGAGCAGCTGGTGAAAGCTGAGCCCGGCAGATTATGAAATGGTGCTGATGGAAAGAGAAGGGTGCTTGTGATGAACTGCCTTCCCCATAACAACCCATCAATCAAAGACAGCTGCCTCAGAGTGTGAAAAAATCTTCAGCCTTGGAATCTCTTTAAGTTCCCTTGGATACTCAAATAACATGCTGACAAAAGCACCCTCTTTGATGTACATACCTTCTCACAGACTATGGTGACAGACACTTGTGCCATGAGCATGTTTGTTGTTTGTTCTGTGCTATAGAATGAAGTCCACACCTTGCAGATGCACCAGTGGGTTCAGTTTGCAGCAGCTGGGCTGCTCAGCGGAAAGGGGTATCAGGATATGTGCTTTCTTCCCTTAAAGAATCCCTTCTGAGTTTACTTTAGTTGTCCTCAGGCAAGTGGTCCCAGCTGTCCCAAGTCTGTCTATTTTCTTATGCTGTCCATGAAGGCAGTTATAGGGACTGCAGAGAGGAGACGAAGTCTGTGGAAATCACTGCCTGATGCAATTAGAATGACTGATTTCAGCACAGTTGGCGAGGAACGCAACCATTCTAGGGTCCAGAGCCACTGCACTTCGCCCATCAATAGCAGACAAATAAGGAGTTGTAATACAATCATGTGCCACTGGGTACTAACCATCTCTTTACACTTAGCAGCCACTCAGATGCTGTGGGGATGGCAGACCTCACAGAATACTGATGAGATAGATAGGCAGAAGGACAGTCATAATTGAGAAAACTTCTGCTGTCTTATATTAACTTTCTGGTTAAAAGCTTCTCTTATGTAAATGAGGACTGGAGAGAAACTGAGGCTCAGGTCTTCTCTATAATAAGAAATTGCATCTCTAAGTAGAGTTCCACCAGTGTTAAGAGAGATGAAAGCTGGGTAGCAGGGGTACTCAAGTGTAGGTGTGCTTAGACTGTGCATCTTGTCTCTCCAGTCAGCTGTGCAGCTCTTTCTGCATTTTGCTAGTCTTGCAACACAGAAATATAAATTGATGTTTTCTACTCTACAGGCACAGTCTTGGGCAAGTGCTGTAAGGGGTTGCCACTGACCTACCTGCATTTTGCCAGGCTGTTGGTCTTTCTTCTTTTCACCAGTAGCTGCAATTGTTGCAAAGTACTGGATGACTCACTTTGTGTTCACAGTTTTCCCTGCACTGGATTCTCCATTGTTGGAATTAAAATGTCAGTTGTTATAAAAAGCAAAGAACATTTTTACTTCTCTGTCAGCTTTGTCACAGATATCAAAATATGTGATGTGATAAGGATTGACTGACTGTCACAATCTGAAAACAAAGCCACATAAACAGCTATTTAAATGAGACATGGAGAGCTTTTGTTCCTCAGCCAGAACTAACAGACTTCAAGGAAAAGAACTGTATTGAAACTGTGTTTATTCACTTTGCAACCAGATCAAGGGAAACTCTGCATTAGTCTGTGAAGAATTTTGTACATGCAGAGGGATAGAGCAGTCCAAAAGCTAACATTAAGACGTGGCTGTTTACAAGGATTTCCCCCTAGCTGTTTTCTTTTGTGTTTAGACCTTAGTTTGAATATTTGTTGAATTGGAATCAGGTTCTCTGCTGTGTTCCTTCATGACTGTTTCTTCAAATTCCTTACTAAAAAGATAGTGAGCACAAAGCCATATAGCTAGCTACTGCCTCTCCTTCCTTATCTGACAGCACAGGGTTAAATCTCTGTTCATTAAGATGCCACAGGTAGCCTAATTTTGAGTTGTGCCATAGGACTATGGGAGCTGTTGCCATCAGGCACTGAGTAGAACAGCACCCAAGATGCCTTCATCTGTGATGGAATGAGTCTGTAAAGTCATAACTGCCTCAATGACTACTTCTGTGCTCCGCACATTTACTGTTGAATCAGGCAGCCACAATTCTGGATCCCTTCATCCTGAGAGACATGAAAATCCTAATGTGGCCTAATCTGTCAACTGTCACTTGGCAAAGCAGCCAGCTCTCATGTATTAGGGTTTTCTGTTCTTGCTAAATGACTCACCAGTTAACATGAACTGATGGGCATTGTCAGAGATGGAGAAGATGTGTGGAGGGCCTCCTGGCGCTTTTTACCTTGGTAGCCAGCCACCACTTCTGGGTTGTACACTGGCAGCCACTTATAGGGGTTGACAGTGACACAGAAAAGACCTGAGTATGTCTGTAAGGACAGGAGACAGCATGTTGGCTTCCACTTGGCTTAGCATAGTGTTTTTTCCTAGCTACCCACAGGAAGATTGTTGCCTGTACTTACGTAGATCATCCAGGCTGCATAATGCTCTTTGAGGTTGTACAGCACAGCAGGTTCATGGAGGTGGGTCATCATTACCATGTCTTCAATTTTATCAAATTTGGGTGAGTTCATAGGAAAGACTTTGTCATCCTTTACTGTCACAGTCTGGCAAAACCAGAAGGAAAAAGAGAGTAAGAAATCTAAGTAAGGGGACTTTCTCACCTGGATGAGTATATATGATGAATAAAGTGTAGTATTACTCACTGTATCATTATATGTTTTAACTGTGACTTTGCCACCGTCTCTACTCTGGATGGTGCCTTTCACATACATTTGTTTTTCATCCACTACAAAGCAGGTTGCCTTAGCATCAAATGGGTGTTTCTAGGCTTCAATTCTCTCCTTCTCAGGCTTCTGTAGATAGGGAGCAGCCTCTCCAAAATTGCCATCTCTGCATCGGAAATCATGGCTGGAGTTTCTCTGGAGGAATTCAAAAAGTTGCACAGAGTCTGTGCATTTGTAGTTTGTATTTATCCAGACAGTGGTCATGCACAATGGCTTAAAGGAAGAGGAATAATCAGTATTAGACACCTAACTTCTGCATTAAAGCATCCACCCAAGAAGTCCTGATAAAGTTCCTTACATAGACTGGCATGAATGTCTTTGAAAACCGTTAAGGGGAGGCATGTGTGCCCAAGTTAGGCAAATAAGATGTCAAGCTAGAAGTCTTCCAAAACCCCTGTCTCTTCTATCTTTATCTGCTATTCACACAGCTATCTAGCCACATCCTTCTCATAGCTGCATACAGATAGCCACTTTAGACAATTTCATTAGACATCTAACAATTTAGCTACAAGTAAGTTTCCTAAATTAAGCAGATTGGCCCTTACCCATGGTTTCTTTGTGGAGGTGTTCTTGGCCCCTTTCTGTTTTCTGTATTTTAATACCAGGCAGGGAAACATCATGTAAATTCTTTCTCTGCCAAGCACTGAAATAAATTGTGAGAGACAATCATCATCCATATAGAGTTAGTGACAATTCTGAGTCAAACCTGTGTATCACATGAACCAAATATAAAGCACTTTTTAAGGTCAGTGACAAAATTAGCTAATAAAGGAATATAAGGTATAATAAAGGAAATAATAGCATAATATTAGCCAGATACATAAGTACTTAAGTACGTAATAAGTATTTTGTTGCCTTTCCACATAAACAGTCGTGTCTATGAGATGGCAGACAGGATTGTCCTAAACTTTCTTCTGGACCTGTGTGATGAGCAAAAGTCAGCATATAATATTCTAAACCTAACCCCAGAAGAAATTAACTTAAGATAGGATAAACTTAGACCCTTTCTGAATTGTAATGTGAGACTCCTCTCTGAGCACAGCTTGAGCTTCAGAGTTCCAGCAGTTGTGCAGATGGCAAGGGGTGAATTTGAAGGGTGTAAGAACCCCAGAATCCCAGCTTATGTCACAGAAAAGGCATTTCTGTCCCTGTCTCTCATATCCTCTGAGCTGAACGTAAAAATTGGTTTTTCTTCTATCAGAAAAGGACAAATTACTTACAGCTAAAAAGTACAGTAAATCACTTCTAAGGTTATCACACATGGGTTATATTTTTAAGTTCCAGTTATAGTTTTGCTTCTTTTAATGAATATTTTATGTTTGCAACATGTATCTTGAGTATCTGTCACTTTTCTTTCTCCATAAGTGAAGTATTTCATATCAAGACCTATGAATATGTTCATATTAATGAAAGTAGAATATATCCTTTTAGTGAATCCTGTTCTACAATATAAGCAAATCCTCTAGTCTTTTGCCATCTGCCCCTGCCATTGTCTGGGTTAGCTAAACTCATTACTTAGGATCCATTAGCAAAACTAGATGTTATTCATTAAAAGGATTCTTACCTTCCATGAGACCAGGAGGAAATCTGGTTTTAGGTGTCTCTGTGAGATGGTTAAAGAAAGGAAATAGAGAGTTAAATCAAAAGGAATCCATTTTCTTGGTTAGTTCTCAGTCCATATGTCTTGAGCATATGCTCTATGGAAGGTCTGAAGAAGAAGGTTCTGCATTTCTTGTGTAGTCTTTCCTAACAGTTGAACTGTATAAAGGACCTCACAGCTATTGAGCTAGAACCAAACTTGCATTCCTCCCCACATTACTGTGACCTGCTGATAACAGATCTAATGTCTGTGGAACAACCAGCTACATTACATGTATTTTCTCATGAACTTTCAATTACCTGCAAAGTTAATTTTCATGTGCCTTTCATAGGCTTGGAGGTAGCAAAATTTGTAAAAGGCCACTCTGAGGAAGGCATGGCATGGCCCTTCTGCTTCTGTTTCTGCTACCACATTGGAGTAGGTTGGGTTATATAACCTTGGCACTGCATTTAAAACATGACCTAGAGTGTTACAAGTGGGGAATTAGAAGAACATGCCCCTGCATGTTCCTACTCCTTGCTGAGCTGTGGAAAGGTCAGAGCATGAAGCAAGCAGATGGGACTTACCATGAGATGCTGAGGTAACAAAGAATAAGCTCAGCCCTGGTTCTTCATGCATAACCTTCTGCCCACATAGCATTCAAACCTTCCATTTCTGGTCAATAATAATTTACTCTTTAGTTGTAGATGTGTTGAAGCTGTGATCTCTCCCTCTGCTAATTACTCAGAGACCTGGCTGGTTGAAGGTTGTATGGAGTCAGCTGTACTGACCTGTGGTTTTTTTTTTCATGTTACTCTTTGCCAGGGTGGAGGATGGAGTAACCCAAAGAGAACTCTGATAATGCTAAATAAGGCAACAGTTGGCTTCTGACTGCATGGGCTTGCTTTAACCAGCAATTTTTTTTTTCTAACTGTCCACAATTATTTCTTTACAGCCTATCCTGTCTGTCTATCCACAAACACTGATAGGAAGGAAGACTTAGTGAGATTGAATTAATCTGCCATTTACAGAAGTTTATTTATATCACTGTGTGGGGTGCTACCAAGTCTGAGACCAACCTGAAGTCTGGGACAGTATAAGACAACTGCCAGCTTATGGAACAAAAGACAGCCTTACAGTCCTGGCCTGTAGGTTTACAATATCTCTGAGACTTGCAGGCATGCCCAAGGTCTCAGCCATGAGAAGGAGCCTGGCTTCTGTGCTACTCCATTACCATTAAGTTGATATAATACAGCAGGCTGGATGTAGAACTAGAATATCTTCAATCTGCTCCATCGCAGAGGTGCAGTGGTATTGGAGGGAGGTGTGGGAGACTTAAGTGCTCCCCAGGCATTTGTTGGAGCCCTGGTTGAAACTAGCCCCCAAAGTTATGGGTGTGCAGGCAGAGACTCCATTCAGAAAAAAAAGCTTTAATTGGACATGGTGATGGCACTCAAGCTGAGAACATGTGCTGCCTGCAAAGCCATGAGTGTAGAGCTGGAAATTCCACTGGCAGGAATAGAGGAATGGCCCCAAATGAACACTGCTCAAAGGGGGCAGTCCAGAACTGACATTTTGTCACTGACAGGGGAGCTTCCCACTTCACCACCTGCACCAATAAGGGATCCACCAGTGGGAGCTCACCACCATCCATTCAGTGCATCTTTGACCTCTCGAACGACTATAACCATCCTATACAGCACCACACCCCACTGGGCCAATATTATTACTACGGCCATCTCCCTGTACTGCAGATGCCTCACTGAGGTAGAAGGCCAAAGAAAGATTGCTTGGCTTTACTTGTACTTGCTGAAGTTTTGTTATATATGCTGAATAAAAGCCCTTTTTCATCTTTTGTTCATGCTTCCTACCTATGACACATCTTCCAGAGCCAGCCTACCTCTGGAATCCCTGTTTGATGCCAGTCATCAGTAAGGCGTATGGTGAAACAAGTTGTCACCAGAGTGCTGACAGCCAACTTGAATCTTGAGGGAAACAATGATGCTGGCAGCATATTACAAGGTGAGCCTATCCCAGGAAAAGAGGACAGTACCTGTTGATAACTGTAACACTGATTGGTTTGAAGCAGCTGTGTGGGAATAGAAGATTATGGTAGGATGGTGCTCTTCTTCACTCTTCCTCTGTTCATCCTCTCTAGTCATGGATGTGCTCTTCTTCAGACATGTTGGGATTTTGCTGCATGTACCTATCTCCAGCCTCTTTCGGTGTTCACATCAATCCCCATGTCTACCTGCAGATCTTCCACGCCCAAGTCTGCCTCTAATTGTCTTTGGAATCTAACCCTGACTTGTCTGTCAACCCAGACTATCCACATGCTGCCCCTGAAGTTCCTGACATTCTTAGTGCATGGCACTACTTAGTTTCCAGTCCACAGTCCCTAGTCAGTCTAACCTTTTTTTGCTCTAGCCTGGCCTAAGAATCACTCATAACGTTGCTTGCTTTTTATCTCTGCTTAGGTTATTGCTTCCCCCGTCTGTGTGAGCTTAGCATTTCTGTAACAGCCTGCTTGTTCTCTCAAGATCTCATGCTGGAGGTGCTCATTGGCGTCATCTTTGACCTGACAAGACTAGTAACTGTGGTAGCTCCTGGATATTAGCTATGCAGGTTGTTGTGTGTGAGAGTGGCAGTGTCTTTCAAACTGTAGATGTCTGAGTTGGATTATCTTGGGTGCATAAACGTTGGCATGTAGGGATGAAGATCAGCCTTTTTAAGAGCTTTAGTTGGGGGACAGGATGCAGTTGAGAAGAATTGTTGTCAAATGCATGGATGTCTAAAATGATGCGAGTTGGCTACATTTAGGCAGATGAATTATATCCCATTTTTCCCTTCTTTCTTCCTTTGGCTCAGTATATTAGCTATTGTCAGCAAAAGCACAAAATTAGCCCATGCACAAAAGGTGGGACTGAAACCTCTTTTTAAAATCAGCTGCTTCTTTCCTCCCACCTCCCTCTCATTCAGTGGAAGACCTCGATATAATTCCTTCCTCTGCCTTGGGACACTTCAGGCTATAAAATCCTTACACAAAAGCATAATTATAGCCATACTGTGTCCGTCAAACCTCTTCTATTCCCAGCCATAGCCAGGGCAAAGGTCCAGGAAAGAGTGTGAGAACAGGGTACGCATCCAGTGCTGCTTACCCAGAGTGCATTCCCAGCCTCCAAAAGTCTGTGGTTGAAGGAATCTCCGCTCCTGATTTCATGCCTTCGTATTTAATAGTTCTTAATGGATTTCTTCTCTGAATTTATTCAGTCATTTTTCTACTCTTATTAGCATTTAATAGTCACAACATCCTCTGTCAAGGAGCTAATTACATGTGCGAAGAGCAACCCCTTTTATTTGCTTTGAGCCATCCGACTGAAAAATTAATTGAGGTCTCTGATAGTGAAATGGAGTTAGCAGTTATTTCCTGTCTTTTTTGCCCCCATACTTTTACACCCTCCCTCAGCTATTTCTTTTTCCAGGCTGAAGAGCTTTATTTAGTAATTCCTAATTCTGGAGCTGTTGCATTCATTTGTTCATTATTATTGTTCATCTCTAAGCCTTTTCCAATTCAGTCATCTCCCTTGGGGATGCATGTAGCTAAAACTGCATGCAATATTCAAGATGGGGCAAACCATGTTTTTTTACAGATCCATAACAATACTGTCTTTTTGTGTTCTGTTCCTTTCCTGATAATATTGAACAATTGATTTTCCTTTCTGGATCATTATGAAGCACAGAGCTAGTGTTTTCAGAGAAATAGGCATTATATCTTCAAGATGTCTCCGGAGTGATGATGGTCATCTTAAAGCCCATTTTCATATGTAAAAATGGGATTGTTTGTCTTCATGTGCATCATTTCATATTTGTGAACATTAATTTCATCTGCTGCTTTATCACTCAGTTACAATACAGTTACCATGAGGAAAACATGGAATGAACCTCTCATGCCCTTCTTTTGAAGCTGTTCTGCTATGAAGAAAAAATTCAAAGTACTCTGAATGAGAACAAAGAAGAGAGCTGGAGTGAGCACAGATCTGTAGGATCACCAGGGAGGAGGCATCTGAGTCCCTTTTCCAAAAGCCATTTATGCTATTTAATCAATGACTCTTTGTAATGAAGTACACAAACAGGCCTTTGAATGGTTTAGAATGTAGAGCTTCCCCTTTCACATGGATTTCCTAACCAGGAGATTAGGAAGTCATCCTTATATTTCTCCCTCTGTCCCAAGTAATCTTGAGGTCTTTTTTTTCCTGGAGAATATAACTTCAGAAGGAAGGTTGAGGATGTTCATTCATTCCCATATTGGCACATGCACTTGCTGTGAGCTAGCTGAGAGCCATATAGCTAAGGAAATAAGAGCTTGGGATCTGAATTCCTCAAGCAGCAGTAGGGGTTGATTTCAGGTCTCTCGCAGGTTGTGTAAAATACCATTAGATTATTTTGTAAAGGAGATGAGGTGGCACATACATGATCATTATTTCATCTTTTCATTATTTTAAAGGCAGAAAAGTGAGATTTTTATGTTTGATAAAACTACAGACCATGAAACCGTATCACCTTTTCGTAGAGGGACTCAGTTCCCTACCTGGAAAGAGGTGAATTTTCAGATGCATTGTTGTCATCATTTCATATTGGCTAGACGTAGGGACTGTCACTGGTGCATTTGCACAGTTCTCATTGGGCTGTTTGCTTTGAATCCTGTTCATGATGCCTACTGTGTAGGTTCACTGTAATAAAGGAAATAAAGGCATCTAAGAGAGTATGTTGGGTTCTCTTATAGAAACTAGACTTCTTGAAGTCTGGCATTGCAGCATTCAGTGTTGAGATACGTGTCCCATTTAGGCCTTTCTTCTCAGTTCCTGAGTCTTTTTGGTGTGTTTTTCAATGCTTTTACTATTTTGGTGGGGGTTTTGATCAGAATCCTTGCCACTTTGTGGGGGAGTAACATCTCCTTTGGGCAAATGAAATATAAAAGGTATCTTCTTTGGTGCCCAAATAAGAATATCCACATAGTCGCATAAATTGATCCTTCAAAGTTTATTTAGATTGAAAAAAGTGGTCAGACAAATCAAGAAAAAAATCAGTCTCTTTCTTGTTGGGAAGTTTTGTCCAGGTTTCATTTCAGTGTCATGTGATCTGGCTAGGACAATTGAAGCTTCTACTGGGATTTTAGGCCTTGTTGGTGACCAGAATAACACTTTTATAATTCCAAGAAACTATACCTCTTTGTTCATCCAAGCAAGACAGAAAGGCAGTAAATCTCCCTAACATAACCAGGCCTCAAATTACAAGCAAGATTCTAAGTCACAACGAATAGCTTGTATTGTCACACTTTTCTTTTCAAAGTTTTCAGTAGAGTTGACCTGAGTGGCAACAAATCAGCTCCTTGCAATGAAGAAAAAGTAACTTTGGACAGAAGACATTGCTCAACCTCAAGAAAAGAATGGGGCTATCTTGACTAGTTACGGTTTCCAGCTGTAGCAGCAGTAGTGCTTCTCTTGCTGCCACTGCCACTAATGAACCAGGAAGGAGGTTGTTTCTGATGTTTGGGTTGCTAGGGGGTATTTTGGATTGGATTAGAAAGGCCAAGTAGTACTACAGATACAGTATTACAGCCTAATGGGTTGTATTTAAAGACTCAGAAGATATCATGTAACGGGAAGATATCCTGAAAGGACATTTTAAGTCAAATAAAGTAAACAAATGAGGTAGGTTCTCTAAGTACAGTTATGCAGCAAGTTACATGAGCAGTTGCACCACCATGAGGAAGAAGATACTGATATGATGAATCTATTGTTCATCTTGACCAATGGGCTGTGGTTCGCAGTATTTATGTTCACATGTGATATATGCCAAGCTGAAGTCATCGAAAGCATAAGTAGGGCTGGAGTCTTTTACAGCAACTTCTCTGGCAAGGAAAGTGCCACACACATTTATTGCATCAGTTCCTGAACTTCTGTTGTACCAGCTGATTATCTGCATGGTTTGCTATTTACATGGATTGATCATTCAAGGCATCACCATGCAGACAACATCATTATGAGTTCACATAATTCTGTCTTTGTCAGGCAATAAGTAAAATGTAAATGCAAGGATGTCTTGGTAGCTGACAGGTTAGATGTTGTGCAGCAGACAGTATCTGTACCATTTGTGCATTTGATTATCTTAGAAATTTATTGCTCTTTCTGGGCAAAAGAGTAATAGTTTGTTTCCCCCTCTGTGCTTCCAGCAGACTCTTCAGTTCCTTGTAACTAGTGCAACCTTGTAACTGTTCATAGCACTAAATAGCTTTGATCATTTGAGCTACCCAGTAACTTTTCCACTGAATGCTTAGGAAGGTGATTGTCCTACCACAAGTTTCCCTGTGTAGTAAGGCTGCCTATGCTAAGTCCCAAAACACTGAAATGGGTGGATATATATCTGCAATTGTCTGACACCAATGGGGCAGATGGACATTTTGGTCTGACCCAGTGTAGCTATTCTTACATTTGCTATTCAGCTCCCTTTTCTTAAATGTTTATGCTGAAACATATTTGCCTCTCATGCTAACCACATTTCAGATGTTTTATCACTGCATCTTAACAGGTTGTTGTATTGCTGTTATTGCAGTACACGCAGAAGAATGCAAGCAGAAGAGAGGCAACTAACTAGGCATTGTCCTCCAACAATTTAAACATCTTCTGAATATATATTTTTCCCATGACTTTGACCTTCATGTAGGCTTCTTCCATTACATCTTCAGTGATGCAGACTTGCCTGGCCTTTAAAATAATTCATCTGCACTAGTGATTATATAAATTTTGATTGTATCCATAATTGTTTATGCAGGGCTCTGAAAGCCACAGAGAAGATACTTCATAATATACATTATTATTGTTCATTATGGGGTAAACCTTGTCCCTGGTGCTGTAAATCATGTGTTGCGAAGTTCTGTGGGACTGGTTTGGGGGAAAAGGAGCCAAAGAAACACCATCCCCAGGATGCAGAACCGTGACATGACTCTCACTGTAATTTTAATGCCATGGTAACCCCATAGTTTCATTTGATAATGTCCTGTTTATTGAAGGCTTTTTCACACAGTCTCACAGTCCATGGGAAAAGAATGAGAATTCCTCTATAGCTTTTTTCTGGCTTTTCACATATTAGACAGAATTATTTTTAGGCTTAGATGGCAGAATAAATGCAAATTCCTGGAAAGACATATCTGCAAATTATGTTTTTTGAACACTGCAAGGGTCCTGCATTTAACAGAAACAAATGTATTGAGCTTTGAAAATGCGGTGCTAACAATTCACTTTGTCAGTCTGACTTTAAATAGAACTCTTTTTTAATGAAATGTAAAGTTAAGTTATACAAAGGGAAAAGAAAGTTAATCTAAACCTGTCAGAAGTGTCTGACAGCTCATGCTGAATTTCTGTATTGCTGGGCATGAGTTTGACACTGTATCAAGGCCAAATGGAATTAATGATAATCTTTGAGGGATTCCTTTTTAAAAATATACTTGCAAGCTTTTTTTCATAGCTGTCATAACTATCCCAAGCCTAGAAGAGCTGCTGCTGGAATAGTGGAGCATGGCCATTAGAGATGTCTTTCAGGTAACTGCTGAGCACCACAAAATGGTCGATGGTATATTTTGCACATTTTGGGGGAAATAAGATCTCTAACCTAAATTTATCACTCTGCCTTTTTCCAATATAAGGCTGTGATATAATCATATCTTCAGGCTGCTTTCAGCGGTCACAAGGTTGACACTAACCCATATTCTGTTAAAGTCACTGACAAGAACTACTTACCACCCTGTGGGCTGTGCGGCTACTTGCCCTAGAATACCCAGTCTTCTAGTTCCAGTCTTCTGCTTCTCTCATTGCCTGGACATCGTTTGTACCTTGGTGTTATGAAGGTAACAAACTTCTTTAGCCTTTTTTCCTGGGCAACTCTGGCAGCAAAAGCGGAAGCAGAAGGAGAAGCAATTGAAACAACACAGATCCTTGCTCGCTCATGCTCACAGTTGGCCTCACCGTCTCCCTGTATGTAAGCAAATTATGTTGCTCACTTGGGACGTTATCTAGCAGCAGCAGACAAACAATGGTGTTGGGACAAACTGGCTTGATTTCCATGCCAGAATTGCTCAGCTAACAAAATTATGATGATTTTAAGTCTGGTCTGTTGCCAAATAGACAAAATGAACAGTAACAGGTGGCCAGGACCAGATGGGATTTACTCAAGATTTCTAAAAGGGTGCAGGGATGAAACAGCTGAAGTACTGATGGTGGAGGTCGTACTAAAACTTCCTTGCTATTGGAGGTCTGGAAGTTGGCCAACAGAATACCAGTTTTTAAAAAACTGTTTCAAGGAACTGTGGACAGATAAACTTAGTGTCTATACTGAGAAAAATAGGAGAAATCATAATAATGATAGAATTTAAGGACACACAGGTAAATATAACATGCTGAGGAAAATAGCTTTTGTAGGTGGAAGTCATATCCCACAAACATAGCAGAATTGTCTGAATTGTTAAAAAATATGTGGACAGGGAAGAACCAGCTGGTGTTTTTTTCATGGTTCTTGGAAGTGATCCAGGAAGTGGATAGCCAGATTAATCAACAGAGTAAACATATGAGTGTCTCTGGGAATGATCTCTGAGTGGTTGAACTGGCTTAATCTGAAACAAATCTCAGGAGCAGCTTGGGGGAAGGATTGCTCCAGTAGCTTCTGTTTATAGGCTGTGTGGATGAGATTGCATTAGGGCCCAGCAGAGCCTGCCAGTACCACGTCAACAGGCCTTGTGGCTTCGTGTTCATCATATACCTCATACCACTCCCAAGGTCATGCCCCATGCACACTTGCCATCATTCTCTATTAAAAAAAAGGCTAGCAGGCTATGAAACAGCTATCATTAGTTTAAGACAGTTATGCACTGAGGAATGATATCACAATGTTAGAGGGATCTTGCCTAGTCCTAGGAACTCCACTGCTTCTTGTAAAATGTGTTCTACATCTGGGGCATCAACACTGTGCTGTGCTGTCTCCCATTCAAAGAAGGCAGCAAAGACTGAATGGAGAAGTAACCGTCCAGCAACCCGCCCAGAGGATTGCCTTCCTCATGCCCACACCTGCCTAAACCCTTTCGCCTATAGTCTTGACAGCAGCCAGCTGCAGAAGCGCACAGATTGCCAGGCCCAACCACAGGGCTCTGCTCTTTTGGTAGCTGTTCACCACTTCCTGGCCAGTCATCTAGTCTAAAGCTACTCTCCAAGGCATCCTTTTGGCTCACAGGTTGAATCCAGCTACCTCAAACATTGCTTGCTCTCCTTGATATAAAAATAGCTGGGAGGATGGGTATAGGCAACAGTGATATATTTGGCAACTGTGCAGTGTTTCTCTGAATTTTAGAAAGGAAAAACCAACCTCTCTGTAGTCCTTTTTTTCCCCATATCTGACAGGGAAGATCCTGCACCAACACTTTTAGCTTTCTTCTCCTTCTTCCCAGACAAGGACATCTGAAGAAGTTCAGGAAGACAGAGCGCCCTGGATGCTCTTGTGACAGCAATTCAGCAGACCTAGTACACTGAGATGGCAGCAGGCTGGGCTTGCTCTGGGTGAACAGCTTAGCGTCTGCCAAACAGAGCAGAGTAATGGGAGCTGGAGAGATGCAAACAGGTCTTTCAGGACATTTTTGGCTTCATTCCTGTGATTGTCCTGCTCGAAGATTTTGTTGGTGTCAGCTATTCCAGAGATGGGATCCGCCTCTCAGTCGGTCCCTATCTCTATAGTCCATGGTACCATGGTACCAGCTGGGTGAGGACCCTAGCCACAGCCTAGTGTCTGAAGAGTTTCAACAGAAATCAGCCAGGCAGATACATTGTCACGATTGAGCTAGACTGAAGCCTTATTTTCTCTTCTTTCTTAAAAGTATGTGTAGTACTGAGCATTTTCCAGTTACTGCTTTTGATTTCTTTCAGACTTAGCTGAGGTATGACAGTTGTAAGGGAGCAGTTATAACTGGAACACAGCTTGTTTAATGTTTGATGTTGGAAATATTTGACCAGACTGGAGATGTTTTTCATTATTGTCATTGTGTTTTAAGACTTGTCTGTCTTAACGCCACAGCCATGTAACAGGCATGGTAGGACATTGCACTGTCTTTTCATGAGGTATGAGACAGTATCCTCCTGCTACGGCCTGATGTGAGGGTGTGGGCAGACCCCAGTATTGGCCTGTGTGGGACCCCATAGTGGCAACTGGGTCTGTGGCCCTTGAGGATCTCCCTGATGTGAGGAGGGCAGAACTGGTCTGATGTGGGTTTAGGGACTCAACTATCACTGGCAGCATTTCCCTGTGGACAAGCTCTGTGAGTGAGCACAGAAAAAGGGATGGAGCTAGAGCAGGTTACACACAGCTATGGTAAGATCACATGTTTTTGAGGGAGCAGAGGAAGGGAGAGGGTGAGTCACACATGCACTTGGAGGGGGATGAGGAAGAGTCAGCCTGGCATATTTTTTGGCTGCTTTTAGCATAGTGCCTGAGGCCTCACTGGAGTGTTGCTGTGCCATTTGTGAATGCCAGATAAGCTAGGTGACACCTTTCACTTTTTGTCTGGTGCCAGTGGTGTCACCTGAGTGGCCCAATCCCTTACAGAATCTGAAGTGACCAGATCTATTACAACCACTCCAGCTGGCTTAGCTCACCGTTGTCCTTGCACTGGTGTGACAAACAGGCAAACAGAGGGAGAAGCTTTCACTCAGCCTGTTCTTTAGGGTTTGCCTACTCACAGTCATACAGATAGGCCAAGTTGAAGTGTACATATGACCTGCGGTACTCTACAGTTGGAGGAGGTTCACGATATTTGCCATGATGTAGCACAACATGAACCACACCAGCTGATGTCTGTGCGCAATGAGGTGGTGTCTGTCTCACAGACAGCTGCTTTCAGTCAGCTTATAAACTCTCCCTAATGGCTGAGCTGCCCTGTTAGGTTCATGCAGTGGCCCTGAACTGTCAGTCCTGGTTTCTGTAATGAACTGACA
Source organism: Dromaius novaehollandiae (assembly GCF_036370855.1). Lineage (NCBI taxonomy): Eukaryota > Metazoa > Chordata > Aves > Casuariiformes > Dromaiidae > Dromaius > Dromaius novaehollandiae. The sequence goes on along the minus strand of NC_088115.1, from coordinate 6,787,420 downwards.
CAGATCCCAGAGCTTGTGGATCAAATCTGCCATACAGTCAGCTTGATGTAACCAATAGTAAGAGCTTGCCTGGTCCTACCCTGAAGAAAAGATAGGGGAGGCATCCATATAGCAGTGTGGCATGGAGGCAAGAGTAGCATCATCTGGACTGGTGAGAACAGCAAAGTGACGTGCAGCAGCAGGCAGAGTGTTGTTGCAATGAGTACTTCAGAGAGGTTTCCTGTGCATGCAGGACGTAGCCTCTGTTTCTTGGTCTCTTGAGGTGGTCATATGCTCTGTGTGGCATGTGTAGGCACCCAGGCCTATCGAATAGGTACCAAGGTAGGGATTGGGCCAAGTTCCAGGCACTTTGGATGGTGTCAGTCCACTCTAGACAGACTTTGCCTTTCTGGAACCAGTGTTGGGACCCACTGATTCTCTCTGTTGGACCTTCTGTATGTCCAGACTCTCTCTGTCCCGGTCTGCTCAGCCTGAAGGACAGGATCATTCCCAGATTCAAAGCTTGTGTGTGTGTTATCATTCATGAAATGAGGAGAATAAGGCATTCTTGACCAGACTGCGGAAACTAAGCAGAAGTGCACAGACTCTTGCCTAGTTCCATGGGGAAATGCCAGAGTAGGAGGCTAGGCCACGGGAGCAGGACCTGCAGGCCCTTTGGGAGTTCTCTGCTTGCCCATCCTGGTCTACATCTTGGTCTCTGAGTCTATTGTGAAGATTGCCTTCCCAAGCACTACAGCTGTGCAGGAACTTGCTACCCTTGCTGGAATTGTCAGCGAAGGGAGATGGAGGGAAGGAAGGCAGGACTGAACCTCTTCAGGAAGGCTGGTCAGGGAGACCCTGAGCACACCTCCAAAGCATTACTTCCTGCATAGCAGGTCAGCTGGAGGAAACTTCAATTTCTTTAATAACTGTATCTAGAAGCATGGCTTGGACCTTTCTAAAGATAAATACAATACTCACTATCAAGACTGCATACTGATTTGTCACATCATTTTTCTTCCTCTGAAAAGACCTTGACTACAGACTAACTTCTCCTTAGGGTAGAGGCAGCAGTACTTTCCACAGGTGGCAATTAATCACACAGGCTAACTTCTGAGGTGTCAGGCATGTGACTGGGAATGGACTGGAGCTATGCTGAGCACTCAGCTAGGACTGCAGTCAGTGGAAGTTGTCCTTTAAAGCTGTAAAATCCTTATCAAGACATTCAGATTGATCACTAAAAATAGTGGCCTTAATTGACTTTTGACCTTTATTACATACCAGTAATGAAATAGTGATAATCATACATCTTCATCTTACCAGGTTGCTGTTGAAAAAAAGGTTTCAGAAGCTTTATAGATATCTATAGCTATGTGTGTGTGTGTGGGGGGGAGTGATACATACATATATAGGTATGTGTAAATTGCATACACTAGGTACACTATATACTTCTTTATAAATATATATAAAGGGTGTTTCGTACACACACACACATACACACATACACATACATGTATCTAATAACCTTGGAAAGGTTATGAAGAATTTAGTATTTCCATCCTCAAGTTTGGTTTGAATGAAGTTTAGTAAATAGAAAAATGAGGGGAAAAGTGCTGACTAGCTCTCAGTCACTGAACACTCTCTTTCATGTGCCTTGCATCAGCACTTGCATGTGCAAGCATCAGACCTGTGGAAAACAAGTGGCTGCATTGGGCTGAAGACCAGCTGTAATTCTGGCTTTTCCTAACCATAAAGCTTTAGCTTTCTTAGCCATAAGAAACTTTATTTTGTTATAAGAGGAAATGGGAAGACTGTGAGTGACTGACAAATCATTCAGGATAAAATAAATGATGATCTATTCTGAGACACGCAGCATTGTTTAGTCTAACCTGTGTTCACTAAGAAGTACAATGGCTATAAAATTGGTCTGAGTGAGTGGTGTCGCAGTGCCAGTTGGCAGATACATTGTGGGCAAGATGACTGCCCTCAGAAGAAGCCAAATGAGGAACCTATAAACAGAACCCTTTTATGAGAAAAGTGTCTATGTTGTGTTGTTTATCATAGCCTTCTGCTCTGGACTCCATCAGAACACACAGCAGGTAACACCACAGCCTCTTTCTCCAATTAACATCAGAATATGAAAGGAAGAAGATGACAGTAGACCTGGGAAGGTGGGAAAGATGAGGAAGAATGGCTTAGAGTATGGCCCAGCTCAAAATGATCATAATTGAATTTCCTTGGGTGCTTGGGAAAATTGACAAGCCCTCAGGTTCATAACAACTAGGAAAAAGGACTTGGATAGGCCCGTGGTGACACTAGTGAAGTGCCAGCTCAGTGTTCAGTGGTGCTTCGGGGTCTGTCAACTGCAGTCATCCTTCTCCCAGATGAGTATTCTCTCTGTTAGTCTTCATCTTTGTAGATATTTATTTTTTTATTTATTTAATTCCTGAAGGCATAGCAGTGCATCTTCAACAGGAATGGTGGATGATTTGGCTCCTCCAACTATCCTATTGCCAGGTGAATATGACACTTCACTGAGAGTATCTCAGTATTCAAATCCCTTCAGACTGTGGAGATACAAGTGCTCTAAGTATTAGATTATAACACAGAAGGCGGGTACTCCCACCTCTTTCGTTCTTGTTTTTCAGAAAGGTTACCATGGAATTTATGATATGTGCTGTAGTCTATGCTGTATGAAAACCTGCATTTTGAGTGATGCCAAGCTAGGCGAAGTTATTTGGATTACCTTGGAGCTCAATGCCTGCCTAGCCATCTTAGAAGATCCAGGGGAGTTTCAGGAACAGAATATAGGCACTGAAGGACTACATGAGACAACTGGTTTTGCTGCACTTGGAATGTTGTTTTCCCCATCACTTTCCTGAACAAAAACTAGCAGCAGATCTCATTTCAAAGTTAGACATCCTCAAAATTCTATTTCAAAAAGGCAGACAGGATTGAAGACATTTAACCTGAAAAAAGACCAGTTGCAAATGAGATACATAATTTAGTAGAATAATGAATGATTAGAATGGATTACTAGAAATTGTAAAAAATTCTTATTCTTTAGCTGGAACTTTTGAGTTAAAAATCTAGTGTCTTCCTAAAGGACAGGTTATGAAGATTGACTACATTCAGTTGCACAGAAATAACAATTTTCTCCCTTGAGGAACTCCCAGGTGAAATCCTATGGTGACAATGAAACAGGCCTGATTAAACCGCTTAAACATTGGCCCAAACACTTTGAAAATATCTGAGGAAAGATTTTTGATTTAACTAATTTAAGTAAGGAGGAAAAAATGTAAATGTTAATAAGAATTCAGGATAATGATGAAAATACAGCAGTTACTTCTCATTATTTCTATTGAAAGATCTCTACAATTTTTATTATTTAGACATTAATTATCTAGAGATTGATGAAGAACTAAACAGTAATTACAAATCAAAGTGATAGAATTTCACATTTTGTGCAATTTCTCATTCACTTTGCACTACTGGAGGCGTTTACTCTTCACTTTCGGTCTTCTTGCCAATTTCCCGGCTTTTTGCTCGGAGCTTGTTGACCTGTGACTCTGCAATGTCAGCCCGCTCCTCGGCTTCCTCCAGCTCATGCTGGATCTTGCGAAACTTTGTGAGATTGGCATTGGAAAGCTCCTCCTGGGGATAGGAAGAGATTCATGAAAACCAAAAAGCTGTATCAGTTCCAGTTTTCCTACACTGGGTTGATGTACATGAGATTTAAAAATGGAACGTGAAGATCCAGAATGCCACTTATCATGCTCAGTGTATCTGGAAACTAAATGAAGATGATCAAATCTTTGCTGGTTTCTACTTTAGAAGGATCATTAAAACTAATTTTAAATAGGTTTTTGAATGTTTTTGAATAATTTGTTCTTACTGTAACACTACACTGGACATGCTGTGGTATTTTGTCTTTGCATAGTGAAAAAAAATCAAAGAGTGCAGGTTAGCAGGTACTCCTCTCCAATACTTCTACAGGGAATCCAAACAAATACATTAAATAGATGCCAAGTGTTTAGATGTTTAACAATACATGACAGAAATCCTCTCCTGAGTATGAAGTGCTGAAGCTCTTTAAAAATATTCAATAATTATATATAATTACAGTTATTTCCATTAAATCACTTCCTAGTTATTTACTCTCATAAAATTGTTTTACAACATTTGAAGGCAATGCTCTTTCTCTAAGAGTAAAATAGATATGAAATAAAGGAAGTGAAAGAAAGGAAGGAGACACCAGCTCCCACAGATGTTCTGAGCCTTCCCTACTTGATTCAACAATGGTTGGAGAAAATGTATTCTCTGCGTCACTGAGCTGTTCTGTAAAGCATAGTCAGAAGATGACAAAAAAGTCAAGGGTTCGAACAGAGCTGGGCAGAGGAAAACACCAACACAGAATTCCACCCCTGCCAGAAGAAGTCTGACCTGGCTCACAGCAATACTTACAGCCTCCTCAGCTTGTCTCTTGTAGGATTTCACTTTCATTTGCAGCTTGTCCACCAGGTCCTGGAGCCTAAGAACATTCTTCCTGTCTTCCTCAGACTAAAGAGAACGACAAGCAAGAGAAACACTTCTTTGCCCTTCCTCTTTAAATACCCTGTACATGAAATAGAGAGAGTAACATTCCTTGTAGGGTATTGATGCCCAGTAGAACAGAGGTGATAAGTTTGATCCTTTAACATGACAGGAAAAGCAATTTCTTCTTATGTTCTCTGATTCCTCACTGTCAACTTGCTAACTGTGTAACTGACTGAGAAGGACAGAAAAAAATCCCTAAGCCCGGGGCTACATTTTCGCTTTCTGTGTGAAGGGCCTCAGTACGATGAGGATTCCTGCCTTACCTGGTAGGTCAGCTCCTTCACCCTCCTCTCGTATTTGCGCACACCCTTCACGGCTTCAGCGCTGCGCTTCTGCTCAGCATCAACCTCCCCTTCCAGCTCCCGCACCTGCAAGGAGAAGCCCATCCTTGGAGCTTTTCTGTGGCTCCCCATGGGACGTGCTCCCTGATGCACAAATACCAGCCCTACGCACCCTGGCCTCCAGCTTCTGGATTTGCTTCTTGCCTCCTTTCAGTGCCAGCTGCTCAGCCTCATCCAGGCGGTGCTGCAAGTCCTTCACCGTCTGCTCCAGGTTCTTCTTCATCCTCTCCAGGTGGGCGCTGGTGTCCTGCTCCTTCTTCAGCTCTTCTGCCATCATGGCCGCCTGGAGAGCAAAGGAACAGGTGCCAGTTTGGGGCAGGAGACATGTTGGGGCAGAATCCATCCACCACCATCCATGAAAGGAGCCCCCAGCTCACATCTGTGATGGCCTTCTTGGCCTTCTCTTCAGCATTGCGGGCTTCCTGGATTGTCTCCTCCATTTCACTCTGAATTTGGGAAATATCCAATTCCAGCTTCTTCTTGGTGTTGATCAAACTGGTGTTCTGTGCAAAGAGCATCACATCTTTGTGTTTGTTAGTTCATAATGTCAAATTAAGAATGTTACACAAATTTGAGTTATTTCAGATATAATTCTGTGAAAAATCCATACCACGAATTTTTCTGTAAATTTTATTATCATTGGGTAGCAATACTTTATTTCTCCAACAATTAATGCCATTAATCTGAGAGGGAGTACTTTTCCCTTAAGCTATGACAAATCTCATCAACAGAGACTGGCTAAGGAAAGGAATAAAAATAGTGAGGGCAATTAGAGAAATGCTTTCTGTTTAGCGTAAAGAAGGAAGGACTAATTCACACTTACTATACTGAAAAAAGTTTGTAATATAGATGGGATGGATTGCTTCCAGAATGTTTTTGTTAGGTGAAACCACACACTTTCCATAGATCTAGACACTTGACTGTTAGGTGACTGTTATGACATGTAGCCACTTCAGATTCAGGAATTCATCTCCACTCTCTTGAGCACATTTTTAAAGGAAGCACATTTTTAAAGGAATATGAGACTTCTCTGACGCTATATCTGCAATGACAAAGGAATGAATGCTGCTGTACTTTCAGAGTTTTAGTCCCTGACTGCTCAGATTGCAGACTATTTGGGGGATGCCACTAATCAAATCTGGTCCTGCGACTAAGTGTCGAGTAAGCTGGAGATTAAGCTAGGATGCAAAGATGGTAGAAGCCTGAGTTGTGTCCAGTACAACCTGGGAACATAGGCAGCACATACACCCAGACCTGGGAGTTCAAAAGCACCCCTATGTTTGCTAGTTTGGATGCTCACCAACCTTCATCATCATCATACTGCTGAAATTCAGCACAGAATTAGGATACCAAAATTTTCAACAAATATCTCTTTTAGTATCATGATGTTTACTTCAGAAAATGTTAATCTTGTCTTCCAAGCCGAGCCTCTAGCACTGACTGGAGTAAACCGTATAGAATGTTCTCCTACTAACCAGTACTGACATTTCTCACCAAGCCACCTCACCTGGGTATGAAGGAGCTGCACACGCTCACTTGCATCCAGCAGCTCCTGCTCAGCCACCTTTCTTCCCCTCTCTGTCTGTTCCAGGGCTGCCCGTAGCTCCTCAATTTCAGCCTGCATAATATTTGCTCTGCGCTCCGCCATGGCCACCTGCTCCTTCAGGTCCTCCTGTGTCCTGAGAGCATCGTCCAAGTGTATCTGGGTATCCTGCAGAGCAAGTGAGAGAAATTATAAGCTGGCTCAGAGCCCTTTGGCAATGAAAATGTCGGCTAAGCCATTTCTCCACGTGCATCTTTTGTTCAATGGACCTTGAGCACTGCCTGTGTGTTTCTTAGATTCTTTTGTGCCTCTGCTGCCTGACGGTTGGCATGGCTCAGCTGGATCTCTATTTCATTCAGGTCTCCCTCCATCTTCTTCTTCAGCCTCAGGGCATCATTCCTGCTCCTGATCTCAGCATCCAGGGTGCTCTGCATGGACTCCACAACTCGGAGATGGTTTCTCTTCAGCTGGTCGATTTCCTCATCTTTCTCTGCTGTCTTCCGGTCAACTTCAGACTTGACCTGATTCAACTCAAGTTGGATGCGAACAATCTTCCCCTCTTCATGTTCCAGGGAGGCCTGAACAAGAATGAATGAGAACTCAGTATTTGTTACATGACAAATGTTGAACATTAAACTTTAAATATCATAGCAATTGAGACAGTAATCTTCATTACAGCAAGTAGAGAGGAATGTCATATTTCAGATAATATCTTTACACTTTCCTACACAATCTCTTTTCCTTTTGTCTGTGGGAATAATTTCACAGTGTTTATAATGAGATACATGTCCAAGACTTTTAAGAGATCAATAAATAATGCCGTGTACCTCAGCTTCCTCCAGAGCAGCCTGGATTTCAGATTTCTCCTGCTCAATCTGCTTCTTCACTTTCTCCAGCTCATGAATGGCCTTTCCTCCCTCCGCAATCTGCTCCGTGAGGTCAGCAATCTCCTCTGTAGGGACAGAGACAAGTGGCAGGGTCAGGCACTGAGCAGGAGGGGAAAGGCCCTGCCACAGGAAGGTGACACGCACCCTCGCAGTACTGCGGGCACAGAGCCATTTGGTGTGGTGGATCGAGAAGTTTGCAAGAAAGCCCTGTGAGGAGCAGAGCGCCCGGGACTTACGCTGCAAGTTCTTGTTCTCCCGCTTCAGCGTTTCCAGGTGGTCCAAGGACTCCTCATAGGCATTCTTCATCTTAAACAGCTCTGTGCTGAGAGAGCGAGACTCCTTCTGGGAGGCTTCCAGCTCAGCCTGCGTTTCCTCATACTTCTGCTTCCACTCTGCCAGGATCTGAAGAGCAAGAGGGCCTGAGTATGGGCGTGGCAGTCACGAGGGGATGCTCTGTCCCCAGACCACGAGGCTGGAGGCCAGGTTACCTTGTCGAAATTCTTCTGCTTCTTGTCCAGAGCTGCGCAAGCAGCATTTGATCTTTCCACGTCAATCATCAGGTCCTCCACTTCATTCTGCAGCCGCTGCTTTGTCTTTTCCAGGGAAGCACATTTGGAGTTCACAGCTTCGACGTGTTCCTCCGCTTCCTGCAGACGCTGTGCCAGCTTCTTCCTGGGAGGTGGCAAGCACAGCTCCCGGTGAGGAAGCGTAGGGGAGCCTGTGGTGTGCAGCTGGTGTGTTTTTCACAGCAGGACGCTTGGCCACTTGGCAGTGTGAGATCCCCATTCACACACAGCGCAGGACCTCTCCCAGCCAGTCATCATATTCCCAGGTCTGATTCCCAGGAGGCTCTAGCAATGCCTCTGCCCTCTGCGCACACCCTACATGGCCTCTCTCTGCCATCCTCTGTCTCATGGGCTTTGTTGCTTTTGCCAGCCCACATCGTCTGTGAGATATGTTTTCCCTCTTCCTGCCACCCCACCCCAAAGCACAGCATTGGCTTCTTCCTGACCATATCTCAGTAGTCTCTTCCGCCTTCCCCATTAGGCTCTGTTAGCCTTCCCCATCTTCCCCACATACTTGGCCTCCTCCAGTTCCTCCGTGCGCTGAATGGCGTCCGTCTCGTATTTGGTTCTCCACTGGGCCACTTCACTGTTGGCCTTGGACAGGGAGCGCTGCAGCTCACCCTTGGCTTCCTGCTCCTCTTCGTATTGCTCCCGGAGCAAGTCACAGTCATGGCGTGCAGATTGCAAGGCGTGGGCCAGGGCGTTCTTGGCCTGGGGGGACAATGGGATTGAGACAAGGAGCAGCTGTATCCTGGGAAATCCCCTGACTGAAATGTTATGAGGCACTGGATTATTCTCCTCTGGGAATGACGACAGCCCACTGGATGAGAAAGGAAGAGCTGGGAACTTGCAAAAGAATTAATGGATAGACTGGAGGGAAGAGGGAGCAAAGCCACCACGAGGAGGCTTGCACTGGATTACCTAAGTGGGCCTTTTCCTCCCTCTCCTTGTGGTGGTTCTGGAATGCCATATTTCAGTGGCTGAGGCATCACTTAGGCAGGAGGAATAGTGCCCCAAGGACAGATTTTGGAAAGCATCCTCACCTTTATTTCTTCCTCTAAATGCCTCTTGAGTTCCTCAATCTGTTGGGTGAATGCCTGCTTGCCTCTTGACAGCTGAGAAATCAGAGCATCTTTCTCCTCCACCTGGCGCGAATATTCACCTGAAAAGGTCCAAATAAGTAAGAGAACCTCTATATCACTGATTTAAAGGTGATAACCTTAGTAACAAAATGCCCACGAGAAGTATTTTAATTTTTTTTCGTTTACTGTATCTTAGTCAGTGATACCCATTGATACCCTCTAAGTATGCTGGAGAATTTCATCTTAGAGGCAGGGAATGACAAATATCATGCCACTTTTTTTGATATCTGAGCAATCATACTGCAAGTTTGCACGAAGTTCAGTGGTTTCCTGAAACATCAAGGTTACAGCATGAGTACCACATGGTGCATGTGCCTAGGTATTGCATTTCATAGAATCACAAGACTGTTGAGGTTGAAAGTCACCTCTGGAGATCATCTAGTCCAACCTCCTTATTCAAAGCTGGGTCAGCTAGAGGAGGTTGCCCAGGACTGTGTCCAGTTGTGTTTTGAATATCACCAAGGACACGGATTCAACAGCCTCTTTGGGCTACCTGTTCCAGTGTTTGACCACCCTTACAGTAATTTTTTTTTTCTTATGTTTAAATGGGATTTCCTATATTTCAGTTTGTGCCCATTGCCTCTTGTCCTGTCAGTGGATACTACTGAGAAGAGTTTGGCTCTATCTTCTTTACTCCCTCCCATCATGTATTTATACACATTGATAAGGTACCCCCTGGGTCTTCTTTTTTCTAGCCTAAACAATCCCAGGTCTCTCAGTTGGGATTAGAATAGATGCTCCAACCTCTTCTTCATCTTTGTGGCCCTGTGCTGTGCTCACTCCGGTAGACCTATGTCTCTTTTGTAGTGGGGCACTCAAAATTGGATACAGCACTCCAGCTGCTGGTGGTCTCACCAGCAGTGAGTAGAGGGGAAGGATAACCTTCCTCAGCCTGCTGTTAACACTCTTCCAAATGCAGTCCAAAATGCTCTTGGCTTTTTTGCTGCGAGGGCACACTTCTGGCTCATGTTCAACTTGTATTCCAGGACCCCCAGGTCTTTTTGACTCCTTTTTGATCCCAGGTCTTTTTTAGCTCCATGTCATTTAAATTGTTCTCTTGAAAAACATAAATATCTTACCAGCCTCTGTTTGTAGCCGTGCTCTCTGAGCACTCATGTCATTAATTGTGCACTGGTGCTCCTCCTCCTTTGCCTTAATCTCACTTAGCTGATCTTCCAGAGTGCGACACATCTTCTCCAGGTTGGCCTATGTGCATAAAGAATAGAATGAAAAATGCTAAATGATTGGTTGTTCAATACTTAGAGGTACTAAGAATGAGAAAAAAATAAAAAGCCAATGATTTAGGAATATGCAAGTCAAATGTCTCAGAAGACTGATGTGTCTTACTATAAAATTTCAATCCCTAATTTTTATATTTGCATAATTAAGTAGTGTTCACACCTAGTTTTTGAAATAGAGAAAATGGATGCTGGCATGCTGTATCATGGGGAACTTTTTAAAATTTCTGTTTGGCACTTACTGATTATACCATTAAAGTATTTAAAGGAGGAAAAGAACAATAGGAAGGAAGAAGGAAAGGGTAGAACTGAAGTAATTTCTATTTTAGAAGAAACTGAAAAACTGATAACTTCAGTATGTTTCATTATCATATAATATTCTGAACCAAACAATGCAAGCTCTATTAGTTCCGTAGGCTAGGTTCTTCAGGTATAGCTTTCACCAAACACACCCACATAGTATTGTACTAACACTGAAACAGGAAAAAACATTGGAAAGTGTAACTCTTTATTTTAAAATGTGATTAATTTAAATATATTAAAATATGAATACTTCATGAAGTTCAAATTGCTCTGAAGAAATATTGCAGTACCTTAGCTTTGGAGACTGACTCCATGTTACTGGCCAAGTCATCAATCTCCATCTTCAGCTCACTCTTCTCCTTCTCCAGCTTCTGCTTGACGCGCTGAAGGTTGTCTATTTGCTCCCCAAGCTCGGCTGTGCTGTCCGCATGCTTCTTCCGCAGGGCAGCAGCTGTGGCTTCATGCTGCAGAGTGGCCTCTTCGAGGTCCCGCCGCATCTTCTGAAATTCTGCCTCGCGCTTCTTGTTCATCTCGATCTGAGCTGCCGTAGCCCCCCCGGCTTCTTCCAGGCGCTCACTGATCTCCTCTAGCTCCCTGGAGAGGTCTGCTCTTTGCTTCTCTGCTTTGGCCCGAGAGGCACGTTCTGCCTCAATTTCCTCCTCCAGTTCCTCAATACGGGCCTGGGGAACATTAGGCACTGTTCACACCCATGCCCTGCTCCTACCTGACCTCTGTTGGTGTGAGAGAGGGGAAGGAACAAAAACTTGCCTGCAGCTCCTTGATCTTCTTCTGGGATTGCATGCCCAGGGCTTGCTCGTCCTCAATTTTGCTCTGGATTTGGCTGATTTCAAAGTCTTTCCTTTGCACAAAGCAAACTGTGTTAGTGCCCAAACAAAAACAAGGGTGAACCTGCACAACACAAAGGTGCCCCACAACCACACTTACTTCTTCAGTTTCTCATCCAGCTGCTGCTTATCATTTTCCAAGTCCATTGTAGATTCATGGGCCAGCTTCAAGTCTCCCTCGAGTTTCCTCTTGGCTCTCTCAAGGTCCATGCGCAGTTTCTTCTCTTGCTCCAGGGACCCTTCAAGCTAAACAGAACAAGATCATGAGTGCTCTGCCAGCCAGGTCTACCTGAATAACTGTCCTGTTCTTGCTGACTGTGTGTGTGTGTGCTTACATCGTCCACTTGCTGCTCCAGCTTGGTTTTAGCTTTGGTCAGCGTATTGACTTTGTCCTCTTCTGCCTGCAGGTCATCCAGGGTCTGCTGGTGGGCCTCTTGGAGGGCTTTCTTCTCTTTTGTCAGCTTGGCAATGGTCTCATCCAGGGCTGCCATCTCCTCAGTGAGGTTTTTGACCTGTGAGAAGAAGGGAGCAGGTGGTAGTTAAAGGAAGTAGCTACAAAGGTGCTGTACCAGCACAGCATTGATTTGTGGAGTGTGAGTGACAAGTTCTCTGTTGTACCTTGTTCTCAGTGGCATGCTTTTCCTTCTCCACCTTAGCCAGCGTTAATTCCAGGTCATCAATATCTTTCTTCAGCTCTGAGCATTCGTCCTCCAGTTTCCTCTTCTTGGCTGTCAGCTCAGCGTTCATCTCTTCTTCATCTTCTGCTCTCTCTGTCAGCTCCTTGATTTTAGCCTCGAGCTGGATTTTGGTTTTGATCAGCTGGTCACATCTTTCCTCAGCATCAGCCAAACCATCAGCTTCCTACACAAGATACATTTAATAGAATGCTTTACATAATTCTGTTCTTCTTATGTCTTGCTCATAATTATTTTTCCTCCTGATTGTCAAAGAAGGAATTACTGTTTTCAAGGTAGCTTTCCAATGACACTTTTAGTTAAAACTAATCACAGGAGTATCTACTTGTTTTGGAATGTCTCTAGCCCTGAAGTTGAAGGTATTTATATTTTTAAGCATCACACTGTAAATGTAGACTCTGAGCAGTTTTGTGTTTTTAAGCTTTTTTGCTGTTCATGCAACTCAAGAATAACTTTACTTTGAAGATAGTGCCTGAAAATAGACATGGCAGTATATGCCTTGTATTTTTTCATCTTTTTATTAATGCTGGATTTCACTGGACTGTAGACTGGCATAGAAGTTATTGGGAGTCCATGTAAACAGATTTTTTAACAACCAAAGTCTAAAACCTGAGAGCTATATATTCCAATATTCTACAGAGAAATGCTTATTGCAACTATCACAACATGATCTACTGAGCATGAACTCATCTTTAATGAAAGTCTTTAGTTTATACCCCAGTGTGTTGCATTAAGATCCTGCCTCAAAGGCAGCCATTGACCAGGCAGCTATATAGCCTTTGCGGTGAATAAAAACAGTTTGGAAAGACTGGTGTTTTGCCAGTGCATTATCAATTGCCTGAATTTACAGACATCCTAAGATGCAAACTTTGAAATTGGAGAACTAACCATTATTCTCCACGTACTGCTAGTTCTTTTCCATATGGTTTTAGCAAAGAGCAGATTTACCATCCTGGTCAAAAGACTTTGTATGGCTGAGCAATCAGCTGGTTTCAAGTTCATCTTATCTGCCTTTAGGTATCTGCCTTGTAACTATCTACAACCAAACAAATCACTTTAGGCTGTCTTCTTGATCAGTGAAAGATGTGTTTTTAAAGTACAGTCCATTTGACCTTAAAAAATGTCTTTTTTTTGAAAGAATTTTATCATATTTTCAAAGGTCATGTTTCTTTTTGCTGAATATGAGAAGAACCTAAGGTTACTAACTCAGATAGAGACATTTGTATTACAGAGATCAAAAGCAGGTCAGATAAATCCTAATCCTTACTAGTGAGGATAGTTCTAAGGGGATCCTTGTTGCCCCCATTTTATCTCCAGGAGAAAAGAAGATGCCTCCACTTTCATCACTGTTTTTCCCTAGAAATGCTAGAGAACTGCTTTCCACTCTCAGCCCCTCTTACTCCACATGAATTTATATGTGATTCTCCAAATCAAAGTGTTAATAGGACTGCCAGACTATGTCCACTGATCAGATGATAATATATCCAAATTATACAGTAAATAAGATTGTATAAAGATATCATGATTACTACTGTAAGTTGCCATGTATAATTAAAAATATAATACTGCAAGCTATACAATTTACCAATTGGAAATTGATTGCTCACCCTTGATTTAAAAGCATAAGGGATTAGCTGTTAAAACAGCTGTTTGCTGTTTGCAGATTTGTTTATATTTATACATTTCACCTTGGCTTTTCGGTGTGGTTTTCTTTTGTATTTTCTAAATTATATATGTGGTGTTTAAATAAATACTCTTTTGGGATAAGATGTCTCTTACTGGGACACTTGGGATTATTTCACACAGGGCATAATGAGTCAAAAACATTAGCAATGCTTACAGCCTGCACTTGGAGCTGCAGGTCATTCTTCTCCTGCAGGAGGGACACCATTTTCTCCTCCAGCTCCTTCCTCTTTGCCTCAGACTTTGCAAGCTCTTCCTTGGTTTTCTCAAACTCTTCCTTCATGTTGGCCATTTCCTTCTCTGATTCTGCACTCTTCAGCAAGGGCTTGATCTTGAAGAACAACTTCATCCAGGGCCAATGCTTGACGTTCATGAATGAACGAACATTGTACTGGATGCAAAAGATGGATTCCCTGAAACATTAAAACATATGCCTAACTATATATATGAATATATATATACAGTTCTATATATGTAATGGTTGTACATAGTTGAACATATATACGTGTGTGTGTGTATATGTGTGCGTGTGTACGCAGTTATGTGATTTTTTTCAAAGATAAGTTCAAATGTCAGGTTCTATAAATGTTATCAATTTCTAAACAGAATTTCATTATCCAGGTAGCCCCAGGAGATGAAATGGGCTCACTCATATAATAAATACTAAGTAAAAACTAAGCATTATTGAGTCAACACCTAATCAGTTCTAAGAAAGCTTAAGGGAAGTCAACATATATTTTCAGTCTTCTCAGTATGCGCATATCAAACTCTTTGAGATTCACTCCTACACTAAATTTTCACCACTTTCATACATTGTCTACAGAAACATGCTTTATCAGGCAAGTACAGACAGTACAATGAAGGTTCCTTCAAAGAATGCAGGTTAGCTGATACAGAGCTAATGAATTCACATGGTGGATGTAGTAGCTCAGGTCTGAAAAGTGGTCCAGCTGTGTTAGCAAAGCACAGTGCTTGAGAATACAAGCCCATCTCCCAGAAAGGGTGATAAGCTCAATACAGCATGGTGTTTCAAAACTTATTAAGAAATCTCTCAACCAAACTCCCTAGTGTGGCATAGGGATGGTTTCATCTCACTTTTATGGCTTAAGAAAGGGAACACCTCCAGAAGGTGATTTGGTCTATTTCATGACTGTTATCCAAGAGAAGAGGATATACTTTGGTTTTAGAAGTGTGCATTTCTCCCCTTTAAGGGTAATCTAAAATAATTAAGACTAGGTATCTGATTTTTGGATATATTGTTATAGATATAAGTTGAAGATTGCCATCTTTTTTCCTAAAACAGGGTTTTATACTCCTTCTTCTAGTGCCAGTTTATACTGGTAAACTGAATTAATGAGAAATAAATGGAAGTTCAGTGAGAAGCAGCTCATCTTCACTTTTGTTCATGTCTTTGGTGTGTGATGAGGATTGGCTCAACAGGCCAAATACTGTAAATATCAACCTTCTCTCCATCATTTTCTTGAACTCCACTCTCATCAGGTACCCCCGACAAATGGCTTGTGTGCGAGTGATGAGCTGTGCCAGCTTGTCATCTCTCATCTCCTCCAGGAGTCCCAGCAGCCCAGCTTTGAAGAACACCTTGAGAAAGGGAATATTGCAGCACATCACTGTCAGGTGGTGCAAAGCACAGACACACAGCATGTGAGTCAAGGAATATTTGTACCTTGGTATGACCAAATTTGTACTGGGTGTGGTCCACATCAATGGAGCCAAGGAGCTTCTCAGAAGCCTTCTTGCTGTCAATGAACTGTCCCTCTGGGATAGCACTTGCATTAAGCACCTTGTACCTGTGGGAGGAGGTAGAATATGAAGATCTGATTTCTGAAAGCTCAGTCAAACCTGCAGCCAGCTGATGCCATTGTTGACATTCTCTGCAGAAGGATCAAGAGTTGAAAAGGTGCATAGCCTGAACTCTTTCCCATTGTTTAGAAATGACATTTTAATGGGTAAACATGTTTTTAGGAAATACCTTCCACTTTCCTTAGTTCAGCAGTTCTTGACACAGAATAGAGACTGATCTCCAGCGATAACAGCTGATATATTTTGCACAGCCTGTTAGCTAATGTCTTATCTCCAAATGAGAACTCTATGAGCAAGAACAAAATGTGGGAATGAGAAGCAATTCTTCATCCGAAATAGTGGCAGGGTATAGCACTGGCGTATTTTTCAGCTGATTTTGATAATACCACATATCAGAATAAACAAATTTCATGATTCCCACTTTCTAGTCCCTCTCATGATGGTAAATCCTCCATTGTGGTCTAGATTCTTTCTCCACAGTGCTGGAAACTAAAATTAGAAGCTTAGACCTCCCAGCCTTCCCAGTAGAGGAGACTTGACTTAGACGTCTTTAATTCCAGAGGCAGAAGCACCACTGACTGAGTTCTGTGATAAGCACAGGGTTACGAAATCTCCTGACATGATTGCCTCTTCCCACTTTTCCTTCCCCTTTTCAACCAGTAGATGAGGAAACTAGAACCTTTGGTTTTATTTGGTTTTCCAGCATTTTAGCCTGAAGTCTCTTTTAGTTTCTCTCTTTGTATTTCAGTGCTGATGGCTGCAAGTCATCTAACTTTGCTATCCGAAAGTTAACTAATTTTAAGCTAGTCAACTGTATTTCAGGATAGTTAATTAAAAGGTGATTTGTCCCATACTAAAAGATGAATCAAGGACAAGAATAATTTATTGCCCTCTGAAAATGCCTGTTCTTCTTGTTAGCTAGAGAAAGAAAGTGGAAGACTAACCTGAACAACTGACTTTTCTTATATCTAAGGACAAGTACAATAAACCCCTCCCATAGCTTCCACAATAATTAAAGTCATTAGGAAATGCAAATTATTCAGCAAGGTTATGATGGAGGGTGGAAAAGTGGAGTCTGACCTTTGTTTAAAGTCTGCATAGAGGATTCTGCTGGGAAATCCTTTCCTGCAAATTCTGATCCCTTCCAGCACACCGTTACACCGCAGCTGGTGCAGCACCAGTTCATGCTCCATGGCCCCTAGTGAATGACACCATGAATTGGTACTTCATTGTACTGCATAGAGAAGAACAGATTCATCACAGTAAGAGATCTTTGAGCTTGAACATCTTCTTACCAGGTGTTTTTGTTTCATTGGGAATGAGGCATCGCACAAAATGGGGGTGTGTACTTCGCAGATTGCTCATCAGCTTGTTTAAATTTTCCTGTAAGAGCAAGAGCAAAGATTTGTGTTTAAAAATTATACTTCTGCAATCTCATTATTAGATGGAGTAAAACCACTGCAATAAGATTATGATACAGTAACAGACTTCTGGCCAGTTCTGATATTCAGATAAAGTAATACTTCAAATGATTCAATGGGAATCCATCTTTATTAAGAAGCACAACTCCTTACCCTTTCTGTTACACAACAGTTTTGTGTATTAGATCAAGCTGAATTGATCGCCTGGAACCAAATTTTCTTCCCCCCCCCCCCAATAAATTTATATACAATATATATAAATTTAATACAATTTATAAAGATTAGTCCACGGTACCCGGAAAAGAGCTGACACAGTCTGGAAAGAAGAACCCTTCTTCTTGCCACCCTTCTTGCCACTGCCACCGCTCTCTAAACAATAATAATTTTTAAAAAAGAAATGAAAAACAAAAATATGCAGTTAGGATTTGAAGAACTTTATGTATTCATCTTATAAAATAAAAATATAATAATAAGATAAAAATTTGTAAATGCCTGCAGTGTTTACAGTTACCAGGGGAGATTTGTTTTTTCAGACAAAATCTAATGACTTCAAGCTGAAATTAAGAAAATGAAAACAGGAAATAAAATGCAACTTTTTCACACTGAAGATAATTAAGGAATTAAATAACTTAACTAAAAAGTGAAGCAAATGCATCAACATCAGAATCTTTATATATTGTTAGACCTAAGGGTATGCCTAAATTTAGCAGCATGTTGCTGGGTTCAGTAGCCTTTCCTTGCGTATTTAATAGGAAAGCCCCTCACTGTAGAAATCATTTGGTGACATTAGGTAGCCTGTGTTAATATTGTAGTCCAGTCTGAAAACCTATTAGACTGGGTGACTGAGTGTCAAAAAGTAGACAGGGTTCTGGGCTCACACACATTTCATCATGTATATTCAGAAACTTTTTCTGTATAAAAAGCATGTTTCCGATATGTTTGTAAATCACTATGGTTAAAGTAATACTATCAAAATTGATTTTTGAAAATATACATCTTACAGTTTAAAATATGATTGCAATAATTTTTTGCTGTACATTATAGTAGAACTGATTTCAAAGAAATCACCTGCTTCTGCCCCGCCAACAGAGGCAAAAAGTAAGGCAAGTGTCTTCAGAGATGATTTCTGGTACAGCCCCACAACAGTTTCATTCAGGGGGTCCTTGTTCTTCTCAAGCCAACCAGTGATGTTGTAGTCCACTGTGCCAGCATAGTGCACCAGGGAGAAATGGGCCTCAACTTTGCCTTTGCCGGGCTTGGGCTTCTGGAAATTATTAGACTTGCCCAGATGCTGGTCATAGAGCTTGTTCTTGAAAGAGGTGTCAGTTGCCTTGGGGAACATGCACTCCTCTTCCAGGATGGAGAAGATGCCCATAGGCTGGAAGAAATAGCAGCACAGAAAGAAAAAAAAATGAGGAAATGAGGGGGAAAGATAATACATATTTGAGAAAGATAGGGAAGATAAATAAAAACGCTACCAAAAAAACACAGAAAGGACATTTTGTTAGTGAATATGCCATCAGTTATATGAAACTAAGCTCATGCATCAGTTTCAAGTTTTTAATGTAATAAAGATACAACATGTAGATATTTGTTGTGTATGGGCTAGTTGAAGCTGGAAAATAAAATGAATGAAATCAGCGGCATTTAGATGTAAGGAAGAAACAATTTACAGTTCTGAAATGCTACTTTTTGGAAACATGATAGAACAATTCTTTAAACGTCATTAAATCAGAAGTTGCTCAGTGCAATGACTCACTCAGCATCCGTTAATAAAACCCATGCATTTCAGTATGAACTTTAACATAGATTTATTATTGGGACTAGGACTGAGATTTTTGCCCCATGAATCAAATGCATTCTGTAGAATTGCATAGGCAGTGATATAAGTCAAAGGGCTAACCACCACCTCAGAAGGGACACATGAAAATGTACATGAGCTGTTCAGAGGCCAAAAAAATCATGCAGTGTGCTGCATCAGGTAGTTAGTGCCACACATTCGAATGGTCAAATTTTGAGTATAGAAAAAATCCTTTCAAAACTAAAGAATTATGAAGTGTATAGGGCCCAAGAACCTTCTCAATGAGCTCAATGCAGGCAGCCAGGTCCATCCCAAAGTCAATGAACTCCCAATCAATTCCTTCCTTCTTGTACTCCTCTTGCTCCAGCACAAACATGTGGTGGTTGAAAAACTGTTGCAGTTTCTCATTGGTGAAGTTGATGCACAGCTGCTCCAGGCTGTTGAACTGCAGAATACAAAGAAATGTACTTACCTGCAAAGTTCTGTTCCATGGACACTTTCCATCTTCTAGTTGATTTTACTTTCAACTCTTTCAGGGCTCAGTGATTGAAATCCTGAATTTCTACTCATGGGACTGGCCAGGTGACTGGGGTATTCCATCCTCTAATATAGCTACACTTTCAGACCAAGACTTACCAACATATTTTTAAACTCTGAAACAGCTGCAGAGCTTAGACCAAGAGGTTAGTCATGACAGTTGGTCTGCTTGGATTTGCCTGCACTGCCAATCTAGCCCCAAACACTCAGACAGAATCTGACCTCAGCATTAATGAAATCTTCCTTCAAGATGACAAATTTTTATTTCCTCAATATCAGTTTTTTTACACACTAGTTGTTAAACATTCTGATATGACTTTTTAATGAAATTTTAATTTCTGCATGCCCCAACAGAAGTCTGTAAAATCTGCCACCCTCATGGCTTAATAAATGCTATGAGAACCAAAAGAAGCAGTGCCATTCCTACAGGATTGTCAGGATTATCCAGTAAATAATAAGATCCATAATGATAAAAATAAATATTTCAGTTTCTTAGTGCCCCTTTGAAAAAACTTGTATGAAGACCCTGCTCTTACATCAAAGATTTCAAATCCAGCGATGTCCAGAACACCAATGAAGTACTGTCTAGGCTGCTTGGTATCCAGCTGTTGGTTGATACGAACAACCATCCACAAGAACATCTTCTCAAAGACAGATTTTGCCAGGGCACCCACTGAATTGTATACCTAAACCAAAGGGAATAGTTATCATACAGAGCAAAAGAGGCAGTACAAAGGGTTTAATTCAAGCTATGTGTTTTCCATCATCACTTATTTCTTACCTGCTGCACAGTTTGACCTTTGGTCACATATTCATTCCCAACCTTGACTCGGGGGTAGCACAGGGCTTTGAGCAGGTCAGCTGAATTCAGACCCATCAAGTAGGCAGCCTTGTCAGCAACTGAACTCACAAACACACAGCAGGATCAAGTGTTAGCTCGCCAGTAGAAATATCTTGCAGTAATTCAGACTATTTCTCTAGAAGCCACATATGCTTTAAGTCAGATACTAATAAATTTTTGTACTTTTTCTTGATTTACTGATTTTTTTCATTTGATTTTGAGATTTGTAAATGTAGCAATTCTTCCAAAATATCCTTAAAAGGAGCGTGCAAATTTTGAAAAAGAAACAAGTGGCTAAACAGACAAAATGAAACTCTGGTTTCATTTGCCATTACCATGTCTCTTTGCCAAGTCACAATTTCTGAACAGACAGAAAAGGAAAATTGTTGGTAGCAAAATACACTGTGCTGATTGAAGTCACTGAAACTCTACTGTCATTGGAGAGAAAGGAAGATTATTATGACAAAAGTATGAACAGGTTATTTCATATCACTTTCACACTAGGACCATGTTCTCCTTATAGATAAAGTTCACAGAAGTAGGAGCCATGCACAGGACAGAAATACACTTTATAAAATGTGGGGAAGGGGAAGGGGAAAGGAAAGGGGAAGGGGAAGGGAGATGAGAGAGGGAAGGGGAGGGGAGGGAGGAATAGCTGACGGGAATCTCTAGTATCGAGTAAGTACAACTGCTACACTACTGTTTACACTCGCTTCCCATTTTGACACCTGTCTCTTCTTATAGCAAAGATGATGGAGAGCAGATGATAGAGAGTACTGTTTACAAAGCCCTTTTATGTGAGAGGACCAAATCTCATTAAAAGATATGTATATACAGATGCTGATTTTGAGGTGCTTCTACTAGCTGTGTCTATGTATATTTATTGCTAGAGAGAGCAAGGAATGAAACAAGGACAGAATTGGAACTTCTGCTTTGTTTTACTTTTGTAGAGGTTTTTCTTTTCTTTTAATAATTAAATTGTCCACTAATTCTATTTGCTATACTCGTCTTCCAGAATTCTTCCTTTGGCTTTGTTCATGCAATGATATAGCTCAGAGTGTACAAACATGAAAATGGGTGGAGAAAATGGATGACTATCTGGTTCATTTAGGATGGGGAAGGAATATGCTCAGGGCTAGGAGATGAAGGATCAGTGCGTATTGCATTCCATCGTTTCTTCACCAGAAGAGTGATCTGTAGGATACAACAGCAGTCAGTATAATACTGATCACTCTTACCATTACATTTCTCTAGCCCGTAAGCCCCTACTAAGCAGAAGTGAGGATTCAGGCCACAGTTCTTCCTTGTACTATAGTGAGCTCAGCTGCGTATTTTGTGAGTACCTTCAGTGCCATCCGGTTCTGCCTGCTCCTCTCGTTGTTTCTGCTTAAATTTCAGGTTTCCATAGTGCATGACAGCCCCCGTCAGCTTGTAAATGGCTACTTTTTCATCAGCAGTGAAACCCAGGATGTCAATGGCACTCTGGCAAAGGAATCCATGAAGTCATGTGATAAAATATTGTAGTATGAGTATAATGATTTTTACCTTTCATCATTTGTGAGTTTTACTCTTTCTGCTAATTCCTTCACGCTACTTACATCTGTGGCCATCAGCTCCTCCTGGTCATCAATGCTGGGAACAGTGATCTCGCCTTGACTTACATATGGGAAATCATATGGATTGGTTGTAATCAGAAGCATTTCTGAAAACAAAGGAAAGGACATCCATGAGCTCTGTTTAACCGAATATGAAGGGATTCATTCTTACATGTTTCTCAACATTCAGAATTACGGGTTTTTCCTACCAATCAGCTCTGGCTTCTTGTTGGACATGATTTGATAAAATATGTGGTAGCTTCTTTCTGCCTTGAGCTGGAAAGTGACTCTGGACTTCTCCAGCAGATCTGGAAAGGAAGAGAGAACAGTTAGGCACAACAGTGCACCAGGGAAGGAATGTGGGAAGGAATGCAGGCAGTCAAGGAAGGTCTCTTACATGTTTCAATATCAGCAGAAGCCAGTTTTCCTGTGGCACCAAAATGGATTCTGATGAATTTACCCTTAAAGGGGGAAAAAAACTGATGATGATATCCAGAATTGATTTTGCTGTGTTTTCTGTTTTAGAAACACCTCTGTGTACTTCCAAACAGGTTTTCAACTTCACAGTAGCTGTATTTTGTTAACTTCCATTGCAGGAATGTAGATATTTTTGCATTTGTAAAAAAAAAGATTATTTTGATAAAACTCACAAAGCGCGAGGAGTTGTCATTCCTCACGGTCTTGGCATTTCCAAAGGCTTCCAGCAGTGGGTTGGCACTGATGATTTGATCCTCAAGTGTCCCCTAAGACACATATCTTATTGTCATGATATAGCTCATAAAGCAGCTGACAGCTGGAGGATGCTACCGCTAGGAACTCACCTGCATTTTGCCTGCCTGCTGCGGCTGCTCCTCCTTCTTCTTATCCCCACTAGCTGCAATTGTTGCAAAGTACTGGATGACACGCTTCGTGTTCACAGTCTTCCCTGCACCGGATTCTCCGCTGTGAAGCCAGAGAGAGAAGCAGAGAACGTATGGTCAGGCAGCAGGTCCCCTGGCACAGAGCAACCCAGCAGGACCCCGAGCAGGCAATGTACGTACGTGATCAGGATTGACTGATTCTCGCGATCTGTGAAAGGGACAGAACAAAAGATACTGTTAGCAGTTGTCTTGAGAGACGCTGAGCTGACTGAAAATAAAGTTGGGGCTTACTCAGAAAGTCTAAGCACTGACTCCTGGAAGAGAGTACCCAATTCCAGCTGCACCCTTAGAGGTCTCAGCAATAATGGACATAAGCTCAAATGGATGCACAGAACTGTGGATGCACGTGGTCCTCAGACCAACTTTTTAATCTATTTGCCCTTCACAAAGGTCTCTTCAGAAAATCTAACTGAACTGCCTACTTGTCTGCAAAATATAGGGTTAAATGAAATTATGACTCTGTCCCATCAGTGCAAAAAGGTAGTCAATTGTGTTACTCAAGCACTGTTCCTTCAGTGGGGAGTGTAGAATTTGGTACAGTAAGGTGTAAATAATATGCAGTGCTGAGTCCATGTGTCTTTCAGGTTCATTTTGGCTTGTACAATTCTGTGGTGTCCTTAGCTACTTTGGCACATTCCACAGTAAGAAGAGTCTGGGGCTTTTTTGTTTCGATTGCTGTGAAGGATACCAAGCACTCACCAGTTAGCATGAACTGATACGCGTTGTCAGAGATGGAGAAGATGTGGGGAGGGGCCTCCTGGCGCTTCTTGCCTCGGTAGGCCAACACCACCTCCGGGTTGTACACCGGCAGCCACTTGTAGGGGTTGACAGTGACGCAGAAGAGACCCGAGTAGGTCTGTGAGGAAGGGAGACAGGATGTTAGTTTTGGAGAGTTGAAGAGAGCTGCAGATAAGGCAGAAGTGAATAATGTTCTGGGGAGACTAGGGCAATGAAAGAAATGAAAGTGAAGGAATGACCTATCAGAAAATGTGTGAGATGTAACGTGTGACAGCAGAAGGTAAAAGGGGGAATGAAGGTGGGGGTAAGGATGGAGGGAGCAAGGGGAGAACACATGGAAGATGTAAAGAAGAGTTAGAGAAAGGAGGAAACTGGCTTGAAGAGAAGGTCGAGAGTCATAAAACGCTTCAGAGAAAATGAAAGGTGTCTTCAACCCCCCAAACAAGAACGTTCTCTGTCTGTCAGTGCTTACATAGATCATCCAGGCTGCATAACGCTCTTTGAGGTTATACAGCACAGCAGGTTCATGGAGGTGGGTCATCATGGCCATGTCCTCAATTTTGTCATACTTAGGAGGGTTCATGGAGAAGACTTGATCTTCCTTCACAGTCAGAGTCTGTCAAGGAAAAGAGAGATCCAAAAGTGTCAGCTAAAAGCCCAGAGTGGGATTAAATTATATTTTCAAGACTTGATTTTTTTACTCACTTCTCCTCCTTCAGTCTTGACCGTGACCTTTCCTCCTTCTTTGCTCTGGACTTTGCTTTTCACATAGGATTCCTTAGCATGTACCACAAAGACCGACGTCTTGGCATCAAAAGGCTTGTTCTGGGCCTCGATTCTCTCCTTTTCGGATTTTCGGAGGTAAGGAGCTGCCTCCCCAAAGATGGCCATCTCAGCATCTGTAGACATGGCTGCAGTTAACTAGGAGTAATGCAGCAAGTATCTGTGAGGGTAGAAGACACATTACAGTAGTGTCTGATGGAGAAACAGTCACACAGAATAGTAGATTTCCATTGTTCTCTGATGTATGTATCAACTGATCAAATTGGTTCTTTCTATCATTTTTCTACTGTGCTGATTCAGAGCTCTATTCTTTAATTTTCATTCCTTTATTTCTATTTTATGTATTCAGGTCTCTAGGTCCACTGGACTATTGCATTTTCAGAGGAATATTTTCCACATTTTTTTCATTTGTTTAATTAACAGGATAAACAGATCTTTTCCAGAATTCCAAACACTGCTTTCACTGGACTTTACAGCTTTTTGGAATCATGAAAGCCTTCTTGTGCCTGTTGTGTTTAGCACCTCTCAGAACTATAAGATATGTTTACAATAAAAGACTGGATGAGACACAGTACATTGGATATGCAGAGAGCTAACATTATTAGCACTTCTCATTAAAGACATTCCTTCAGGATAAAATTCTCCAGATTGTCAAGTTTTTCAGTTATTCTATAGATCCATCTGCTAGCAAACATTATTTATACTCTCTGCTACCCACATACTGGGTAATCTTGCATTCATTCACTCCTTTTTCAAATCAGAAACTCTATCTGTTATTTCCAGTCTGTAAAGTCTTAGTTGCAAAGTTTCATGCAGTGGTGAAACCACCGTAATTTAGGTATATTGTTCCAAAATTAATACTGTTTCAAATTTATCCTTTGGTTTTATCCTAATTTTATCTAGATTCATCATCTACCTTTTGGATTTTGAGTTGCTTTTCCTAATAAATTAAAAAGCTCATTTCCATCAGATACTTTCAACCATGGAGGAAAGTTAGATGAAGTCCAAATATTTTGTTAGCTTTTCCTCAAGAAATTAACTTGCTCAATTTCATTGCACAGAAGATATTTTTAACCTTGAATATTTTTTAAACTATTTTCTGAACCCATTCCTGTTTATCGACCTCCTTATTGAAATATGGCCAGCCTAACTGAAATACTGTTACAGTATCACAGTGCCTTTGTACATTATAAGACTCGTTCCACTCTATTTTACCATTTATACATGAAAAACTTGCTTTGCCTTCTTAGCCAGCTAAGTCTGAGTTCATAACAGACACTTGGTGTTGTCAACTCAAATGCATTCTAAAAGTCACTGGCTTACCAGATAAAATCTCCTGTTATAAGCGTGACTGATGGTTTTGCTTCCATCTATAAGATCTTTCACTTAGTTGTGTTAAAATGTATTGGTCAAATGAGACCATTTCACAAACTGATTAGGTAAGTTTGTAAAATGTACCCAGTCTTTCTCCAGCAGATTTAGCATTGCCTAAAATTTGCAAAAACATTGTTTTTGCACAGTAGATTCCTATAGGAATACACAGAAGTCTTACATTAACAAAGCTTCCTGTCAATTTATATTGCCTTTTTGTTTAAAAAAAAATAATGGCAGGTGTAAACCCCTGCATTTCCCAAAATGGTACTGATTTGGATACACAATATTGCCATTTTAAAGTATTTGAGGACTGTATTCTCTTAGCAGTTTTACATGATATTTTTCTGAAATCAGTGTCATGCTAACTCATATCCACTTATTCAAAGCATGCTGACTGTCTTCTTTAAACATGGTAGCTTGTTGACATTTTATAATTTCAAGAGAAATATTTCATTGCCCAAATATTAGAAAAATTAATATGAACAAATAATAGATACGAACAAGGAAAAATTGAATAATTGTTTGGTTCAAGAATATATTTCATTGGTGGACAAGTAATTAGAAACTGGGGTTTTCTTCTCCTGGCCATTCTTTCTAAGCTTACAACCTAATATCTGGAAATGTAGGAAATCCCTGTGGGAGAATCCTGGGGAAAATATAGTAGTCAGTACTTCTAAGACCAGAATCTTTGAGAATCTTGCCTGTTGTGGGCAATCCAGCCCAAATATTGTACTGTATTTATACAGTGGACATGAATATAAGGGATACAGGGATTGCCAGCACACCTGTGTAGCAGTCCTACCATAGAGCATCTCTTTCTGTCCCTAAAGAATGAATAAATCAGGACCTTACCTTTTGTGAGAGCAGATGAACGTCTTGCAGACTGGAAACTGGTCAGTACTGTAAAATAGAATTAGGAACTTCCTTATTACTGCTGCACAGAATTCCGCAGAAAAAAATTATAGCCTGAGAACATAGATGCCTTGAGAGCAGATTGAAAATCCCAGCTGACACTCGCAGTCTCCCATGGAATGAAGGCAGTGGTACTTGTGGAATGCAGGGCCAGTTGCCCTCCATCCCCCACCTCCCCAGTCTAAAGCCTCTGACATTCTTACCTTAGAGGTTTCTGAGGAAGGACGAGACACACTGATCCCAGGAGACTTTTATAGGATCTGGTCTGCATACGTAGCAGCCGCCTCCTCTTTCTTAGGTCGAAACATTTTTGGCAATCTCAGCTCCTAGCAGAATTCCCATTCATATTGGAGGTGAATGGATATAATTAGACATAACAGGTCTGTGAATCCATCTCCTACAAATAATTTGACAAGAGAGGATGGGAAGGGGGGGAAGGAGGAGGTTGTGCTAAAGGTGATGAAAGGGGCTGCGTGGGCACTGTAATCTGTGGGATGGTGACTTGAGTAGAGAAAGTGAGGAGAATCCAGTGTATTGGAGGAAGGAGGAGGTTGTGCTAAAGGTGATGAAAGGGGCTGCGTGGGCACTGTAATCTATGGGATGCTGACTTTAGTAGAGAAAGTGAGGAGAATCCAGTGTATTGTCACAGGGAACAAGTATGAATAAAGAGGTGAAGGAAGAAGCCACTGAGTGGCTGCAAATGCTCTGAATCTGCAATGTGGAAAAGCATTAGAGGTCCCACTGACAAGCAGGGTCATTATCAGAGGAGGGGAATCCCAGTACAGGAGGAAGCATGTGAACAGGAACAGAAATTACAGGCATGGGAATCAAGGGATGATTTGAATGACCAAGCAGCAAAAAGGATTGAGGATAAATCAAGAGAAGTGAGATGGGTGAGTCTATAGGTACTGACAAGATATGATACCAAGATTAAGGAGGAGGGAGTAGATTGGGTTGTGATTCCAAGGGGCAACAGCAGATCACCATGGACACGAAGACCAAGGAAAGGGTAAAGCAAGAAATACAAGTCCAGAGTTGGAGACAGAAGCTCTTAAGACTGAAGTCACAGAGTTAGATCCCAGAAGAAAGGCACAGGAAGCCACTCCTGTTGTGTTTGGGGCCAAAGGGTTTTAAGGACAGTACGAACAGAGCTATGGAGCTGTTGTACTAAAAGTTAGATGCACACGCCACTGAATGCAAGAGAGCTTCTGCCCTAACGTAACGAAGTAGTTCAGAACTACTTTGTGCAGGACAGGTGTGCTAGATGCTGACATAGGGGGAAGAGTGAATAAAAGTACTTTCCAGAGGGAAGCAACAGCCTTGTCCTATGCTGGCCTGGAAAAGAGAGAGGCAAGCGTTGTTACAAGGTGGTGAACCCTGTGCTAGTGTGTGGAGAAGGCTGCTTCTGTTGTGCTGGTCCTTGGGATGTCCACCACAGAGATTACAGAGGGAGTTACACACAGATTCTGCAATAGCAGAAGAAGGGGAGAGGTGAGGGGAGCAGTGGAACCCTCTAATCTATTGAGAAACACTTTCACACCCATGCTGACAAGACCTTGATTTTGTTTTTATCCTGTGTAGCTTACTGCCTGTCCCCCCCCCAGACCCGTCGCCCCCTCCATCCCTCCCCCAGCACCACCTGCTGATCTCCACTCCCTCTTAGCGTCACCTACTCAGAGGTCCAGATAAGAAAGTGAGGAAATTCCTTCCTCCTCTTCTCTCAGCTGACTGTGTCTCTGTGATGGCACAATAATCCTGGGGGTGGGGAGGAAATTGCAGAGGTCAGCTTCACATTTGAAGTAAATCCGTACTGCAGAATGAAAGACTGAAGCCTATGGCTTAACCCTAACAGCCAAATCCTCAGCTGAGAATGAAACACCACTCCTTCCCTGGCTTTAATGCAATTGCACTGCCTGAGAATCAGAATCTGCTGTGAAATTTCAGATAGTTCATTGACTCTGAATGTTGCCTCATTTCCCTGGTGCGTGCATTTTTGATCTGGATTAAAACTGGCTACAGACAAAAGAAAAACATGTTTCAGCACACATGGTTTTCTCACAGCCGCGTATTATGATACCAGAATAAAGCTGACAGCTTGTTAAAAGTGTTCATTTGTAAGATTTTTTTCAACTAGAAAAAGAAACGTACTTACCCTCTTCAAGCCTCAAAATGACATATGAAGCATACTTCTTCAAGGTATTTTTTTTTAAATTACACTGAAATTGAAAATTTTCACAACTTGCAACATTTTGATCAACTTACTCTTTTTCCCTTGCTTTTGTTTGCATTTCTTGTTGCTAGTCAATATAACAGAATGCAAAGTGACTATCAGTTTTCTATCTATATTTACTCTTGCTTTTGCTTTTTCCTTTTTGCCAGTCTAAGAGAGGAAAGTTTTCTTAATTTTGAAATACTGTGTAGTAGCCAAAGAAAAACTAAAATTGTGACTTTCTGGGTTGGAGAACCTTGGAAAAGATCCAGGCAAATAAAAGCTGGAGATCAAAATGAAAATGCATGTGTGTCTATGTGGGTGTGTTTGTGTGTCTGGGCAATTAAACCTTGTATATGATTTATTTTGGTACCTTTGGTGGTAAAAGGAAAAAAGAAAAAGTCAAAGTTGAAGAATTTTAATTGTGGCAGTTTGTAAATAAAAAATAAAGGTTTTTCCTCCTCCAAAATGTCAGGAAATCTTTTGCCCTGAATGAACAATAGTTTCATTTTAACCAGGCAGAACAAAAACAACTATGACTTTCCAAAGTCTTTCAAAAAAGACAGTTTGGCATTTTCCTGCCAGCTATAATATTCTCCCAGGGCGTCCCCTTCTCCACTAACCCCACTGCAACCTCCTTCCATACTACCTCTACAGGTATAGCCCTCCTTGCATGTACATGCACTCCCCATTTGTTCAAATCCTCCATCCAAAGCAGCTCTTCACTCCACAACAACCTACATGCAGACACATGCAGCATCTACCTGTGATCTGGGTGGCCAAGGTCCCCCTATTGTTGATGGAGCTCCAGGCAATGGAGTTCCACAAACATTTGCTTCCCTCTATTAATGCTGTCTGCACGGAGAGTTTAGACACAGCCTACTCGTCTGCATATTCGCTTAGGCATGAGGATGCCTAAATGTAGATATTTGAGTCTGGAATTGAGTCTCGCTCTCACAAGTCACAAACCCAAACGTAGTACCACACATCTATCCACAACTGCAATCTCCATCTTTCTGCAGCCAGTTCATGCTTATACTGCCCCTTCCTTCCTCCTGGGAGCATTCACACTGTTACAGTCACTGAAGCTGGAACTGCTGCACTTCTGCTTGAGAAAGGGAAGGCAGCAGTTGCCTGAGCACAGAAGTACCTACAAATCCTTCTAGAGAGACAATAGTGAAATGGGAGCCCTAAGCAGCCTCTTTCAGTAGCTGTCAAATTTGTTGAAAGATGGTGGCTTCTTTCTGAAAAAGAAACTATTTCAGGCCATCATAAAGGACAAATTTTGCTTATTAAGAATAAAGGCAAAAACTATGCAAATAATTTTTTCCCCCTTTGTATTATAACTAGTTCAGACTTTATCTTTCTACCAGGTTTGGTCTGGACTAACAAGGCTGCTTTTCAAGAAGTCAGCAAAGAAAAATCATAATCCCTGATGAATGTCAGAGGGAGAGCAATTTCAGGCAATCACTGGTGACATTCACTCAGCAAAGTACAGCAAACTGAAAGGGCATAAAGACTATCTCTGTCATACATTCCAGGAAATGAATAAATGCATATAGAGGATAAAATAATTTATTTCCCATTTTAGGCATACTCCAGAAGTTATCTGCATCTCTATTCTAATATTTCTGTGTCAGTGATGCTTTCATGTCTTTTCTCTGCACCACTGTGCAGCCCAGCAGCGAGGCGAGGCCTGGTGGAGACTGAGCCCTGAGGCAGCCACAGGGGTCTGCAGCCTGCAGAGGACTGCAGCAGGCAGTGCCTGGGAACTAGGCAAGAGCTGGGGCAGAGTCCAGGTGTGAGGCATTGGGGCCAGGGCAGAGCACAGGGGCGAAAGGTGCTAAGAAATTACTGAGACAAGAAAAGGAACTAAGAAAAAAACTCAAAGAGCTGAATAGACCACAGAAAGGGGGTTTAAAACCTGTCATAGGTGGCGTTTGCTGGTCTGCCTCCCTTCACACTTCCCCTGGCAGGGGCCCCTGCCGTTGAGAGCCACCCAGGGTGATAGCCAGCTCCCTGCAGGGGAAGGTCATGTGGGGCCGTTACTGCTGCCACTGAAAGGACCAATTTCCCCTTCTCCTGCTGTGCCCAGCACTCCAGCAGCCTCGGGTGAGGGACCCCTAGCTGCTGGCCTCCCTCTGGCCTCCACTCTGGCTTTCATGGTAGACGAGATGGAAATAATAGACAGCTACAAGAAGAAACTAAAAAAAAAAATCAATTCCCTTGTGTAATGCCAAATGAATAGGTGCATTACCAGAAAACCTTCCTCATTTCCTTCCCTCCTTTCTGAAAAGTGGCTGATACCAAATACTGTGTGATGTATTAGCAGAGGTCCGTGATGAACCCTTGGAATAACAGGACACAAGTTAGTACACTTACAAATCCTGCTGTGGGAGACACTCCACATCGCCATTTGGGTTGTGTTTAGCATTACAAGTGTCACAGGGAAAACAGGTGTTGCTCACATACAGGGTGCCACAATAACCCAAGGGGTTCAAGGAGCACTGAAAAGAGCCAGGGATGCTGAGCTATGGTTGATCCTGAACTACCACTGCTTATATGGACTGAGTGGTGTCCCTTCCTACCTCCAGCTGTTTTCTGCTGCCAAAATGTTGTTTACATATTTTATTAAGAACCCTTAGCATTTGAAGACATCTTTTACAGCACTTAGGATTTGGCTGGAGGACTAGAGAGATATCCAAAAAGGACACACAAAGGTCAGTTAGGGATTGACAATTCTAACAGGATGACCAGTGATGCTTAGCACTTGCTTTAAATAAACAGCGAGCTTGAGGTAGCTGTTAAAGCTTGTCACATATGCCAGAAATACCAGCAAAGCCAATCTCACACTCTTTCTTTGGGGCTTGGCAAAAACAAATCTATCTGCCAGTAACAGTCATCCCAGCTTCACTTCTAATTTACCGAAGCCCTATGACACGTTGAATATATCCCCAAGCCATCCAATTTACTTAATAATATGTAAAATGTGTTCAGCAGTTACCCTCCTTAAACAATAAATGTTGTACTTTATCTTACATTTGCATTGAACATGTAGCTGTTGAATGGCCAGTTCAGCTCAAAATGAAATATTATCTTAGGGGCTAACAGACTGTTCTTAGGAAACTGGAGGAGCCCAGTATATTGAAAATGACACTGAACAGGCAAAAGAAATAGTTTGTGAATAGAAATGGGGGGAAAAGGGGCGGGAGGGAGGGAATTAAACTGGGAACAAAGGCCTGGAGGAAACGAGTAGAGAGAAGGCAGATTTTGGACAAACTGTGGAAAGATGGATGGGAGGGAAGGAAGAAAGAAAGAAGGGAGGAAAGGATGGATGGGATTATGTAACTGTGACAGGACACACAGTGGAATGATAAGAGGCTACTTCTGGTCATATATTTCCATTAAAACAAAACTGGTCATAATAGTCAGCATTATGTTGTCTTGCAGCTGCCATTTCCCTAGCAATGGCAGAGTTCTTTTCCTCCTTCTTCAGACATGCAGGCTCTGTGAGAGTCACTTTGAGTGGTAGCGTTTTGGAGAGTGGTGAAGGGAGGAGAGGAGATGAAATGAGAAGGGAAGGGCGAGGGGAGAAAGGAGCATGAGGTTGGTGGTAAAGGTGCACTATAATATGTGAGATATGTACTGTGTGTTTTCACAGTCTGCACTCAGTTGCTCAAGTAAGGAAACCATCAAGCTGTGCTTCTGTCTAATATCTTAGACATTACTGTGTTGTGACACTTTGAGGAAAGAAATGTGTTTCTTAGGCCTTTGCATGACATTCCTTCAGCTTTGGCTGAAATCACATTGGAGTATATACAGGTGCAAGGTGAGGCTTATGATGTTGGTCAGGACTTGGCCCATATTGTGAATCATTCATGGAGCAGAAGGGGATGCATGTAGGGAAAGAGGGATAAGGGAATGTGCTTAGGTAGGAGTAGAAAACTTTTTGCCCCTGAGAAAGTTCCTGTTGCAATGCAGAAGCCTGCTGGTATTAGCTATGTTCATCTTTCAGCTCACTTCTCCCTTACCATATCCTTCAGTACCCCAGTTGAGCTGAGTGCAGTGCTTCCTGTTGTCCTTGCCATGATTAGCTCTTGTTACCATCAGGTTTTGAGTCAGTGAGGTTCCTGAAGATGATCAGTGCAGCCCTACAGCCATGAGGTGCGCCATATTGTTGATATGTTTGGAGAAGTTGTTGATGGATATCTCTTGTAGTGTTCTTGGTCATAGGACCCTTCCCAAGATCTGAGCCTGTAAAGATTAGGGTAAGTGGTGACTGATCTGTCTCCTCTAGTGCTAACTGAGGAAGGCAATATTCTGTGCCTAACAGTTCATCTTCTCCTACTGCTGCCACCTGCATCACTGGCTAGCTGGGTAAACAGACCTATTTCATTGTCCTGTTGCTTCCATAGGGCATCTTTCTTCAGTGACTCCTTTTTCTAATCCAGGACTCTACTACTCTTCCACTCCTCTGGATGTCCAAGCACGCACAAGTTGTCTGTGCAGGCCAGAGTGTGGAGAATGTAGAAACCCCTGAAGAGTGTGTTTGCTTTCCACAGAGAAAGCAATGGTTTGCTTCCTTTGCAGGCCTCCCTGCAGCAAGCATGCATGCAGAAAGTAGTGAAATGAGCTAGCGAGATGAGATAAACTAACACTCTGATAGGTATCTACCCTCCTTTGGATTACAGTAGGTGAATCTCACCCAGAACTTGTAATTCATTATGAAGCATTGTGTTTCATTTCTATATAAGGCACTTTTTTAAAAAAAGGACATCAACAGAAGAAAAAGATCTCCATCCACCGTTGATAGTTGCCTCACATTTTATTACGAGAAGTTCTAAGGTTTTACATTTATGGCCATGAATCTTTTAAGTTCAAAATTTTCCTTGGTGTCTAGTAAGGTGGTCTAAGTTATTTTCTGTGTATCTTTTCTTTTAATTTAAATTGAATCAGCCTGTCATCACTTAATATGAGATAATTAGCTAGCACTCTAATATTTGCTTTTAATACTGCTATTTAGAAAAAACAATGGTAATATATGACTTCCTCTTGTTTCACAGACTCCTTGCTTGAGAAATAGGAAACCTCACAGTTGTAATGGTTCTCCATTGTATATCAGATAATATTCTCCATTTTATATCTGATAACATTTCTCTTCCTACACTATAGAAATACCTATCTGTATTCAACTCCAATCACTGATAAGTGTAGCAGAGTTTGCTGATAACTTACTGATACCTCAGTAGACACTCTTCTTGAAAGTGATTTTCACCTGAGCTTATTCTTTTATCCATGACATTACTTCTTTATATTAAGTTGTATCTCTAATGAGCAAAATGACTCCATCACCTATATCTGTTTCTGGTTAGTACTTCAATTAGAGCTGCTTCTGTTGTCCATAAATTCTTAGTTCTGCAGTGCACTCAGGAGTCTGTAGCCCAGGTATTTTTTTCTTCCACATGAATAAACTAGTCTTAGAACTATGGCTTCTACTCACTCTCCCCCTCTGTGAACTGGCAATCATTTTGTGCTATGTATGAAATAGTTTCAGAGGAAGAGACCAAGGATATGTCTTTCTGCCACTATCTCATCTGGTTGGTTGGACTGCTCCTTTATAGTTGGAGAGTTGAACTTCAGTGTCCTGAATCAAAGCAGGAATATGAGCTTCTCACACCCTTGAGTGAGCAACATTTTTCAATTAACACATTATTTTTTGATAAAAATTGATTAGCTGCAGGAATCTACCCCCCCCCCCTTTTTCAGTAAGACCTAGTCAAAATAACTGGAAAGAATATAGTCTTAGTTTATCAAATAAAAGTGTATTGTTCCCTGCAAGTTGAATAGAAAATCCATTTAATCATTATTGTTCCTGATGTGATTTTTTTTAAATGTAAAGGTAAAAATATATTGCTGTTTAATATAATTTTGACTGTGAACATGTATTGTGTACATGTACTCCAGCAGTAATGAGATGTTAGAATTAATAAGTGAAATGATAATCACTTGTTCATTCTGCACGTGAAGGTCTCTACTATCTTTATTAACTAGACATAAATAATAATTACAGAAGAAAGGAAAAGAGAGGTTCACATTTTGTGCATCTCTCAAGTCACTTTTTAGCCTCATGTGATCTTCATTCCTCCTCTTCTATCTTTTTATGAAACTCCCGGCTCTTGGCTCGGAGCTTGTTGACCTGTGACTCTGCAATGTCCGCCCGCTCCTCGGCTTCCTCCAGCTCGTGCTGGATCTTGCGGAATTTGGAGAGGTTGACGTTGGACAGCTCCTCCTGCAGGGAGAGAAGGAGTTACAAAAAGCACAATGGCGGATGGGTGATGCTTAAGATTTATCAAGATTTGGCCAGAAAAAAATTCAAATTCCACAGCTGGGCAAGCAGAGCAGGTTCCATACATAACGAGATAAGAACCTGCTCAGGGTGTTAAGTGTGTCAAGGGGAAGAGAGCACTGGAGTATCAAAAATGCCATGACAACTTTACATACTTGTCAATGACAGAGACCAGGAAAGACAGACTGTCAGCTGCCTCTGACACCCAGGTTAGGGTAGAGAGAAGGAAAGAGAATGAGAGTGAGGATTTGAGAAGAACAAGGGAAGCCCCTCCCAAAAGCAACAGTTCTTACTCCTGTATTTTTCATTGTCTTGTAGCAGAAAAACCACCAAAAAAACTCAAGGGTTCAAAAAGCTGGACAGGAAAAAAGGCCAATGAAGAATTCCACCTCCGCCAGAAGGAAGGCTGACTGTGCATGGAGCAGTACTTACAGCCTCCTCAGCTTGCCTCTTGTAGGATTTCACCTTCATCTGCAGCTTATCTACTAGATCCTGGAGTCTGAGAATATTCTTCCGGTCTTCCTCAGACTAAAAAGTAATAGAAACACTTTTTTGTTTTTCTCTCTAAACTCTCTCTATGTGAAACAGAGAGAGTAACATTCCTTACAGAACATTGCTGTCCAGTAAGACAGAAGTGATAACTCTGTTAAGTGGATTCTCAACAGATTAAGGAGGATAGGAAAAAATCCCACTGGAAGGCAAAGTGCAAACATTTTGACTTCCTGGGCGAAGTCAGCACAAAGAGGCCTCCTGCCTTACCTGGTAGGTCAGCTCCTTCACCCTCCTCTCATATTTGCGCACACCCTTCACGGCTTCAGCGCTGCGCTTCTGCTCAGCATCAACCTCCCCTTCCAGCTCCCGCACCTGCAAGGAGAAGCCCATCCTTGGAGTTTCCCTGGTGGTGCCTCATGGGATGTGCTCCCTGATGCACAAATACCAGCCCTACGCACCCTGGCCTCCAGCTTCTGGATTTGCTTCTTGCCTCCTTTCAGTGCCAGCTGCTCAGCCTCATCCAGGCGGAGCTGCAGGTCCTTCACCGTCTGGTCCAAGTTCTTCTTCATCCTCTCCAGGTGGGCGCTGGTGTCCTGCTCCTTCTTCAGCTCTTCTGCCATCATGGCCGCCTGGAGAGCAAAGGAACAGTGCCAGTTTGGGGCAAGAGACATGTTGGGGCAGAATCCATCCACCACCATCCATGAAAGGAACCCCCGGCTCACATCTGTGATGGCCTTCTTGGCCTTCTCTTCAGCATTGCGGGCTTCCTGGATTGTCTCCTCCATTTCACTCTGGATTTGGGAAATGTCTGTTTCCAGCTTCTTCTTGGTGTTGATCAAACTGGTGTTCTGTGGAAAGAGCATCATATGTTTGTGTTTCTTATCTCATAATATCAAACCAAAAACATTGCATATATATACTATTTTTTAATGTAAAGAATTCCATCAGGTCACATGGTATTCTCTTCTACAGGAGTTGCCATTGTAGGTCTTTACTATCTCAGCTGTGACACACTTCAGTATTTCAAGAACGTTCTACATAACCTTTCACCCCGTAGTTTGTGAGAAAACAGAGAAGGAATTTAGACTTATAAAGACTTACCATTTTCAATCTAATGGCAGTAAAAGAATTTAAATGTTGCTGTGGAATACTTACAATGACCTTGTTAAAGGATGTTAATGATAGTATTAGTGTATTCATGTTTTGTTAAGGTTAAATGTAATTATCAACAATTTATAGACTCAAGTGTAGGAAAGGTGGTATTCTCACATAATCCATAGGGTACAGACTTGAAATTCTTTTCTGAATTTATAACTGTTTTGATATCTCTACTGTAATCTGATTAAATTCATGTTATAGCTCCAGCTAAAACCTTGCTTTTAGTATTTCTAACCTATGCTGTGAATTTTGCAAGGCATTTTTTACGAAATGCTGCTACAGTACAACCAGACCTTAGTTGTTTCCTATGTGTAGAACAGAAATACAAATATTGTATATATCTAGACACTGACCTGGGTATGCAGTAGTTGCACACGCTCACTTGCATCCAGCAGCTCCTGCTCGGCCACTTTCCTCGACCGCTCCGTCTGCTCCAGGGCTGCGCGTAGCTCCTCAACTTCAGCCTGCAACAGGTTTGCTCTGCGCTCCACCATGGCCACCTGCTCCTTCAGGTCCTCCTGTGTCCTCAGAGCATCGTCCAGGTGTATCTGGGTATCCTGTAAAAGAGGCAGCAGCAATTACAAGGTGGCATAGTATTCTTGGCCCTGAAGAAACGAGCTAAGCCATTCACTCAGTTCTCTCTGCTTAACGGACCTTCAGCACTGCCTGTGTGTTCCTCAGGCTCTTTTGGGCCTCTGCAGCCACGCGGTTGGCATGGCTCAGCTGGATCTCCATTTCATTCAGGTCTCCCTCCATCTTCTTCTTCAGCCTCAGGGCTTCATTCCTGCTCCTGATCTCAGCATCCAGGGTGCTCTGCATGGACTCCACAACTCGGAGATGGTTTCTCTTCAGCTGGTCGATTTCCTCATCTTTCTCTGCTATCTTCCGGTCAATCTCAGACTTGACCTGGTTGAGCTCCAGCTGGAGGCGCAGGATCTTCCCTTCTTCATGTTCAAGAGAGGCCTGGAAAAAAAAAAGAAAAAAAGAACAGACAAAATTAATCAGTTAAAGACATAAATGCTGAAGTCATTTAAATTTACTAATCTCTTGAAGAATAATGCATAGCTTCAGGTCTGAAACTCTGCACAGAAAAAGAAAAGGATTCCTGTCTATCCAAAGACTGTAATGATGCTTGAAATCCCATGCTTTGTGTCTGGAATATATCCTTCCAGCCACATAGTTTCATAAATGATTTCTAAGGTTTCTGGGCAGTATATAAATAAGCAAGAATGGATGGATGCACCTCAGCTTCCTCCAGGGATGCTTGGAGTTCAGATTTCTCCTGCTCAATCTGCTTCTTCACTTTCTCCAGCTCATGAATGGCCTTTCCTCCCTCCGCAATCTGCTCCGTGAGGTCAGCAATCTCCTCTGTAGGGACAGAGACAAGTGGCAGGGTCAGGCACTGAGCAGGAGGGGAAAGGCCCTGCCACAGGAAGGTGACACACACCCTCGCAGTACTGCGGGCACAGAGCCATTTGGTGTGGTGGATCGAGAAGTTTGCAAGAAAGCCCTGTGAGGAGCAGAGCGCCCGGGACTTACGCTGCAAGTTCTTGTTCTCCCGCTTCAGCGTTTCCAGGTGGTCCAAGGACTCCTCATAGGCATTCTTCATCTTAAACAGCTCTGTGCTGAGAGAGCGAGACTCCTTCTGGGAGGCTTCCAGCTCAGCCTGCGTTTCCTCATACTTCTGCTTCCACTCTGCCAGGATCTGAAGAGCAAGAGGGCCTGAGTATGGGCGTGGCAGTCACGAGGGGATGCTCTGTCCCCAGACCATGAGGCTGGAGGCCAGGTTACCTTGTCGAAATTCTTCTGCTTCTTGTCCAGAGCTGCGCAAGCAGCATTTGATCTTTCCACGTCAATCATCAGGTCCTCCACTTCATTCTGCAGCCGCTGCTTTGTCTTTTCCAGGGAAGCACATTTGGAGTTCACAGCTTCGACGTGTTCCTCCGCTTCCTGCAGACGCTGTGCCAGCTTCTTCCTGGGAGGTGGCAAGCACAGCTCCCGGTGAGGAAGCGTAGGGGAGCCTGTGGTGTGCAGCTGGTGTGTTTTTCACAGCAGCACGCTTGGCCACTTGGCAGTGTGAGATCCCCATTCACACACAGCGCAGGACCTCTCCCAGCCAGTCATCATATTCCCAGGTCTGATTCCCAGGAGGCTCTAGCAATGCCTCTGCCCTCTGCGCACACCCTACATGGCCTCTCTGCCATCCTCTGTCTCATGGGCTTTGTTGCTTTTGCCAGCCCACATCGTCTGTGAGATATGTTTTCCCTCTTCCTGCCACCCCACCCCAAAGCACAGCATTGGCTTCTTCCTGACCATATCTCAGTAGTCTCTTCTGCCTTCCCCATTAGGCTCTGTTAGCCTTCCCCATCTTCCCCACATACTTGGCCTCCTCCAGTTCCTCCGTGCGCTGAATGGCGTCCGTCTCGTATTTGGTTCTCCACTGGGCCACTTCACTGTTGGCCTTGGACAGGGAGCGCTGCAGCTCACCCTTGGCTTCCTGCTCCTCTTCGTATTGCTCCCGGAGCAAGTCACAGTCATGGCGTGCAGATTGCAAGGCGTGGGCCAGGGCGTTCTTGGCCTGGGGGGACAATGGGATTGAGACAAGGAGCAGCTGTATCCTGGGAAATCCCCTGACTGAAATGTTATGAGGCACTGGATTATTCTCCTCTGGGAATGACGACAGCCCACTGGATGAGAAAGGAAGAGCTGGGAACTTGCAAAAGAATTAATGGATAGACTGGAGGGAAGAGGGAGCAAAGCCACCACGAGGAGGCTTGCATTGCATTACCTAAGTGGGCCTTTTCCTCCCTCTCCTTGTGGTGGTTCTGGAATGCCATATTTCAGTGGCTGAGGCATCACTTAGGCAGGAGGAATAGTGCCCCAAGGACAGATTTTGGAAAGCATCCTCACCTTTATTTCTTCCTCTAAATGCCTCTTGAGTTCCTCAATCTGTTGGGTGAATGCCTGCTTGCCTCTTGACAGCTGAGAAATCAGAGCATCTTTCTCCTCCACCTGGCGCGAATATTCACCTGAAAAATTTGCAGAAAGACTTTCTTTGCTGATGGCAGTAATATATCCACTTTTGACCGTATACCCAGATATTTAGTGGAGCTTGCAGAAGCTTATGATCTCATCTCATTGCAGCAGAGATGAAGTCTGCTGGAATGACCATTTCCCTAGAAGACTTATTTCTGCATTGACCGTCTGCAATTGTTCCGTTTGCACATGAGAGATGTAGATGTCTTACCTGATTCTGTTTGCAGACGAGCTCTTTGAGCATTGACATCATTGATCACGCGCTGATGTTCCTCCTCTTTTGTCTTAATCTCACTCAACTGGTCTTCCAGAGTACGGCACGTCTTCTCTAAATTTGCCTATGTGTGAGCATACAAAAGGCCAGAACATTTAGTACACACTATGTATAATGGCATGCACCACAGAGTAAGTACCCTTTTGGACAGTGTGCCCACCACATGTATTCTGTACCTTAGCTTTGGAGACGGACTCCATGTTACTGGCCAAGTCGTCAGTCTCCATCTTCAGCTCACTCTTCTCCTTCTCCAGCTTCTGCTTGACGCGCTGAAGGTTGTCTATTTGCTCCCCAAGCTCGGCTGTGCTGTCCGCATGCTTCTTCCGCAGGGCAGCAGCTGTGGCTTCATGCTGCAGAGTGGCCTCTTCGAGGTCCCGCCGCATCTTCTGAAATTCTGCCTCACGCTTCTTGTTCATCTCGATCTGAGCTGCTGTAGCCCCCCCGGCTTCTTCCAGGCGCTCACTGATCTCCTCTAGCTCCCTGGAGAGGTCAGCCCGATGCTTCTCTGCTTTGGCCCGAGAGGTCCGCTCGGCCTCGATTTCCTCCTCCAGTTCCTCAATACGGGCCTGGGGAACATTAGGCACCATTCACACCCATGCCCTGCTCCTACCTGACCTCTGTTGGTGTGAGAGAAGGGAAGGAACAAAGACTTGCCTGCAGCTCCTTGATCTTCTTCTGCAATTGCATGCCCAGGGCTTGCTCGTCCTCAGTTTTGCTCTGGATTTGGCTGATTTCAAAGTCTTTCCTTTGCACAAAGCAAACTGTGTTAGTGCCCAAACAAAAACAAGGGTGAACCTGCACAACACAAAGATACCCTGCAACCACACTTACTTCTTCAGTTTCTCATCCAGCTGCTGCTTATCATTTTCCAAGTCCATTATGGTATCATGGGCCAGCTTCAAGTCTCCCTCGAGTTTCCTCTTGGCTCTCTCAAGGTCCATGCGCAGTTTCTTCTCTTGCTCCAGGGACCCTTCAAGCTAAACAGAACAAGATCATGAGTGCTCTGCCAGCCAGGTCTACCTGAATAACTGTCCTGTTCTTGCTGACTGTGTGTGTGTGTGTGCTTACATCGTCCACTTGCTGCTCCAGCTTGGTTTTAGCTTTGGTCAGCGTATTGACTTTGTCCTCTTCTGCCTGCAGGTCATCCAGGGTCTGCTGGTGGGCCTCTTGGAGGGCTTTCTTCTCCTTTGTCAGCTTGGCAATGGTCTCATCCAGGGCTGCCATCTCCTCAGTGAGGTTTTTGACCTGTGAGAAGAAGGGAGCAGGTGGTAGTTAAAGGAAGTAGCTACAAAGGTGCTGTACCAGCACAGCATTGATTTGTGGAGTGTGAGTGACAAGTTCTCTGTTGTACCTTGTTCTCGGTGGCATGCTTTTCCTTCTCCACCTTAGCCAGCGTTAATTCCAGGTCATCAATATCTTTCTTCAGCTCTGAGCATTCGTCCTCCAGTTTCCTCTTCTTGGCTGTCAGCTCAGCATTGATTTCCTCCTCATCCTCAGCCCTTTCTGTCACTTCTTTGATTTTGGCTTCGAGCTGGATTTTGGTTTTGATCAGCTGGTCACATCTTTCCTCAGCATCAGCTAAAGCATCAGCTTCCTGTTGGGTAAACACAGTTTTGTTGGCTAAATTCTAGGTTTGGCAGACACTGAATAGTAAATGTTAATGAATATTGAAAAAATAAAAATGGAATTTTTATTTTTTTTATTATTTTGGGGAAAGTTATTATTGCAGAGTGTCTTCTAAATCAGTTTTTATTCCTTGCAATTTTTTAGATTTATCTCATTATCAAAAATTGTGTCTACATAATCTGAGTGTAATTGGTGCATAATCTGAGTGTAATTGGTAATGTCCATTTAAATCTGATTGTATTTTAAAGCCATGAAGTTGACACCTAGAAGCACAAGAGTATTGCCTAAATGCTACGTAAACCTTTGTAAGGTCAATGGGCATTGGAGAGACACACAGAGAGTTAGCAGTTGTGCCTCAGGATGTATGGGGTGTCTGTGTCTTCTTGGAATAGAAGCTGCAGGAGGACAGGTGAGATAACGTGTCATAAGAAATGGCTCTAGCGACCTATATTTAGGCACATGAACTAAGAGAGAGTGGACAGTCAATTGAATAACTCTCCATATTCCATTTACTGTATACACTAAATGTCCAATGGCCATGATGTGACTGTATACCATAAGCTCACATAGAGACATGTACATATAGGCACGAAGACTAACACTTAAAAGTCATTTTCAAGCTGGAACTCCACTTTGCAATGGTGACACTGACTGCCCAAAGGAGGTGGCCAGAATTTTACCTTTAGTCATATAAGATTCAGCTTAGAAATTTTGTAAGGCAGATTAGGGTGCAGTCTGAGAGTTCTCTTCTAAGAAAGAGGAGTTAGATCTTATTTATTTTCACCTGGAAAAAAATATAGTAATAATACTCACAGACTGCACTTGGAGCTGCAGGTCATTCTTCTCCTGCAGGAGGGACACCATTTTCTCCTCCAGCTCCTTCCTCTTTGCCTCAGACTTTGTAAGCTCTTCCTTGGTTTTCTCAAACTCTTCCTTCATGTTGGCCATTTCCTTCTCTGATTCTGCACTCTTCAGCAAGGGCTTGATCTTGAAGAACAGCTTCATCCAAGACCAATGCTTGACATTCATGAAGGATCGAACATTGTACTGAATGCAGAAGATGGATTCCCTGAGGCATAATTAAAATGTACATTGAATATTTTGGGTGTTGATTAGTGTAGACATTTTCCCTGAAGTACAGTGTCTTTAATGGAAATTGAGAAATGTCTACCTCCTGTCCACCATTCTCTGGTACTCCACTCTCATCAGGAAGCCCCTGCATCTGGCCTGTGTGCGAG
Organism: Dromaius novaehollandiae; assembly: GCF_036370855.1. Classification (NCBI taxonomy): domain Eukaryota; kingdom Metazoa; phylum Chordata; class Aves; order Casuariiformes; family Dromaiidae; genus Dromaius; species Dromaius novaehollandiae. The sequence goes on along the minus strand of NC_088115.1, from coordinate 6,744,480 downwards.
TGATGAGCTGTGCCAGCTTCTCATCTCTCATCTCCTCCAGGAGTCCCAGCAGCCCAGCTTTGAAGAACACCTTGAGAAAGGGAATATTGCAGCACATCACTGTCAGGTGGTGCAAAGCACAGACACACAGCATGTGAGTCAAGGAGTGTTTGTACCTTGGTGTGACCAAATTTGTACTGGGTGTGGTCCACGTCAATGGAGCCAAGGAGCTTCTCAGAAGCCTTCTTGCTGTCAATGAACTGTCCCTCTGGGATAGCACTTGCATTAAGCACCTTGTACCTGTGGCATGAAAGGTAGTATGAATTAATACAGACTGGCTAAGTCTAAAGTCGTAAGCTTATACTAGCTAGTGAAATTAGCAGCACTTTGCAGCAGAATGAAGCTGAGGAACTTAGACTTCCATCCCTTGTTTAGAGATGACATTCACAGTGAAATGAATTCTAATGACAAAATTAAGGAAGCTTTCACTGTGTTTAGCTGAAAAATTGTAGATGAAAAGATGATACTAATCTGCAGGCATTTCATTCTGATATCTTTTTGTCTTAAGTTATGCTTTCATTCTTGAACAGAGAATTGCTAGACAGGAAAATTGCTGCTATACATGTAGCAAGAAATGATCTTCCACTGCCACTAGCAGCAGATACAGAATACACTGAGAATGTAATTTGTGTATGAGAATTTTTTTAGCCATATCTCAGGTTGCCCCCCCCCTTTTTTTTTAAATCTTGGCTTGTGTAGCTCCAGTGTGCTTCCCTAGTCAGAGATATTGGCAAGGTTCAGTTGGGTGGTGAGCAAAAATTAGTGAGGGGACCTGACTTATCCCTTCATTTCTCAACAATTTCTCCTTTGTCAGCCATACATGCTGTCTTTGGTTATACATTCCAGCAATTTGGTCCTTCTTTCAGTTTTAATTGCAAAATTACAGAATTATAAAACAACCACACATGTTAAAATAGGTAAGATTTGTAAATTACATAGTAAAGACAGGATGGAGAGCAGAAAGGGCTCTGACCTCTGTTTAAAGTCTGCATAGAGGATTCTGCTGGGGAATCCCTTCCTGCAAATTCTGATCCCTTCTAGCACACCATTACAGCGCAGCTGGTGAAGCACTAGCTCATGCTCCATGGCACCTAAAAGAATGAGACAATTATTTGATACTTTATTATAAAGCACAAAGAATAACGACTGCATCACAGTAAGATCTCTCTCTACTTGCTCTTCTTACCGGGTGTTTTTGTTTCATTGGGGATGATGCAGCGCACAAAATGGGGGTGAGTGCTCCGTAGATTGGTCATCAGCTTGTTTAAGTTTTCCTGTGGGATCATAGGCAAAGGTTTTTCTTATCAAATGTTACCTCTGTAGTTACACTACCAGAGGAGCATGAAAGAAAGTTATAAAACTGTGTAATGTGTTCTCATGAGACAGAGGGGCCTATCCACTCAGACTACACTCATGGAAAATGGTCACCAGAGGTCTGGGGCACCAAAAGACAGAATTCTTAGTGGAAGATGATTCTCTGCAATCACCAGACTCTCACTCTGCACAAGATATTTAATTTTGTTGGGAATGCAAACAAAACCATAGACAGGACAAAAGGTGGGGGGAGCAAGGGTCAAGTTTACAGGGAAGCCCAGGAGAGAGGAATTGAATAAAATTAGGCGCAACTTGTGAAGATATATCTGACAAAGGTTGAGCAGAGGAAGATGAGAAAGAGCCACTGCTGGGTGAGAGAGGAGGTCACAGCTCTCAGAGAAAAGGCACAAGTGGTAGGCCTTAGAGCGCACTTTGCTGGAAGTGCTTTTAAGTAGCAAAGCCAGGAATTAGCACTGATTTTAGCAGTTACTTTTACTGGGTAGGACCTAACCTCTCTCAGTTTAGCCCTGGTTTGGAGCAGTGGCAAGGCTGTTTAGAGAGGTATCCCTTCCATGCAATTTAAAAACCTGTCCAGAATGCCAGGCAGTAGCTAGATGTTACAGGAATGCAAACAGATGCCTCTCCATCTGCCTTAAGCCCTGTCCATCGGTGGGAAGATAGCTGGCCTTGGCGTTTCCGTATCAACCTGGCTTTCCATATCAAATTTGTGTGCAGATCCAGACTAGATATTCCCTCAGGCAGGCAGCCAGATCCACCACTGTCCTAGGGGAGGGGGAAATTGGGGAAGATTTTGGTTCTACCAATGTATTTGTGAGTAAATGAAACTAGAGTCTGACTCAAGGGCTATTTTCAACATTCAAAGAAAGATTAAGTCAACAGGTATTTTCTCATTGGCCTCAGCTGACTTGGAGTCATCCCTTTTATGGATAACTGAAAAGATGTTTTGATACAGAATACAGAGGGATAATGAACTTACCCTGAAAAGAGCTGAGACAGTTTGGAAAGAAGAACCTTTCTTCTTGCCCCCCTTCTTGCCACCACCACCACTCTCTGAAGAATACCAAAAACAGATGGCATTAAAACTTTGAGTCACAAACTTTTTCTCTGTGGCTGTAAGAGGCTTGCTTCTATGTATTAGTCATGCTAAGCAAAGAAGCTAAGATGCAGTGGGACACAGAGTCAACATTCGTTCTACAGGAAGAGAGAAACTGGAGACAGAGGTCCAAAGGTATGCACTGAACTGGAATTGCAGGGCTTATGGCTCACTAGAAGTCTGAGATACATTTGATCTTTTCCTTTTTTAATAAATTCAAGCTATTTGAGACTCTTCACAGTATGCAGTTTCTTAAGAACATGTTGAGAAACCACCTACTCCAGCTGATATTCATGGCTCTGGAAGAGTTATTAAAAAAAGACGAAAATACGAATTTTAGAGAACTGACCTGCCTCTCCTCCAACAGAGGCAAAAAGTAAGGCCAGTGTCTTCAGAGATGATTTCTGGTACAGCCCCACAACAGTTTCATTCAGGGGGTCCTTGTTCTTGTCAAGCCAGCCAGAGATGTTGTAGTCCACTGTGCCAGCATAGTGCACCAGTGAAAAGTGGGCCTCAGCCTTGCCTTTGCCAGGCTTGGGCTTCTGGAAATTATTAGACTTGCCCAGATGCTGGTCATAGAGCTTGTTCTTGAAAGAGGTGTCAGTTGCCTTGGGGAACATGCACTCCTCTTCCAGGATGGAGAAGATGCCCATGGGCTGGAAGAAATAGCAGCATATAGAAGAGAAGAAGAAGGGAGGAAGGAGAGGTGAAAAGGCAGAAAGAATCACAAATAAAGAACAAGCTTTCTGAGCGGGACAATATAAAAGCTCTCAGTCTTTCAAAATAGGATTCTTCTAGAACCAATTTATGATCAGCAAAGCAAACTGTAAAAGAATCTAAAACAATACTTTTACAATATCATATGTACACTTTCGATCTATGTTATACATATATAAAAGTAATGAATTCCTGAAAATATTAGACATTTTGAATTAGAGTGATACCTTCTCAATGAGCTCAATGCAGGCAGCCAGGTCCATCCCAAAGTCTATGAACTCCCATTCAATTCCTTCCTTCTTGTACTCCTCCTGCTCCAGCACGAACATGTGGTGGTTGAAAAACTGTTGCAGTTTCTCATTGGTGAAATTGATGCACAGCTGCTCAAAGCTGTTGAACTGCACAGTTAGAAACAGAGATTACTGTTAATTTAATTTCAGAAAACTAGGCGTAAAGAACAATACTGCCTTTTTTTTTGGTTTAGCAAATTATGGGAGGATCTGTGAGTCCTTCGCTGCTTGGACAGGAGTTTAGAATTCCGATCTGTTCATCTCTACTGGCAAGGTAAACTTTATCAACATGTTTCTGAGCCCTAGAACCTGAGGCCCTTTAATATTTTGGGGTTATCAGTTTTGATATCTACTAGAGTGGGCCTATTCAGTTATGAGAGAGACCTCAGTCATCAGTATGTCCAACATTTCCAAACTCTGATTTCAAGTGTGTCCCAAGCCTTCTGAGTGCAAATTGTGGCTATGGAAATATTCATTAGGTTCTAAATGCCATCTCAGGCTGCTGATGGTAAACAGTCAAAAACACTTTCTATGCATTTCCGTTAGGATATGTGCAACACAAGTCTATTCTCAATGAAAAGCCTGTGGGCATCATGATGCTTTAGGTGTAACCTGAAAGGATTAAACTAATTTCTGCAAAAAAGGTATCATTACTTCTTAAATCCTTCACCACTCCATTGAGTTACTTGTAAAGTTGTGTTAATAAAACATTGCTCTTACATCAAAGATCTCGAAGCCAGCAATGTCCAGGACACCAATGAAGTACTGTCTGGGCTGTTTGGTGTCCAGCTGTTGGTTGATGCGAATGACCATCCACAAGAACATCTTCTCAAAGACAGCTTTTGCCAGGGCACCCACTGAATTGTATACCTAAATCAAAGACAAAAGGCTTGCAGTTATCATTCAGAGAAAAAAGAGGAAGTCCAGGTGATTTAGTTCAAGCCACAGGTTGTCACATATTGATTGTTACCTGCTGCACAGTTTGACCTTTGGTCACATACTCATTCCCAACTTTGACTCGGGGGTAGCACAGGGCCTTGAGCAGGTCGGCTGAGTTCAGACCCATCAGGTAGGCAGCCTTGTCAGCAACTAAATGCCAAAATAAATTAATTTTTAAGGCACTGACAGGCATTATTGTTCTTTTAAAACAAGTAGGAAAGGCAAATTTGGGCAAGATAAAAAGTCTAGTTAAGATAAAAGAGTAATATATTTGTAGATCAGCATAAGCCACATTCTACGTGGAATTCTGGAACAGGTTGCTTGTGTTACTCGATGTCTTCAAAAACAGGTAAAGAAATAGATGAATTGCACGGTAAATGAAGTAGACAGGAAATGGAAAAGATGAACTGTCACAGTCCTTTCTCAGTTTTATGAGCAAACAAAGCTAGCAAAATAAAAGATGACTTTGCCACACTGAGAAAGTTGTTCACAGATTCAGAGTAATCCTCAGAAGGGTCCAGTGACCAAGTTTTATGTTGACTTGAATCTCTACAACACAACTGATTTAAATGGAATCATTATTACATACGATGCCCCAAATGCCTGCAGGATGTGATCAGCAAAATGGCATGCCTGACATCACTTAATAAATAAATAAATAAAATTATTCATATAACTTGTAGTGTATTCTACTACTACTATTCTTCATTATCAGATTCATTGCTATTGTATTCCTTGAATTCATTTTCATTTATATCTTAATGTTTCTAAAGAAAGGAAAAAACTCAGTAGTACACAGCTTTTTATAATATATGCAAATAACTTTGTCTTCATGAAAACATTTCCATGAACTTTTAAAGGAATACACCTTTGAAAAGTCCCATGCAAAGCAAATTTGATAGACATTGTATTTTATCCATTTTTCTAATTCATGGAAACATGAGAAAACTCATGGCACTATGAGTTATGTCCATAATGAGAGCCTTATGGTAGAACAGTTTCAGGATTCTAGCTTTGTTCATCTGAAAATAATACCCTTAGGAGGTGACTACAACTGATGATAAATGATCGCAGCTGTCCGGGCACATAAACTTAAAATCAGTGAGCAGAGTAGCTCTGAGTTATTTTCCAATCTCAGAAGCTGCTTTACAGGATGCCAGCAAGGGTTGCCTTTCTTCTACTGACTGCTATGTCAACCTATAGAAGTTTGGTTTAGTGTCCACTGGACCTTACTCTCCACTGCTTTATACTTCTCATAGTTCAAAATATTCTGTCATTCATCATTAAGACAAAAATTTACACCTACTCTGCGTAAGCATTAAGAATGGGCCACACATACAGTGTGGCTTTCAGCCTTCTTTCTCACTGTTGACAGAAATAGAAACAGTTTTTTCACTCCAGCATGCTGTCTTTCTATCAGTCCATTGACATTGGTGTGAAATAACCCACTGGGTTGAATAATTTTGATGCAGTAGAAAATTATTCTCTAATTTCATAGGAACAGATTCACTAACAACCTCTATGCTCTTCTGCTGAGTTGTCTTCTTTCAGAAAAGTTATCTAGTTAGGACATGCTTATATTCTGCAATACTAGCATTTTGGGAAAAGTCTAGAATGATCAATGGATCTGGCTCAGAATTATTGCTTATATTAGGGAGTGATCCAGTGTATATTATGCTAATACCTTCTGTGCCATCTGGTTCTGCCTGCTCCTCACGCTGCTTCTGCTTAAATTTCAGGTTTCCATAGTGCATGACAGCTCCTGTCAGCTTGTAAATGGCTGTTTTTTCATCTGCAGTGAATCCCAGGATGTCAATGGCACTCTAACAAAAGAGTCACTAAAGTAAGTACCGTGGCTATTAAAGGTTGGAATCTGCCTAATAAAATTTGTATACATTACTTACATCTGTGGCCATCAGCTCTTCCTGGTCATCAATGCTGGGAACACTGATCTCACCTTGACTCACATAATGATAGTCATATGGATTGGTGGTAATCAGTAGCATCTCTGAAAACAAGTACAAAACACATACAGATCAAAAGTGACTGGCATGTAACAGAATTAAATGTTGCTCAGTGAACTTCCTCCAGATAAGTTAGTGATCCTTCCTACCAATTAGCTCTGGCTTCTTGTTGGACATGATCTGATAAAATATGTGGTAGCTTCTTTCTGCCTTGAGCTGAAAAGTGACTCTGGACTTCTCCAGCAGATCTGGCAAGAAAGGTAGAACAGAGTTAACATAACAACTGAGGAAGGTAGGAAGGATTGTTATCAGGCCAGGAGGGTCTCTTACATGTTTCAATATCAGCAGAAGCCAGTTTCCCTGTAGCACCAAAATGGATTCTGATGAATTTACCCTGAAAGAAGAAAGAAAGTCAATCTAGATATGTTTTACTAATTCTGATTACAAGAACATTCCATTCATTGCGCTGGTAAGAAATAAGTTATTTTGTTCAAGGCAACAACTTACAAAGCGCGAGGAGTTGTCATTCCTCACGGTCTTGGCATTTCCAAAGGCTTCCAGCAGTGGGTTGGCACTGATGATTTGATCCTCAAGTGTCCCCTAAGACACATATCTTATTGTCATGATGTAGCTCATAAATGAAGCTGACAGCTGGAGGATGCTACCGCTAGGAACTCACCTGCATTTTGCCTGCCTGCTGTGGCTGCTCCTCCTTCTTCTTATCCCCGCTAGCTGCAATTGTTGCAAAGTACTGGATGACACGCTTCGTGTTCACAGTCTTCCCTGCACCGGATTCTCCGCTGTGAAGCCAGAGAGAGAAGCAGAGAACGTATGGTCAGGCAGCAGGTCCCCTGGCACAGAGCAACCCAGCAGGACCCCGAGCAGGCAATGTACGTACGTGATCAGGATTGACTGATTCTCGCGATCTGTGAAAGAGGCAGAAGCGAGGAGACTGTTAGTAGTTCTGAATAACACTGAACTGTTACTAAACAGCTGAGAGAGATGTCCAGGTGTCACAATATATTAGAACACTTCCAATTGAAGCCCATCAAGACTTGTCATTTAATTCACACAGGTCTTTTTAGAGTCTTATTATGGAATAACTGCCATTACTATTAAATAAAATTAATCCTCAGTTTATGATAGGTTCTGTCACACTATGCAAAAAGCTTATGAAAGACATAGGTGAAATCTTGTTCCCACTATGGGGAGCCAAGTGTTTTGGGAAAGTGTTTTTAATGTCTAAGTTTTAAAGAAAGGTAGAATCAGGTTTCCAAGAAATGCATTGGATTTCATATTTTAACAGTGTCTTTCTCAGCTCAGCTAAAGCAAAGAGGTGCAAAAGTGAATAAGAATAGTCAGTATTTTTTATTAGCTATTCTTTCCAACTTGCAAAAATAAAAATAGAGGAGGTCTACTGAAATATTCTGTCTCCCTGAGAGCTAAGTCTGTGCATGCTTTAGGTTCAGTTTGGCTTGAAATGAATTGCTATTTCATTTGCTCCAGTTTTCTGTGCTACAGCTCTGTGGTGTCCTTAACTGCTTTGCCACATTCCCCAATAAGAACAGTATGTGGATTTTCGTTCTGATCAGTGTGAAGGAGATGGGACCACTCACCAGTTAACATGAACTGATAGGCATTGTCAGAGATGGAGAAGATGTGGGGAGGGGCCTCCTGGCGCTTCTTGCCTCGGTAGGCCAACACCACCTCCGGGTTGTACACCGGCAGCCACTTGTAGGGGTTGACAGTGACGCAGAAGAGACCCGAGTAGGTCTGTGAGGAAGGGAGACAGCAAGTTGGCTTCCACTTGGCTTACCATGGTAGTTCTTCCTAGCTACTTGGAGGAAGACTGCTGCTGGTACTTACATAGATCATCCAGGCTGCATAACGCTCTTTGAGGTTGTACAGCACAGCGGGTTCGTGGAGGTGGGTCATCATGGCCATGTCCTCGATTTTGTCATACTTGGGTGGGTTCATGGCGAAGACTTGATCTTCCTTCACAGTCAGAGTCTGCCAAAGAAAAGGGAGATCGAAGTGTGTTGGCTAAGAGTGTCCATCAAATGCTGTCAATCAAATGCTGTCCTTAAGTCTTGTTTTTCACCCACCTCTCCTGCTTCAGTCTTGACCGTGACCTTTCCTCCTTCTTTGCTCTGGATTGTGCTTTTTACATAGGATTCCTTAGCATGTACCACAAAGACCGATGTCTTGGCATCAAAAGGCTTGTTCTGGGCCTCAATTCTCTCCTTTTCGGATTTTCGGAGGTAAGGAGCTGCCTCCCCAAAGACGGCCATCTCAGAGTCTGAAGACATGGCTGCAATTTATTGAATGCAGCACGGCAGGGGGCTGAACGGGAGAGAAATGCTACAGTGCTGAGTGATGGAAGAAATGCTTTTGTACCACACATCTGACTCATTAGAGTTCTTCTCTGTCTACTGTTATGGTCTCCCTCTCTGTCTGACCGGCTCTTCACAGATATTCCTTAATACATTTAGATCCTAAAGGTAGTAGAGGGGGTTGATTTTTATTATTATTACTTCCTTTCCCTTATTTTCAGTTTACATGATTTGCTCTTCAGGTCTAGTAGTCTTTTAGTAGGCTGCAGAGAAATGTTGGCTTGATTGGCATATTAACATCCTGTATTAAGTAGCAGAGATACCAAAAGAAGTCAGCTTACTAAAATTACAAAAGATCTTTTACGTCTTCTTTCTCTGGAATACTTTAGATCCTATGCTTTGCATTGACTAAAGAGATGGAGCAACATAAGACAATAGGTGTGAAGTAAGCAGAAGCAGAGTTGTGAATTGCCTGTGCTCTAGCTCTACGCTCTGTGCTCTGAATTAGAAAAAGAAGTTTTAGCTTCTCCAGTTGTTCTGTCTTCTCCAGTTCAAGGTGATCCTTTAAGATTAAACTGTAGCAAAATAAGACAACTTCTCAATAAAAAGAACCTAGAGGGTTTTGACAAAGTCTTAACTTTACATGTACAGTTAATTCATCTTCTCTTTTCTGCATGACCATTTACAGAGAGCTTCCTGTTTTTACTTTTGTGGGACAAGCAATTTACTGTCTCCTAGAAGGTATCAAATGGGCCAAGCCAAGTTATCGAAAGAAATTTGCTGTTTTGGACAACATAGTTCAGGTAGGAATGCATTGCATTAATATGCATTGATGTAAATGGATATAGGAAGTGCCCATACAGGTGAGTAAAGCCCCCATCGTGGACAGTCTATTCCTGAGGAAGGAGTAAATCAGGGTCTTACCTCTTGTGATACCAGATGAGTGGCTTGCAAGCTGAAAGCTGATCAATACTGTAAAACATAAATGACAACTTCCTCCTTATTGCTGCACAGAATTTAAGAGATAAACCACAGGGTGAAAATATGCAAGTGGCTTGAAAGCAGAAAGAATATCTCTATTGATACAGACAGTCCCTTGAGGAAAGTAGTTCTGCAGGCAGCAGGAATTCAATGGGACTCTGCCACCCCTCAGCCCTCCATATTCTTACCTTGAAGCTTTCTGTGGAGACAGAGCAGACTTGTCCTACCAGCACTTTTATAGGTTCTGGTCTGCACATACAACTCCCTCCTCCTCTTTCTTAGGTCAAAACATTTTTGGCAAAGCATTGTTTGGCAAACTTGACTGAGTGCATGATTCCCATTCGTGTTAGTCGTGGATATATTTAGAAATATTTGATGTCTTACTAGCTAGGGAATAAATCTCCTATAAATATTTTGACAAGGAATCTGAAAGGAGGAAGTGCTGTCCAGCAAATAGAGCAGGACGGTGGGCTTCTCTACTCCTGACTTGCTGCTTGACATATAAGACTGTGTGTCTCAGTACTCAGCAGTAGTGAAAAGAATTAATATTACAAAGATCTTTGGGGTAATTTTATTCTGAAATATTCTGCAAATGAGGAATAGGAATGATCTGGAATAATTTTATCCTAAAAACTTAGACTACCATAGTCTACCTATGTTATTGCACCAATTTCTAATTCCTTCATGTTGACCTTCAGGGATTTTGCTGGCTAATTTCAGAAGACCAGAGAGGACTGCGTTCCCACCTTGATCCATATATTTAATTACCTTTTTTACCTTCTTCTGAAGTATTGGAGGTTGGCTACAATTAGAAATTGGATTTTAAAGGCATTTGCCTGCTGTCTTCCATACTGGTTGTGGTGGTTTCTTCAGACATGTATCTAGAAGAAGTTTTGGTCATGTCAAATTAGCAGTAATTGCTGACATTTTGCCTTCCTCATCATTTAGGTTTATTTGGCAATTTTAACTCACCAGTACCCTGCTGTTTTAGAGACCTTGGACAGTGACTATAGTTACCAAGTGCAAGAATGGGGCTTAGACCACAAACACACCTCCTCCAGCCTTTCCAAGAACAAACACAAAAACCACTGAAATGCGGAAGACTCCTAGGAGGATCAGGGTCTTGACATCTGTAAAATGCGGATACAGACCTTTTACATTCCCAGAGCAAATCAATCCAACTCCTAGGTAGTCTAGGTAGATTTATTCTGCTGCATGGTTTATTGCCTCATTCAACAGAAAGTATTAACAAAACTGAGTACATTAAGCATATAGATTTAGATCAAGAAAAAATAAGGGTTTTTTTCTTAATTGTAAAATGCTTTGTCATTTCTGAAACAAAAAGGAATCATTAGTTTGAGCAAAATTCATGAAGGTTTCAGGTGCTGTTTACAGCACTGAGGATGCAGACTGCTTCCTTGTTCAGATACATTGATACCAACGCATTGTGTCTGAAGACAGGCAACTTGTTTATCCCTGTACAAGTAATTCTAGTTTTATGCATAGCTAAGCATGATAGTACTCAATGAAAGTGAACATTAGGGAAGCCTGGGAATAGATGCATTACAGACCTGCATATAACTTATATTGGTTTTAGGAATTTATGGGACAATTTAGGAGAGGTGGTGTGGCTATTCCCTCTGATGTTATAGATATGCAACAGACAGCATAACATTTATATCATACTGTGTGAGAGGAAGGTAGAGGAGAAAGATGGAAGTAGGACACTAGTGCTTCCATATAAAAAAAATTTAAGATTCATAAGGTTACTAGGAACACCTTCTGGGTCCTGCAGAGCTGTCCTTTCCGTTTTGAAGAGTTAGGTACCATGTGCCATTTGAAATTCTTCCACAGAGGAAGGATAAGCTGCTGTGATTCTGTACTGTATTCATGCTTTACCTCTTATCTCTCAGAGCTGTAGCACTATAGGAGGGGTCACAGAGAATGACCAATCTTCTGGAAACAACATAGTTCAAATATTCTTTTCTGAGGCTCCCAATGTCTTTCTGAACAGTTTAAGTGGCAGATGAATAGCGATGGGGTATATTTGTATACAGATTTTAAAGTCTCTGTTCTAAAAATAATATTAAATTATTGTAGAAATGTCACTGAAGAAAATGGAAAGCTTATTCTTCCTCTAGTATGCAAAGAACAGGATAGAGGGAGAGAAAAGCAGGCTAGATTTTTCCTCCTTATTCTAATGAATTATTTAATTGTTTAACAAAAAATTGATTATTCTTGATTATTCTTTATATGGCACATGATATTAACTCCAAGCAAGAGGTGTAGTTCTTTGATAAACTTGTCTCTCACTTTTGTTATAGTGGCTTCCAAGTTGTGCAGAAACTGAAAAGCTTAGCAGCTGAAATTCATACAGCTGTAAGAAACCTCTCATTCTTTTAAGTGTGATTATGGCTTTCTGTGACCCTGGCAATATGCATTTATACATATTTACAAATCTGGTATTAGCTGAAAATGATTCTTTATATTTCAGCTTCCTTCTTGAGCCCTCTGCACATCTTAACTGAGGAGGATGTCTCAGATTCCAGTACATTGGTTCAAAGATCATACTTACGGTATATCATCCTCTCTGTCAGTTTGACATCTCGTATTTTGTTTCACCTCCTAGGACTAATGGGAATCTTCCGAGAAGGCAATGGATTCAAGACAGATTGACAGATGACTTGTCATTTTTCTGTTCCCTGTGTCTTTAACTTCCCTTGCTGGAAACCTGGTAATAAAAGACAGCCTTCACAATGTGTGGCCTTCATCTGCTTGGTTCAGGAGATAGCACCTTGCACATGTTCTCCACCCAGTGAGTGCACTGCCAGCTTCCAGGCCCATCCAGCAGCCGTATCGCTCCAGAGCTGTCATGGAGCACCTTGCCTCTCCATCCAGCCTGGAAAAGTGAGAATGGGAACACCACAACCAGTCTTTCTATCCAACCCCCCACTGGAAAGAGGACTTCTCAGGGCAGAAGCACTTTTCCTCACTTTGCAGTGCCAGGAGAGATAAGGTACTCCTCTTAACCTCTGTCCTGTTCCTCACCTTACTTAAGGTAGAAAGAGCAATATGTGACCTGTTCTTCCTTCGCATTTAGCTAAAAGGTCCCCTACCATCTGTTGAGTAAGACTGATTCTGCCTGGGCATTTACACTTGGCCAAAACACAGCAAAGGAAAAAAAATCACAGGAGGCAGCTTCAGCCCCACCTGTGAAATATGACTCGGCTCTTCAATATCAAATTTCCTGTTCCTGAGGGGACCCTTAGGCAAGTGAGACCAAGGTCAGATAAGGGCTTACCTAACCAAGGTCATTACCCTACACTCAGCACAATCTGGTCTAAAACAGTTGATGGAATGGAAAAGCATAACTATTGAAGGTCATTTGGGGAATTTCTCAAGCTCAAACATCTTTCTAGTCTTGGTGTTGCATTAATGCTTTTCCCACAGCCAACAACATAAGGATGTAATAGAGAACTACCAAATGTAATGGCAATATAAGACAGTATCATAATGGAAATAACCATAGGATCTAAGTCAAAGCAGACCATCTAGAAAGGGCTGAAGTGAGATAACAGAGCTAAATAGTAAATCCCCAAGTTTGGGGTTTTATTGCTTGGAGTAATCTGTGTGACCTTCAGTGTCTAGAAGAGAAGAAAGAAACAAGTTACTGTTTTAAGAAATTGAAAGTTTCATGTTTTGTGAATTTTCTGAATCATTTTGCATCTTTGTGGCATCCTCGTGCTCCCGTTAAACTGAAGGCTTTTTCCTGAATTTGTTAAACGAACAGTATAGTGTCAGCCAGCGCTTCCTGCTCTTTTGAGGTGTTGGACAAGGTGGCATAGAAAGTGTCATCTGAGAATAGAAAAAGAGTTATGAATACAAAAGGATGATAGTTCTACTTCTGTGATTGGTTGTAGAGATGGACTTTATGCTACTGGCAAGTTGTTGATCTTAACCTTCAACTCACTCTTCTCCTTTGCCAGTTTCTGCTTGACCCTTTGCAGGTTTTTGATTTGCTCCACCAATTCAGCTGTCTGCAGTATAAAAAGAAATAATGGCTTTATAGAACCATAGAATTGTTGGTGGGATAGGACCTCTGGAGGTCTGTAGTCCAGTTTCCCACCTGAGGCTGCCAGCACTTCGTCAAGCCACGGCTTTATCTAGTGAAGTCTTGCAAACATTCCCACCTCTCTGGGTAACCTATTGCAATGGTGCTCTATCCTCCTAGTGAGAAACAAGGTCCAGTCTGAACTTTCCAAACCACTATTTGTGGCCATTGCCATTGTTTTATCATCTGACACTAACAAGAAGAGTTTGTCTTTGTCATCCTTTTAACTTTCCTTCAAGTAGTTGTAGGTTGCTATATCACTCCTTAGCCTCTTCTTTATTCAGACTAAAGCCCAGCCCCCTCAGCCTCTCCTTGTAGGTTGTGTGTGCTGACCATCTTGGTAGCCCTCCACTGCACCCTCTCCAGTTTCTCCATATCCTTCTTAAGTGGAAGGGGAAAAATAACCTCCTTCAGTTTGATGGCCACACTCTTCCTCATGTAACCTCGTGTATGGTTTGTTTCCATCGCAATAAAAGTGCACTGCTGGCTCGTATTCAAGCTAGCATCCACTGCAACCCCCACATTCTTTCCAGCAGGGCTGATGCTAAGAAAGACAACCTGTATGGAGTTATTTTGCCCAAGGTAGAACACTTTGTACTTCTTCCTACTGAACTCCATGGGGTTTCTGAAAGCCCAGCCCTCAGGTTTTTCAAGATTTCCCCAGACTAAAGCTCATTTGTTCTGTCAGTCACATCCCAAGTGTCATCTGCAAATTTGCCAAGGGTGCACTCTATGTCATCATTCAAAGTGTTGATGAAAATGTTGAAAAATATGAGCCCAGTGTTGAACCACTGTGCTTATTATCGACGGCTAACTGGTTATTGAGCTGTTCGTCACTACTCCTTGAACCCAGGGGTGCAGCCAATTTTGAACCCACCTAATAATCCATTCTGGATTATTCCCTTCTGGATAGTCCATACTTCCAGATGAGATTGCTGTAGGATATAGTGTCACAATCCTTAGTAATGTCCGCTTCTTCTCCCTCATCCCCATATCTAGTTATTTCATAGAAAAATCCCCTTCAGCAAAAGTCCTTCCTTCTCTTCTTCCCTTCGCTAGGTGTCCTGTAACTTTTGAAGGACTAGTTAAGTATTTAAAAGTTACACAATGGAAAAAAAGAAAAAAGTAGAAAGTACTTAGAAAAGAATAGAAGACTGTTTCTCCATTCACTTTCATTTCATCATTTCTCTTAGTCATTGTCAGATTTTATAAAAATCTGATTAAAGTGATTTTCATCTTTCAGAAAAAATGATTGTATAGATGAGTCATAATTGAAATCAGCAAGAAGTCTGGAAGTTATATTTTCTTGGAGTTGCAGCTACAGGTTATAGTTAAGCAGGGAATAAGTAGGAGTCTGGACTTTGTACTGTGTTTCAGGTTTTGCCTCTGTGGGCTACCTATTCCATTGTTTGACCACCCTCACAGTTAAAAAAAAAAAATCATATGTTTAAATGCGATTTCTTGTCTTTCAGTTTGTGCCCATTGCCTCTTCTCCAGTCACTGGATATTACTAAGAAGAGTTTGGCTCCATCTTCCTTATTCCCTCCCATTATTTATTTATACACATTGGTAAGATCCCACAAAGCCTCCTCTTTTCCAGGCTAAACAATCCCAGCAGTCGCAGTCTCCCCTCAAAGGTCAAATGTTCCAATCTCTTAATCAACTTTGTGGCCCTCCACTGGACTTGCTCCAGTATGCCCGTGTTTTCCTTGTACTGAGGAGCCCAGAACCGCACACAGTGCTCCAGATGTGGTCTCACCGGTGCTCAGAAGTGGGGAAGGATCACCTTATTCAATCTGCTGGTGATATGTTCTTCCTAATGCAGCCCAGGATGCTCTTGGCCTTCTTTGCTGCAAGGTCTCAGTGTTGGCTCATGTTCAAATTGGTGTCCACCAGGACCGTCAGGCCTTTTTCTGCAAAGCTACTTTCTAGCTTGTCTGTCCCCAGCCTGTACTGGTGCATAGGGTTATTCCTCCACACATGCGGGATTTTGCATTTCCTTTTGCTGAAATTCATGTCAGCCCTTTTCTCCATCCTGACAAGGTCCATTTGAAGGGCAGCACGGCCATCTGGTGTATCAACCACTCTTCACAACTTTGTATCATCTGCAAACTCTCTCTGAGTACACTCTGTCCCATATTCAGGTGATTAATGAAGATGTTAAGCAGTATTGGCTCTGATATCAATCCCTGGGCATGCCACTTGTGACTGGCCTCCAGCTGGACTTCATGTTAATCATCACAACCCTTTAAGCCTTGCAGTTCAGCTGGTTTTCAATCCATAGAGTTGGACTGTCCACTTGTCTAGTCTATACTTCATCATTTTGTCTATGAGGATGTTATGAGAGACAGTGTGGAAAGCCTTGCTAATGTTGAAATAAATAATATCCACTTCTCTCTCCCCATCCACTGAGCTAGTTATTTCATGGTAGAAGTCTATCAGGGTGATAAGGCATTATTTCTCCTGCTGACCTCTCCTAATTAGGAGTAGGACTATCACCCCTTCGTATTCATCTCTCTTTTTCCATCCTCAGATAAATTTTTCGTATTTGGAAATCATTTCTGGGAGGATTTGCTCCATCACTTTCCTGCGGATCAAGGTGAGGCTGACTGGCCTGTAGTTCCCCATGTGCTTCTTCTTGCCCTTCTTGAAGACAAGAGTGACATTTGATTTCTTCCAGTCCTCAGGAACTTCCCTGAACATGATGACCTTTCAAAGATATTTGAGAGTGGCTTTGCAATGACATTGGCCAGCTCCCTCAGCACTCATGGATGCATCCCATCAAGTCCCAAGGACTTACGTATATCCAGTTTGTTCGAATGTTCCCTAACCTGATCCTCTTCTACTGAGAGTAAGACTTGATTGCTCCAGACTCTTCACTAGTTTCAGGAGCCTGGGATTCCTGAAGACAAATCTTCAGAGCAAAAATGAAGCCAAAAAAGTCATTCTGTACTTCACCCTTTCCTGTGTTTGCTATCACCAGGTCCCCTGCCCCATTCAGCAGTAGGCCCATGCTTTTGCTAGTCTTCCTTTTGCTGCTGATATACCTGTGGAAGCCCTTCTTGTTGCACGTCATGTCCGTTTGCCAGATTCAGCTCAATGTGAGTTTTGATTTTCCTAACCCCATCCCTGCACACTTTGACTGTGTTTCTATAGTCCTCCTGGGTCACCAGTCCTCCACCTCTTGTATGCTTCTTTTTTTTTCTGTTTCATTTTAGTCAGACCTGCTGCCACTGTTCACTGACTTCCTGCACGTTGGGATGGACACTTCTTGACCTTGAAGGAGATGATCAACCAGCTCTCTGGGGCCCGTCTTACCTCCGGGGCTGTATGACATGGGATTCTTCCAAGCAGATCCCTGAACGGGCCAAAATCCACTCTCCTGAAGTCCAGAGTAGTGGTCCTTCTATTTGTTTTGCTCTCTCGTCTCAGAATCCTGAACTCCACCATCTCATGGCCACTTCAGCCAAGGTTGCCAGCGACCTTCACTTCCTTGACCCTACAATTTTTTATTCATTTCAGGTAAAATACAGTGGCAAGTGATTTAAGTCTAGAAAGTAGTAAGTGAACAGACAATATACAGGAGTGGATAATGCTGTAAGTTAAAATACTGCCACACTGCATGTCCAGTTATTTTTGTGTGTGCTAAGTATTTGTGAAAATAGGCAAGAGCAAAGCTTCAGGACAGGATTCAAGAAGTTCCAAGCCAAAGCTGAAAATCTAAATACAGTTCTAGGTTCCCAAGGGAACACTGCATGTTTAGTAACAGGGAATATCTGAATTCCTTGGAATTTAGACTAATGGGTGACTTGGATGTCAGGTTATGATTTTAATTTGCCTAAGATGAGCCAACTAAATCTTAATAGTTTGAAGGCTGAAAGCTGGTCAATACTGTAAAATAGAAATGGCAGGTCCCTTCTTATCATTGCACAGAATTACGCAGAGAAGCCAGAGGTCTCTACCATGGTATTCTTGAGAGTGGAGAGGTGAAAGAGCATGCAACTGTGTGCTTCTGCTGTCCCTGCCTGCAGAACAGCCTCCCAAGTCTGTTTTTCTGTCATGCTGGAGAACTGCTGTCACAGATGTAGGAACAGCTGTACAGAATCAAGTGCAGTGTTAGAATATGGTGCAGAGAAGTTTGCTCTTTGATGCTGTGTGAAGTAGGAGGGATGTCACTCCTGCAGCGGTGAGAATGACAGACGGAAGATTGTCTGGAGCGAGGTGGTTGGTCAGCCTCTCTCTGGCGTTCGGGAAGATAGTACTCTGTGAGTTTCTTTTTTTTAAAGCCAGTTATTTCCTGTGACTACACTGTGTGACTATTTTTCCACTATTAGAGGCTTGTCAGACTTGAGGCTGTCTCGAGATATCAGTGTATAAATGCCCACAGGATTGATGTCATATGTTCAAACATCCACAGAATAACAGGCTGGCAAGTAAATTCACAAAAACAGTTAGTATGTAATAAAAACAAATAATGAGGATATGAAGAAAGATGAAAAATTTTGATGGGCATTTTATATCTCTGGGTAGGTCTAATGGGAAAGGAATGAGGAAGAGGAACAGTGAATACCGCAGTCTGGATGGGCCCCTCTGTAGTGGGTGGAAACATGACCATACTGTGTACTGCTGTATTCCTGCCAGGAGCACTTGAAGCATGTTTCCCCACTGCCAAACCTTTGTTGGATCTCCTGGCTCCCTGGCTGCCCCTTAGAGCTGGAAGTGCTGTGTGCAGAGGAGGGCCTCTCTGTCTACCACAGAGATTTCCTCCAGCTGTGTGGAAGGGGCAGGACACAGACTTCTGCTCTTTGTACTTCTCCCTGGTGCAAGTGCTACCTCTTTTTTTTTAGGTCCTCAAACCCATACTCATATGCCCAGCATCACTAACTGCTTGAGTCACTCATATTTACTGGGGCTCAGCTATGCTGGGAATTCAGGAAATTCAGGTGTGTGTTCTCACCCTTATGTCCACTTCCATCATTAACTTTTCTTTATCTCACTGCCTCATAGCCATGCTTATATATTCTATGAAGGGAAGGCCCTGGCCAGCCTTTCTCAGTTTTCAGTGCTCTGCAATTGTTTGAGTGTCTGTGTATACTCTGTCAGGTGATGTATAGTATCTGGAAAACCCTTGGTGCACGGTTACTGTATCTACTATGTGGGAGGCATTGCTTTTGGGTCTGTTCTCTTACCTTTTCTTGTTATGCTTGATGCTTTCCAATGAGATACCTAGTCTGATCTAAAGACAGATGCTTGTGAAGCTTGTGACCTACTGACCTTCTAGAAGAAAGGATAACAGGACTTCACTCCAAATAATATGCTGTTCTGCATTCTCTCAATCTTTAGTTAAAAAAATTCCTCTGTAAATTTTTATTTTTGGCACAGTAATTCCTGACTCTGTGGTACTTGGTGGCAGGCAGGGAAACTGCTATGCCCTGACAGTAAGAATTACTGGAAAGTGCCGTTAGATGGAATTCCTTTCTCAGCTACAACTCCAGCAATAGCTCAGAGCAGAGATAACCCTATCGCTATGACTTGACTGATGCAAAAAGACTAGGCTTGATTTCTAAGAACCCTTATAAAAAAAAACACCTTCAAAGTCCCACTGAGAAGCCTGGAAAAAATGATCTGGTCCGAGCACCCTCCTTTTTCTCTTGCCAGTGTTTCAACAAATGGGCTTAATTAAAGAGTGCATTATTGGAAAGATGAAAGGAAAATAGAATAATACGTGAAAAGGTACAATTAATCACTGGTATTTCCTTTCTCATGAGACTCACTGGCCTGACTTTGCATTTCCTAGAATCAGAGTCTAGCACATGAATTCCCACAAATGTGAGCCATTTGCTGGCCAGTGTTTTTTGCTAACTGTCCTTGTCAGCTGCTCCATGCTGCTGGCCATCCTGTTATTTGCTCCCAGCCACTAATAATCCTTGCAGCTCCTTCAGCATCAGTACCAGTTACTCCTCTTTAAGAGTTCTACAGCTGCCTCTGATTTCCCTTCTCCAGCAGGACTAAACGTAGTCCTTGCTGAAGAAACCTCCAAAATGTATTCCTGTTTTCTACTTCTGTCCAGGATTCCTTCACCCAAGCTTGTAACTTATTGCACTATATGAAATGACTGTTCACTGTAGGCATATTTTTCAGAGGTTCTTACAGAAAGCTGCAGAGAGTTCATAGCAAATCTGAAAAATCACTGAGTGGAAGGGAGAGGAAACCTTCCAGGACACAGAAGCTAAGGGAGTTTTATTTATAAAATAATTATGTTTCTGATTTGTCTGTTTCTGAATTTTATGTGTCCTGACAATCTATCCTTCATAGTCTCTGTTTAAGTAGGACTAAATTTGGCTGTATAAAATTCCTATAGTAGTGTTGACTTGTTCATCTCAACAACAGCAACAAGATTTCTGCAGAACAGCCACAAACCTGTGGTCAGCTCAAGGTCCTGGCATAATCAGGAATCTCAAAAACAGAACTGAGAGCTTCGCATCAGTCAAAACAGAATAATAAACAGAAAATAGAAATAGGAAACACTATTATATTAGTGTTTAAATTGATGGGGCACTCATGTCTTGCCTAGGGAATCCATATAATTACTCCACTAAAAAAGTTTTATAGTAGAACCAGAAAAAAAAAAAATCAGAGTGATCAGGGATCTGGAGTGGTCTGCATATAAAGGACATTATATAGGACAGGACTCTTCATTTTTGGCACTGAAGTTGCTGAGTTGACATAGGTCTCAAAAAAAAAAAAAAAAAAAAAACCCTGAACAAACCATGACTGGCCTGCAAAGGTAAATATGGAAAACCAGCTAATGGACATCAAGTGCTATTAAAGTACTTTTTCTTAGAGTGCATGACTTAATCTTGCAAATAATTTCCATAGAACACATTCAAGGTCAAAGGTAAATGAGATTAAAAATTTCTTTTTAAAATTTCATTAAAATTCAAAATAATTTTTGGAGAATTGTTCCATCAGAAGCAATTAATCTTACTGGTCCAGGTGGAGCATCCTGCCAAAGTCCCTAAACCACTGACCAGCTCTGTTGTTCTCTCTGGGCCCTATCGAGTTCTTCTATCTCCTTTTTGAGGTGAGGGATCAGAACAGCCATTGTATTCAGATGTCAGCACATCATGCTGACACATGCAACACATGCCTTCCTCATCATACTATCCACATGCTCCTCTAGTGAGCTGCAGCTGGGCTCTTTGAACTGACAAACTACAAAATAGTTACTGTTTTTCAGCACCAGGGGAACACTTCCCCAATGCTATGCTTAGTGTGATTCAAGCTATATGTGTATTTGATCCTGTTAGCTCTGCTGTCATAGCCAATATTCAGAACTCTTTTTTTAAAACAAACCTAAAATGAACGTTAATTTGGTAAAGCATTTAGCACTAATTTTAACAGCTTGTTCACTTTATCACTCTAATAATTATCATTTCCCCTTTGTTAAATAAAGTTTTTAAAGGTAAATTTCCAGGCTATTGCTTAAATTGATGCTATTGAAAGGTCTTATTGTATAGGATGGCTGTACTGCTATCCAGCAGGACCTTGACAGGCTGGAGAAACGGGAAGATAGGAATCGCCAGAGGTTCAACAAAGAGAAATACAATTAAATATGCACAGGTTAATGTCAGGTAGGTACAATCCAAGAGAAGTTAAGAGTCTTGGGAGTGGGAAGGGTTGTGCATGTATGTGCTTTAACAGAAAAACTCACAAAAAGTATTCCTACAAAAGTGAAGGTGGTTATGAACAGCAAGACAGAATATGAGGCTTCTGAAATATACCACCGGGATGCAGTCAGTCTGAGAATCCCTGTGCTGTATCAAATCATGGTGCAGCTAGACAACGCACAGAGCCAGTCCTGAAAGAGGCAGCAATGTCTTGATGCAAAAAGAAAAACAAAGAGGATCCTGCCAGCCATTAGCTTTCTGCCAATCCTATTTCCATTCCTTCTGAACTCCACTGGCACTGGAAGCAAAACACAGCACAGTTAAAAAGAAGTGGGGGGTTGAAAGCTGTCTCTGGATATAGAATATCTTGCACCGCAATGTGGTGTGAGCAAGGAGCTGGAGTGCTGACATTCCTCTGGAGGAGAGGGGATTCAGGCATGCTGAAAATAGACCCTTCTTGAGACAGAGATCAGCCAGCTGCCTCGCTTGCTGCCAGCCCTTAAGATATGACTTCTCCTCCCCCATGTTCTGTGATTGTGAGGAAGGCCAGGAGGGAAAGGCAGGTAATTTCAGCAGTTCAGTACAGATAAAACAAGATCGAAATGTCTCAGAATTCTTGTGGACTGTCTGTTGCAGGAGTCCCATGAGAACTTCCTCCTGTTCATGATGCTGTGCGATGGTTTCATTTTAAGTGGGAAAAACTGATTTGAACAATGCAGTATTCCGAAAGGAACTTTTACTCATAAGCAGTACAATTTTTATGCTATTATTCTCACCAAATAGTCTCCACTGATTTTAAGGTAGCACACTTCTAAAGAAGGACTTCTGAAGTGTGCAAATGAAGAGAGAAAAAATATTCCTTTAATGTTTTTATCCAAAACTTTCCACAGCTTTTGGGTGCAGCTGGAGACATAAATGCACTTCAGGGACTTCAAGAGATTGACAAACATGTCAGACAACCTGATATGCTCAGAAAGGGAATTTCTTCATGTTATATGAATTTGCCAAAGCACATCGGGGTAATGGAACAGTGGCAGGAGTGTGAGAAAGGCAATAAGGAGAGGGCAGGGCAGAAGCCAGTACTACCCAGTAGTTTGAACAGAAACAGGCTCTGGGATTGCAAGGTGAGAGAAAGCTACAACAGCTAAGAAGTATAGCTGAGTATAAGAGAGCGGGTGCCATGTTGATTGGTGACCCTTCCTCTTTGCTCCTTAGGTTCCGAGGCAGCCTCTTCAAACTCTGTATCTACCTCTATAGCCCAATTTCCATATCTCCTCCTCATCCTCTCTCCTTCCCTCCCCCTCCCCTCTCTCACTGATACTCATAGCCCCTGGAAAAGCTCCCTTCTGAAAATGTGATGGGGAACAAATATCACTTAAGAGTAGATAGACATCTCCTAATGTGGCTTTCTCACAGCAAGCTGAGCTGCTCCTTTCCTCATAAAGATTATTTGTATTAAAAAGGAAAACAAGAAATATATAGCTTCAAAATGCATAGTAGTCATATATTTTACACAAAGTCATTTACCAAAATATCCTGTGTGATGTGGCTTTCTAAATTTTCTTGGGCAGGAAGAATATGCAGTAGTAGGCTCTAGTGGCTGTGATTCCTCTTTAGCGTCACATTTTTAGCCTTCATCCCATGTTTTTCCCTTTTTTAATCAAATACTGCATAGTACATATTGGAAAATATGATTCTGTCCAGGAAATAGCAGTCAGGTTTCGGATAGCCGGGCACATGATCTATAGCTATTTTGTAGCTGTTCAGGCAGAAATTGAAGAGCTGCTGGTGATGACTAGACAGGTTCTGAATGGTTCATAAGCCTGTGCACTAAAGGCAGGCTGGTCACCAGGAATAACATCATAATGGTGTTGATTTCCACAACACCAAGGTACTTTTTCTCATTTGTTAGTGATAGAAGTTATGAAAAGCCTAGGCATCCTGCATCTGCTCCTCCAGCAGGAATTAATGCTTTGTAATGTCCTAGACCAGCAACAACAGCTTACTGGATGATGAAGATAGAGCCCTTCCTGGTGAAAAAGAAATAACACAATGGGAGGGCAGAGTGAGTATAGAGAAGCATACTCGGTGCCATTGAAGTATGCCATGGACAAGTAAACACTCATAAATCTCAGGATCTTTAGAACAGATTGAGCTGAACTCTTTCTAAGTGACAAAGAATATCTTCCCAAATCAAGGGTCCCATACACTGATTTTTCCACCCTGCACAGTAGGAGTCCGTGTTTCCCATTTTTCATATCATAAATATCATTCATAAAACTAAAATTCTCTGAAGTCTGTGATGACCTTGTGTTGGTCTGCCTCCTCACCAAATAATGGATTCATGGATTTCCCTGTGAAGTTGCTTGGCCCATCACGACATGCATGGCCCCCCTGTCAATGATTTTCCCATGTGTTACAGGAGTTTCATTTCTGATCTGTGTTCAAGAAAATAAAAGACTAGGGGAACCTAAAGGCTGTATTGAAAACACATTTTAATCAATAGGAGACATTACCAAGTAGTTAAGAATATTACCATTCATCATGGAGGATCCGATAGTTTACCTGAAAAGGAAGCCAATCAATCTTCATGGGACAGCTGGGCCATCACTGAATAAGGCTTGACAGAGACAAGACAGGGATGGTTACAATGCAGTGCGGGATACCAGGCTGCCTGTCTTTGACACCACATGACAGAATCACCATAGGGCCTGGTAGGGCAAACACAACAGAAATGGTACACAAGTCTAAGATTTTTGCATATCTGATCTTTTTTTTTTCCTCACTCATGCCCTTTTAGAATTAATGACACTTTCTTCTCCTATTTGATAGTCTCCTGATTAGTCATCCAAGAATTGCATTAACTTTCGCCACTGAAGGGCTCATATTCAAAGTATACAAAGAGCTTTGAGGCCTTCCCAGAAAAAAAGCATTTTCCAAACTGCACTTCCTCATCCTCTAGAGGAGGAATTCTAAACTCTAAGATATTTAAGTTTTCATCACTATGTAAATATTTATAAATCATTTCTTATTCCACTAGCTTCCATTACTATCCCTCCCCCCCCCCCCTTTTTTTTTTGGTAAAGCTAAAAAAGGCCCTAATTTTTACTACCATTAAGCATTGGCTCAATGTTAGTTTTATTCAACCTGTTGGAACCATTCAGGTCTTCTAGGATTAATCTTGAAATTTCTCTAGTTCTTAAGAAAGTGGTATACAAATTCCAGTTTCAGAGAAATCTCTTTTTATAATACTGACCACTAAAGATCCCCAAATTTGGGTTTTTTTTGTTTGCTGGTTTGACTAGGAACATTAACCCTATTGATTCTCACCTGGTACTCCTATTGCAATACTAAAGTGGAGCTAGATCCACAAAATACACTTCAGCCTCACTACACGAACGGTTGAAATTACTAAGTTTTAGGTATACTGTTGCCTAGTGGAATTCATAATGCCCCAAATGCATATGTAGGCTCCCTGTACAGTGCATGAGGCATCTAAATAATGGAGTCTTTGAAAAGGCTTCACAAAGCTGAAGTAGCTATATAATCCCACCCTTTCTGAGATTTAGGGATTATGGGATTCCACCTACCCCTAGAGCTGGGCTCCTAAGTCTCTTACTTTAAAACAGAAAAGACTTGAATCTTTCTTTTGAAAATGTGGCCAGTGGAAGTCATGACTCCACCCCATCTAAAAACCCAATGATTAAAGCACTCATGCATGAGCGATCTCTTCTCTCTTTGGCTAAAGTGAATGCATATTTCTCACTTCCTTCAAGAGTGACTTAAGAAGCAGGTTAAGGATATGCTAGGCTGGGATAAGAAATTGGCTGAGGGTATGTTGGAAGATCTTGCTTTGTGTTAAAATTGTTACTCTTTGCGTAGAAGAGATAAATATTTGGGGTGGAGGGCAAAAGAGATTGGAGAAGTTCAAACATAGCATTTAGGAAAATCACCTGAAGAGGTGAATATTTCCATAATCTACAGAGATTATTTCATTGCTCCAACATGACAGAATAAGAATTCCTCACCACTAATTCTTTCCAGTTTTGTGGTTTGTGTATGCTGGGATTTGTGGTTTCAAATCTCTCTAGGCAAAAGAAAGAATTGGATCCAGGTTCCTCAGATACTGTGTGAGTGCTCTAAACATGAGAATATTTGATAGGTTGAGTAAGAGGACTTTACTGCTGATAAATAGAGGCATGGCTAAACCATCTCTCCAGACTGCCTGAATCAGGACAAGAAGAGTTAGTTGGAGAGAATAGATGCTCCTGCAGTGTTGTCTTCTGCAGAGCCCAGCTCAAGCAGCTTTTCATGGCTTCACACTTAAGCCTCTGTTCATGAAGCGAAACATTTAGCTTCTACTGATAGTTGTTATGCATGTAAACACAGCTTTTGCAGATGTGGGCCTTTGGCACCTAATTTTATGCATCTTAGCATACAGAAGTTGTTAATTGTTTCTCCATGTAAGACCTTCTGCAGCGTGGAAAAGTTTTGAAATACCATGTCATTTGCCACCAGCCTGTAGATAAGCCTGAGAGAACCCTGTATTCCCTCTGCATTTTGCAGTTAGTAATGTAGGAGTTTTGCGGTCAGAAGTAGAGCAGTTAAGTAGTGTCTGTGTTGGGGGCGGGGGAAGGTTTTAAGAACTTAAACTTCGGGAGCTGGTTTCTGATATGTTGTGTAGGTTTTCTGCTAGACCATTTTCTACTTTGGAAGCCTGAATCCTGGATTCTTTGCATCTCTTCCCATTAGCCTCAGCTCCAGAATTAGACAGAAGCTGAGCAGTGATCTGAGCATCTAAATTATGGATACTGGCTCTGTCAGTACTCATTCCTCCCCATTGGCCTCTCCAACATCCAGTAATCTTAAGCCACTTAGGCCATTACTCAGCCTTTTGCTCCATCTCTATAGGAGAGATCAGGATATGTGATGTTTTCCAGGGCCTTTTGTAATTACATGGGAAGACGTTAATGAGATTTTCTAATTCTTAAATGGTTGATTTGGAGTTTTCAAAATCTTCCTGTTCCAGGATGCAGCGGAAGTCACCACACCTATGACAGCAACCATACCTTCATTTTAGTGGAAAACTTTGCACTGCTATCAACTGGAAGTGAATTTTGCTGTGGAGCGAAACCAAAGGAAAATGTATCTTAATTAAGTGAGAAAAGGCTTGTTCCACCAAGTGGAAGAAAATTATGTTCTTGCAGATAAATTCAGACGTGTTGCGGTGGTACCTTCCTCCACTTCCCCTCCTACAGCACTGGAAATCTTTGGAAGATCTCTTTGTGACCCTGTTTGTAGTCTTACTTTACCAGTCTTCTTCAACTCTGAGTAGCAGCCAACTGTAACTGTTAGTTTAGTCTCAAATTAGGAAATGAATATCCAGTTAATATGCACCAGAGGTGACAGCAGTTACAAATACATGTTCACCAGTAGAGTGACTTACATGACATGGATTTATTTATCTGCCAAATTACTATTGTGTAGTTATACAGCTATTGCATTTCATGGAGAGAGAGAGTGTCTTCTGACTGCTGGGTGGAGACTGACCATATATATGTACAGGGGTTTGGAGTTCCCACATTTACATGGTAACTAGGGATAGGATTGAATCTACCTCTGAATTGAGATTAATTTTAATTGACCTCATAGTGGTAAAAAACAAGCTGCTATTATCCATCCTTTAAGTCACAGTCACCAATGCGTGATGCTTGTTAGTAGCTATTGGATATTGAGATTTTGCAGCTTGTTCACACATTCTTACCTCAGACCATGGTTGCATCTTGGATTACTGTGAAAGTCCTTCTTTTGGGGTCTAATTAGAAAGAGCATATCCCTTCCTCTGGGAAAAAAGTAACTATCTGAAAAGCTGCTTTCTTACTAAGAATGTTTATACCAGTCTTAAAACAAAGGTAGGCTGGGACAATTTGTTTATCTGCTTTTCCTACCTATCTCTGGTGGGAATGAATTATTGTATTAGGTAGTGGGAACAGGATGAAATGGTCTAAATTCACCAATCTGAGGGCAGAAGAAAGAAGGGCTGTGGCCTGCCCCAGCTGCTTTATGATGTGTGGCAGATAAGCCCAAATAAAATAAACACTGTGACCATCAGTTAAATTATGGAGGACTTCAAACCACAGCAGTCTGAAAATCTAAAAGCAAGTGGATTTCCAGCCTAGTTTTCATCAAATTCTTATTATTTTTCCCTATTCTTTCATTCTGATCTAATTTCCCAGAAAGACTTGCCGCCTGTGCAGATTCAGCAATGCCACCAGCTCTTCAGTAAGTGAGTCATGCCAGAGCCTACTTTCTTTCTGTCTGTTATGACAGGCAGCATACTATCACCATGTCTATCAACCAGATCTATTTGGGAGCACCCCCTGTGAGCTTAAGGAATAAGCCCATTTTGTGTTGATTCTCTAGAGGCCACATATCAGACCAGAGACAGGTGTGGACTGTGAACCTGCCATTCTATATGTTAGTTGTTGTCATGTGACAATACTTAAAGACATGAGATTGCCTTCCTCTTGCTGCTGAGAGGGAGACATTCCCCCAGTCGCTATACATGGCCATCAGCATGTGATATGAATCTCACAAAGAGCCTGTCTGAGCTGCTGCATAGATGGACCAGTTGATGTGGCCCAGGCAGGGATGCTGTGCCCTGTTCTGCCTCAGATATTGTTCTGTATCACCCACTATCAGAGCTTGACTGTGAGGCTTTGCCAGATTTCCAGCTTACATGCTTGCTTGTTTTCCCAAATCCTGGTAGATCTTCTTTGACCAGAAACCAGTTCTGTCTTTAAAACACAACTTGCAGTCAGGTTTGAACAAGTTTCTGAGAGTAGCAAATAGTGAGCAGTCTACCCAAACCCTGACCTTTCCACACAAACTTTCTGAAAGACTGGTTAGTTAAATGCTCTAATTATAAGCTCTACTTCAGAATTCTCATTAGTCTCTTTTGCAAAATGTTACTTTTTCTGCAGTTCTCTTGAAGACATATGAGTGCCTTATACAAGTGCGGTGCCTGGGAGCAGGCAGCAGAGCTTCTTTTTGGGGGGCATAATATTAGGATAGGTGATGTAATGGCCCCCAAAGGATGTGGATACGATCCTTGATACAAACTCAGGCTATGTCTATATTATTAAACGAAAACGGTGACATAAGCCATTCTTTGACCCTGAGGCCAACAAGCATAGTTTTGTTCTGTCTGTGATATTAAAGTCCCCTTGCCTTTGGAACAGGGTATGCTTGTCTAGATTGTCTACTGGAAATCCATTTCACTCTAAATTAACTCCCAAATGGGTCTGGGACTTATCTGGGAGAGTGCTAGTTGGCTCAGGACACAAACATGCCAAGGTTGCACTTATCCATAGAAAACAAGGCATGGCCCTGGGTCCTGACATTATTTAATTTACTGGTTTGGCTGTTATCTCAGTGATCAGCTGCATTTTAATGGTAAAATTAGGGGCTTTTCCTGGTTTCTGATGGATGCCAGTTAGCTTAGGGAGAAAGAAATCACACACAAATAAACAAAGTTTGTGCTGAAGCCATGAACAGAACAAGTGGACAGCAGGCCAGAGCTACAGCCCACAACCCTCTCTCCTGGAGACTGCAGTGAAAAGTCAGCAGGGTTGCTAAAACTCAAGAAGGAATTTCTCCTTCCCCATGTCACAAACAGGCGCTCCCTCCCCTCACACTGACATGCACAGTCCATCCATAGTTGCTGGAGTAATTAGGGTCCTGTCTTTAACCACCTGCTGCCCTCACAAGTGATGGAAAGTTGGAGAAGAGGCAATCTGAGCATTCAGGGGGCTTCTGGGCCCTGTATTTGCATATTGGCTTCTAGTCCCCTGAGCAACCCCAGATACTCTGGAGTAAGTCCTTGCCTTAGCGTGCCAGAGATATTTGTGTGGGCAGCCTTATCTGCTGCTCATTCCTGGCTCAGTTGGGCTGTCATTTTCCAAACTGTAAGCAGCTGGAAGCTCACAGCAGGAAGATGGATGTGTGAACGTTGTGTCTAGTGTTTGTTTTTCTGTGATACAGCAAGACGTGAAAAGCTGTGGAGACCGGAGAACAAATCACAGGAAGCAGTGTCTTATTTAATCTTTCAAGTACTGCGTGTCCAGGCCTTAGAAGATAATATTGTTGGTTCTTCAGAGCTGATATAAAGATATATAAGATGTACCAGCCCCCATTTCCCTGGGAAATCAAAGCATAATTGGGAGCCACCAGTATGATATCTGAAGAAAAGTGCTAATACGATCGCTAGTTACATGTATTTCTGGTAGAGCTATGGAAGTGTTAAGATCACTGCATGGGCTCCTTTAGAATATTGGATGCATTGCTTGTTATTTCTGTTCAAGAAGGACTCATTGAGACTGAAACTGGTGCAGAAAAAGGTGATCTCGGAACTGAAGCAGCAAATAAAGAAGCTTGGTTTGTTTAGTCTGGTCAAACAAAAAATTACAGTGAAAAAAATATCCATGAGGAGGGTTTATTCCAGTGAAAGGAAAGAATGTTTTGATCTAAAGAACTGCTTTTGCATAAGCACTGTAAAACTGACATGGACATAAAGTGGTCAAAAATAGTCTAGGCTGTAATTCTGTTTCTAAGGACTGTTTCATCCTCTCAGGGCAACGAGGATTGGGTTTCCATTACCAGTTGAGGAGGCCAAGAAGCAAACTATTTCAGAAATTAATTGAAGTGAGTTGATGAAAAGGTTTGCATGGTGTGGCTACCTAAATTAGCAGAAAATTGAATTCAGTGAGAAAACTGTGTTCCTTCCCATCTCATCTTCTTTTTTGCACTTGTCTTCACCTCATAAATTAGAGTAGCGATATTGTGATATCAGATACAGACAAATGGATTAAAGGCAAACGTCACACCCATCTTCAAGACAAACAAGAAGGAGGATCCCAGTACCTACAGACAGCCTCACCTCAGTCCCTGGGAAGGTTGTGGAGGAAATCGTCTCAGAAGCCATTTCTAAAAACATGAAGGGCAACGAGCTGATTGGGAGCAGCCAGTATGGATTTACCAAGAGCAAATCATAACTGAACAACCTTGCTGCTTTCTATAATGAACTATGGACAAGGGGAGTGCAGTGGATGTTGTATATCTTGACTTTAGCAAGACCGCTGATACAGTCTCCTAATGTCAGCTTATCATCAAACTGCTGAGATAAGGGCTGGACAAGAAGACCAAAAAGTGTGTGGAATATTGGCTGGGGGCTCAGAGAGTTTTGATCAGTGATGCAAAGTCCAGCTGGTGACCAGTAATTTGTGGGACCCCTCAGGGATCAATACTAGGGCCAATACTGTTTAATGCCTTCATTAATTAGGACAATTAATTAGAGCCAATACTTTTAAAGTCTTAAGAATTCTTAAGAATTGTTATGGAAAAAGTTGTTAATTAGTTTTTAATCAAACTAAATCATGTATTTAGATAAGAAAACAATGCTATTCCTTACTCTGTCTAACAGGGACAGAATAGGTGATATTAAGAGATTATACACCTGTATAATGGGTCATGCAAACACTGGGGCATTGTCACTCCCAAGGGAGCAGAGCCTTTTATGGAACTGAAACAGCAGCAATGAGACTCCAGACCCTCTGCAGCAGGGCCTCTTGGCCAGGTTCTAATCCTGAGTGAGGCCTACTTGCCTTGCTGCTGTGTATTGGCTGGTGGTAGCAGTCACATCAGGACGTAGAGGTTACCTACTGGCTCAGGCCAAAGGCCTGCCTAGACCAGTGTCTTCCTGTCGGTGGCTAAGAGCGTCTCCAATATCTGAGGCAGATATAGTATAGAAAGCCTGAGAACAGGCAAGATGCACTGATGCTCTCCCTGAACGGTGCTCCATTTTCGAGCAGCTCGTGGCTCAGACACTTCCAACAAAAACCAGAGATGTTTGTTGTGTGGTGCAGCCAGGAGTCTACACCTGATTCTCCTCCCATGAATTTGTGTGGTGGCTTTTTGACTGTATGGAAACATTTATTATCCGCTCCGTTGGTGGCGAGGAACTGGGCAGATTAATTATGACTGATTTGAAGAAATCACGTCCTTCTGTGTCCTGAATCTGCTACCTGCTAATTTGACTTGATGCCCCTATTTCTTATGCAGGGAGATTCAGTGATCCATCCTCTCCCTATTCCTTTTTGTTGTCCTCTCATGATTTTGCAGACATTTTCTTAACCAAGTGCTGGCTGTCTCTTCTGTAACTTGAAGGGCCCAAGGCTAACTTGCCCTTTCCAAGTGCTGAAAGACACCTAAAATATCTGTGCCAGATGACACTGAATGTTCTTTCTGAGAAACCCATCCCAGTGGGAGCAGCCCTTCTGGGGTGCTTGAAATTTTCTGTCATTCTAATTCAGGTGTGTGCTGGAATAAACGGAAAATTTGCCCCTCTCCCTGCTGTACATAAAGTGTATAAGGATTTCCTCAAGATGGACCTGCCTATACTGGAAAAAGCAGCGGAGCCTGGCTCAGCAATTCTAACGCAAACATGTCCCTGAGGACCCCAGCCGAAGTGCCTATTTTTACGGTTATTTATATCGCTACCCCCTGGGGTCAAGTTTCAGAAGAAAGAATCTAATTTTTCGCTGACATTGTAAGATTTGGGGGGAAGGATAGAGCGCTCTGGTGAGTAAGTGAAGCATTTGGTTCCACCAGCTGTACAGGGAATATGATCTGGGACAAATATAAAAACTCAGGGATTTATACATTTGTTTTAGATGTTAGAAGTTCATTTAAAGTAATGGTTCTATTTACACCCATACTCTCACATGTGCCTACCCCACACCATTTATGGTGGTCTAGTGCTTCCTCCCTGGATTGGTCTTTCTGTTGCTGTGCGATCTGTAGTCTTTTGGTGGGGACAGGGGGAGGAGGGAAAGCTCTGCAGGAGTGTATAGACAAATGAGTTTTCTTTCAAAGAACTGTGAACACTGTTGCCCATGACCCACATGTTCCCACTTCCCTGTTTCATCTTTCCAATTCTCACATATTGCCAAGTAAATGAAACTGCAAAAGCAGTTCTATGGGGGTGTTGCTTTCCTGGTCTCTCTCATGCGATGAACTTGCTAGCTCAGAAACCAGCAGCAGCCTGGAGCCAGTACTGCAGGGCTCAGCCTGGGCTGTATTGCCCAGACAAGAGGGGGGTTTTAAAGGCAGTATTTTTAACCCTGAGTGGGGCCTACTTGCCTTGCTGCTGTGTATTGGCTGGTGGTAGCAGTCACATCAGGACGTAGAGGTTACCTACTGGCTCAGGCCAAAGGCCTGCCTAGACCGGTGTCTTCCTGTCGGTGGCTAAGAGCGTCCCCAATATCTGAGGCAGATATAGTATAGAAAGCCTGAGAACAGGCAAGATGCACTGATGCTCTCCCTGAACGGTGCTCCATTTTCGAGCAGCTCGTGGCTCAGACACTTCCAACAAAAACCAGAGATGTTTGTTGTGTGGTGCAGCCAGGAGTCTACACCTGATTCTCCTCCCATGAATTTGTGTGGTGGCTTTTTGACTGTATGGAAACATTTATTATCCGCTCCGTTGGTGGCGAGGAACTGGGCAAATTAATTGTGACTGATCTGAAGAAATCACGTCCTTCTGTGTCCTGAATCTGCTACCTGCTAATTTGACTTGATGCCCCTATTTCTTATGCAGGGAGATTCAGTGATCCATCCTCTCCCTATTCCTTTTTGTTGTCCTCTCATGATTTTGCAGACATTTTCTTAACCAAGTGCTGGCTGTCTCTTCTGTAGCTTGATGCTGATAGGGCATTTCCAAAGGAAGTAATAGCTGTCAGTGCTGGATGATAGATGGTGTCCATAGAGTGCTTTCTCCGAGGAGACGCTTCTCTGATTGGAAAGACACTCCCATGCACAGCAGTTGAGAGGACCCCCCACAAGAACTTCCACTGTTTTGATCCAGGAGCAGGCTGGTATGAGACAGAGAGCTGTGCTTATTCCACCATGCATAAAGTGAATCTTGTTGAAATGGACCTGGTTGGTGTGACGACATCTGATTTGATATGGACATCTGAACTGTGTCTTGGCCTATGAAATTCCATCAGAAACACACCTCTAAAGACCTGTAACCCCAGAGAGTTTCATTTCAGGAATTTCATGTAGTCAAAATATTTCTAGATTTGCTTTCAGCCGAAAGGGGCTTGTTCTACCTTGACATCTTAAAATAATTGGAGGGGAAGTTTGCAGCTCTCTAGGGAGTGAGTGAGCGTAACACTTGCCTCTGCTAGCTGCTGAAGGTATGTGATGTGGACAAGATACAAGAATTTCAGAATGTGTTCATTTGTTGTACGTATCAAAAATTCACTGAATGTAATCGTTGTCTCTGTTTAGAGACACACAGAAGTAACAGTTTTGGAAAGAAAGCTCTGCATGATTGTAGAGACTGGCTACTTTCTCATCAAAGAAACATGAACATTTCTGAACACAACCCCCATGATAAAACTTTTCTGCCCTGTTTCATCTTCCCAGTTATCATTTATTGCCACGTAAATCAGTCCAAATACTGGGAACTCTCTTTAGTAATAAAAGAGGTTCCGGTGTGTCAGGGAGTGAAAAATCTTCCCAGGCTGAAGTGATGAAACAGCTCCTGGAGAAAGATTTCTTTCCTGGGCGTTTGTTTCATTCTTGGGCAGCAGAAGTGAGGAAATGCTGCCTTGGTCTGCACTCTGTGGAGGAAAGCTAGAGAGAGGTCTCACATGTGTCATCAGAGTTCCCTAGGGAACCAGGATCCTCACGTGTTGGGCACAACACAGGTACCCCGAGAAATGGCTGCATCAGCTTCTCTGTCGCCCTCGTCTTCCACATCAAAGGTCTTTATAGCCACTGACGCAGCAGAACTACCAGCAAAAGTTTCCTGGATTCTACCATGGAAGATTTCACAATGTGCTGCACGCTCAGATGTGTCCCGCCGTCCTTCTGTTCAGCAAAAAGTGTTATATCAACGCGAGAGAAAACAGCACGTTCTCAGTGGTCACAGAACTGGTGTAGGAAAGTGCATAATGTTATCAGGAACTTGGCAAGGTACTGCAGGGATTGGAGTAAACAGGGCTGTTGACAGTGTTTTGAACCTAGTGCACAGGAAGGTGCTGAGCTTCCATCAGTTCACTCTTGCCAGATTGGCAGTTCCCTCATGTCCTCAGCGGAGATGCCCACGTGGCCGTTCCGCCAGAGGCAATCCTGTGGCAAAGGGCTCTGTTAGCATGCCTAGGAAACAATCCATGCATAGAATTGCTACTTGGATTGTGTGGTGGGAATAGTTTGAGTGGCATTGCATCTTCTACTGAGTGGATTATCTGCATAACAAGGAAGTTTGGCACGTAAGAGTTTGGTTTCCGCATTATGCAAAGCATTCAGACTGCTTCCAGCATAGGCCAGCTGCACAGTGCAGTAGGAGCGCAGCACGCACAGAACAGGTAGCATCAGAGCCAGGCCAGGGCACAGACTGGATGCTGGTACCAGCACAGCTTTGCATTCTCAGAGGGGGAGGATTTTGTCCCTAGGATTGCTTCTGTTCAGAGGAGAAAATGCTGGAAGGACGCTTTTTGAATTGTGACTGTCAATTAGCAGGTGACAAGAAAGAGCCCTTCTAGGCTATATATAAGTGTATAAGAGAGTGTGTGTATGTGTGTGTGTGTATGTGTGTGTGACTGTGTGTGTGTGGATATATATGCCTGCACACACCTTCTACACCTTCTGCTGCCTTGAGCCACATGCCCTCCACCTGCACTGCCACCTGAGAGTGAGCTCTGAGCAGAAATGTGTCTGAATTTCACCCAGGAACTTAGACTTCACCACGGAGGAGAGACAAGTCTCTCACCATGACCTTCCCTTGCAGTGCTTGTTCTCTCCAGGCAGACCTGGGAAATGTCCCTGATGAACAAAGCTAGTTGACCTGTGATGAAAGGCATTTACCAATAGTCCTGTCCAAGCATATTGGGCAGGATGGTTTGATCCCAAGTAGTCCACTGTGTTGGTTCCTCTCCCTGTTATTCTGATTTACTTTCCAACAAGCTTGCTCCTTGTCAGCACTGAGTAAGTAACATGCAGTTAATATAGGCAAGAAACACTGAGGGTTGTGCCTTCCAAGTCAGGTCAGACGAAGAAGCTTTCCAAATATGCTTGTCCTTCACCTGTCGTCCAAGACACTGCCAGAATATTTTGAGCAGCAGGTCCCTGAAGTTGTGCCACTTGAGAGGGGTCGACCTGAAGGCTCACATTTCTGGAGGGAAATGTTCATTGCCCACCTTACAACATAGATCTGAATCCCTGTCTTTTTCCCACTTCCACAGCATTTTCCCAGCTGGCTTCATTCCAGAGCTGCTTCTGAAGTCCAGCTAGGTCAGCAATGTCACAGTGCTTTTGGCTGGACAGGTGGGCATCTTTATCTGAGAAAGATGACAGATAGTCTGGCTTGGCCTGTCTTTGGAAAACTGCCTTTCATCCCCTTTTCCTTGTAGTGCAATGTCTTTAATAGACTGTGTGGCAGAGTGCTACCTCTTGCTTGACTCCCAACCCTCTGGAGAGTCGTTCCTTCTCAGGCCTTCTTGTTCCCAGGCCCTGTTCTGGCCTCTGCATGGTGTGTTCCCCATGGTGTGCAAGAAGGCAGATCTGGAAATGCTTCCTGAAGGAGGACTGTGCCAGGCGTTAGATGTCAGAAGGGAGGAGAGGACCTTTACTCTTTCCTGCAACCAGCCTGTATTTGATACTCTGTTCTGCCCTTTTTGTTCTGATACCCTCTTTCTGCCTTTCTACAAAGCAGTGTTTTCCTACTTTGTGCATGCATATTATTCATAGGCTGTAGTTCAACATTTTCTGCCATAGTCCTACTAACAGCATTTATTGCTTTTTTTCCCCTGGCTCAAAATACTGTCTTTCATAGCTTTTTTGAATTGCTGATTCCTGCAGAAGCCTGCCGTCTGTGAATTTCCCAGAAGTGTTTTGTGTGAATGGGTCCTTGTGGCTCCAGCTCTCCGAGGGCTGTAGTTTCTTTGCAGTTATTGCTAGAGCTGTCATTGTTCTGGGACTGCATTTCTAGTGCAAAGATACACATTCTGCTGCTTGACTATAGCACATGAAGCTATGGTAATGGCTCATAAGGGGTCTGTTACTGTCATGTGTGTGGGTAAAACATTTCCACTTTGTTCCACAAATATTAGGTGGCTGGATTATGCAGAGGAGCAAGTGAACTGAGACTGAATATTCCTCTGCTGTGTTGGACTTGGCCTCGGTGTGCACATTCCTCGTGGAGATCAGTCCTACTCCTGCCCTTTGGAGACAGGATTGGTCCCTAGTGTGCATTAGCAACCGTCTCATGCTTGTTCCCCAAGAATACTTTGGAATTTCAGTGGGGTACAGTACTTGGGAAAGGTATAACAAGTCAAAAGGAAACAAAAGAGAATGATGAGAATGTCCTGGAGTAGGATTTGCAGGTATACCTTTTTGGCACCTTTCCTCAGTTCAGAAAAGGAATTGGGGAGGAGCACCTGGACCCTGCTCCATGCACTCACCTTTGGGGTGTAAACCACAGGCTCTGGCCATGTCTGTGTGGTACTGCATGGAATTTTCTTTCTCAGGTCTTTTGTGACAGTGTTGCCTGGCTGCAGGAGTCATATAGGAAATTTGGGCTGTGGAGTCACTGCGCCTAGCAAACTTTGACACTGGTGTCAGAAGGACACCAGCCATATAATGGATGGCTTCAAGATCATTAGACACTGCAAAACTTATGCTGTCATTCAGCCCGGAGCCTATATTAACTTACCTGTAACGTCCACCTTCTCATCATTTCATACAGGTTCTACTTCTCCATTCTTGTTTCCTATTTATTTATGTATATGCTTTTTCTTTCTCAGTTCCTTTCTTAAGGTACGATTCATTTTGATTTCTTCCCTTGCCCCACACTTTGCAGTGTATAAAACTTCACTCTATTTTGCTTTCTTTCTGGGTTCTCTGCTTACACCTACTTCCTTTCTGATGTTGTTTGGCTGGGAACTCATTCCTGCTATTTTTTTCCATGTGCTTATCTGTATAGAAATCCCTGATAATGCTAGTAACATTGATTTAAAGGTATTCCAGGCTAATCTACACTCAAGACTGATGAACTCTGCCTGTGATTCTGAGGATCTTTGGTAGCAACACTGGCTAAGTCAGTTCTTACCTCAAGGTTCTGCTCTCCTAGTTGTAGAGACACAACTGTCTCTTGTACTGCGTGTGAACTGGTTAAAGGAATTGACAAAGGTAACAGTAACCCTGCCAGAAAAAGAGTGCCTATCTCTCGTAGCCTCTTATCTTCTACTTTGAACTGTCTCCACAGCTGAACTGACTACAGCAAATCCCACTGTCCCAGGCAAAGAGAAGGACTTTAAGCCTGGGACGAAAGTAACAGTGGAGTGGTCCAGCTTTCTCATCTAAACAGAGGGATGATGAGCTCCCACCAAAGGACCATTCTGACCTCTTTGGTAATCTTTTTGACATTGTTTAGATCTGAACTGTCATAGCTCTGCACTGGAGTAGATCAGGCCTCAGTCAGAAATGTTGTAATGGCCTCATGTTGCTGCCATTAAATTTTTCCAGCAGAATGATTGTGCTCAGAGGCATGCTCCCTGAAAACACGGACCAGCAATGACCTTCTTCCATGCCCTGCATTGCTCGGCTCTCTATGCCTGCTTTGGTAGCAGAAAAGTGAGCAACGTGAGAGGGCTTCTTGAAAGCTGATGTGACAGTGCTGAAGAGTATGCAAGCCACAAGGCCAGTTTATATGGATTTGGGGGCTTAAGAATAAGTCAGAGAAGCACAGCTTTGTCTTTGCTGCGTACAGAGGCACCTTCAGGACCGTCCAACCCACACTGCACCGCACTGTGAACTGTACCATTTGCTGATCTCCACTTGAGCTTTCTGCTATGAAATCACATTGGCACACTCCACCTAAATGCAGGTCCCTATCAGTACATGGGATAATAGAGTAACAGGCCTTCAGGGCAGTCTTAACACTGCCTCAGCATGAGTCACCCAACATTGACACAGACCGCTTTTTGCACACACTTGCTGGTTTGTAAGGCATCCTTTTATTCAACAAAAGCTATGCTGGTACATAGGCAGTATATCATATCTGAATGCCTAACTTTCCTTTCTTCTTTTTTTTTTTTTTCTTCATCAGTATCTGTTAATAGGGATGCTGGGATGTGCTCTCAGATTCTCTCCTGAGCTCTTCTTAAAGACTTATGTCACATTTACCATTTCCATTTTGCTGGCACTGATTTAAGCACTGGTTATGCACCCCAGATAATAGTTCAGCTACTTCAGATTCTAATTCTTTTAACCATATTGGTTGAGTGCCATCTGTTCCCATTGCGCTGTTACTCTTCCATATGTTCCAAAACTTCTTCAGCAAAAAACATGTGGGAATATCCCTGATTTCTCTGATATAAGGAAATCAAATTTCCTGCAGAGGCCTCATTTTCTTCAGTGTTCTTTTTACACCCTGATCATCTGTTGACTTTCTAAATGCTCCCAAAATCTCCATTGGAGCCCACCTCCCCCCCAAAAACCAAAGGTACCTCCCATGGTGGTCGGATTATCTAGAGATAGCTCCACAAGCTGCTCAGTTACAAATTGTATTTCTCCTATTCCAATGATAAATATTATCTTGTTGCAGTGCCTTTGCTAGCAAGGCAAATTAGAGTGCTCTGAATTATCAGCATAAAAACTAGCACGCCTTCACACAGACATTGCCAACCTTACTCACAGAACAATTTTGCACCCCCATTATGAACAATATTATTCCTCTTTGAACTTGACTGTAATGAGGTATGATTATTGTTAGATAAATGAATAAATCTGTCATTTAGAAAGAACTAAAAC
Organism: Dromaius novaehollandiae; assembly: GCF_036370855.1. Classification (NCBI taxonomy): domain Eukaryota; kingdom Metazoa; phylum Chordata; class Aves; order Casuariiformes; family Dromaiidae; genus Dromaius; species Dromaius novaehollandiae. The sequence continues at coordinate 6,705,131 of NC_088115.1, read as the reverse complement.
TATTGAGTTCTCCAATAAAACCAAATAGAGGGGGCAGATCTGGTAACTCTATCGATTATTAGGTACATCACTTTATTTCAGAAACATTCCCCATGCGAGGCCTCATTTTCTTCAGGGCTCTTTTTACACCCTGGTCATCTGTTGCATGGTGTGTTTCCCATATCATGGAAGAAGGTAGACCTGGAAATGCTTCCTGAAGGGGGACTGTGCAGCTGTCAGCTCAATCTACGGTTTCACTAGGACAAAAGCTCTCTTCCGCTTGCCATCTGTCTCTAGGGAAGGTTCACCTCTGGTCTGGCCACACCACTGTGGCCACAATAGGGCCTAATAGGACCCCTGCATTGCTGGTGCTCCACCAAAAAGATTTTTTTTGAGGGGCAGCACTTATTTCCTGTCTTGGGACACTGAGGTATAGAAGATTGACATGACTGGTGGGAGGATCTTCTCCTGCTTCGCTCAGAATTTTTTGCCCTTCTGGAACACTTAAGTAGTCTGTCATAAATTTTGACCCAGAATAGGGTCCACTCAGAATAGGGGAAGTAGGCAAACTTATGCCTTTTTGCTGGCAGCAAAAAGGAACTGTCTTTGTGATGAGGGAATTTTACTTATATTTTAAATAGGGACCTTTCACCACATATACCTGAGCCCTGGACTTCCTAAATAAAACTTCTGACTCTGGGAAAACTCCAGGGGGGCTTGTGACTAATCTTACGGTTATCAGGGATTTGTGAATAGTAATTTTTTTTTTCTTTTTGATGGGAAGTAGTTGCTACATCTTGTCAGGGGAGAAGGAGCCATGTATGTATGTATGAATTAGGGAACTGATGTCTTGTGTTTGGGGAGAGATTAAGGTGCTTGTTTTTAGTGTGGGACTAATAGAGACTTGTGTCGTTAGGGAAGAAGAAGAGTGCTTGAGGACACACTGGGTGGGGTGATCAAGTTTTGATAGCACATCTCCATTGGGCTGTTCTTTGTAGTGCTGCGTTTGTTCTAGTCTAAGCCATGCATTTTCATGCATTGCATTATCACTTGTCTCCCATCCTTGGAGCCAAAGCCAATGGCAGGAAGCATAAGAAGTGGCATATACACAGCCTGGGGGTTCTTATCGCGCTGGTCACACCCTTTTTGCAATACCTCACAGAATGATATAGGTGTCACAAGCCATAGTGATTATTAGAACACAGCTAGAAGACCAAAGGCACATATAACCTCAGCCTGTTATGGCCTTGCTGATGGGGCAGTGCTTGTTTTGGTAACTCCACATGGCCAGGAGCAGGAGGAGATGAGTGTTATCACCACTACCTACTGTGGCACTCTGAAATTGCAGAGAGGATTCTGACCTATCTCTGGCAGAAGCTATCAAACGGTACAAAGCATGTTTATCACTGACTTAGCTATCCTAACTCATCATGCCATACATGAATTTTCCATAATGAATCAGGGCCCTACAAAACAAGGTAACCAAAGCGCTTACATTTAATTATAAGAACAAAATGGAGGTGCAGCAAATGTAGGTGTGTATCCCAAAGCAGAAGAATTCTTGCTAGGTGAAGCTCCTTACAAACTCATAGAGAGCACAGGAAGAAGCACAACCTGCAAGATGTCAGCTAGCAGCAGGCTCACAGTGAGCTTGGTCATCCACAGTTATCTCACCACCGAGCATTATGATTGAGATGTTTCCAGGCTCCAGAGGAGAACAACACCCATTTCCATAGAGATTACCTGTGTTGCTCATGGTAGGTCTGTAGTCTCACTGTCTGGTATTTCTCCGTAATGACAGGGGTCTGAGTTGGGCTGCTGCTGGCAACTAAGCCACTGAAGTCATCGTTTGCCTGGTCTATGGCCGCTACCTGAAGGTGGCCTTGAGTCCAGTCCTCAGGATCATTGGCTCTCTAGGGAAAGCAGTAGATGTGCAGGCAGCAAGGTGATACAAATGCCAGAGGGGAGGATTTGTTTGGTTTGCTGTGTTCCTTTTACAGTGAACACTGATGTGCTTGTATGTACTGTGTATAGGGCAGAAAAGTCACGTGCATGCTGCATGCATGGCAAGGCTAAGGAAATCCAGATTGCTGTGGAGCAGTCATCACACCACAGGGTGTTGCAGCCCATGCACAGTAGGGAGGCAGAACCCCATACCCAGAGGTGACTATTCAAGAACCACAGTAGTGGTGTGATCAAGGCTGTACCACATGCTCCTGTGACCAAGACTTGATTTCCTGGGCATGGTACAAAGACAATGTAGATGTTGCTATTGGATTACCACTCTGAAGGAAGCAACATGCTTGAAGGATGATTTCCTGGGTGCTTAGTTGGTCTATCAGCTGTCAGGATACATCCCGCTGTGTCTCCCAGAGACACTGCAGTTCTGGCACTGTAAACCTTCACATGGGGTGCTGTTTTGTGTGTGCCAGACAGCACAGGAAGATTTATATGTTGTTCCCTCATGTAGCAGCTGACAAAGAAATGCAGAAAGGCTGTTATGGCTATGTATGTTACTAGCATTAAAGATAAGTTTACTTGCTGCCGGTTGCTTCATGTGTACACATGACACAACCCATTTATCTTCCCCTTCTCCACACAACTGTTGATTTTATAGTTGTCTATCCCAGCTCAGGCATCTCTTTTCCCAGCTGAAGAGTCCTAGTCCTCTGAGTATGTCCTTGTATGTCCTTGTATGGGAGCAGTTCTCTATCTCTGATATTACTTGGGACACTTCTCTGTACTGTTTTGAGATCTGGTTGCCAAAACTAAATGGAGCATTCAAGGTATAAGTGCATGAAGGATTTATGCCATGACATAGTGATATCTTCTGATTTGTTTTCAGTCTCTTCCATTAAAAATCCTGTTTTTTTAATTTGTGTTGTTAATCTGTCTTTGGGTTGACAGTTTCAGAGAACCATCACAAAGATGACAAGATCTCTTTCCTGAATGCTAACATCTCATTTGAAACCATTTTTAGGGATGTATCATAGTGATTATTTTTTAAATGCGAAATACCACTTCTCTAAATTTCAGCTGACTTCTTAGTTAATCATCCAATCATTCTGTGTCATGAAATCCCCTGCAATTTTAGTGTCACAAGGAGATCTTGCCATGATTTTGTCATTTTTTTTATCCTTTTCTTCCATGCCATTTATGGATATGTTGAATTGCACAGATCCTAATATGCATGCCTGTGGGACTGTGTTGGTGGCTTCCCTCTATTAGTCAGCTGAGCATTTATTTGTGTCCTATATTTTAATCCACAAAACAAGTATTTTTTTCTGGTCCTGTAGCAACTTTTGCCCATTTAATGTGGGAGCATGCACATAATTTTCAAAAAAAAAAATCTCATCATACTATATTGACTGGCTCATTCTTTTCCATGTCGCTGTCGATTCTTTTGAAGTTGACTTTATCGTGAGACATGCCTTTCATTTTCAGATTCTATTCTTATTGTGGTTTCTATCAATTCTTCTTATGCAGATGTCAGCCTGACAGATCCATTTTCCCTAGAATTAGGACAGGTTTAAAGGTCTAATATCACAGTTACAACATTTTAATCCCTTGATACTGAGCATGATTTAAACAACAGATCACTCCTACGACAATTATATTTGAGTGCTTTTAGAATATCCTTGAGTATATAAAATTTGATGCAGCAGATGTGCCACTGTTCAATACATTGTTATTTCCTAAAAACTGAAATATTCAATAGAGATCTTAAGTTGAGAGAGTTCCTCTGATTCATTTCTATTAATGGATGTTCTTTCTGGAAACATCCTCCCTTCTGAAGTAAACACCAGCACAAATAAGTTGCTTAGCTTTTCTGAAATACCCTTATTTATAATTTATATTTATACCCTTAATCATTACTAATTCCTAATAGAAATTCTCATACACGTTTTCTGCTCATAAAATGTCAATAATAGACATATATAAATATATAGACATATGTTAATTGCTTGGACTAGATCGTTTGGAATATGTTTTAGAACTTTTTCTCACATAAAAAAACAATTATTCCCAACAGAGTTAATGGGATCACTCTTAAGTATTAGGTTTTGTCACTTTCCAAATTAAATACTAAAGCTATTAGAAATGTCATGGCAAACACTAAAATACTCAGAGGCACAGAGAATATCTGCTATGCAACAGCCTGCCATTAAAGAGGTCCCAAAGAACACAGACAAATGTACCAACATTTCTACTTAAATCAGTTTTTGTGCTGCTCCAGATTATCTGGTACATCACTTTATTTCAGAAACATCCCCTGTGGGATTTGTAGATTGCAAGTGCTGTTGTTGGCCATGCTCTCAGTATGAGTAGGGCATGCCTAGAGGGATCAGTGCACCCTGTGGACCCCATCTGACAGGGAATGCCTTTGCTGCAGCAGTATTTCTGCTGCTCTCTGTGTAAAACGAGAGCTCCCAGGAATGTTAGCACAAGCTGAACAGAAATGCATAATCCTTTGGAGCAAAACTTCTCCTCCCTGCCCTTCTGCTAAGATGCAGCTGAGCGCTGGACCGTGGCAATGGTAAGGACATACTTTCCACATAGAAATTAATGAGAATTGGTCAGATTAAGTTAAAGGGAGGGAACCTTTCTATATTTCCTGTGGGCTCTTTGTCCACCATACTGTGGCTGGCATGCTATGCTGTCTGGCTACAAAGTGTGCTTTAGGGGTCTACACTGGCATTCCTAATAAAGAATTCCATTCTGGTGCAAAAGAAAGAAGCTGGAAACATGAACTGACCTCTGGAAAAAAGTTGCTAATGATCATAACTAATAAGAGACTTGAACTCATCCTCTGGGATGAAAGACAGTTAAGGATGCTCATTGCTTGGGCTGTGACATATGCAAGCTAAAAATCCCTATAGCTAGAGTGTAAGCCCCAAAAGAATACTGTTGGTGAAGTTTTCTTCCTATCAATGACTGACTTTTCTCTCTTTTAATCCTGTCCCTCCTTTTGCAGTGCTTGGTATGCTTGTGGCTTAGCTTCAGTTTGTGGAAAGCAATGTTCTCCTGGGGTGGAGGGGAAGGGGAAGGGGAAAGAAGCAATTTACTGAGCAGAGGACAGGAATGAAAAAAAAAAAATGTCCTGGGTTATGAGGATAACCTTGTTCTGGAAAGTGCATCAGAGTTATCTGATTTAACTCCTCCTACCACCACAGCAAACCTGTGAAGAAGATATCTGAGCAGTATTTTAAATAAGATGAGAGTGATACTGAGAATACCTTTTCCACCACACACTGGAGCTCCAGTTACAGCAAACTTGAGTGAAGTGGAAAAACTGAGAAGGAAATGGGCAGAACAGGATGTCTGGAAATGTGTGAGGTGTTGGAGAGCAAAGAAGGGAGGAAAGAAATAAGTGTGTAGAGTGTGATATTAGGAAGAGCAAACAGCTGGCTTTTAGGAAGAGAGAAAGTAAGAAGATGAGGTACACTTCAACTGCTGTAGATGCTTAGAGACCTCAGTATAGAAATAGACCAGCTTCACTTTCAACCTTGACTCTTTCGATGATAAAAATGGAAGTTTTGTGAACATTGCATCTGATCTAAAACTTTGACACACATTCTTCATGACAAATCTCAAAAAGGTGAATTTTAAATTCCTTCTTACTTCACCTATGGTATGATCTGAGTCTTGACTGGGTTATAGTGGTTACCCTGAAGAACATACGTATGCTACTTTTGTGGTCCAGCTGAAGTTGTAAGGAGAAAGACTGTGACCTCACTGATCTATGACTTCAGAGTTGTTTGAATGAAGAGCATATTCAGACTATCTGTACCTCAAAGGTTGTAAAATAGTATCTCATGCAGTTCCCAGCGTGCTCCCACTCTCTTAGGTCTCCGAGGAGTGTCCCACACACCATCTGCCCTCCCAGTCCCCACCTGTAGCTCAGCTTTCCCAAGGTGTATCTCCTTTTGCTGTCCTCAGCCATTTCTTTTGGTCCTGGGACTCACAGTGATCACACTAAAGTGTGAGGAGGCACCAGACACAGCCTGCCTGGCTGTCCCTCCTGAAGTGCCAGGACACAGCAGAGATTCAGGAACCAGATCTGTTTCCCAAGGCACTGTTTCTCTACCCAGTGAGATAGGTATACAGGTAGCTGGGCAATGAGTGTGAAGTAGATGAGTGGATAACAGTCAGTTCACAAGAGCAATGTGGATCCCCCTTCCTGAGTGTAGGTGCAGCCATTACAGACACTGCCAGGTGAGTCCCCTGCATGCCTGGGTTTTCCTTATTACATCTTTGGCCACTGAAGCCACTATTCTGCAGCTAGGAACAGCAGCTACCTACATCATGACCCAACTACTTGAGGAAGCCCAAGGTTGTAAAAATGCTTCCAAAGGGGATCAAAAGCAGTAGACTCAAAATCTAAAGGCTGGGCATCAACAGCTAGATGACATTCATTTATTTCACCATTCTTTCCATCAATTGTTTTCTTTTCTTTCTTTCTTTCTCTCCGTCTCCCTTTTCTTTCTGCCTTCCTTTTCCTTCCTTCCTTCTTATGTTTCTGTGTTTTTCTCTTCCTCTCCCTTTCTCTGTCTCTCATTCTTTTGCTTCCTCTCTTCTGCTCTCTCTCTTTCCCTCTCCCTCATTGAGGAGGAATGCACTTTTCTGGCAAGGCACTGTTTCAGACAGCTAGGAAGTGCCTGGAGATTTGAAATGCTCAGTTTGGTGTTACTGACAAGAAGCATCTAAAAAGACCTTGCTTCTGCAGGTCGGAAATACTTTCAAACAGTCCTGGTGCCATTACAGGATCATTGCTTTTGTACTTGGGAGAGACACCTCACTCTTTTGTGCTCAAGTTGTCACAGGTCTGAGGTCCTCCACAGGCCGTTTGGGGCAGCAGCTCCAGCGGAGTCCATCAGCTGCATCTATTTAAAACTTTCTTTTAGAGATGCTCCTTTATGGCTATTATAGACCCATGTTTTTCTAAAGATCAATTACCTTTGCATCAGCACTTATCAGGGTGACAGGCAGCCTGACTCCAGAAATAGCGCGTCAATGCAAAATGACTCCCATCTTCCATGTAGGACAGCATGTCACAAAGAGAGGAGAAATGAACTTTCCCTACCTGTCTCATACTCTGATGCCAGTAAGCCTTTCTGGAATGGTCAGGGGCACAGCCAGGTCAGCACAGTGCAATCTGTGGGACTTCTCTCATTTCCCACATGTGAATTTTGGAGTAGGCAATTGAATTAGATTTTGTAATTCAAGGCACCTGCCATGTCACCTTTCATCAGTTTAATATTTAGGAGTAAATTCTCAAGCCATAATTACACACAGTCAAGAGAAGAGCCTAATGTTTTCCAGGTGCATCGTGGTTCTTTTGCAGTCATGCCAGGTGATTTGTTTCGGTTGGTTACTGCAATATTTTCCATGGGGAACAGTGGTTTAGGCATCAAAATGCAGTCCCTAAAGTTGTTGTGATCTTGGCTACTCAGCTCATTAAACAAAGGTACTCATGAAGCTAGAGGTATGTCTCCATGCTTTCACTGATCCACAGTTGCAACACACAGGCTTAGGAAATAAGCTTTGCTAGAGGAAAGAGAAAGAGTGAGAGAGCACAGTGTGTGATGTTCCCCACGCAGCATGGATCACAGCGACTGAAGAATGATGTTCTTGAATGCTGTCCAGTGCGTTTCTTTCTGCACTATGCCAGTAGGTAATCTTTGCAGATCACAAGGTAAGAACTGAACAGGCCTGAAATATTCTTTTGGCCCACACCAGAAGGAAAATATTTCTATTTCACTGGTGCCATGAAAAAAATTCATCTAATTTTCAAATAAATATTCATTTTAGAACAGAAGAGATTTCTTTTGTTTCCTTGCAGGGTGTGGAAACAAATGTTTTTCCTTGTGAGAAGGAAACCCACCTATTTCTCTGGAGCGTGTTGAGGGAAGGGAGAGAGAGGAGAGGTTGTTTCCCTTCTTTGGTGCCCAGGCATCACTGGCATTGATGCAGCTTTCTTGGCTTCACACATAAAGATAGTGTCTCTAAAAAGCAGCCCTACAATGACATAGAAGTCAACACAGGGTGTCATCTTTTCCTTAAATATATTTAGCTGCTGCCTAGCAAAGTACTTCCATGTTTAGTTGTAACAGGGAAGGATTCCTTAGATCTAAGCTCAGCTTTCTTGGGAGAAGGAAAACTTACCATGAACGCTGGCGCTGCAACCACACTGACCATTGTGGTCAGTTCACATCAGCTTTCTTCCTGTTCTCCCCAGTTTCCCTCCAACAACTTCAGAGCTGTTTGAAGAACTCTCTGGAAATGCAGCTGCACAGAGCTAGCAAGGACCTCAAGGAACCCATAAGTGTCCCTGTACAGAGAGAGGACCAAGTCTCCTTTACCATTTCTGACAACTGCTTGTAAGAATCTGCTCTTAGCAGATACTCCATGCACCAGGATCCAGTGCTGCCAGAATGTCTATTCTGTATTGTAACCTGCACTGCTGCTTGCCCTGCAGGTAACAGCCAGTAACCAGACCCACATTGGTCATATGTGCAACTTGTGGCTTTTTCCATCCATCCATGATTCACTTTCTGTTCATGTTCCAATTGATCTGTTGCTGTAGGAGCCAGACAGGTAGTACATAAGGTGGAGTTACCATCTGTGGTGTTTTCTTGCCTACAGTACCAGGCTTGGAGGCTTCTTTCATGCTGTAATGTTTCCAGGATTATTGCCTCTTGGTGTCTTATCTTACATGACTAAAACTAGTTTCTGTTACTTTTTGCATTTATATATAGCTAGCTCCACATTCTTCCTTGCTGTAAAAACTAGTTAAAATCTTAAATTAATATTTTAGTACTTGGAAACACTACACAGTACTGCAGAAATTCCTAGGTTCTTCTGGTGGCTTTAGTTGCTACAGCGGTTAGGGCTTTATCTCTTCGTGACTCCTCTTTTTTGCACTTACATGTACCAATCTGTTCATCAACTTCCATTTAACTTGCAACAGGAATATAATCTCTTAATCTTAATCTCTTAATCGTAATTGGCTATTCTGTCCCTGTTAGACAGAGTAAGGAATAGCAATGTTTTCTTATCTAAATACATGATTTAGTTTGATTAAAAACTAAATGTTAACAACTTTTTCCATAACAAAAAACATGAAGTGCATCCTACTGTTTTCTGTGTGCCTGTCATCTTTAACTTTCCTTGGTAGCAAAGGGCAACCTTCTAGAAAGCATGGCCTTTGGCTGCCTTGTGCAGGTGACAGCACCTCACTCCTCACAGTAAGGGCACCATGAGGACTCAGATTCATCCAGAAGCCTTGTGGCTCTGGAGTTGTTGTGGAGCATCTAGCCTCTAAATTGAGCTTGAAAAAGTGATAATGGGAGCATCACAGAATCAGAGTAGTTGGGGTTGCAAGGAACCTCTGGAGATAATCTGATCCAACCCCTCTGCTCAAGAAGGGTCACCTCAAGCACACTGCCAAGGACCCTGTCCAGATGGATTTGAATATCTCCAAAGATGGAGACTCCACAACCTCTCTGGGCAACCTGTCCCAGTGTTCAACCACCCTGACAGTAAAGAATTGCTTTCTTGTGTTCAAGTGGAATTTCCTGTGTTTCAGTTTGTGCCCATTCCCTCTTGTCCTGTCACTGTGCACCACTGAGAAGGGTTTGGTCCCATCCTCTTGACACCTTCCCTTCAGACATTTATAAACACTGATAAGATCCTTTGAACCTTCTCTTCTCCAGGTTAACCAATCCCAGCTCTCTCAACCTCTTCACATATGAGAGATGCTGCATCCCTTAAGTGGCCCTTTGCTGGACTCATTCCAGTAAATCCATGTCTTTCTTGTATTGAGGAGCCCAGAACTGGTCACAGCACTCTAGATGTGGCCTCACCAGGGCTGTAGAGGGGAAGGATCACTTCCCTTGGATAACAGACAGCCCCTATGTATCACAGCCTTTTGGAAAGGAGACTCCCCAAGGCAGAAGCAATTTTTACCCACTGCACTCTATCTGGACAGGCAAGATACCCTTTCTGCCTCTGACCTGATCCTCTCCTCTTGCCACAATACGAATTAAATTACTGTTATTCCTTACTCTGTAGTGAAACAGGATATAGTCAAGAAATACTGGGGAAGGGGGTAATAAAAGCTGTAATATTTTCCAGGTGTAGAAATGAAATAAAATTATTCATTTGAAAGTGCCCCAAACTTACATAATTGTGGAATTAAAGTATAGCAAACAAAGTCACTGTGCATGCAGAATAATCTAGCCACTGCACATCCTGTGTATGCAGAGTAATCTACAGTCTTTATTCTCTAGACATTGGGGTGGTTACAAAGACTAATTACAGAAGAAAGTGACAGAGGGTTTCACATTTTGTGCACGACCCATGTCACTTTGCTGCCTCCTGACATCCTCACTCTTCCTCTTCTATCTTCTTGCTGTGAAACTCCCGGCTCTTGGCTCGGAGCTTGTTGACCTGTGACTCTGCAATGTCCGCCCGTTCCTCAGCTTCCTCCAGCTCGTGCTGGATCTTGCGGAATTTGGAGAGGTTGACGTTGGACAGCTCCTCCTGCAGGGAGAGAGGGAGGAGGTGGTGAAGAGCCCAGCGCAGGGGTTTCCAGTCCTCCTGCCACTGGGACTGAAGGAGCTGCACTTGTTCCTTAGAGAGAGAGGGCACAGCCTACACTCTCCATCCCCCACCTACCACGGCTTACTGATAGACCTCATACAAACCTCCCCGTCCTCCCTTACTTAGAACCCCACTACAGCAATGTGTCACATTGACAGGGGGAATTTTTTCACTTGGTCTTGACATTTCTGTAGTTATTCTCTCACTGGTTTGGTGCGCAGGTATCATGGTGGTTTTATGAGGATGACAAAGACCCTGAAGCCCTCCTCTGCTGACCAATGGCACTTTCCAGGTTTCTCACATTCATCTCCTCAGCACCTGTGCTGAACCCGCAGAAGGTGACTCTGGCCCCGGCTTGAGCAGTACTTACAGCCTCCTCAGCTTGTCTCTTGTAGGATTTCACTTTCATTTGCAGCTTGTCCACCAGGTCCTGGAGCCTGAGAATATTCTTCCGGTCTTCCTCAGACTACAGCAGCAGGTATGCAGGAAAGAGAGTGCATTGTTTTCCCCACCGCGTGAGGGTAACAATTCCCCTTGGGAATTGTGTGCAAACATTCTGACTTCCTGGGAGGAGGGTGCATCAGTCAGCACAAAGAGGCCTCCTGCCTTACCTGGTAGGTCAGCTCCTTCACCCTCCTCTCGTATTTGCGCACACCCTTCACGGCTTCAGCGCTGCGCTTCTGCTCAGCATCAACCTCCCCTTCCAGCTCCCGCACCTGCAAGGAGAAGCCCATCCTTGGAGTTTCCCTGGTGGTGCCTCATGGGACGTGCTCCCTGATGCACAAATACCAGCCCTACGCACCCTGGCCTCCAGCTTCTGGATTTGCTTCTTGCCTCCTTTCAGTGCCAGCTGCTCAGCCTCATCCAGGCGGAGCTGCAGGTCCTTCACCGTCTGGTCCAAGTTCTTCTTCATCCTCTCCAGGTGGGCGCTGGTGTCCTGCTCCTTCTTCAGCTCTTCTGCCATCATGGCCGCCTGGAGAGCAAAGGAACAGGCACCAGTTTGGGGACTGAAGACATGCTGGGGCAGAATCCATCCACCATCAGCAATGAAAGGAATCCCCAACTCACATCTGTGATGGCCTTCTTGGCCTTCTCTTCAGCATTGCGGGCTTCCTGGATTGTCTCCTCCATTTCACTCTGAATTTGGGAAATGTCCATTTCTAGCTTCTTCTTGGTGTTGATCAAACTGGTGTTCTGTTCAATAACAAGAATATCTTTTTTTTCCCATTTAGCTCCAAAGTGCAACACATTACGAAATCTACACATTAAGAAATCTACTGTTTAAACTTATGGTTATTATCAATACATCTAATACCAGCATGCTTCTTCACATGAATCATCTTGTCAAGTTATAAACAGCTAGTCAACAGAGATCTGTAAACATTTTGAAAATCAGTTCTGTCTCCTCTTAACGAAATCGTATTCATTGAGCTATAATCCAATTCCTGGTCTAAGGTTAACACTTTCAATTCAGATTAAGGTTCCTACCATAAAGGATAGTCTAAAGAATTTACGTAGAGGAAGAATCCAGAAAGGAAAAATGCTGTGGCTCACAGGATACATTTTGAAAGCAATCATAATGGGGCGGTCATAATTAAGGTCAAGGCATTTAAACCTTCACGTCATGATCATGTGGAAAATGTGAAGCAAAATTAAGGCAGGTTTGTTTTTTTAATCTGTGGAGAAAGTCTGTTTAACCCTGAAGAAAAGTCTTTGACAACAAACTTCTGAAGAACCACAGTCTCTCACTGTATCTTATCTACACAATAATGACTTCCACCAGTTTCTGTTCGAGGTATTTTCACACAGGAATCTGACCTGAGTGTGGAGAAGTTGAACTCTCTCACTTGCATCCATCAGTTCCTGCTCAGCCACTTTCCTCGACCTCTCCGTCTGCTCCAGGGCTGCGCGTAGCTCCTCAATTTCAGCCTGCAACAGGTTTGCTCTGCGCTCCACCATGGCCACCTGCTCCTTCAGGTCCTCCTGTGTCCTCAGAGCATCGTCCAGGTGTATCTGGGTATCCTGTAAAAGAAGTAGCAGAAATTAAGGCAATGCATCACTACTGGACAGTGACAATTACAATTATGTCTGTAGTTATAATGAAAGTATAATATTACCCAAGCTAGACGCCTGCATACACATATTTGGCTTAACATACCTTCAGCACTGCCTGTGTGTTCCTCAGGTTCTTTTGGGCCTCTGCGGCCACGCGGTTGGCATGGCTCAGCTGTATCTCCATTTCATTCAGGTCTCCCTCCATCTTCTTCTTCAGCCTCAGGGCTTCATTCCTGCTCCTGATCTCAGCATCCAGGGTGCTCTGCATGGACTCCACAACTCGGAGATGGTTTCTCTTCAGCTGGTCGATTTCCTCATCTTTCTCTGCCATCTTCCGGTCAATCTCAGACTTGACCTGGTTGAGCTCCAACTGGAGGCGCAGGATCTTCCCCTCCTCATGTTCTAGGGAGGCCTGGAAAAGAACAAAAAGCACCATATTAATAGAAGTCTATTTCCTAACGTTGTCATCTCTGAAACAACCTCACGTGCAAAAAATCAGGACTATTTCTTTCTGTATGGTATGGAAACTGAGACTGCAGCTTCAAACTCAACAGAGAGAGCAGTACCATATGCCTTAAAGCCTCAAGCTATTATTTTTCACACTGTTTCTCAGGACTCCAGGACTGGAAACCAGTGATTATGGCCATTTACCTCAGCTTCCTCCAGAGCAGCCTGGATTTCAGATTTCTCCTGCTCAATCTGCTTCTTCACTTTCTCCAGCTCATGAATGGCCTTTCCTCCCTCCGCAATCTGCTCCGTGAGGTCAGCAATCTCCTCTGTAGGGACAGAGACCAGTGGCAGGGTCAGGCACTGAGCAGGGGGGGAAAGGCATCCTCACAGTGCTACAGGCACAGACCCATGTGGGGTGGTAGATCAAGAAGCCTGCAAGAAAGCCCTGTGAAGAGCAGAGCGCCCGGGACTTACGCTGCAAGTTCTTGTTCTCCCGCTTCAGCGTTTCCAGGTGGTCCAAGGACTCCTCATAGGCATTCTTCATCTTAAACAGCTCCGTGCTGAGAGAGCGAGACTCCTTCTGGGAGGCTTCCAGCTCAGCCTGCGTTTCCTCATACTTCTGCTTCCACTCTGCCAGGATCTGAAGAGCAAGAGGGCCTGAGTATGGGTGTGGCAGTCACGAGGGGATGCTCTGTCCCCAGACCACGAGGCTGGAGGCCAGGTTACCTTGTCGAAATTCTTCTGCTTCTTGTCCAGAGCTGCACAAGCTGCGTTTGACCTTTCCACATCAATCATCAGGTCCTCCACTTCATTCTGCAGCCTCTGCTTTGTCTTTTCCAGGGAAGCACATTTGGCATTCACGGCTTCGACGTGTTCCTCCGCTTCCTGCAGACGCTGCGCCAGCTTCTTCCTGGGAAGTAGTAAGCAAAGCTCCCGGTTAGAGAGCAAACAGGAGGCAGTTTTGTGCAGCCAATCGGCTTTTCACAACAGCAGGCTTAGCGCCTTTCACTCTATGGCCCCTATGCACACAGAGTGGAAGGCCTCTCCCAGTCAGTCATTGTATTCCCATGTCCATTGTCCGTGCTCTAGCAATCCCTCTGCCCTCTGTGCACACCAAGCATGGCTGGTGTCTTCTTTCTCTGTCTAAATATCATTCCATTTTTGATATATCCAAAATAAATGCATCACAAGATTTAGTTTCCCTCCCCCAAAGCACTGCCTTGTTTTTTTCCTGACAGTAGCTCAGTGGTCTCTTCAGATTTCCCCTGTTAGTTGTTGCCAGCCTTCCCCACAGTCCCCATGTACTTGGCCTCCTCCAGCTCCTCCGTGCGCTGAATGGCGTCCGTCTCGTATTTGGTTCTCCACTGGGCCACTTCACTGTTGGCCTTGGACAGGGAGCGCTGCAGCTCACCCTTGGCTTCCTGCTCCTCTTCATATTGTTCGCGGAGCAAGTCACAGTCATGGCGTGCAGATTGCAAGGCGTGGGCCAGGGCATTTTTGGCCTGGGAGGACAGGTGAATTGGAACAAGGAGTAGGTACATGCTACAAAATCTCTGGCAGTGTATGCATTTAACACTGGAATATCACCACTAAGAAGGTGCAGGTGTTTACAGTGAATGACAAACTTAAGGTGGGAGGGCACAATCCACTATATGTTCTCCCTGCATCAACAATAATGGACTCCCAGCGTGGTTTGTGCTAAATAGACTCTGAAATTAAACATCCTTTCAGCTGCAAGCTGTAGGAAAAGTCCTCACCTTTATTTCTTCCTCTAAGTGTCTCTTCAGTTCCTCAATCTGTTGGGTAAATGCTTGCTTTCCTCTAGACAGCTGAGAAATCAGAGCATCTTTCTCCTCTACCTGGCGTGAATATTCACCTGGGAAAGTATATAGAAAAGAAATATGTTAATTGCCATGTATGATCAGAATGAACTTTTTTTTTGGACGTTATCCCCATTCCACATCAAAGATGCTCTCTCACCGGCTTCTGTCTGTAGACGAGCTCTTTGAGCATTGAGGTCATTGATCATACGTTGATGCTCCTCTTCCTTTGTCTTAATCTCACTCAGCTGGTCTTCCAGAGTGCGGCACATCTTCTCTAAATTTGCCTATGTGTACAAGATGAAGAACGAAAGAGCATTAATACTGGGATGTCTCCTTACCACCAAGATTCTCATAAGAAAAAGTGTGACCAGAAGGTTCATGCTACATACTGCTTTTTGGGGTTATGTACTTAGAAATACAGTTTGATACGTTAGATTTAGAGACAGAGAGGTACACTGTAACCTGACCATATTTTAAAAAGATATGATTAAACATTTTTTATTTTCAAATTATTTTCAATTAGTATTTTTGTACCTTGGCTTTGGAGACGGACTCCATGTTACTGGCCAAGTCATCAATCTCCATCTTCAGCTCACTCTTCTCCTTCTCCAGCTTCTGCTTGACACGCTGAAGGTTGTCTATTTGCTCCCCAAGCTCGGCTGTGCTGTCCGCATGCTTCTTCCGCAGGGCAGCAGCTGTGGCTTCATGCTGCAGAGTGGCCTCTTCGAGGTCCCGCCGCATCTTCTGAAATTCTGCCTCACGCTTCTTGTTCATATCGATCTGAGCTGCCGTAGCCCCCCCGGCTTCTTCCAGGCGCTCACTGATCTCCTCTAGCTCCCTGGAGAGGTCAGCCCGATGCTTCTCTGCTTTGGCCCGAGAGGTCCGCTCGGCCTCGATTTCCTCCTCCAGTTCCTCAATACGGGCCTGGGGAACATTAGGCACCATTCACACCCATGCCCTGCTCCTACCTGACCTCTGTTGGTGTGAGAGAAGGGAAGGAACAAAGACTTGCCTGCAGCTCCTTGATCTTCTTCTGCAATTGCATGCCCAGGGCTTGCTCGTCCTCAATTTTGCTCTGGATTTGGCTGATTTCAAAGTCTTTCCTTTGCACAAAGCAAACTGTGTTAGTGCCCAAACAAAAACAAGGGTGAATATGCGGAGTGCATATGTGCCCCACAACCACACTTACTTCTTCAGTTTCTCATCCAGCTGCTGCTTATCATTTTCCAAGTCCATTATGGTATCATGGGCCAGCTTCAAGTCTCCCTCGAGTTTCCTCTTGGCTCTCTCAAGGTCCATGCGCAGTTTCTTCTCTTGCTCCAGGGACCCTTCAAGCTAATCAGAACAAGATCATGAGTGCTCTGCCAGCCAGCTCTAACTCTGTAATGGCTTTGATCTTCCCACATGCACACGTGCTTACGTCGTCCACTTGCTGCTCCAGCTTGGTTTTAGCTTTGGTCAGCGTATTGACTTTGTCCTCTTCTGCCTGCAGGTCATCCAGGGTCTGCTGGTGGGCCTCTTGGAGGGCTTTCTTCTCTTTTGTCAGCTTGGCAATGTTCTCATCCAGGGCTGCCATCTCCTCAGTGAGGTTTTTGACCTGTGAGAATAAGAGAGCAGGTGGTAGTTAAAGGAAGTAGCTACAAAGGTGCTGTACCAGCACAGCATTGATTTGTAGAGTGTGAGTGACAAGTTCTCTGTTGTACCTTGTTCTCGGTGGCATGTTTTTCCTTCTCGACTTTGGCCAGCGTTAACTCCAGGTCGTCTATATCTTTCTTCAGCTCTGAGCATTCGTCCTCCAGTTTCCTCTTCTTGGCTGTCAGCTCAGCATTGATTTCCTCCTCATCCTCAGCCCTTTCTGTCACCTCCTTAACTTTGGCTTCGAGCTGGATTTTGGTTTTGATCAGCTGGTCACATCTTTCCTCAGCATCAGCTAAAGCATCAGCTTCCTGTTGGATAAATGTAGTTTTGTTTGAAAAATTACAGCTTCAGCAATGAATGTAAAATGGTATTTTATGCTGAAAGAATAAGTGTGCAACAGTAAGACCTGTGGGATTTCTTTTTGGGAAATGGTTATTACACAACCTCATTGCAAATTCACAGTGAGTTTTCATTCAGATTTTTTTTTCCAGCTTTTTGCATCATCAGATACTGTGCCCAGCTTCATTATGTTTCACTTTGTTTATCCGAAGTGTGTTATTGTTTTATTCAGATGTAGCTGATATTGTTCATTTGAAAATGATTTTATTTTATAATGTGCCATTTTCAAAATTATTTGGAGTTTTCTGTAATGTAAATAATCTCACTTTGGTCATCCATCATTGAGAAAATATGTTTGAAATTTAATGGGTGATTTTCTAATGTGTTATAAGTGGCCTTCTTTGTAGACACTGAGAATATAACTGAGTTTCACATCTCTAAATGAGTGTGCCTGCCTGAGATTTGGATATCTGAACTCCCATTAACCAGTGGATACCTAGTGAATACAGTCAGTGGATATTATCGAGATTCACCTAACCCTGAATACACACTTAGAGCTCAAGGGCATTGTCTAAATGTTGCCTGTATTTTTGAGATGCTAGATGGCATTGGGGACATACACACAGGGCTGGCACTTGTGTCATGGGATGTGTTGGGCATCTGTGCCTTCCTGGATTAGTAGCTGCAGGAGGACAGGTAAGATGCCTTGCATCGTAAGAAATGGCAGTAGGCTTTTTATGTAGGAAACTGAATTAAGACAGAGTGGTCAGTTGACTCACTGACCCCACTTCATAAACTGTATTTACTTTGCAGTGACTATAATGGTACCTTATACTGTAAGCTCACACAGATGTCTGTACAGGTAGGCACTGAGAGTAAGACTTAAAAGTCGTTCTGAAGCTGAACCCCACTTTGCAATGGTGACACTGAGGGCCCAAAGCAGGTGGCCAGAATTTTACCTTTAGTCACATATGTCAGCTTAGAATATTTTGTAAGGCAGATTAGGGTGCAGTCCGAGAGTTCTCTTCTAAGAAAGAGGAGTTAGATCTTATTCACTCATTTTCCTCTATAAAATTTTCCTCTAAAAATAAACTCATGATACTCACAGCTTGCACTTGGAGCTGCAGGTCATTTTTCTCCTGCACAAGTTTCACCATTTTCTCCTCCAGCTCTTTCCTCTTTGCCTCAGACTTTGCAAGCTCTTCCTTGGTTTTCTCAAATTCTTCTTTCATATTGGCCATCTCCTTCTCTGATTCTGCACTCTTCAGCAAGGGTTTGATCTTGAAGAACAGCTTCATCCAAGGCCAATGCTTAACATTCATGAATGCACGAACGTTGTACTGAATGCAGAAGATGGATTCCCTGAAGCATAATTAAAATGTACATTGAATATTTTGGGTGTTGATTAGTGTAGACAGTTTTTCCAAAGTCCAGTGATTTTTTGTATTTGAGAAATGTCTACCTCCTCTCCACCATTCTCTGGTACTCCACTCTCATCAGGAAGCCCCTGCATCTGGCCTGTGTGCGAGTGATGAGCTGTGCCAGCTTCTCATCTCTCATCTCCTCCAGGAGTCCCAGCAGCCCAGCTTTGAAGAACACCTTGAGAAAGGGATATTGCAGCACATCACTGTCAGGTGGTGCAAAGCACAGACACACAGCATGTGAGTCAAGGAGTGTTTGTACCTTGGTGTGACCAAATTTGTACTGGGTGTGGTCCACATCAATGGAGCCAAGGAGCTTCTCAGAAGCCTTCTTGCTGTCAATGAACTGTCCCTCTGGGATAGCACTTGCATTAAGCACCTTGTACCTGTGAAAAGAGAAGGAGGAAGATAAGGCTGTTCTTCCCAACCGGCATGTGGTGGCTACTGTCTATTCTTGACAATAGAGCCCAGCCTGACTGAACCTACAAGGTACTTGACATTGGCTATAATGATGCCAAAAGGTGGAGCTCTCTTACCTCTGTTTAAAGTCTGCATAGAGGACTCTGCTGGGGAATCCTTTCCTGCAGATTCTGATCCCTTCCAGCACACCATTACACCGCAGCTGGTGCAGCACTAGTTCATGCTCCATGGCACCTAACGGTTGAAAGCATAAATGAAAACCATGGGTTCCAGGGCAGAGGGCAACTGCTGTATCGCATCTCTTTCTGCATGAGCTTCTTACCAGGTGTTTTTGTTTCATTTGGGATGATGCAGCGCACAAAATGGGGGTGAGTGCTCCGTAGGTTGGTCATCAGCTTGTTTAAGTTCTCCTGTGGGATCATGTGTAGCAGTTTAGATTAACAATTTTTACTTCTTCACACTAAACCTCTAGATGTCAGGATACTAATACAATGAGTTTACACAGATAGAATCTTAGGAGAAAGTAGCAATCAAATCCAAAATTTATATTTAACCAAAGCTTGTTTTTTATGTATTCTTATTAAACGAAAGTTTAAAATTCTACAGCTTAGTCCAGAAATGAAATGCTACCGTATCAAAATTTTAGCACAAGCCTTCCTATGATTAATACTTACGTTATGTCTCAGCTTCTGAAAAAAAATTTTTCACATGGAACAAAAGTGTTCTTTTGAAAGAAATTCAGGGGATTAGCTAAAGAATGGTTGAAACATATCCTAAATTCTAGCAGAAAAATAAGAGAAAAAAGCAATGAATATCTTCTGCTCACTTCATACTCGTTACTGGTTCATCATAAAACCGAAGTCAGGAGAATAATGAGGGTTCAGATAGCTCAGATTCAAATTATGTTCATGTCACTTTACAGATAATGAAATTCATACTGTACCCGGAAAAGAGCTGAGACAGTCTGGAAAGAAGAACCCTTCTTCTTACCACCCTTCTTACCACCACCACCACCACTAGCCTCTGCCAAATGAAAAAAAAATAATGTTAGCTTTTTTGGTTCATCTTTATATATTATGAATTTGGGAATGTATGAATTTTAGAAAACTAGCCTGCTTCTGCTCCTCCATAGGAGGCAAAGAGTAAGGCCAGTGTCTTCACAGATGATTTCTGGTACAGCCCAATGACGGTTTCATTCAGGGGGTCCTTGTTCTTCTCAAGCCAACCAGTGATATTGTAGTCCACTGTGCCAGCATAGTGCACCAGGGAGAAGTGAGCCTCTGCCTTGCCTTTGGCAGGTTTGGGCTTCTGGAAGTTATTGGACTTGCCCAGATGCTGGTCATAGAGCTTGTTCTTGAAAGAGGTGTCAGTTGCCTTTGGAAACATGCACTCCTCTTCCAGGATGGAGAAAATACCCATGGGCTGGAAGACATTAAAATACAGAAGAGAGATAGTGCCTCTAAAATAATATGTTGGCCACTTGGTCAGAAGGGAAATATAGTAAAAGACAGGAAGCTGAGAAACAAAGCAGCAGCCTTGTTCTGAAGAACATTTCCTTCTAAAAAATGATTTTTAAGGAGCTATGATTCACCTGTTCGACTCTAACTTTGGTGCTGTGATTCAGATAAATTTATTTTTTTAAGCCAAAAGCCACATTAAAAAATCAGGGAGAAAAATTTTGGTTATATTTTAAAATGTCTTTCACAAAGGTGTCCATTGTATATTTACTACAATTTAGTACTTTTAACCAGATCCCTAAATTCTACTGCGCTACAGGAAATCTCTTGCACTATCTTGCATTCAAAGGACAGGTGTAGGCTATATTGGCCTATAGTTGTTTTAATATGAACCATCAAAAAAAAATCTGTTGTCCAGATCACTTTATTCCAGAATCTTAAGAAAATATATTTGTTTTATATTGGGAACTCATGTATGTTTCAGGAAAAAACGTCCTTCAACAAAGCAGGCTCAAATATCTTTCAAACAGATACATTTTTTGAGGAATCTCTTCCATAGTTATTTGTGGACTTATAATATATGTAGTATGTAGACTGTAATATCTCTAATGCTTAAGAACCAAAGCACAGGTTAAGAGACGTTTCAGTAACTAAGGCTGGTTGTATGAAACTAATCATGGAAGAGAATTTTTTTTTCCTTTAAATAGCTTTTTACCTCCAGCAATAATGAGTTCCTGGAAATTCAGGACATTTTGCATTAGAAATTTACCTTCTCAATGAGCTCAATGCAGGCAGCCAGGTCCATCCCAAAGTCTATGAATGTCCATTCAATTCCTTCTTTCTTGTATTCCTCCTGCTCCAGCACGAACATGTGGTGGTTGAAGAACTGTTGCAGTTTCTCATTGGTGAAATTGATGCACAGCTGCTCCAGGCTGTTAAACTTTCCAATGAAAAAGAGAGATACCCATTGTCAAGATGCACAATTGCCAGGGTTTTCTTGATCATTCTTAATCTTCTATACACCTTCCTACTTAAAACACAATTGTATTATCAGGACTGCATCATAGCAGGACCTATACGCAGCTGCCCAATGAAGTGTCTACCTAAAACAAGAAGAAAATTTTCCCAGAGCAGATATTCCCAGTGAATCTTCTAAATTTATAGGCTACTTCAACATTTCTTTGTTCAGCCAACATGATGACTTGATGTCCTGACCTTCATTTTCAACTACTTGTCCTCTCTGACCAAGCATTTATTCACTCATTTCTTGGTCCATTAAACAATTTCCACATCTTCAGCCTATTATGTATTTGTCACGGGGTGTCTGAGTCCCAGTTCAACTCCAAGAGCTCTTATATCAGCTGATTGTAATTATTTTTAATCTAATCAGCACTAAGCCCAAAATCTTAAAATATTACAGCATGTAAAATTGTAACTGATACTTCTACACAAAAAACATAACTCTGTCTTTGTGCTAATGAGGCCTCTGAGGGTTTTGTTCTGTGCTACAGAAGAAAATGAAGGATTTTTTTTTCCAGAAAATTGCAAATGATTAGTTGTTAAATCTTCAGAAAAATATCACTTGGTAGTCCTCTGATGTTTTAATTTCCCTTTCCAAGAGCTGCTCTCAAACCCATATTCCTTACATCAAAGATCTCAAAGCCAGCAATGTCCAGGACACCAATGAAGTACTGTCTGGGTTGTTTGGTATCCAGCTGTTGGTTGATACGAACAACCATCCACAAGAACATCTTCTCATAGACTGCCTTTGCCAGAGCACCCACTGCATTGTTCACCTAAAACAAAGAAGAAAGGAGAAAAAGAAAAATAAGTAGCAAGACAGTAAGGAATACAAGCCACAGGTTCCCAGTTACACAATGTGTTTCTTACCTGCTGCACAGTTTGACCTTTGGTCACATATTCATTCCCAACTTTGACTCGGGGGTAGCACAGGGCCTTGAGCAGGTCGGCTGAGTTCAGACCCATCAGGTAGGCAGCCTTGTCAGCAACTAAGTACAGAGACAATGAGATAAAAAAGTCAAGGTTAAGATGGGGAGCATATTCAGTGAGCAGCTCTTTCCAAAGCAATTGCAACATTGAATGTCTAGTGATGAAATTCTGCTTACTCAATCTTGGAGGAAGTATGGCAGTGATGAAGACAAAACTCATCTTTGTTTAGAAATTTTTTCACAGCAGGACACCTAAATGGTATTTTTTTTCTTTGAAAAACTTCACCAAAGTATCTGTAAATAAATTATTTATTAAAAATTCCTCCTGAAAGCTGAAGTTCATTACTTCAGTCCAGAGCTAACTGGTACCCAGGCACCAAAACATCAACATGATAGCAGGAAGGTTGCCTGAGTGTATTCCAAAACATGTATTTAATTACTTGGGCTCCCTGCACATTACTTTGGGAGCAGGTATAACTTTGAAAGGCAGGGCGTTCTGAAATGAGAGGTGCCACAGTGCGGCTGGTAGCGAATGCTCAGCAGAGATTTGTCTCTGAAATTTGCCCCTCTGTGGAGATTTATTGTTATACTCAGAACAAATTATAAACATATTCATTCATTCAGGATCAAAACCCCAAATCAAGTCCTGAAGTTAACCATCTAAGAAAATTCTTTGAAAGAAGTAGGCCGGATGAGTCATTTTAAAACATCATGCCTCACTGCTCACTTTTTATGTAACATTCAGGCAATTAAGTAGCCGACTGAGAAGCAGATTTCTTCATTAGACTAGCGCACCTTAGCTTCCTATAGACTTATGATCAGAGAATTCTACTATGTGGTGATATTTATGGGTTTGAATCTCCTAAAGAAAGAAAGAAGTTGAAGAAATGTTCCCTTTTTCCTGGGCAAAATCCCTAATAAGTGGCATATGAAAGAGAAGTTGTGACACTGAATTTGTTGCCTCAGTTTCCTTTAAAAAGCAACTGGAAAAATGTTTTCCGAAAAATCTTTCTCTTCTTAGTAGGTCTCAGGATTCATATGAGCACAGCAAGTTAGCTGTATTATTCAAAGCTTTGGGTAAATGTCCGGGATAGAATTATGGACACATTAAATTTATACTTCAAATAAAGATTAGGTACTCTTTGAAAAAAAGGGTAAATTTTGAGTGGAGGTTTTGTGCTGGCTCCACCTAAACTCTCTTCACACATTTCAATTCTTCTCATCCTTCATCTCCAAAGACTAAATTATTACTCAGAGATGAACAGCAGACTTTGCTAATACCTTCTGTGCCATCCGGCTCTGCCTGCTCCTCTCGTTGTTTCTGCTTGAACTTCAAGTTCCCGTAGTGCATGACAGCCCCCGTCAGCTTGTAAATGGCCACTTTTTCATCAGCAGTGAAACCCAGGATGTCAATGGCACTCTGCAATAGAAACAGTAAAATAAAAACTTTGTCTGGAGAGATGATAACAGATACGATGTGTATGACTGTTACTTACATCTGTAGCCATCAGTTCTTCCTGGTCGTTGATGCTGGGAACAGTGATCTCACCTTGACTCACAAAGTGGTAGTCATATGGGTTGGTCGTAATTAGGAGCATGTCTGAAAGCAAGAAGAGGAATCATGCAGGCTTAGTTTACTCAACCAGGTAATAGTGTGAGCTGTTGCTCAGTGATCTTCTTCAAAAAAAGTTAGTAATCCTTCCTACCAATTAGCTCTGGCTTCTTGTTGGACATGATCTGGTAAAATATGTGGTAGCTTCTTTCCGCCTTGAGCTGGAAAGTGACCCTGGACTTCTCCAACAGGTCTAGGGGAAAAATGTAACTAGAAACATGAAGAAACAGCAAAAGAGATAGTAGGGAGAAGGTGCAAAGAAAAGTAGGGAAGGCAGG
This sequence comes from Dromaius novaehollandiae, assembly GCF_036370855.1. Taxonomy (NCBI): domain Eukaryota; kingdom Metazoa; phylum Chordata; class Aves; order Casuariiformes; family Dromaiidae; genus Dromaius; species Dromaius novaehollandiae. The sequence goes on along the minus strand of NC_088115.1, from coordinate 6,681,105 downwards.
ATAGATGGCTGGGTGAAAAGATATTGGATGAATGGATTGTGAAAAGTTCAGAAAAGTGTCTTACATGTTTCAATATCGGCAGAAGCCAGTTTTCCTGTAGCACCAAAATGGATTCTGATGAATTTGCCCTTTAAAGGAAGAAAATTGTCTTAAAATTTACTTCATAAAAAGTGTATCTGAAATGGTGAGTTTTGCCATTTACTCTGCTGGGCAGATGATTTTATATTAGAGAGATTTTTTTAAGAGTCAGATAAATTTCCACCATTAAGATAAAATCTTTTACATTTTTTGACCATGAAAATAGACAACAGAGCCACAGCTGTATATTTTATCTATGTTGAATGCACAAATGGAAAGGAATGGGTGGATTTCATTAGGCCATTTATATCTCATTCCATGTTCTTCTAACTATATCCTGCATACAGAAAGCATTCATCTGAATGATATGAGAATATCCATTTAATCAGTTCAGCTGCTTAAATCTCTCTTGGTATCAAATAAGCAATTTTACTTTTGATTAGTTAAATATCATATCAAGCAAAGACTGATCTGATATTCAGATAGCTCTTTCTTTCTTTCTTTTTCTTCCTTCCTTCCTCCCTCCCTCTCTTTCTTTCTTTCCTTCTTTTATAAATGGACAGAAATATATATTAATTGTTAAAAAAATAACGTTTCATACTGAAATGCATTATTGGAGAAGGAACGTGTGATCTGCTGTTTCAGTTTGCACCCTAATATAAAACAGGTTAAATTTGTTTCATAGAATTATTGTTTTCAAAATCTGAAGATCTTGTTAACCTTAAGCTTGAACTACAGGAAATGATGACTGTCACACACTCCTGTTTATTATTGTTCAGGAACCTTTTGGTTGAGCAACTTACAAAGCGTGAGGAGTTGTCATTCCTCACGGTCTTGGCATTTCCAAAGGCCTCCAGCAAGGGGTTGGCGCTGATGATTTGATCCTCAAGCGTGCCCTACAGTATGGTAAGTATTGTTAAGTGTTTAATCCATGCAGCAATTGCAGGTCAAGCATTCAGTCTGTCCCTCCTGCCTCACCTGCATTTTGCCTGCCTGCTGCTCCTCCTTCTTCTTATCCCCGCTAGCTGCAATTGTTGCAAAGTACTGGATGACACGCTTCGTGTTCACAGTCTTCCCTGCACCGGATTCTCCGCTGTGAAGCCAGAGAGAGAAGCAGAGAACGTATGGTCAGGCAGCAGGTCCCCTGGCACAGAGCAACCCAGCAGGAACCCGAGCAGGCAATGTACGTACGTGATCAGGATTGACTGATTCTCGCGATCTGTGAAAAAGACGGAAACAAAGGGTTTACTTAATATTCAATAAACAACACAGAAAGAATGAAAAGTAGTTAGGTAGATTTAGGTGAGTCAAAAGAATTGCCATTTGTTTCCATTGTTAGAAAATATTGATTGTTTTTAACAGAATTAATATATATTAAGGAATTCCTGCTTTCATCCCTTTGTTTCATTTTGCTGCTGAGTACAGAACAGGGAAGTCTGATGGGAGGGATTTAATTTTTTTTAAATCTCTCTTTTGACTATTTCTCTTTCGCATCCCTATAACTTTCCTAGGCAGCTGAAGTGTTTTGAACATAAAGAGCTAAGAAAGAATGAAAAAGAAAGAGAAAACAAATGATATATTTAGTCATCCTCTGTTCTCTTGCCCCTGAGGATCAAAGAGAAAAATAAAGAGAAGTCAGGGCAGAGAATCAAATATCAGTGTTTTAATAGTCATTCCATATCACAGCAGAAACTCTTTCAAAGCATAATGGAAATGTTCCACAGTGTCACTTCAATGACGATTAGCTTTTCACCAGAGTAAATAGGTGAGTTATATTCACCTGATTCCCCAAAACTAGCAAAAGGCATTTGGCTTGTAAACATTTAATTTTTATTTCCTTTCACCAAATTCTACTTTACAGACATATGCAAAAATCACTTTCTCAAGAACAAATGAGTGTAGAAGGGGCAGAAAATGAAAAGCACAGAGGTTTATCCAAAATACTGGGACTTCTCAAAAGACTCCAGGATTCCAGCTTCCAAGATTGTTGGGAAACTGTGACAACAAGCTGTCTGAAGCCAAAGGGAAAAAACACAGTATGGAGGCTCAAGTCAGATTGTCAACTGATATACCGAGAACTTCAGAGCTGATTTGGACTACTTTTAATCAATTCAAAAAATAAACAAAAAGTCTATATGTGGGGCGGGGAGGGGAATGTATTCTTCTGATTCAGTTTGTCTATCAATTTCTCTTTTGCTGTTTCAAACTCTATGCTTTCAGCCTGACTAGAAGAAAAAAAAAGTGTAGAGGTGTGTTTCATTTAAAATAGCAAAAACAATGATGTAGAGATAATAAAGCTCACAATGATATGTACATATCAGAATGATGAAAGCTTTGAAAAAGTCACACCATATTCCTGGGACAGGATAGCCATTCAGAAAATTTCATGATAGAATCCCTCTGAGACGGCTGGAGTCACTCACCAGTTAACATGAACTGATAGGCATTGTCAGAGATGGAGAAGATGTGGGGAGGGGCCTCCTGGCGCTTCTTGCCTCGGTAGGCCAACACCACCTCCGGGTTGTACACCGGCAGCCACTTGTAGGGGTTGACAGTGACGCAGAAGAGACCCGAGTAGGTCTGTGAGGAAGGGAGACAGCAAGTTGGCTTCCACTTGGCTTACCATGGTAGTTCTTCCTAGCTACTTGGAGGAAGACTGCTGCTGGTACTTACGTAGATCATCCAGGCTGCATAACGCTCTTTGAGGTTATACAGCACAGCAGGTTCATGGAGGTGGGTCATCATGGCCATGTCCTCGATTTTGTCATACTTGGGTGGGTTCATGGCGAAGACTTGATCTTCCTTCACGGTCAGAGTCTGCCAAAGAAAAGGGAGATCCATGCATGTCAGCTAAGAGCCTGGAGTGGGAACTAAGTTTTGTCCTTAAGTCTTGCATTTCACTCACCTCTCCACCTTCAGTCTTAACTGTGACCTTTCCTCCATCTTTGCTCTGGATTGTCCCTTTCACAAAGGATTCCTTAGCATGTACCACAAAGACCGACGTCTTGGCATCAAAAGGTCTGTTCTGGGCCTCAATTCTCTCCTTTTCAGATTTTCGGAGGTAGGGAGCTGCCTCCCCAAAAACAGCCATCTCAGAGTCTGAAGACATGGCTGCACTTTATTAGGGGCTTTCTAGAAGAAGACAATATGGGAAAAGAAAGATACTGTATTAATATTATTCAAAGCTTTGTGGAAATTCCTGTATATTTTTTCGTTAGTATGTTTTATCCTTTGGGGAAAATGTGAAAAATGTTTTTTTTGGAGTTTGTTGGGTTGAGGGTCCCCTGCACCAAAATCACTTTTGAAATAAGCCGTAGACATTCAAGGTTATTAGGCACTGTACTGTGGAGAAAAAAGAACCCCAATATTCTTTTCAATTATTTAGACAGTCTTTGAAAGTTCACTTGAAACGATTATAATGTCATGGCTACAAATGAATGCCTTTCCAAGTAATACTAATTCAGGAAGCTGGGGCAGAGGGCTGGTATATTACAGTCTGGAGTGGCTTACAGACAATTTGCACACCTTAAAGACAGTTTCAATCTCTAAAACTTTACAGTTATGATAATATTACTTGCTAATTTTAATAAAGTCTTGAATCCAGGTGTAAACATTTACATTGCATGGACTAGTGAGTGTCTGTGAAGAGAGGAATAATGCTGTTCCTGAACACACTGACACAGATCCTTTCCAGTTATTTCCTTTTACTTTTTTAAATGAATACAATAATAATAAAAAGAAGTTAAACAGAAAAGTTCAAAGCTCAACTCAGGAATTTCAAATGAAGAAATCTAAAACCATTATTAGTCTCCCTAAGAAATGACTACTTTCAGAAATGACAGTGGGCAGCTCAGGAAAATATTTACTTATTTCTATGCCTTGTATTCATTTAGGTATCTAAAATTTACAACAACCTTTACAATTATGCTATACTGTACTAAAATAAGTTATCAACATAATAATTCTTTATTTCTCTCTGCAGGACCAGGCATTGGCTTACAGAAGGACGAAGAACTGAAGCTTCCATTTTTGATGAAGTAGAGAGTATGCAGAGTAGCAAGGGGAATCCAGCTGGAGTGTAACATTTTACAGAGACCACTACCAGAGTTTGGTTGCTCACATCGCAGCTTTTTCTGTGCTAACTACTTAGTGATTAAAGAGCAATTTTTGGATAAAATAATACATTAATTCACATGCTTCAAAATCAAATGTATGATTTTTTACTTTTCCTTCTTCTGCCCATCTCTGTCCAGCCATCAGTGATCAGAAGCTTCAAACCCAGCCACTTGAAAACCTTATTAGCCATGGGCATGCCACCATCGATCTACTGCAATCACACTGGGTTTGAATATAGGGTGTAACAGTGACTGCTCACTCAGCCATGTGAAAATCCCATCAAAAAAGGTCTTTCTCACTCCTCTCAGATTTAATAAATCAGGTTCTTACCTTCCGTGATACCAGGCAGGTGGCTTGCAGGCTGGCAGCTGGACAGTACTGTAAAATAAAAATGGCAGCTCCCTACTTATTGCTGCACAGAATTCCAGAGTGAAAATATGTAGGTATCTTGAAAGCAGATTTAAAACCTGAGCTGAGAAATAGAGTCCCCTCCTGTAAATAAGTATTGGAGGCAGGAGGAATGCAGTGGAACGTAAGAGCACCATCTCCTTTCTGCAAGTCTGCAGACCCCATACACTTACCTTGAAGCTTTCCGTGGAGCCAGGGCAGACTTGTCACAGGGACATTTTATAGGATCTAGTCTGCAGATGCTGCAGATGCCTACTCTTTCTTCGGTCAAAACATTTTTGGCAAACCTTCTTTGGCAAAGCATTGTCTGGCAAACTGAACTAAGGGCATAATTGTCATTTGACATGACTAGATATAATTAGAAAATTTTGATGTCTTACTGACTATATGAATACATCTCCTATAAATAATTTGACAAGGGTGTTAAGGAGGGAATCTGGACTAGTCAAGGCACTTAGAGAACTTGGATGCAGGACTTATGGATTCTATTGCTGGCTTTCCCACCAACTCACTGTATGACCCAGGGTGGATTGCTTGGTATGTCTGTGCAGCAACTCTCCCAGCTGTACAATGGAGATAAAAACATTTATCTTCCCCATGTGATGGTGTGAAGCTTGTAAGAAATGCTTTAGAGCAATACATTAATCAGGTCACTAAAAGGGAAATAAACATTACTAAAAGCATCTGGCCATTGCAGTGGTAAAATCCTGAAATTAGAAGAGTAATCTGGGTTCCTCAGTGTGATCGTGCTGGTGAAGGAGAGTCACAGACATGGTGAGATGGTCAGCCAAGAGACAAAGATTTGGCTGCAGAAATGAGAAGCTGAAATCTAGCTGCACTTCTGGGCTGGAGCCTCAGAGAAAGATGTGAGACCACTTCTGAGGTATGGAGAAGAGCATGCATGCACTCATGCATACAGAGGCTTGCTTACATGTACACCTCTCTACACTTCAAATTGCAAAAAAAAAGTGTGAGATTCACTAAGAACTGTTATTAGGAGACTGCATGAATTCATGCTAGGGAAGAGCTTATAAGGTATGCTGTGAGAGAGATATGCAGGTCAGTGCAGGTGAGAAAGACATGCTCCCTTCGTTTCTTGGTGACCTTTTAATTCATGAAGGTGGCCAAATACTGGCAATTCAGGAAATGACCTCTCTTCTTTCATGTCTTTTTTCAAGTCATTCCTGAAAAGAGCAAATCACTCAGGTAAAGAATTGGGCCTGTAGAAATCTATGCCATTCTAATGTTCATATGCCTTTTCAACAGGGAGTGCTTATAGAGTCAAAATATCAGCCAAAGTTATTTCTGTTCTTACAGGAATTTCTTCTCCTGCAGTGTTGCCTTTCTGGAGCTCAGTTCACACATACAGAAGATAACCTAGATAAAGAAATTGCAGCTCTCACATACCTGCTTTCTCCATCAGTACACACCAGTTCATTCCATTTCCCCTCACAAATATAAAAAAGCAATCTCAGCTTAAGCCTGTCTCCCCTATGCATGTGCGCACTGTCAACATGCACAAGCCAGAAAACAGCAGAGACTGCCACAGACCTTCCCTGCCTACAGCTCCCCCAAACACCCCTCCACCCAGCCATAACTGTTCACATGATCCTGTACACACATCATTTCAGCATAAGGTCCCAGATGCTCTGCACTCTGATGCATCCTCAGTCCAGTACTCCCATTGCATCACAAGTATCCTGCACATTTACGTATTCACATGCACCCCCAAAAAACTAGAAACCCAGTGCTGCCTGTATCAGAGCATTAGAAGTGGTAGGCTGTCCTGTACAATGCTGATACTCTGAGAAAGGGGGAACTTGCTGGTAGTCCAGTAGAATGCCTGATTTAGTTTTAGGAAAAGGGCACTGTCACTTGAGCTGCTTTAAATCCTGTCAGATCGAAACACGTTCTTCTCCTAGTCATTGGCATTTCAGCTATTGAAAGAGCTTGGTGAATAACACAGGGACAAGGTTAGAAAAAACAATGTGTGGGATCTGGGGTAATATCCAGCATCAAGCAATGCCCTGTGCATCTCGAGCCCATTCCAAGGAGGGGTCTGGCACTGCAGCACCCACATTTTGGTAGGGTGGGCCCCAGCCTCGAGTCCAAGCCCAGAACTCACTCCTGGGGTCCCTGCACAAGACTTGAGGAGGCCGATGAAAACACCTTTGACCCTACCCAGGGAGGAGCCCAGAACCAGCCAGTGACCAGGAAATGGTAAGCATGGGGGTGCATCTGAAGTCCTGCTTCTCTGAGGAGCAGGCACTGAGGGAGCACTGATGGGGGGCACCTCCCTCCCAGGGGGGTCCAGAGTGCAAAGGTGCTCCTGAGAGCAGTGCCTACAGGTGTTGCTCTGAAGGGCTAAGCTGGACTCATGCTTTTCTAGTTGAAGCACTGTGGGTGCTGGTGGTGCTACGTTGTGTCTAGTAGTCTGGTGGTTATAGGTGCTGGCCAAGAAGGAGTTGGAAGCAGGTGAGCCTTGGCAGCTCAGAGCATGGGAATATGCAAGAAGAGCAAGGCCTGGGAGGATCAGGGGATGGCTGAGGTCCTCTCCCAGGATGTGAGAGCTGGGGATTTGCTCCCCTCTAGTTGAGGAGGGAATTCAGGTCTCCCTTTTCCAGGGAAGCTGTATCATCTGCACTGTAGAGGTAGCAGCATCCTCCATCCTCTGGCATCCACAGCTTAAGTATGAACTAGCTGCTGTCTCATTTCTGTGGGGCTTCTCTCAGTGATACATAGTAAGCTTGTTTTATGCACTGCTGTCAGGATGGGACAAGGTGCCCTCAGGATGTGTCTCTGTCTCCAGGGACATATAAGAAGTCTAGCTGCGTCTCTTAGTCTAGATGCTGACTGAAAATCTTTAACGTTTCAGTTCTCAGTGATGAATCCACCCCTTGTGTATCTTCTCAGTAGGCCTATTCTGGGTTCTTAATATTGTGTTGTGCAGGATGTGGACCCAGCTATGTCCTAAGCAGGAGGGAGGCACGTGGCTAGGCCGTCCTGGGCACACAGTTAGTGCAGGACAGCAGCCACCAAGGGAAGGTCTGGTTTGAAAAGGAACCGGTAGTGAGTCTAGGTGTCTCTTTGGTGTTTGTAGTCACTCTGCAGTGCTTTTGTGATGGCTGGCCTGAAGGTAGTGTAAGCACTGTCCACACAAGTCAGTTTTAGAAACCTAAAGCCTTTTCTGAAAGTGGTCTTAGTCTCATGCAAGGGTAGCTTCTCATATGTGAGCGAGGCCATAGAAAGCAAAGAGAAGAACTCCTTCCTCACACCTCCATGTCCCTAACTTCCTCTCAGTAGTCACATGACATTTTCTCTGGCAGCAAATCACTCACATTTTTTTCATTAAAATTCATGTAGGTTTGAGTGAGCATCACTGTTACCAGCAGGATCTAACTCTTACCTGTGTGCTGTTCCACAACTATACAGCAGAAAACATCCATATGTACCTTTATAATGGCACTGATTTAATAGTGACATAAAAGAGATGTGAAAGCAGGCCCAAACCCCAATTTTACTTTATGCAAAAAATACTGTATTGTGTACATTTCTGTGTAGTATAGCATGAATATCAGGGAAGAGAATTTAAACAATATTCACAATAACTCTGAAAAATTAGTGAAAATATTATATTATTAAGCCTCCTATGCCACAGTCCTACAATAAGTTATATCTCTATATATGGATATATGGATATTTAGGTCTTAACTGTTATATTGATTTATATCTTTTCTGTACATGAGCAATATGCCATCTGTCAATATATTTCACAGTCCTAAACTCAGGTACCACTTTGTGTTGCTACCAATACAGTTAAAGTGCATTTTCTGTCTTTTCAAATACCCTAAATTCTCTGGAATTTTTTCCAGTTGTTGTCTTTTCTTAAAAATCTTCTACTTTATAGAACTATTATTTTACTGAATTAAGAGCTATCAGAAATTCAAACTACACACAGTTTTCCCCACTGTAGTCATCTTATATTGCCCAAAGATAATGCAAAAAAAGTCAAAATGCAAAATGACAAAGAACTTGCAGTTAGTTCATAGAGTTATACATGATTTCTACACTTTCAATAAAATGGATTTGGAGAGAGTAATAACAATTTAAATACAATCATGTGAATGTGCACTCAGGCAGAATGCCAAATTCGGTTTGTTTTCAATTTGCAAAGAGAAGAATGAGATTATCTGTGCCCTGCCAGGAATGTTTAGGAAAATGCTTATGTACTATGCTCATCTACAATATGAAGTATTCTTGTAAAACAAACTGTCTTTTCAAGAAGTCAGATGGTCTAGTGCAGAACTGATCTACCCTTCAGTATGACCTTGAAGTGATGGCAGGGGGGGACTCTTTCCAGGTTACTGCAACAGCTGAGAAAAATAGTGGCAGATTCCCAGTGCTGCCAAGACTTAATAGAACCCCAGCCAGGGATGGCAGGAGAAATTCATTCCTTCTTAAGTCCTCTCTCTGCTATTAATGTCCCCTGCTCTTTGCTCCACTCCCAGAGTGACAGCAGAACCCTTTTCCTTCTCCTTCTCAACTCTCTTTCTGTGTACAAGCACAGTTTTCTGGGGAAATAACACCATGTTGAAATAGCATTGCAGAAGCTTGTACTGCAGCAGTTTCTGCAGCACAATGGTCGAAGGTGATGGAGTTGGCCACAGAGAGATATGTTAATAAAATGGAAGGATTCTTTATAGATGAAATTCTCTGATATGTTTATTCTTGGCCCAACTCTGGTCCTACTCAAAAGTAGTTAATTTTTGTTCACTCAGATGGGCATGGCTGGGCCAGTACTGAGTGCATTGGAGAATGCTGTGTTATAGCTGAGTGAATTGTGTCTTTGCTACAGTTTACAGAGGAGATTCAGATCAGTTAAAAATAATTCAATGATATAATGTTAAGAGCACCATGCGCCTCCCTGAGTAGCAAGGTGCGCTGTAGTGCATCTGTCTCCCCTGGGATCATTTCCGGGAGACGCACCATACACAAGGAAAGGAAAATGCCTCATCCCAGTAGGCAATGGTGTACACGTACTTCTACAGTGTATTGAGCATCTTGGCAGAAACTGGGAAACTATACTTCTTCTAAAGGCAAGTGACATATTAGAGACAGATGGGCTACAAGCTTGAGAAGAAGTCAATCTCATGTCTTAGAGAAAACTTCCAGCTATATGATGAACCGAAGAACAGATTAAACTCTGACACCCTCTTAGGTTACAAATACCTCCTTATGGAATGATGTTTAAATAATGATGTTTTCAATGTCAGAACAAAGAAACAGCATAATTAAATGGCTGGAACTTGGAGTTAAACTCACTGGTCTAGATTCATGCTATTCAACGCTTTGTGGTTAACACAGATGCAAAGTCAGAAGCCCAGGCAGCATCAATTTCCTGTAATCTCTGTCAGACTGGCAAGACTAAAAATGAATTGACAGGCAGCCTGTAAATATAGTGGAAGAACATCTCATTGTTGCAAGTGTTTTTAAGGCTCATTTAATTACATTCCAACCTAGCAGGAAGAACATTCAATTAAAAAAGACATTTTAATGTCTTATTTCTTTAGAAGGACTGTCATTAGTTCTTGCAGATCTAATCAACTTAATCTCACGAGTGACATCTTCATCCCAGTGACATCCCACAGGTCATTTCCAATCTTAGAGGAATCTCATAACACACATTAGATTTGCCACATTGAGAAAGTCAAAATAAAAATGCTAATGCTATTTTTTTAATTTGCCAGTTATCCTTCTTCTTTTACCTTCACCTGAATAAAATACTTCAAAAAGGAAAACTCCCTACTTGATATTTCTGCTGTGAGTAGTGAAGTGTTTATTGATTGAAAGAAAAAACTACAGGTTATTGAGAAATATTGACAACATTTTGTTTTTGATTAGACAATATAAAAAGTATAAAGGAAGGGAAGCAAGGTGAAAAAAATGTTTCTTATTTGCATATCTTACTTGCAAGTTAATTGGTAAAATCCATCAGAGCTTCACAAAAAACCTTGGTCATATAGCAAAAGTTTACCAGAACTTTGAAATCCATGATATTATCACAATATTAGGTAAGTCTTGTGAGAGTAGATTTATATTTTAGCAGCTTCCCTGCAGAAAATGCGCTGGCTATTTACAGTCCTACATAAAAACAATTGGTGACCACAGCAAACACTTGTTTAGCAGGAACTTATTTAGCATTGTCAGTAATTCTCTTGACTTGGGAGAACACAGAGATGGAGATGACCATCAGATGAGCATCACGGAAAAACACTATATTCAGCACTTCTGTGTCACTAAAACTATCAATACAGGTATTATTTCTTACAATTTCTTGCAGTTGAAAAGTCATGGTGATATTAATGAAAGTTTGTAGACAACCTATCTTGGAGTGTCCTTCTTCTATAAGAAGTAAAAACTGCAAAAACTCATGCTCAGTAACATGACTATCCCATGAGCTACCCAAGCTTGGTTCCAGGTTTATTCTTTCACAAAGCTGATCTTCCTCCTACCAATGATTATTTTATATTTCCTGGTATTTAGGGTCTGTCAACTTCTTACAAAAAAGTCTATGATCAGAAGTAGTCAATTCTAATTGTGCTCTGCTGTAACTCCATAGACCTTGGTGAGTAACACTAGAGAAAATGCTGGCTCATGCTATGTCTTTTTAGTAAAACTGAACTGTGCCAGGGAGCATTTGGAGGAAACAGAATGTAATCACTTATAGTGATAAAATATTAGCACATTCCTGGTCAAGCTTTTGACTCGTGCCAGCTACCACTCTCCTAAACAGATTCAAGGCATAACTGGACAGTTGGCATTTTCTGGGACTGTTCCCAGTACAAGGTCTGCACTGAGCCTCACTATTCTTAATACTGAGATAATTTACTGCAGTAAGCACAAGCTGTCCCATGCCAGTTGGCCTAAGTTCCTGGGAATACTCCTGGACATGTTTAATTTACTAATATAGGTGTAGCATTACTGTAGCAAGATTTGGAATAGCCACAAAGGGACCTGTCCTTGGGAAGGGAAAGATCTGCTGGAAGAGGCAACAATACCTTGATGCCAAAAAAAAAAAAAAAAAAAAAAAAAAAAGAAAAGAAAAAAGAAAAAAAAAAAAGGAAATGGTTCCTGCCAACTGTTAAATTTCTGGCAGTCCTCTTTCCACCTGTACAGGGCTGGACTCCACTGGCACTGGCAAAAAAACACAGCACAATCAAAAGAGAAGATGTGGAATGAGACCGGTCCCTGGATACAGACCATCCTGCACAGCAGTGTGGTGAGGGCAAGGTGCTGGAGCACTGACATTACCCTGGAGAAGTGGGGATCCAGGCATGATGAAAGCAGACCCTTCTTGAGACAGAGATCAGCCAGTTGCCTCACTTGCTGCCAGCCCTTAAGATACGACTTCTCCTTCCCCATATTCTGTGACTGTCTGAGAGTCTAGGAGTGAGAGGTCACATTTTATCAAAGCAGCACAGCTGGATAGGAAGGTAGACGTAGCTCAAGATTGCTGGCCTGTGTCCCACTAGGAACCTTCCTCTTATGTGTGTTTGGTGCCATCCAACTCACGAATGAGAAATTTTACTTTGCATAAAATGATTGTGTGAGTGAGGGGATAGCAGTGAACATAATGCACCTTGTAAAATACCATACTAAACAACCTCAGGCTTTGTCTAAAGTAGTAAGGATTTTCAGTTTATGTTGCAGTTATATTATCTGGAAGATGAGGAAGTATGGCCTGGACAAATGGGTTGTCATGAGGGTTGAAAATTATCTGGACTTGTTCACCAGGTAGCAATCAACAGCTAATTAGCAGCTGAGTGGCAGCTGTTAGTAAGAACAGTACCCCAGAGGTTCACACTGGGGTCCATGCCCATATCTTTCAAAATCTTCATCAACACTCTGATGACATGGGCAGAGAGGAATCTCATGAAGTTCAACAAAGGGAAGTGCATTCCTCCCTAGGAATAACCCCCTGCACCAGGACAGGCTGGGGGCTGACCTGCTGGAAAGCAGCTCTGCAGAGAAGGACCTGGGAGTCCTGGTGGACACCAAGCTGACCGTGAGCCAGCAATGTGCCCCTGCGGCCAAGAAGGCCAATGGTAGCCTGGGCTGCATTAGAGAGAGCATTGCCAGCAGGTTGAGGGAGGTGATCCTCCCCCTCTACTGGTGAGGCCACATCTGGAGTGCTGTGTCCAGTTCTGGGCTCCCCAACACTGGACACATGTGGAGCTACTGGAGTGAGTGCAGTGGAGGGCTACTATGACGATTAAGGGTCTAGAGCATCTCTCATAGGAGGAAAGGCTGAGAGAGCTGGGACTGTTCAACCTGGAGAAGACTGAGGGGGATCTTATCAATGTGTATCAGTATCTGAAGGGAGGGTGTAAAGAGGATGGGGCCAGACTCTTCTCAGTGATGGCCAGCGATAGAACGAGACCCAACATGCACAAACTGAAGCACAGTCAGTTCCATCTGAACATAAGAAAAAGCTTCTTTGCTGTGAGGGTGCTCAAACATGGGAACAGGTTGTCCAGATGGTTGACCATCCTTGAAGATAGTCAAAAGCCATCTGGATAGGGACCTGGGCAGTGTGCTTGAGGTGACCCTGCTTGAGCAGGGGGGCTGGACTAGATGATCTCCAGAGGTCCATTCCAACCTCAGCCATTCTGTGATTCTGTGATTGTCACTCTCAAGGGAGCAGAGCCTTTCCTAGCACCGAAACAGCAGCAACAAGACTCCAGGCTTTCCACAGTAGGGCCTCTTTGCCTGGTCCCAGTCCTGACAATCATGTCAGGACATGGGGGTTACTTACCGGGTCAGGCCAAAGGCCTGCCTAGACCAGTATCTTCCTGTCAGTGACTAAAAGCATCTCCAATGTCTGAGGCAGATATAGTATAGAAAGCATGAGAACAGGCAAGATGCACTGATGTTCTCCCTGAACAGTGCCCCATTTTCCAGCAGCTCATGGCTTAGACAGTTCCCAAGTCAGAGATGTTTGTTGTGTGGTACAGTCAGGAGTCTACACCTGATTCTCCTCCTATGATTTTCTGTGGTTGCTTTTGGACTGGGTGGAAACATTTATTATCCACTCTGCTGATGGCAAGGAAGTGTGCAGATTAATTACAAATGGTTTGAAGAATATGTATGACACTGAATGGTCTCCCTAGGATGCTTCTTCATATGGGTGGGACACACTCTGAGGTTGAGAAGATCCTCAGAGGACCATCTGTTATTGTGATCGAGGAGTAGGCTGAAATGAGATAGAGCTGTCCATATTCCGCTATACATAAAGTGTGCAAGAATCTTGTTCAAATGGATCTGGCTGGTGTGTCGGGCCAAACGGTATCTGATTTTATATTGACATCTGCATTGTGTCTTGGCCTCAGCCATTCCATCAGAAACACATCCCTAAGGACACTAGCCTAGAGAGTTATTTTTATGGATGTTAGTGTTTCTCCTTGGGATTGGGTTTCAGAAGAAAGTAGCTTGCTCTTCATTGACATCTTAAAATCGGAGGGGGAGCTTAGAGCTTTCCCAGGAGTGAGTGATTGAATGTAGCATTTGGGTCTGTCAGCTGCATAGAAAATACGATCTGATCCTATAATAAGAACATAAAGATGTTATATGTGTTTTAGAAATCATAAGTTCATCTAAAATGATTTTGTCTATGTTCAGGGCCTTACACATATAGAAAAATGAATCTACACCTACATCTGCCCACACACCTTTTATAGCATTCTAAATTTTTCATCTCTGTTGATGTTGCCGTTGATGTGAAGAACCTGGAGTCTTCCTGGGAAGAAATCTCTGCATGAACGTACAGACTGGCTATTTTACCTCAAAGTACCATGGATGTTTCTGAACATTACCCGCATGATCACTTTTCTGCCCTGTTTCATCTTCTCAGTTTCACTTAAAAGCAAATTTCCTGCCAAGTAAATCAGTCCAAATACTCATCACTCCCTTTATTATTAAAAGAGGTTCCTATGTGTCAGGGAGCGAAAACCTTCCAGGCTGACATCATGAACAAGCTCCTGGAAGACAGATTCTTCATTGCTGGTTTTGCACTGGGAGGTGGATTCCTTTCCTTCTTTGGAAGCAGGAGTGAGGTGGTAGAAATGCTGCCCTTATCTGCTCTCCGTGGAGTACAGCTGGAGGCAAGTCTTATATGTAGCGTCAGAGCTCCTTAGGGAACCAGGATCATCATGTGTTGGGCATAACATGAGTACCCCTCAGAAATGGCTGCAGCAGCTTCTCTGTCCCCACAGTTGTCCACGTCAAAGGTCTTAATAGGCACTAACTCAGCAATGCTACCATAGAAAGTTTCCTGAATTTTACTGTAGAAGATTTCACTCAGCAACGTGTTCCTTGCTCAGACATGTCTCAACATGCCTCTGTTGTAGCATTACCAACAGTCCCCAGAGCTTTCGGGAAAAGGAGACAGTGATTAGGAGCTTGGTTTGGGAAAGCCATCCCTACAGCAGCATTAAGGAAAGAAAAACCAGCCTCTGCAGAAATGTACCGTCTCCCCAGACTGTGTGGCAGGAATGCTCTGCCCCTTCTGGTGTCACCCCTAGGCCACTGAACGCCAAGGAAAGGGCAGGAAGGACTAAGATCTCACTGCCACATCGGATGACAGGCAGCACTGCTCAGTCAGCTCGGCCATGTCTCTGTGTGCAGCTGGAGCAGATCAGCACCAACCTGCTTCTCTGAGGGGGAGAGGGACTGAGGGAGGGGGAGAGGGACAGATGCCAATGTTGGAGTTGCAATGCTGCCAGGAGCTGCTCTAGGATGGTGAAGCTGATTTAACACACCTCCTCCGGAGTATAAAAGCATCACTGAGTCTGTGTCAGTCTGACAATCTCATTCCTCCTGGAGAAAAATCCTGATCATCTGCCATAATATTGCCACCCTGCTCTGGGTCATGCTACAGCTGAAGGGACTGTTGACAGTGCTTTGCACTTAGCTCGTGGGAAGGTGGTTGGCTTCTATGACTTCACTTGACAAATCAGCAGTTCCCTTATGTCCTCAGTGAAGATTCCCACATGGCAGCTCTGCAGAGGCAGTCTTGTGGCAAAGAGCTCTGTTAACATGCCTAGGAAACAATCCACACATAGAATTGCTACTTGGATTGTTTGGGAATAGTTTGAGTGGCACTGCGTGCTCTACAGAGTGGATTATCTGCATAACAAGGAAGTTTGGCTTCTGCTTTATGCAAAGCATTCAGGCTGCTTCTGATACAGGCCATCAAAGTGGCAGGCAAGTGCAGCCAGAATGTGATTCTACTTTTAGTTTTACAATCACTGAGTACAATGCAGCATGAATGAACCCTTTCCATAGCATGGTGTGGTGTAAATTCCAGGGAGCAGTTCATCCAGAACACAACACAGGTGGGTATCAGAGAGCAGAAGAAGTTGTAACTTTCCTTCTAGTATCATAAACAAAGAAAAGCAAATTCTATCAAATGACTTATTATAAAACAAACGCGTTCATAAGTGTAATGATGTGCCATGGTAATTGTGGAAAGGAGCCATTGCACCAGTCATTTTAGAAGAACAGGTGAGAGGCCATTGCCAATGAGTACAATATCCTCACAACTGAAAATAAATTCAGTATTTAGAAGACATGGTTTTGCCCCTAGAAATTCTCTCCTTAGGAGGTGGGAAATGTTCAGCATGTCATGAAAGTTTATGTTCAAATAATTTTTGCGATTCACATATTCCTATTGCTGACTGGGTATTTTGGCTTACTAACCTGTCTACAAAATAATACATCTTCTGATCTACAAATCTGGCCAGATAAACTTCACAAATATCCCTGTCATTCATTTGTTATCCTTAACACTGCCAAAACTGATTGAGTAGCAGGTCACTGCATTCCTGATAGTCCATTTGGTACAAAAAGGAAGATTGAGCTTAAAATTAGAAGCAAGCATGCTGTATCTTGGAAAAAGAAAGAATAGATATTTTCATTTATCTACAGTAGTCAGCATGTCTTGTAATCACTTCTGAAATCTTATCAGGTCCCAAATTAATACCAGTTACACTGAAGCACAACACAGGGATGGAGAAGAATTTATGGAATGGCACTCACAACGGCAGTGGCCAGAATTTGATGGCACTTTTATACATTTCTATATAACTCATTTTTTTACCTCTAAGTCTAAGTTGGATCCAGCATGTATCTGTCTGAGCACTAGAAATGTACTAATTCCCAGAGTGAATTAACATATGGTCTCTTTACAGTCATTCATTCTATTGCTAACTTTTTCCTTCATCCTAAAGAAATTATTTCTTCCTCATTTTTTTCTCAACTTGATCTTCCTAGACTAAATAAGCCAAACCTTTATAGTCGTTCATCATATACTAGTTTGTCTATACCCAGGACCATTTTAATAATCCTGAGCTGCACTTGTTCTAGTAAAGTGACTCTTTCTCAACAGTTTCATCCATACTAGTTTCACTAAGATCAGTTTTGATAATGAACACATTTTCAGTACAGCTATTGCATTCATTTTTTATTGTATTACGGTAAGTTTGATAAATTTCTAATAGCACATGACCCCAAATTGCATAAATAGATTCCTGTCGCTCAGGCTGGAAGGGATCAAACCCACATTTCCTACTTCCCAGGAAGTTACCTTCAGGGTAGGCAGCAAAACTGTCATACTAGTAGAAGTTGCTGTCTTCCAGCTGGAGTGGAGCCACACACAACAAGAATGCAGGAGTCGTAGGCCAGATGAGAAGGAGCCAGAGACACTCAGAGTGGAGAAGATGGATCTAGAGTTTAGTTCCTGCTCTTTTAAATGTTCGTGCATTTTATCTCTACAACAGTAGTGAAAAGACATGAAAATAACATGTAACACAACTTTTAAATTGGAAGGCATTCTGAAGAAAGTACTGTCATCTCAGCTTTATATCCTCAACTATTTTTTGTCCCTCAATGCTTTTTCAGAAGTAAAGGTTCTGACTTCTTCCAACCCCTTTTCAACTTTTTCTACAGATCTTCTTGCATCATTTGCTCCACATGCAGCTTTACAGACCTTTCAAGAGCAAAATATCTGCATGACTTTTGTTCTTTCTTTTGGCTTTTCACTGGCCAAGGCAGCTTTGTCAGTTATCACATACCTTTGTTTAAGGAAAACTTGAAACAGGATTATTAAATAAGTAACAACAGTGTTTTGCATCTGCTAAATCTACTGTTCCTGTCAGAGGGATCAGGGCATACCTCCTTAAGGCCCCCATTTCCCCACTGCCCCCTGGGGAGGACTCCTGGCATACTTGTTAGCACAGTAAGAGCAAGTCTCAGTTCTCATCAGTCATTATTACAACTCAAGTATTATATTTCTATTTGCAAGAACCCAAAGGAGTGCTTTCATAAGATTATCTGATATTCTAACCTTTAGGGAAACCTTCTCTTAGACGTTGTAATCTACTGCTGTTCTATTATCATTCAGTCTGCAGAATATCTTGTCCTTCTGCTGTTTTCATCCATTCTTCATTGATTGTCAAATGTTGTTTTGCTGGAGAACGGGCCTTTACTTATCAGTGGAGTTACAGAATCCAGTTAGTTTGGGTTCTGAGTCCAATAATAATGTGATCCTCTAGTATTTCACCAGCCTGATGACAATGCTTGCCTTTCTGTGTATCAAATAGTAGCCAGCACTGATCAGCCAAAAATGAACCATTCCTAAATGTTCCATGACATACCAAGAGGCTCTCAAGACAGAGGAGAAACAGTAAATAACTTCAGTAAACATTCTGAGAAGTCCTGACATTTTCTTAAAGCACATTTTTATAAACAAGCAGGGAAAATAAGTTCTAGATAATAACACTAAAAATACCCTCTCTGCTGAAAGAGTGCTTATCAACAGGGCAGTATCAAAATGGAAGAATGTACTGAATTTTGCAGCAATGAGTTCTAGATAAGCATTGTCATTAACCCAGGGATGACAGAATACAGAGTTTGGATGGTGAACTTTCAGATGGTGCCAGATGTCAAGAGGCTGCAAACATGCTGGAGGGCAGTGCTGGAGTCCAGAAAGTGACATTGGAAGAATAAACTGGAAAAAAGAAAAAGACAACAGATACAACTCCATAAGGACAAATACAAGCTATTAAAATTAAGAATAAATAATAATTTGCACAAGCTGGAGAGCAACTTGTTAGATACGAGTTCTGGCAAACAAAGAACTGGAGCTCATTATAGACCATAATGTCAATGTAAGTGAGTAGTATTATGCTGCATAAAAAGCAAACACCTTCCTGATGGGCTATCACATCAGGATTGCTCTGTTGTTCTGCTAGACATCAGTAAACTCCGTTCTGATTTTAGGCAAAATGCCTCAAAAAAGTTGGAGACTAACTGCGGTGAGTCCAGAGAAGAATAAATGCCATGATTCAAAAACTAGAAAATGTGATCTATGTGGAATGACTGTAAGAATCGGGAAAATTAGTCTTAAACACTATGATGAGAGTGGATGAACATACTAAAATGCATAAAACGATCACAAAGAGGAAAAGATTCATCACTTTCTTTCAGCTGGCTTCTGGATTTCCAGTGACCTTTATCATCCTGCTTCTGCGGTTTGGCCTTGGAGCATAAGAAAGGGAAGTGGGATTGTCCTTCATGTAACTAGAGGCATCGGGTTCTGACGTGTGTGCCTGTGTTTGGTGTCTGTGGAATAAATAGCCATCAGCAGCTCGAAGGAAAGCTTCAGGTTCCACCATCTCATCTGAATTCCCTACAAGCCCTACCTAGGCATGGCAGCCTTCTGCACCTGTAGGTACCATCCTGCCTAAACCCCACTGATGTCATTGGGAATACGAAATAAAATCACAAGAGTAATGGGATCAAATCAGTCCACTGCAAACTTCCCTCACCATGAGATCATGAATTGTCTTGCAGAGCCAGCAATACACTCTTTCCCCCAACACACTTTGTCCAGAAATAGGGGAGTTTGGGGTAAGATGGGAAACACTGTCAGATAACCAAAGGGATTGATTTATAATGAAACATTATGTCTCAAAATGAACAATTTATTGTATAGTGCTGAGAGACAGTGTGTTGGAGCTTCATGCTCAGAGTGATCCTACTTTCACAGCAAAGACAAGCAAAGATTTCAGCAGTGTGTGCTGTGACAGAGGTGTTACACTGGCAATGCTCTCCATCACACACTGGAACAGCTATAATGTTTCAGTAACAGCAGATGAGTGGGATGAAACAGATAAGAGATAGAGAAGGACGTGCAGTACAGAGCAGGAGGCAGGAAAAGCTGGAAAGCAATAAGGAGGTGAGTGAAAGGAAAGCTGGATTTAAATACAGTGGAAAATCCTTTATGCTTACCAGTAGCTATAATGACCACCTCATTTAGAGATGTATTTCTTTCATAATAAATCAAATCCTCTGGTTACCTGACAGTGTTTTCCATGTCATGCCACCCAAAACTCTCTCTGCTTCTGGACAGGGTGTGCTCTCTCTGTGGCCAGTTGGAGCTGTGAGGAGAACTGCTCTATGACTCCACAGCTGTTTGAACGAAGATCACATTCAGACTACCTGTACCTCACAGAGCTACCTGCTTGTAAAATAGCATCTCACGCAGTGCCTAGGGTGCCCCCACTCTCTCGGGTCTCCTGGGAGTCTCCCACACATTATCGCCCCCCCCCCCCGCCTGCAGCCCCTGCCTGTAGCTCAGCTTTCCCAAAGTGCATCTCCCTTTGTTGTTTTCTGCCATTTCTTTTGTCCTATGACCACACTCCACAGCGTGTGAGGAAGCACCAGACACAGTCTACTTGACTGTCCCTCCTAGAGTGCCAGGACACACTAGAGATTCAGAAACCAGATCTGTTCGCCAGGGCACTGTTTCTCTATCCAGGCAGATAGGCATTCAGGCAGTCAGGTGATGGGCAAGAAACAAGTGGCTGGACAAACACAAGACATACCAAGGCAAGATCTCCTTTATTCAGATATTCCCCAGAGATTCCCCTTTATTCTTGGCTTCTTCAGTTATATGTTTGCTCATAAAGACTGCAAACCTGTACTTGTTACTGTTTAAATAATATTTACTCATACTAGTATCCTCTTGATTTCAGAAGATCCCAGTAGTCTGTGCAAAAGATGAACATTCTCTACTGTGAAAAAATGCACCACTATCAAGTCTTAACTTACATCTCAGGAGCGAGACTGAGTTTCTTCCTGGGAGTCAGATTACTAAAGTTAAAGCAATTTCATTATTTAGTCTTAGAAAACTAAAACCCCGTGAAGGAAAAATGCTTTTTGTGGAACAGATGTATTCAACTAACTCTGATGATAGGAAAGGGAAAGAAACTAGCGTGTTTTGGGAAATTCATATCACATCAATATTATTATGGACTTGAAAGTCTATGCAATACAAACAAGGTATCAGCTGCATCTATTTTAAACTTTCTCCCAGAGATGTTCCTTTATGCCTATTATGGACCCATGTTTTCACTACGATCAGTTACCTTTGCATCAGCACTTACCAGCTGACAGGCAGCCTGACTCCAGAAATAGTGTGTCAATGCAAAGTGACTCCTGTCTTCCATGTACGGCAGCAAATCACAAAGTGAGGAGAAATTAATTTTCCATTCCACTCCCATAAATGTTCCATTTTGATCCCGATAATCCCCCATACACTTTATAGGATATCTAGCGGAAAGATGAGGTCTGCACAGCACAACATGTGGGAATTCTGTGTGTTTCCTGAATGTACCATTTATAGCAGACAACCTGAAGGAGATTTCTGTTTTGAAAAACCTGCTAAGTTTTCCTATACAAAATATTCCATAACATTATTTTTGTGCAAACTAGTATAATATAAACAAATATTAATAAATAAATAAACAACATTAGCTTTTAAAATATTTTACGATTACTTTAAAATAAATCTGTATCATCTATTCCATATTTGCGTGACATTATCCGAAGTAAACCAAACTTTATTTCACTCAGTATAAATTCCCAAAATTATGATTAGAGTCTTTGCCCTTCAGCAAATAGAAATATACCTCAGCTTTTCCTACAGCACAAATACAACCTTTTTGTGGATTCACAATAAGCAAAATGTAAGCTAAACGTTTCACATTTTCTCCTTCCTGTTACTTTGTATTACTAATGACAGTGGGACTGCTCCAACTACTTACAGTACTTCTGGTGCTACAGAGGATTGCTGTCTAGATATCAAATATTATCAATAGTGCCCAATGACACTTAAGAGAGTAGAATTTGTTGCTCTCTCTTATCTTAGGTGAAAAAAATCTGTACAGAATCAGAGAATCACAGAGTTGCAGAGACTGGAAGGGACCTCTGAAGATCATCTAGTCCAATCTCCCTGCTCAAAACAGGGTCAGCTAGAACACGTTGCCCAGGACCATGTCCAGTCGGGTTTTGAATATCTCCAAGGATGGAGGCTCAACAACCTCTCTGGGCAACCTGTTCCAATGTTCAACCACCCTCACAGTAAAAATGTCTTTAATTATGTTTAAATGGGATTTCCTGTGTTTCAGTTTGTGCCCACTGCTTCTTATCCTGTCACTGGATGAAACCGAGAAGAGTCTGGTCTGTCTTCTTTACTCCCTCCCATCAGATATTTATACACATTGATAAGATCCCCTACTGAACCTTCTCTTCTATAAGCTAAACAATCCCAACTCTCAGCCTTTCCTCATAGGTCAGATACCCCAATCCTTTAGTCATCTTTGTGGCCCTCTGCTGGACTTATTAGAGTTGGTCCATGTCTCTGTTGTACTGGGGAGCCCAGAACTGGATGCAGTACTCCAGGTCTCACCACTGCTGAGTAGAGAAGAATGATCACCTTCCTCAACTTTTTGGCAGTGCTCTTTCCAAAGCAGCTCAGGATGCTGCTGGCCCTCTTTGTGATCTATCAAGGATGCTTCACAGTTTATCATCATCATGAGGTTTGCTGAGTGGGCACCCCTTCTCACCATCTAGGTCATTAATGAAGATGTTAAAGAGTATTGGCCCCAGTGTCAACCCCTGCAGTATGCTGCTGTTTTTAGATAGAAATTATTTTTATTTTACAATCAAGATAATAAACACATGAACATTAATGAAAATTGTCTGTGAGGGAGCATAATAGGTGTGAAACACTTGTTCCAGACGTTTTAAACTGTCAGAGACTGAGTTCAGGAAGGGAAAGCGATGTCTGCTTTTTCTTCTTATGTCAGTGACTTGTAAGATTAATGATTTTACTGCAGAAAGACTAGTAGAAATGCTTCAAATTGTATTTTGATCTGAAGGGCTTAAGACTGAGATCCATCTGACTTCTAACTAGTTGCTGGAAGGACAGACTCTTCATTCTTCATACAGTATCCACTAGTATCCTCACAGTACGTTTTTCCCAAGTGAGGATCCTCATTAACCCGTCCTCAGGATCATGCAAGTTAAATCACTGACATGCAATCCATATCTTTTAGTTGTAACCAAGCTCTGCTGGCTGTTATGACTGCCAAGATATTGAAGAATCTTGTTGCAGCTGAGGATAGGTGCCCTCTATCCATGATAAACTTCTAAGTTTGGGAGCTCTTCAGAACAGTTCATCCTCCCAGGTGCACTGTCTGCCATAGCAAAATTAAGCTTTTGCTGTCACTGTTGAGAGCAGTCCTATGGCTCCTGCTGATTACATTCAGTGATCACAACAGATCTTTCTGGCTTCATAACTTATAAATTTGAGAGATGAGTTCTCTCAGATACCTGGAAATTTTCATATTTCATACAAAATTATGAACACTAGCATTCATGGGACTACTGGAAAAACTTGCAATAAAAGCTGAATTGCAGTGATAGTCAGAAATATTGAACTCAAATTTGAGCTAATTTACTATCTCCCAAAAGAAAGTAATGGATTTTTACATGCCATCCGGAGAAAAAGGTCTTCCCTCAATATAATCCTTTCAGGTGAATCTGAGAAGAAAGACCAATTTGTTCTGTTGTTGCTCCTCTCACATAAAGAGTGCCAAGTGATGTAGCACTGACTCAAAGGAAACACCCAACAGACCAACATACATATTACCACCCTTCATTCACTATTTATCACTCAAAAAAGTAGATACAGCAGTGCTACCAAGGTAGTGCTCAGCAGCTTGAAGGGGTCTAGAAAGCAGGCAAATATTCATTGAGAGTGATGTCAAGACAGTCTCCTCATGGTTTTAGCTGTCATCAGGTAGGGAGTGACAAGAGATACTCTTCAATGTGGGCTTTTAGATGGTGATAGGCCTCATGCCTCTCTCAGCAGAGACTCCACAGTGGTTGCCAGATCCTTATTACTCATGTCAGGCCCTTTGGAATTCTCTGCCACACTCATCTAAAGCCCTTTCCATTGCACATATAACAATGGCGGGATATTAGTTGCATTAAACTCTGCAGCAATGTGGTCCTAAACATTTTTTTTTATTTTTCATATAGTCACAAGGCACTATGAGAGTTAAAATGATCCATCTAGCTAAAATAGTTGAGAAGTGCAAAGACAAAGATATTCTAGAGAAGGAGCCTGCAAACTGATACGTTTAAAGTGTGTGTAAAAGAATCTGTCAGAGAAGGACTTCCTACAAATTCCAATTTTTAATAGCACAGTTCTTGCTCCATAGCAAGAGTTCATGCTGGAATATGTCCATGTGACAAAGCATGTTAGTAAATCACAGAAGAAAACTAACACCTTATTTGACAATGAAAGGGGAACAGGTGCATCACAGTAATGTCTCTGGCACATCTCCAGGAGTGTTTAATTTAATTGAAAATCACAAAACAAGCAATTGAGCATTTTTTAGATTGGTCAATAGCTTAATTCTCCTCTGTCAGGTTTTGGCTAAAAAAATTTATCTCTATAGTTACACTATTATTTGTGCTAATGGTCATACGGTGGGATCATGGAATCCCCAACTGAGACAAAGCAGCTGGCACAGCTCCCACCTAAGCCATTCTTCTTCCTTTCAGCCTGGGGCACAAAAGTGAGGCATAAAACTATGTAATGTTTTCTCCTGAGAAAGAGGGATGCATCCACTCAGATCAGACAAGATACCAATGGGCACCAGAAATTTTGGGGCACCAGGAAACAAATTTCTCAATGAAGAGCAATTCCATGCAAACACCAGATTCTCACTCAACACAAGATTTGGGAAAGGCATGCAAACAAAACCAGAGGGATGACAAAAGAGAAAGGGCCAAGGTTGTAAAGATCATGAGGAGCATGAATCCAGAGCTAAGCAGAGAAACAAACTGTATGGTCCTGTGACAGCCTCTTGTAGAAAAGCAGGAAGGAACTTGAGTGTGGGCAAAATCTGGAGAAGATGAAAAGGACCCACTGCTTGGTAAGAATGGGAGTCACAGCTCTCAGAGAAAGGGCATGAATGGCAGGCCCTGTGGCACAAATTGCTGGAAGCATTTTCTGAACAGCAAACCCAGGAACGAGTTCTGATTTTAGCATCCACTTCTACTGAGTTGCTCTCAGTTCAGCCCTGATTTAGAGCAGTGGCAGAGCTGTTCAGAGATGTAGCCCTTCCACCTGGTGTGACAGACTGTTCAGGATCCAGGCAGTAGCTAGATGTCACAGGAAAAGCAGCAGGAGCCTTTCCATCTGCCTTAAGCCCTGTGCACTGGTAAGAAGGTAGCTAGCCTTGGTGTTTCTGTATTGATTTGGCTCCATGGGCAGAATCTCCCATGCTAGAGGTTCCTTCAGGCAGGCAGATAGATCGACCACTGCCCCTGAGGAGGGAAGACAAAATACTCATTGAGCATATATTTGTCAATAAGACAAATAATCTGAAACTGCTTTTTTTTCAGAGCTCTGTGAACAGAAAGCAGTTTAATTGACTAATGTGTTAAAATGCATTTGTTAACTGAAGTGTTCATTTAATAATTTAATTGAAATCTAGCAACACTGAAGGCTCAATAAAAATGGTGTAACTATTCAAGAAAGGTTTAAAACATAAAAATTATCTCTGAAGTCCTTACACTAAATGTAAATTCTACAACAGAGTGAAATGACTGTGGAAAATGTGGGTTTTTTTGAATGAATGAATTATCCATATTCTAGAAATTTATACTGTTAAGTATTATTTTTCTGAAAGTAACATCTGATTGTGACAGTGGCAGAAAACATACAAAAATAAAACATGTATTATTCTAGGCTTGCTGCACATGTTTCAAATACATGCTTCATAGAATTTTGCACAGTATAGTCCTAATCAGAGAGAAATTTTAGCTGCCATCCTGCTGCAACTAAGAATAGCACTTCTATAATGAAAATAACCATACAAATAATTTAAAGAATCCCTATGCCTTAGACTTGTCCTTCCCTGTGCCTCCCAAGACCTCTAATGGATATTTAGCTATGTGCTCAGTAATTACACTCTTGATTATAGTTTCTTCTGATTTCCCTACACCTATTCTTGAAAATTTTTTAAAACAGCAGTGTCACTTTTGTTGCCTTCCATTCTTTGTGTACCAAAGCCAATTGAAAAGTGTAAGTTATACAACAGACTGAGTTGTTCTGATTTGGTTTGCACTCCTGGGAAAACACTGTGTAAGGTCAATACATTCTAATTTTGGCAAATTATCAGATTCCAAAACCTCTTCTTTGGATGCAGCTGGAGGGAGTTCAGGAGTTGGATTCATCTTGTTGAACCTCTAATATCTAAAGTTCAGATTTCTGAGACTGTCATGAACACAGCCTCCTTGTATAGTCAAAGGAGAGAAAACAGCAGTTTATCTGATCCTAAGACAGCCATCTAAGCCATACTTTAAAGCCAGTTCTCTTAATAAATTGACAATACCCAATTAGAGAGTCATTACTGCACTCATAAATCAGGTATCAGTGGAAAATGATTCTATACAGTTAAAATTTCTTCATGGATCCTTCAAAACAGTGGTAGCACATACGGACTAAGGGAGATTGCTCAGATTCCTGTACATTGGTTCAAAGATTACATTTACAGTATAGCATCATCTGAGTTTGGTGTCTCACATTTAGTTTCATCTCCCAGGGCTAATAGGAATCATCTGGGAAAGCAACTGATCTTATTCTGCCTTAACTGAATTTCAGCTGTATGTATTGCTTCTGGATAAATGATTATTTTCTCAAGAGCAAACAGGTGTGTTCTGACCTTTATTCCAAAGATCTCTACCCCTTTAAAGTAAACATCTTTACTCTTAATTTGGGCTGATGACCTTTCCTTACATTATCTGCATCCATTAAACTTGTTTTACAGTTGGGCTTTGATATATATACACAAAGCCTTCTTCAGTCGCCTGAACAAAGATTGAAGGACCTGTGTGAGGCTGTTGTGCCTCCAAGTTATTCCTATTTCCCAGCTATGCCAGCTGATATTACAAGAAGCTGCTACTATCTCCATAAAACATTCTGTGATAAACTAACCCATTTGTTCTCAGTGTGCATGCTATGTTTCTTTAAGTAGAGCAACAGGCTCAAAGGAGCAAGTTGTTCCTGTTCTCAAGCAGCATTGCACTTGGTGGGGAGGGCAACTTCTAGAAACTTCCAGGGTGTGGTAGGCAGGGGAGGTAGAGCACAGAACTGGAAGCTTGCAGCTCACCAGAGACTGCAATAGCTGAGAGCAACCACCAGCCTGATGCAGGACTGTTGGAAAGAAACCTCCTGTGGTCTGGTGGGACTGACCAGTGTTTGCCATCCTACAGAAAGCCATAAGAGTTCACAGAATCACAGAATGGTTGAGGTTATAAGGGACATCTGGAGATCATCTAGTCCAGGCCCCCTGCTCAAGCAGGGTCTAGAGCACATTGTCTAGGACTCTGTCCAGATGGCTTTTGAATATCTCCAGGGATGGAGCCTCCATGGTCTCTCTGGGCAACCTGTCCCAGTGCTTAGTCACCCTCACAGTAAAGAAGTTTTTCCTCATCTTCAGATGGAACTTCCTGTGTTTCAGCTTGTGCCCACTGCCTCTTGTCCTGTGACTGGGCACCACTGAAAAGGGTCTGGTCCTGTCCTCTCTACACCCTCCCTTCAGATACTTATACATATTGATAAGATTGCACCCTCGGTCTCCTCTTCTCCAGGTTCCTCTCTGCCCATCTCTCCAGACTGTCAAGGTCCCTCTGAATGGCCACACAGCCCTCTGGTGTCTCAGCCACTCCTCCCAGTTTTGTATCATTAGCAAACTTGCTGAGGGTGCACTCTGTCCCTTCATCCAGGTCACTGATGACTAAGTTGAATAATACTGGACCCAGTGTTGACCCCTGAGGTACACTGCTAGCTATAGGCCTTCAACAGACTTTGCGCCACTGAGCACAACCCTCTGAGCTCTGCCATTCAGCCAGCTTTCAATCCACTTCACTGTCTGCTCATCTAGCCCATGCTTTCTGAGCTTGCCTATGAGGATATCATGGGAGATATTATGTGGGCCACATTCAACAGCAGGCCCACATTTCCCTTAGTCTTCCTTTTCTAACTGATACATTTATAGAAGCCCCTCTTGTTGTCCTTGACATCCCTCACCAATTTAAACTCCAGATGGGTCTTGGCCTTTGTAGCGCTATACCCACATGTTTGGACAACATCCCTATATTCTTCCCAGGTTACCTGTCCCTGCTTCCACCTTCTGTGTACTTCCTGGTTACTTTTTCCAGGAGCTCCTTGTTCATCCATGTAGGTCTCTTGCCCCCTTTGTTTAACTCTTTGCTCATTGGGATGGACCATTCTTGAGGCTGGAGGAGGTGATCCTTGAGTATTAACCAGTTCTCTTGGACCCCTCTTCCTTCTAGGACCCTACCCCATGGAATTCTTCCAAGCAGGTCCCTGACAAAGCCAGAGTCTGCTCTCCTGAAGTCCGGAGTTGTGCTTTTGCTCTTTGCCCTGCTCCCTCCTCTCAGGATCCTGAACTCCACCTCATGGTCACTGCAGCCAAGGTTTCTCCCAGCCTTAACTTCTCCAACAACCCTTTCTTTGTAACGATGAGTACCTCTCCTTGTTGGCTTCTTTACCACCTGCGTCAGGAAGTTGTCTGTGATGCTCTCCAGGAACCTCCTGGATTGCTTGTGCCTTGCTGCGTTGTCTCTCCAGCAGTATCGGGGTGGTTAAAGCCCCCCATGAGGACCATGACCTGTGAACGTGAGGCTACTTCCAGCTGTATGTAGAAGGCTTCATCTACTTCTCCTTCCTGATCAGGTGGCCTGTAGCAAATACTCACAACAGTGTCACCTATGTCACTCTGCCCTTTAATCCTTATCCATAAGCTCTCAGCCAGCCCATTGTCCACCTCTAGGCAGAGCTCCATACGTTCCAGCTGCTCTCTCACGTAAAGGGAGACTCCCCCACCTCACTTTCCTGGCCTGTCCTTCCTGAAAAGCATGTAGCCATCCATTGCAGCGTTCCAGTAATGCGAGCTGTCCCACTACGTCTCTGTAATCACAACGAGATCATAGTCCTGCAACTACACACAGATCTCTAATTCCTCCGGTTTATTCCACATGCTGTGTGCATTTATGTACAGGCACTTCTGAAAGGTATTTGAATGTGCCAATTTCCAAGAAGGGGTAAAGAGGTCTCCCCATAGTGTTGTCTTCTGGCATTTCCTTCCCTGCTTGAAAATGCTCGAGGTGTCTGCCCCTTGGTTACCTTTGGTCATATCTTTGCCCAGTGCAGTGCTTACAGGCAAGCTGCATGCCCTTCTTGCCTTGATAATCTCCTCAGTGATTATTCCAGGTCCACAGAGCCCCAAATGGGGGCTTCCCTCAGGCTAGTCCTAACCAGAGCTGGATGCTCAGGGGTCACCTGAGGTCAGTCACCAACTTCCTTCCCCGTGTTACTCTTCTAAGCATACTGCCCCTTGCTTGGTGCACTGCACAGTCGTCTGAGGTCAGGCCGTGCCTCAGCACTTTGCTCCAGCATTCCCTGAGATCAGACTTGGACCCCGTTTTCTGTGTAGGACTCCTCTGAGGTCAGTTGTGGGCTCAGCTCTCTGCTTAGAGGTGCCCTGAATTTGGGTCACCCCATTTGCAAAGAAAATGCTATTTCTCAGTGGCTCATGTCACCAGTGTTTCCTGTAGATGGAGGGTGGGAAGGACATCCCCTTGAAATGCACAAAAATATCAGTCAGAGAAAGCTACCCCTCTCCCTGCCACACATGCAGTGTGCATTGATTTCTTTAAATGGACTGAGCTTGAACGGAGACCCTACAGGGGGTCTCACTTGTTATGAAAATCCTTGTTCTATATTGAGCTTAGGAATCTAATAAACACATCTCTAAGGACCCCAGACCAGACATTTATTTTCATGGATGTTAGTGTCGTTCCTCCTTGGGATTGGGTTTCAGCAAAAAGAAGCTAGTCTTTCACTGACATCTTAAGATATGAGGGGGAGCGTAGGGCTCTCTGAGGAGTAAGTGAAGCATTTGTCTCTGTCAGCTGCACAGAGAATATGATCTGAGCCAAATATAAGAACTCAGGGATTTACACATTTGTTTCAGACATCATAAGTTCATTTTAAGAAATGATTCTCCCTGCACGCATGTACACACACGTATTCACTTACACCTGCATGTGCACACCATTTATAGTTTTCTAACATTTTTCTTCTGGGTTGGTCTTGCCATTGCTGTGCAGAGCCTGGTGTCTTCCTGGGAAGAAATCTCTGCATTAGTGTACAGACTGGCTACTGTTTCCTCAAAGAACCATGAACTTTGCTGAACAGGACCCTCATAAGCATGCTCTTATGCCCTGTTTCATCACATTCAAAGCTAATTTTGGTAAGAAGAGAGGTTCCTGTGTGCAAACTGTGAAAACTTCCCTTGGCTGACCAGATAGAAGAGCTCCTCAGAGAGAGATTTCTCCACTACTGGTTTTGCACTGGGAAGTGGATTCATTTTATGCTTTGGCAGCAGGAGTAAGGTGGTAGATAAGCTTCCCCTCCCACCCCACCCCACCCCTGCCCTTGTCTGCTCTCTGTGGAATACTGCTAGAGGGAGGTCTCATATGTGGCATCAGTGTTACTTAGGGAAGCAGCAGCAGCATGTGTTAGGCAGAACACAGGCGCCATTAATAAATGGCTGCAGCAGCTTCTCTGTCCCTCCAGTCTTCAATATCAAAGGCATTATAAGCTTTAACTCAGTAAAACTACCAGGGAAACTTTCCTGAATTTTGCAGTGGAAGATTTCCACAGCAGCATGGTCCATGCTCAGATGTGTTCTGCCATCCCTCCATTACAGCATTATCAACCAGTCCTCAGGTCTTTTGGGAAAAGGATACTGTGAGTACATCTGTGATTTAGGCTATCCATCCCCGTAGGAGCATAAAGGGAGAAAGAACACGCCCCTGTTATTGTCCATGACAGAAACATCACGGATGGTCAGAACAGCTACACTGGCTAGAAACATTACAGATGGTCAGAACAGCTACACTGGCTGAGTTCTCAGTATCTGTGCCTTCCACAAAGTGTCAATCTTCTGAGCAGGGGAAGCCGCTGTTCTCTTCCCCTCAAGATACACTAAACTCTGTGAAGTCATCATGCCAGTCTGCATTGTGGACAACACTGTGTATCACCTGTTACCCTGAGTTATGTGGTCATAACCAAACACCAAGGACCACATACATTTTTCCTGGAATGGCAAACAAGTCTACCTACACATGAACTCAAGGATAACCCCACACAGGCCAACAAAGAATTCTCGGTCTGCATTGTAGCACAAAAATTTGTAGACTTCTGTATATCTAGACATGTTCGAAGTCAGCAAGACAGAGATATCCCCTGACATGGGACAAAAAAAAAAAAAAAAGAATGAACTTTCTTCCCATCCAAAGTCTTTCCTTCACATACAAGATATGGAAGGAGGAGTAGCAAACATCCCCAGCCTAGTATTTCTGTACTAGTCTCATGCTGTCTCCATTCCAGACCTGAGACCTGGGACAGAATGCAGTTTTGTGCCATCCCCCATGAAGTTGTCCACTTGTCCACAGCGCAGTAACCCAAGGGAAGGAATGAATATCAGAGAGCTTCATAATCCTCCAGAAGAAACAATACAGAGATAAAAATGTATTACAAAATATATAGAATAACGAGAGACGCATCAATGACTTGCAGGCCATTTGATTAGAAAGCTGGGCAGCCTGGTCTATGGCTACCTTGAGGGAGCAGGGACTGGCAGAGCTAAAGGCATTAGATATAAAATTTCATCATCAAATGGACTAGAAGGGCAGGAAGCTTGCCCCTGCAAAAGATACAGCAGAGGCTGCTCAGATGTGAGACTCAGGTACACGTGTGTGTGTACCCAAACAGATCCTGAAGGATCTGTCAGTCCTGCTTCTGTCCCATTACCTTTTGCTTCCCTAAGACCATGCAGTGTCCACCCAGTAACTGCTTGTCCCTCCAGCCCAAGTGCTAAAGTACTCCCTCTCCATCAAAACACTTCTTAGTAACTGCTGCCTTGAACTGTACAGCTGGTTCTGGCCATGATAATCACCAGCACATGTATTAGCAAGATAATGCTAATGATCATCTTGACATTTCTAACTTTTTATATTAAGATATCATCCAATAGCACTGTGGTTACATTGGCTAGCGTTCGTCTGCAATACCACCCCCTTATAGCAATTCTGAGAAATTGTTGGTGAATCACAGGGAGGCAATCACTGGGCCAGTTCCTTGAAAGTGGAATACTGGCCGTTTGTGTCCTTAAGCCTCATGTGGCTTTTCACTAGCCTGCTGCCATTAATACTCTTTTTTTTATTTAAAGAATTAAGGCAGATAGCCAAATAAGTGGAAAGACTCTTTGGCACAGTGTCAGGTTTGTGGTTTTATAGCCTGTCATTGCAGGTGCTTGCAGTATTCATTGTAGAAAATATGTCAGAGTATGTCAGGGAATGAGGCCTCCCAAAGATCTGTCGTATGCAGAATGAGCTGCCTTCAGCTTTCCAATCTGTAGACTGCAGACCCAGATGTGAATGATTTCCTATTTTGTGCTAGATACCTTGCTAAGAAAATCAAATGGGAGACCAGGAGCTGCCAGTGCTCTGAAATGTTGCCAGCTTTGCAAGCTGACATGAATGTTTTCAGAACATAGAGCAAAAAACCTTCGTGAGAAGCACTTTATGAACAAGCAACTCTGTTGGGATTTATATTCACTTCATTGTTTCTCTTGAAACTTTCTTTATAAGTATTGATATAACCTGTACCCTGAGACAGTCTGCTATTTTCTCATAATCACTTAGAAGGGAAGTCAGTGATTCCACATAGCCCTTGAAAATAAAATAATTTCTGTCCCCTCTTAATCCAAACATGAAGGAAGGCTAAACGAGTTCTCTGTTTTGGGTTGAGGCTGCTTT
The DNA here is from genome assembly GCF_036370855.1 of Dromaius novaehollandiae. Lineage (NCBI taxonomy): Eukaryota > Metazoa > Chordata > Aves > Casuariiformes > Dromaiidae > Dromaius > Dromaius novaehollandiae. The sequence continues at coordinate 6,648,174 of NC_088115.1, read as the reverse complement.
GGGCTGATCTCTGGCAACTATCCCTGTTGTCTTGTGAAGACTTACTGATATAGATGCAGAAGTGATTTTTAGTTGTTGAGCATCAAAATCCAGTGCTTCCTTGATTTTCTCTTTCAAGGGAGTTTACATGAATATTCGTAAGTATAAAAATTATTAGACAATTTCATGGAACTCAAATCCATCTCAAGCTATTTAATTACAAAATACACGATTCATCTCACTGCCTGAGATACTGATAGCAGTCTGCAATGAAATGACTAGCTTGGTGGACAAGGGGAGAGCAGTCCATATTGTTTATCTGGACTTTATCAACAGTTTCGACTCTGTCTCCCATAATATTCCCACTGACAAAATGATGAAATATGGACTAGATAAGTCGATGGTGACATGGATTGGAAACTGACTATATTGCTGGGTTCAAAGGGTTGCGATCAATGCTATAAAGTCCAGCTGCACACCAGCTACTAGCGGTGTACCCCTGGGGTCAATACTGGAGCCAATGCTGTTTAATATTTGCAGTAATGACCTAGATAATGGGACAGAATGCTTCCTCAGCAAGTTTGCTGATGATACAAAACTGGGAGGAGTGGTTGATACACGAGAGGGCTGTGCTGCCATTTAGAGGGACCTTGACAGTCTGGAGAGATGGAGAGAGAGGAACCTCATAAAGTTCAACAAAGGGAGGTGCAGAGTCCTGCACCTAGAGAGCAATAACCCCCTGCACCAGGACAGGCTGGGGGCTGACCTGCCAGAAAGCAGCTCTGCAGCGAAGGACCTGGGAGTCCTGGTGGACACCAAGTTGACCGTGAGCCAGCAATGTGCCCTTGTGGCCAAGAAGGCCAGTGGGGCCAGACTTTTCTCAGTGGTGCCCAGTCACAGGACAAGAAGCAGTGGGCACAAACTAAAATACAGGAAATTCCATTTAAGGATAAAAAGCTTCTTTACTGTGAGGGTTCTCAAACATGGGAACAGGTTGTCCAGAGAGGTTGTGGAGTCTCCATCCTTGGAGATACTCAAAACCTGACTGGACATGCTCCTGAGAAACCTGCTTTAGTTGACCTTGTTTTGAGCAAGGGCGTTGGACTAGACATCTCCAGAGGTGACTGCCAATCTCAACTATTCTGTGATTCTGTATGGAATAACAAATGGGCTACAAAACTAGATAAAGAGAATGAATAAATAAAAGAACCAAAGATCAGGAACTGGCATGAAAGTTAAAGGTTCAGAAGGAATATTTGTAGAGCAACCTTGTCAGCTTCCACTTCCTCATCAAAGTATTAAAGGACTTAGACAAGGAATGGGCAAGTTCTCCACTGTTGTGTCATTAGAATTATGCCACAATAATTGTCCAAAGGGGTACGCTGTATTCTATTTGTGCAAAGAAATGGAGTATACTCATGATCAGCCAGGCTTGGCCCATAGTGGCCTCTAGGAATTTCTGTTATTCAGAAGAGAATTTGCTTGAAAGTCTATCAGTTTTTTGCTTGAATTGTTTCTGTAACTCAAATGAAGTCTTGAATAGAAAAGAGCTCTTCCTGACTACATGTGTAACTTTTATAAGCCAAATGTTCTTAGATGTCTTCTGCCATCTGCACTGATACCTGAGACAATGGTGTGCATGCAAATGTGTCAAAATTTGGCTTAATAACTCAAACTCCACCCAAAAAGAAGACATAAGATTTAGAGGACCTTGGGCAAGACAGTTTGCCTCCTTGAATCCAATCTATTTGGATGGGTTGCTCTCCCTTCTACTTTTACTGATTTACTTTCCAACAAGCTTCCTACACGTCAACACTGACTGGTTAATCAGAGTGTTTAAAATAGACTAGAAATACTAAGGTGTGAGTCTTACAAGCCAGTCATACAGTGGAGCTTTCCAAATATGCTTGTCATTCACTTGTTACTTAAGACTGCCAAAATATCTGTAGCAGTGGTTATTGCACTTCAAGTCCAGCTAAGGCCAGTTAGAAGGTTGGCTTTAGCATAAGAAAACATGCCTACAGGGAGAGGAGCATAGGAACACTGAACTAGCAGTGAGTATCACCCTCCTCTATTATGAGTATCACCCTCCTCTATTATAAGTGTGAACTTTACAAATCGGAGAAACTCCCAACTGCATAAATTCCATTAAATAGAGCAGTCCTGACTGCCTTTTCTGCATTGCTACCTAAATTTCACAGTGCTTAAACAAATGCCAGTTGGAAATGTTCTTAGATGTTCAGCACTAGGTGATATGCTCACAGCCTCAACCTGGGGAAACAGGTGCCATTCTGCTGCCTAAATCTTTGTGGATCTAGGTTAGGCAGAGAGTTATCTAAAAATTCCTTTAAATTTCCAGGGTGTGTAATCAAATGTGTGCTGCAGGAATGCCTAGTGATTACAGCACATGCTGAAATAGTGAGATAGCTGTACTCTGCGCCCTCATTAGCCCAAGGGGCTGTCAAACGACAACCTGTGACAGTGTTGTAATCATTAGGATATAGGGCATTCAATGTAAAGAAGTATTTTACCCCTTATGTGCAGCCACACATTCAAGATTTGTGTGTCAGAAGAGCAGCAGACAATATGGTTAGCAGACCTGGGTCTGCTTCTTGTTAAAATGTGAGTCCTTGGTGTGTGGCAAGATAGCGTGAGGGGGACCTGAACCCTAAGGGTATCCAGAACATTTGTGGCTGAAGTATAATCAACTGATTTATGTTAGCTTATTGGATAGTTGACTTAAGTTAGCTTGTTTGGGATAACGCGAGGGGACTGAGAAGAAAGTGAAAGTACTATTATTTTTTGATCTATTTAAGGTAGCAGGAAGTACAGTGATTTCAAGCACAAAACCAGTCAGAAAGTAGAGTGCAACTTCACATAAACAGTGAGCAACACAAAGAGACTGCTCAGTGATGAAGTTGCCCAGAAAAATGGTTGCATACCACTACATTCAGGATGAAAGATTGCTCAGGGAAGACTCCTAAGCCAAAAAGCAAAATTCTGGTTTTGAACATTCTCTAAACTGGTTTGGAGTACATTTTAAGAACAACAGGACAGAAGGTGAACACTTCTGTTCATAAAGAAATGTGTACTGTAATGGAAAAAAATCTAAAAGAGTCAGTGCTGGCACAGAGCAATGCTAACACAGTATAAGAGAAGTAAGAGCAGAACTGCTAGGTCACGACCATGTGAACTGGTTAGTCACTGGCAGTCCAGGTAGTTGAAAGAATTCAGCCCAGCTCACACTGCAAATAAATTTTTTTGAATAAAGACAGGATACCAGAAACTATAGTAAAAAAACAACAAGATAAAGCCAGAAAAGTAGATGATGGAACTAGAAGCAGAAGTAACTGAAGACGTGATAAAGCCACTTACAGATCACCAGAGAAGGTCTAAATCTTCAACGCAAAAATAATTAGCAAAAAGAATAAGCCTGCCCATGAGTTTGATTTATTATAGATATGAGGCAGCAAACTGTTAGTCTGAGAGCCGCATCAAAGCATTCTGATGTTGTGTCAATGCTACAAAGAAAGTTCTTGTTTGGAGTGTACTTAATGTTTTTCAAGAGAGTATGCATTTAGCATAAATTGACATAGCTGAGAATATATGTCCTTTCCACCCACCCAGCTGAATGTGGAAGCTGCACTGGTTTTTAAAAGTAGATCTAAATGACATTTAGATAAGAATCAACTTTCAAATTTTGTTAGGAAAGTTTCAAGCCATTCCTGAAGAGTAAGGGCAAAAATTCAAAAGAAATAAAAAAGAAGAGGATGTTAGCAGTTTAGAAATATTTATTAAGAAAGCATAAAAAAGTGGATTAGCAACAAGAGGTCTATAGGCAGCGGTACAATTATTGACATAATTTTTTTAATAGTCCTGAATATTTCTTGTGTAGCAAGCAGCTAAAATGAGCACATTGAAGCAAGTCATTCACAACACTGAGATAATTTGTATTTAGAAATTCTGGAATGCTTAAAGCCCAAATATCAGGAGCTGTGGGTAACGGAAGAATGAGATCTTTACCATGGCTCAGGAAGAAAGAATGAAAAAAATAAGTCCAACAGATTGCAAATATGTCTCCCATGTTTAAATCCAAATACAGACCATTATGCTCAGAGATTCCTTCAAAGTAGAGAAAGAATGGCTCTAAACCAGTTTTTGAAGCAAGCTTGTGAACTGTATACCTATGCCTCTGATTGTCATATGAAGTTAGCTAGCCTATTGGTGTTCCTTAAACTCACATCCAAACTACCATCCAGCAGAATGACCTAAAATTCACCCTGAAAGCCAAGGAAAATGTCCAGACATATCTTTGGCAGGGGTTTCAGGAGCCCTAATCTTTGCATATAAAGAAGGACTGATGTGAAAGCAGGACACACTCTCAAAGAACCTCGTCTAATAGGCATTGCAGTAAGAAAGGTAAAAAGTCCCGTTAACCATGGCTCGGAGAGTACTAAAGTTGGAACACTTCCTTTGGAAGGAGAGGGTACTCAGTCAGCTACTGACATCCATTTTAATGGAAAGTTATATTGTTGCCCTTCCCAGAACAGTTGATCCAATCCACTGCAGCTCAGAAGACAGCCAATGGGAAATGAGGTTGTTCTCTTTGTTCTTCATTCACCAATGAGCTTCTGCCATTTGACTTGCCATGTGCTCAAAGAGAAGAAAAGCCAGAGAGACCTGCAAATCTCATGTGGAATTTATGGGAAGATGGGCCTAAATCTTGTGTGGATCAAGTCATTGCATTTGTTCAAATGCTGTGTAATGATTTAATATCCACAATGGATCTGGTACAGCAATTTTGTGTCCGAAACACATCAGTTTCAAAAGGTTTTGTATGAAAAAATACACAAGTTTTATAAAAAATGTGAATGCATCCATTTCAGATGAGAGACAGTATTAATCCTCCCCATAACAGGCAGAGAGAAGGATATTTTTAGGAAGTTTAAATACTTAAAAATGTTATCTGTAATATTAAAAATCCTCAGAGCTATGTCATACTAAATCTTTTATGCCTGAATAGGTTAATAGCTTATTGTGGTAGGGATAAATAAAATAGGTATTAAGGAGGTATCACAAGCATTGCGAGATCCATTTACTGACAATTCAAAAGAAACTGCCAAAACTTATAATTTGAGAAAGAAATGAATAGAAAAAAATACATAAGTTTTTGATGAAGGATTAAAAGAGTTTTTTTTTTCTTAAATCAGATTTAACTGATAAAAGGTTCGTGCTATTCTCACCAGAAACTAACAGCCAATCTACAGTTAAGTGTATCCAGGTGAGGTTATTTTGAGAGTAGCTCTATAAGGAATGTTGGAACTTGGGATTGTGTCTACCTACTCTATGCTTCCTCATTAATTATTGCACTTAAGAAGCATGGGGTAGTAAGGCTTTGAGTAGACTGCAGAAAACTTAACAAGGTCGCTCTGCCCAATGCATATCCCATAGATAGAACAGACTTAGGCGTCACACTAGGTAGTACAGAATGCATTTCTATGCTGGGTTTAAGACTATTGACAAATCCCATTAAAAAAAAAAGAATTGTCAGAAAAAAAGTCTTCATTTATCACTGACAATAAGACAAAAAGTTTAACACAATTCTTTCTAGATAAAACAGTGAAATTACATTTCAGATATCAGTCACCAGAGTGTTTGCAGAGTGCTGTTACTTAGCCTGCTCCTGGTGGCTCATCCACAAAATGAAGCCTGCTATTTTTCCATAAAAAAGAAAAGATCTGAGATAAATCTGCATTTTCCCTGGTTAACTGGCACAGTCATTTCAAAAAAACATTACCTGTGTGATCTATAGCTTGTGAATGCTATTGTCAGCCATGCTATCAGAATTTGTAGGGCATGATTGGAGAGATCAATGCGGTCCTGTAAAACATCAGTGTACATAGTATGATGCAGAAAACATAGCCTCATCTTGCTGCTTCCTGGGTAAAAGGAGAGGTCCCAGGAATGTTGGCAGATGATAAGCAGAAATGCCAGAACACTAATCCTTCAGAGCAAATCTTCTCGTTGCTACACTTCTACTAACATGTTGGTGTGAACCGGACCTGGTGATGGTAAGGACACACTTTCTTTATTAGATTTGATAAGTATGGGATCAGATTAATTTTTACAGGGAACATTTTCTGTATTCCCTGCAGAACACGGTTTTTAAATATGGAGCTTCGCTGTGTTGCCTAGTTAAGATGTCCTCTAAAAGTCTACTTGAATGTTCCTGAAAAAGACTTCAGATGTTGAGGAGGAGAGGGGTGAGAAAAAAGATGTAAACTTGAACAGATATCTGGAGATAACCAAGTAATGACCATTATTAATGTGAGCTGTGAGCGAGTCTTCTAGGAAGAAAGACAGTTTGGACTAATAATTCATCTGCGTATATCAATGAACGATACAATACTAGGGCTAAATATAAGCCTTCCGAGAATATTATTGATGAAGACTAGCTTGTACAGCAGTTCAGACATGGCAGCAGCAGAGATGGCCACCTTCTTTCCTAATCCTACTCTTGCCTTCAAGAACTAATTTCTGCATTTGTAATTTAGTCTTACTGCATAAAAAGGGAAGCAAACATTTAATGTCTCCACATAGGGAATCTGGATAATGGACTTTCATACAGATGAAGGTTTCTCTTTGCAGTAATAACTCTCAGTTCCATACATAAAAAACAACTAAAAGCAACTTGCTTAGTTGACTAAAAGCACCTTAGTCTCCTGAAAGTTCCTGAAACAGCTAACTGAGAGTAGAGAGCTAGGTAAACCTGCAACTTGTGGCTGAAAACGGGCAGTACTGAACGTGCTCTGAAGGCGTACAGTTGTTTAGACACCTCCTATTTCCACAGCAAGCATTAAGTGACTCTTAGCTGAAGAGAGTGACGTTCAGAATGCCCTTTCCTTCACATATTATAGCAGCTGAGTGACTCCAGTTACAGAGCAGGTGAGTGGGGTGAAAAGGCTTAGAAGTCTCTGGGTGAGTGCAGAAAGCAAAGGGACAACAGGTGGCAGAAAGAGTCAGAGAAGGACAGGGAGGTGGATGGAAGGCAAATTAGGGTTACTAGCATGATTTTAAGGTCAGGACGTAAATAACTCAAGCAGAAAAAGAAGTTAGATGGTGTGTTCCTTAGCTGCCACTCTGTCTGTGAGGAAATCAGAGAGGTGCCGTAGTGCAGTCAGATTAGCATAGCTCCAATGTGTGATTCTCAAATGCTGTAAATGGAAAATACAACTAAACTGTGTATTGTATCAGCTTTGTGTGAAGATTTCCTGTCCATCTTAAACTGCAAAGACCATTTCACTCAGTCACTGCTTTACCAAGCGTTCCAAGGTAACCTTTCCCTTCTGCATCCACGCTATCAATTCACGGACAGTCTGCTGTTCCCGCCAGGAATTTCTCCAGTCAGCCTGTATCTTCCTGGAGCAGGGTGACCCCTAGGGGCCGCTGAGCAGAGCTGTGTCCTGAGGGAACACGTTCAACGCTCTGCCTTGCACATTCCTTACCTTGGACTTTGCCTATTGGTACCTGGAGTCTGAGGCCCTTATGTATGTTGAATCATTTATTCTGATCAGTATTGTGTCTTCCAAAGGACTACCCACGTAAGTAAAATAAGCCGTTTCAACTGACTTCTTTCTTCTTCTTTTTTGTGAGAAAGACATGAGTTCTTTCAGCTGGTAGTTTGTTCTGGGTTTTGAACAGACTTGTTAGTTATGAAGAACTGAATTGTTGAATTTGCCTTCTCAGAATTCACTGATTAGAAGTTTATTTCTGCTGAACAGGGATATTTTCAGAGAATCCTATTCTGTTAATGAAACCAGTGCTTATTTACTTGAGAGGCACATCACTCTGATGTTCAGACAGTTATGAACAGAGAGCCTTTGCCATCCATGCAGCTCTGTTGGAGAACATCAGCTGCATCTACTGTAAACTTTCTCTGAGAGATGTTCCTTCATGGTAATTATAGACCAGTGCTTTTTTCAAGATTAGTTCCTTTTGCATCAGCACTTACCAGCTAATAGGGAGTCTGATTCCACAAACTGGGTGTTTATACAAACTGACTCTAATCTTCAATGTCTGGTATTAAACTACAAAGGCACGGGAAATAAAATATAATCCTGAATGAGAGGTATTTCCCTAATATAAATAAGGAACATTTTCAGATTCACAAGAACTAAACAAGTGCTTAACAGATAATGCTTATTAATTGGCTTATTCTGGACATACACATCCTGGTGGCACATGCAGGATGAGTAGATGGCTATTAAACACTGTTGCCACTGTACATGTGCAGCATGTTAATCTCTGGTGTAGTTTAATTTTTACTTTAAAAAAAATCAGTAAAAAAAATCTACTTTTTTATGGATTACTCACCTTCTATTCAAGAAATCATCTAAGCAAACATATAAAGTCTTTGACAGAAGAGTGTGTGCAGTTTCCTTGTAAAATAATACCATGGCTCTGTGTAAGAATGCTATTACATTTGCTTATCTGATTCTGCCAAGAATATTTTTCTGGTTACTCACTGAACAAATGGAAAACAGACAGAAAATAAGTAATTTTGTAAAAACTCTGAATAAAATGTTTTTGTTTAGTTAGAAAAAAAAATTTGGACTGACGAAGCATATAGTTTCTCTCCAAATTATGCTGATCTTACACTGAATTTTCTTTATGTCTTCAGAAATGTCAGCATGGAAAATGTTAGCCAGGAAAATTTACTCAACAAAAGAAAGTTCATATGGCAGTATTTTGCTATATAGACATTTTCCTATATTCAAGATACTTTCACTGACCTTAATGGTTGCTTAGAAAGGAAAACAAAGATATGATCTTATGTTAAGATATTTGCCATTTGCTAGAACTGTGTTTTATTAATAAACCAAATGTAACATTAAGTTATAATGATGTAATTATTATGATTATAGCTTCTCATATAATTGTAACTGTAACCATTTTATTCATTTAAAATGTGCTTCAAACCTATCAATTCGTGCAACAAAAATACAGCAAATCTTGTCACTATTGCTGACCTGTAATTCCTATTCCTTTTCTGTCACCCTTAACTGCGTCATCACCCCCAGCCCAACACCTATCAGTTTCTTACCCTTCTTCACCTAAAGTTGACATCAATTTACTCCTGATTCCCAAATGTCCTCAACCTTCCTTCGTGTCCTTTTCTTTCACATTTATCCAAACCCTTCCTGCCCATGACCCAGGCATTGAAGACACTGTTAATTCTCTATCTCAGACCTCAAACCTGCATCCCCTCTTCCACACAACTGTTTTTACTTCTGTCCCCAGTCATTTCTCAGGCTATCTGTATACTTGTGTCATTAGCCAGATGGTACTGATTCTGGCTCTTTGCACTCATATAGCCTAATCGAGATCCTAACCTCTACCTGAGGATGCCAATGGGAAAATTTTGGTTGTACTTATGCTAACCCAGACCCTCCTGCCCCTGGAGTTAAAGGTCCCTTTCAGGCTCATGTTAGGGCAGCTTGTTTCCACCTCAGTAGCTGTATCGTGAATGAAATGTAGCATTCTGAGCCAGAGGCACACATGCTCATCCTTGGAGAGGGGGTCTGCAGAGCCAAGGGCAAGATGCACAAAATACCTAAATAAGGAAAGTGTCTGCTCTTCTGGGCCTTCTAAAGCCTTCACCTTCTGCAGTCACGGCCAGCTCACCGCCACAGGCCAGAGCAGAAGTAGAGAAAAGACAGGAACTCTAGTTGCTGAGATGAAGGAGGATCAGTTAAGTCATTTTGCACACTTCCAGTAAACAGTATATCCTCTTGCAGCAGTGCAATTTGGCTTTTCTCCTTCTATACAATGTTATCATAGAAATTCTCTCAAAAAGGAAAACTGCATTTAACAGAGGTCCAGACCATCCTGTCCTAAAATCCTTTCTGATAAAGTGGGTCCCTTATACTCAGGTGGTGCTGATGCATCCTTAAGATTTTTCAATAACTTGTGCATTGTCTGTGGATTACAATTTTGAAGTGTCTCTAAAATCTATTCTATATGGATGCCCACACATGGTGACCAGTGGGAATATGCAGAAGATATTTCCTGCATCAAATTCTTACACTCAGAATCTTGTTATAGGCAGTTTGAAGCACATCATATATGTGGAACTAAGTATATGTTCTAACAGTCTAGTCGTATAAATTATCTAAATGATACAGAAAAGCCTCATTAATAGCACTTTTTTTTTTCTACAAACTTCCTTGTATCTACATCTTTTCTTTGGTATTATGCTTACCCTTCCAATGCTCCTCTCTGTCCTAATGCTGACTCTTAACTCTTTCTTAGAGAGAATGGTGGAGGGAGCTTACAATGAATTATCAGCATTATCAGGGTTTATTTTTAGATAGTTCCTTCTCAAAGCTTGCTTCCTTTTCTTTGGTTCTCAACTGAAGTTTAGAAGGTGCATAATAGCTTCCCCCAGCCTCAGTTATCACAAATGGCTATTCTTTATTATGCAGAGACTCCCAAGGCTTGTCAGACCTTTATGATATATGGTATTCACAAAGCTTAAGCTAAAACGGGTTAGGTGAAAGTCACTTGACTACTACACATTATTGAAACAAGCTAAAACCACTTCAGGTCCATGCAAGCCCTGAAACCCTGCACTGTCAGATCAATACAAAGCCTCAGACCTTTTCCTATTAATCACAAACATCATATTGACTGCATTACAGTAATAGAGATTTTAATAAACTTAAATGTCTTGGTGTGAACAGAGAATGTTCAGGAGTTCTGTAGGAGCAGCAAAAGAAAGCAGGATAAACCACCAGGAAAGACAGTATCAGAAGTGGTCTCTACCATGGAGTATGAGTTCAGAGGAAAAAAGGGGTGAAAGAGATTTGAAGTCTATTAGGGAAGCATTGGAAGCCTTCTAACATATCATGGGAAAAAAGAGGTTTGCTGGCATCACTGCTAGGTGTCAGCTGGCTTTATTAAGCTGTCTGTGGTTTAAAATTGAGATCTACTCCTAAAGAGCACTCTCATTCCCTTTTTAGATGGCAGTGACAGACCACCCTGGGTTTCTGCTCTCCCATCCTCGACGCTGACAGCAGTACAGCCTCACAAGTGCTGGTGTGTTGGTGGCATTGTACCTTGGAGCCAAATAAGGTAAGACTCATTTTGATAATTCAGTCTCAGGTGTACAGCCATGGAGCTGTCAGTTGGAAGCATCCAGCAGTGTGAGCATCTCTCTGGAAGCAAAGCTTGTGCTCTGGCAGTGGCGTTTGCACACACAGATCGAGAGAGCACTGTCAACCCTCAGCACTTCTAAAGGAACTCCAAAAGCTGTGGCCAGCCCTCCTTTGAAAACTTTATAAGTGAATCACATTCCAAAGCTTTCACGGACCACCTGCCTCAGGCTTGATCATAGCCACGGTTTGCATGCCATAGCTGGGAAATTGCTGATCCCTGAGCAGGTGACAGTCTGCTGCTTCTGCATTACTTTCTGCTGCAGGATGCAGCCCCGAAGCAACTACAGTCACAGCTACAGCCCAAGTGCACAAATGCCTTTTCAGCAACATCTGAGTAGGTGGTGGGCATCCAAAGAGCCAGCTACACAGAACATAGACATGTAAACTCATGAGAGCAACACAGAGGCCTCCCTCCACCTCCCAAACCATGCGTTTGCCCCTGTATCCCCTGGCGGGCCTGATTTGGTGGATGTGTTCTGACTGGCAGCATCATTTTTTGTCGTAAAAATGGACTGGGGTGGGCAGGGGGCCTGCCCTCTCTTCCTCTGCAAGTGCTTATTCCCTGACTAAACTACAAGAAAGAGAAAGAATGCATGATACTTTCCTCAAGTACACTCTGAACTTCTGTCTTTCTACCTGGCTCTGGGCCTTCATGCTACGGGCAGGATTTCTGTGTAGTTGATAATGTCTGGTAGATTTCTTTTCCATGAACATGTCCAGGTTCCTTCTGAATGCCTGTAATCCTTTAGCATATAATGACAGCTTACCCACATATTGTATGAAGAACCCACACCTCTGTGTTTTTGAACTTACCTTCAGGTAGTTTCATTTACTTTCCACATACACATCACCCCCTGCCTTCCACCCTGCACACTTCTCTGTTCTTTTAATGCAAGAGACAGTTAGAATTCGATCCCTGTCAACCTCTCCATACTGCTGCCAATTTTATAGATCTCTTTTGAATCCCCACTCAGTTGTCTCCTTTCCTATCTTAAGTCTCAGGGTTTGTTGAACTGGTCCTAATACAGAAGCTGCTCTATATCTTTGATCATCTTTATTGCCTTGGAATGTTTTCTATTCCCTCTGCCCCCTTTTAGAGACGGGGGAATCCAGCTCCCCGTAATATTAAAATGTCATCACACCTTTGATCTATATAGTGGAACAATAGTCATCTCTGTTTTGTTCATTCATGATATTTCTTTGCAGATTCAATTTGCTTCTTTTTGTTTTCTCTTTTCCTACCACTGCTGAGAACTGAGTTGATGTTTTCATGCAATTATCCAACACAGGTGGAAGATCTCACTCCTACTGGTAACAGTCAGCTCACAGACCACCTTTTTATATGTGATACTGGATTATGTTCCTCTAAGAGTACCATTTTGTGCTTATCTATATTGAATTTTGAATGCTATTTTAATATCCATTCACTCAGTCTCATGGAAATCCTTCTGCAGTTAGTGATCAGTGCTTGTCCTTACTGCCTGGAATAGCATTATTTGATTGGAAAACATTTTGTACCTTCCTGTTCAACACCTTTTCAGGTTGCTTTATCTATAGCTTGAACAATACAACCCCCAAAAGAGATAACTCTTCTCCTTTTGATAATTATTTATCTGAGTGAGGACCTTCTTTCTTATCGCATGGCCGCATTGTTTCTGTAAAAACCTTTGATGGAGTACCTTGTTGAAAGGTTTTGGAAATCCCAGTGGATTATATCAACTGGATCTCCCCATCCACATGCTTGTCTACCCTTTCAAAGAAGTCTGTGCTGATTCAGAGAGAAGGCTGACTTGAATTTAAGAGAGTCCTCCCTTTGGCATAACACAAACTAGCTGTCCTCATGTCTACATATTCACCCTTCCCAGAAAGTGCTACAGGTGCTGGGTTGACCCAGTGCTCACTAGGAACTCAGCAGCCATGGCTGCAACAGTGAGCCCCAGCCTTGAGAGCCTTGCCCCAGCAGGCAGGGGTCAAGACTGGACATTGTGCCATTTTAGCCAAGGTCCAAAGTCTTCACTGCTAGTTCATTCTGAGCCCTGGTCAGGCCCAGAATAAAGTTGTTTGGCTACCCAGCTTCCTCATTGCTACATCTGTATACTTTGAATGGAAAACCAGTAGGCTAGACTGGAAATGACAGCTGCTAATGAATACTGCAGTGTTTCTCTTTAACTGGTGGGCTCCTGCAGATGCCTCTTGTATGCTCACTGACCCATCTTGCCATAGGCTACAGAGGGAGGCTGGTGGTCCAGGCTCAGGTATCTAAAATATTACTAAGGAAAGGACCACATTCAAAAACTGGGCTCTTATCAGAAAGAAAGATGCCTTAACTTAAAATGGACTGAAGAACAGCTGCTGTCACCTTCCTACAAAACATAAACTCTGTCAGTATCCAGCTCTCCACAAATCTCCCTTGGAAAGAGGCCAGCAAAAAGCGGCTCTCACACCTGACAGTGTCTGGGTTGACAGCTGTATCACTTGCTCACAGCTGGAAAGTGCTGAGGTGCAGTGAGGCAAATACCAGATGCTGGTTTGAGATGGAGCAGTAGGTAGACTGAAATGGTACAAATCACTGTCAGGCATTATTTTCCTGGATTTCTCTGTCTTTGAATTCCCGTTTCTATTCTTGATCCAGTTACTAATGTAATATAAAGGGCATAAGTAGTTGGGCAGTAGGTGCTAAAACGCTGTATTATGATGTAGGTATACAAGAAATATAAGCAAAAGTTGTGCCTAAAAGCTAATGGTGATCCAGATCTAACTAGTAAAAAGAAAAAGAAATGTAAGTTAGTGCTCACAGTCTGTAGGCCAAGAAATCTATGGTCTTTATTCTCTAGACATTGGGGCAGTTACGAAGGCCACTCCCATCGTTGGTGCCATGCACTGGTGCCCAGTGCTTAGTGCAGGAATCAGCTCCTGCTTCAGACACCCATTTGCACAGCAGGAGTGGAAAGAGGTACACTGTCACAAGCATTCAACATCAACACATACCCTGGCCTCCACCTCCCAATGTGCTTCTTGTTTCCCTTCAGTGCCAGCGGCTCTTCACTCCGTGGTTTCTTCTGACCTGGTGTCTGGTTCACTCTGAGCACAGCTCTCACCTGGTGCTCCTTCAGTCTTTGTGGTTTCTGAGGAAATCCTGCAAGGTTGTCTGGTCTTCCTGAAAATAAGGAACAGAAGTTACTTGGAAGCATACAGTTGTTTGTGCTATGAAAATATCAGCTGAGGCAGATGTCTCTGTGCATGCCTAAGCTTTAACCTACCTTGACGCTGTCTGCGTGTCTTTCACCCAAACTAGAGACAAAGTGTAAAACGTCAGAATGCTTCAGCTGAGACAGCTAATAGAGCACATGAGAATTCACAGCTGGACAGCCCAGCAAGCCTCTTCTGTTCAGAACACAGTCTGAATGAAGGAAAGAGTATTTGCCAATACCCCGCTTTCTCTCCCCCTCCACCCCAAACTGTTCACAGCATGTGGCCTCATGAAGGGAACAGCACCTCTGTGCAGTGCTGGAGCCATGAGCTGTAACTGAAAGGAGTAGTAGCCAGTCCAGGTAAGAAGGACTGAATGATTGTGCAGTGCCATGGAAATGCCACAGCAGTGCTGCGTCTGCTCTAAACTGGATCTCTTACACAGCCTTTCCCATAGCAAGAAAAGTACGTTATGACATATACTTTCACCTAAAACATGATTAAGCATGATTTTACCGGATTTACCTGGGAAATAAAAATATGTACGATACAGCAGACAGCTAAAGGACACAATTAAAGTTAACCTTTCAGCACTATCCAATGCAAAATGAGATTGAAGAGGAAACTAGGGAGGAAAGAAAAAAAGACAGAGCGAAAACACAGTAGTTACTCATAGTATGCAAGCAAAGGAATCTATGGTCTTTATTCTCTAGACATTGGGGTGGTTACAAAGACTAATTACAGAAGAAAGTGACAGAGGGTTTCACATTTTGTGCACGACCCATGTCACTTTGCTGCCTCCTGACATCCTCACTCTTCCTCTCCTATCTTCTTGCTGTGAAACTCCCGGCTCTTGACTCGGAGCTTGTTGACCTGTGACTCTGCAATGTCCGCCCGTTCCTCAGCTTCCTCCAGCTCGTGCTGGATCTTGCGGAATTTGGAGAGGTTGACGTTGGACAGCTCCTCCTGCAGGGAGAGGGAGGGGGGGGGTGAAGAGCCCAGGGCAGGGGTTTCCAGTTCTCCTGCCACTGGGACTTGTGGGGCTGCGGCTGTTCCCCGCGTGCGGGAAGACTCCAAGGTTCCAAAAGCCTGTAGCTCCCTGGCGAGAAGGGGAAAGCCCAGACCCTCTGCCCCCCACCTACCACTGCTTACCCGTAAGCCTCACACAGACCTCTCAATCCTCCCTTACTCAAGAAGCCCACTGTGACAAACTACACTGGGAACGTGTCACATCCGAGGAGGTATTTCCTCACTTGGTCTTGGCATTTCTGTGCTCATTCTCCCATTACTTGGTGCCCAAGTTGCAGCGTGATTTCTTGGGCTGATAAAGGCCCTGAAGCCCCGTGCTCCTGCCTGATGGCAGAGAGTCATCGACTTCTCAGTCGGTGGATGTGACCCTTGGCATTGTTCAGTCTGACCTTGTGTATAAGACAGGCTGCAGAATGTGCCTCGCGAGGTTCATCGCTGAGTGCAGCATGCCCAGAAGGCAGCAAGGCCTCGTCACACCAGGCTAAACCCTGTGGCCAATACTGTATGTCTTGTGAGTACCCTTCAGCCCCTCCCATCTTTGCTGTGCTCTATTTTCCCTAACAGGCTCCTGAAGGAGGAGTTCCTTGCAGTGGGAGAGCTCAAGCTCAGTCAGGAGGCTTTCTCGTGCTTCTGTGCCTGAGTTCCCAGGCAAAGATTTCAGGAGAGCTGACAGGCATGATTCAAGTGCTCAGGGGTTTCCAGTCCTCCTGCCACTGGGACTGAAGAAGCTGCACTTGTTCCTTAGAGAGAGAGGGCACAGCCTACACTCTCCATCCCCCACCTACCACGGCTTACTGACAGACCTCATACAAACCTCCCCGTCCTCCCTTACTTAGAACCCCACTACAGCAATGTGTCACATTGACAGGGGGAATTTTTTCACTTGGTCTTGACATTTCTGTAGTTATTCTCTCACTGGTTTGGTGCGCAGGTATCATGGTGGTTTTATGAGGATGACAAAGACCCTAAAGCCCTCCTCTGCTGACCAATGGCACTTTCCAGGTTTCTCACATTCATCTCCTCAGCACCTGTGCTGAACCCGCAGAAGGTGACTCTGGCCCCGGCTTGAGCAGTACTTACAGCCTCCTCAGCTTGTCTCTTGTAGGATTTCACTTTCATTTGCAGCTTGTCCACCAGGTCCTGGAGCCTGAGAATATTCTTCCGGTCTTCCTCAGACTACAGCAGCAGGTATGCAGGAAAGAGAGTGCATTGTTTTCCCCACCGCGTGAAGGTAACAATTCCCCTTGGGAATTGTGTGCAAACATTCTGACTTCCTGGGAGGAGGGTGCATCAGTCAGCACAAAGAGGCCTCCTGCCTTACCTGGTAGGTCAGCTCCTTCACCCTCCTCTCGTATTTGCGCACACCCTTCACGGCTTCAGCGCTGCGCTTCTGCTCAGCATCAACCTCCCCTTCCAGCTCCCGCACCTGCAAGGAGAAGCCCATCCTTGGAGCTTTTCTGTGGCTCCCCATGGGACGTGCTCCCTGATGCACAAATACCAGCCCTACACACCCTGGCCTCCAGCTTCTGGATTTGCTTCTTGCCTCCTTTCAGTGCCAGCTGCTCAGCCTCATCCAGGCGGAGCTGCAGGTCCTTCACCGTCTGGTCCAAGTTCTTCTTCATCCTCTCCAGGTGGGCGCTGGTGTCCTGCTCCTTCTTCAGCTCTTCTGCCATCATGGCCGCCTGGAGAGCAAAGGAACAGGCGCCAGTTTGGGGCGAGAGACATGTTGGGGCAGAATCCATCCACCATCAGCAATGAAAGGAGCCCCCAGCTCACATCTGTGATGGCCTTCTTGGCCTTCTCTTCAGCATTGCGGGCTTCCTGGATTGTCTCCTCCATTTCTCCCTGAATGTGCGTGATGTCTGTTTCCAGCTTCTTCTTGGTGTTGATCAAGCTGGTGTTCTGTGCAACAGAAGGAACATGATTTCTACTGTTAGGCCTAACTCTTCTGCCTCAAGAACTGATAATTAAAGCATGTTCTTTATTGAAGTCCTTAATGCAGGAGTCCACTTTAGAGCCATAGTTACAAACTGGACATGGACAGCGCCTTGGTTTGGCCATTTTACAGCACTGATCTATGATTTATGATATACTCATGATTATGATTTATATTATACTCACTTACAGGCTGTATGGCCATCCTGCTCCCGTGGGCCACACCCCAACCCCTTTTTTCTTAAAAGCCTTGTAATCAGAGTCATTTCCAGCAGGGTTCCTGACCTGGGTGTGAAGGAGCTGCACACGTTCCGTTGCATCCATCAGTTCCTGCTCAGCCACTTTCCTTGACCGCTCCGTCTGCTCCAGGGCTGCGCGTAGCTCCTCAACTTCAGCCTGCAACAGGTTTGCTCTGCGCTCCACCATGGCCACCTGCTCCTTCAGGTCCTCCTGTGTCCTCAGAGCATCGTCCAGGTGTATCTGGGTATCCTGTAAAAGAGGCAGCAGCAATTACAAGGTGGCATAGTATTCTTGGCCCTGAAGAAACGAGCTAAGCCATTCACTCAGTTCTCTCTCTGCTTAACAGACCTTCAGCACTGCCTGTGTGTTCCTCAGGTTCTTTTGGGCCTCTGCAGCCACGCGGTTGGCATGGCTCAGCTGGATCTCCATTTCATTCAGGTCTCCCTCCATTTTCTTCTTCAGCCTCAGGGCTTCATTCCTGCTCCTGATCTCAGCATCCAGGGTGCTCTGCATGGACTCCACAACTCGGAGATGGTTTCTCTTCAGCTGGTCGATTTCCTCATCTTTCTCTGCTATCTTCCGGTCAATCTCAGACTTGACCTGGTTGAGCTCCAGCTGGAGGCGCAGGATCTTCCCTTCTTCATGTTCAAGAGAGGCCTAAAAAAGAAAGGAGACTGTGTTAATAACGGGATAAACACTCTTGTTCCTTCAAATAAACTGTTTCACTGTTGATTTTCAAGGTAGGCCTGCAGAAATAGAGAGCAATAGCTATGAAGGTAATAAAAATACTGCTTGCCTTCCAAATAATCTCTTACACAGTACTTAAGGATGTCTGAGGTAGCTGTGCTCCACAGATAGGACAGATGGAGACTACATAATTCTTAGCCACCTTTTCTTTCCCTGTTGCTTGAACTCCTGTAGAGGTCAAAGATTACCGCTGTGTACCTCAGCTTCCTCCAGAGCAGCCTGGATTTCAGATTTCTCCTGCTCAATCTGCTTCTTCACTTTCTCCAGCTCATGAATGGCCTTTCCTCCCTCTGCAATCTGCTCTGTGAGGTCAGCGATCTCCTCTGTAGGGACAGAGACAAGTGGCAGGGTCAGGCACTGAGCAGGAGGGGAAAGGCCCTGCCACAGGAAGGTGACACACACCCTCGCAATACTGCCGGCACGGAGCCATTTGGTGTGGTGGGTCGAGAAGCCTGCAAGAAAGCCCTGTGAGGAGCAGAGCACCCGGGACTTACGCTGCAAGTTCTTGTTCTCCCGCTTCAGCGTTTCCAGGTGGTCCAAGGACTCCTCATAGGCATTCTTCATCTTAAACAGCTCCGTGCTGAGAGAGCGAGACTCCTTCTGGGAGGCTTCCAGCTCAGCCTGCGTTTCCTCATACTTCTGCTTCCACTCTGCCAGGATCTGAAGAGCAAGAGGGCCTGAGTATGGGCGTGGCAGTCACGAGGGGATGCTCTGTCCCCAGACCACGAAGCTGGAGGCCAGGTTACCTTGTCAAAATTCTTCTGCTTCTTGTCCAGAGCTGCGCAAGCAGCATTTGATCTTTCCACATCAATCATCAGGTCCTCCACTTCATTCTGCAGCCTCTGCTTTGTTTTTTCCAGGGAAGCACATTTGGCATTCACGGCTTCGACGTGTTCCTCCGCTTCCTGCAGACGCTGCGCCAGCTTCTTCCTGGCAGGCAGTAAACACAGAACCCACTTAGGAATCAATGGAGAGCCAGTGTTGTGTTATTCACAAGAGGACACTAGTCCATTTTACGCTCTGTGACCCCAGTATTTCTCACAGAAGTCACCTTTTTCCCCCAAGATTGGATGCCATATACAGAGTGCAACACTTCTGTGCCCTGACCCTATACTGAGTATTAGGCCTGTCTTCACATTTCTAATCTTGATGGGTATATTTGTCTTTCCAACCTGCTTTCTCCAGAGCACACTTTGCCTCTCTCATCCCCCCTAGAGCGGACAGTTGAGCATCTTTATCATTTGGTTATCTCTCTCACCTGTACTTTCAACCTGCCCTTATACTTTTAGGCACTCTGTCAAATTTTCTTTGACTGCCCCAGTCTCCTCCAGCTGTACCACATGCCAGTTCCCACATACTTGGCCTCCTCCAGTTCCTCTGTGCGCTGAATGGCATCCGTCTCATACTTGGTTCTCCACTGGGCCACTTCACTGTTGGCCTTGGACAAGGTGCGCTGCAGCTCACCCTTGGCTTCCTGCTCCTCTTCATATTGCTCCCGGAGCAAGTCACAGTCATGGCGAGCAGATTGCAAGGCGTGGGCCAGGGCGTTCTTGGCCTGTGGAGACATTAGGATTGGTAACTTCAGTACGTATTTTGAGATGCTTCTTGACAGTGAAATTGTCAGGCACAGCAATATTGCCCTAGGGGAAAGGACAGGCAAATTCTTGCACAGAATTTTAAAGCTAGGAGCTGAGGAATCCTTCATGGGCGTTTTCTAGGGAATCAGGTTGTGTTACTGAAAGGAGAAATCAATCTGTTGTTTATATAAATGTTTCTACAGTTGTGCCCAAATCCTGTATTAGAGAGCATCACAAATTGCATCAAAGCCTTGTGGGCAACTTCCTCTAGGGTAGAAACCAGGCTACAGTTAGGTGGCCTGCGATTATCTGGTACTGCCTCCAGCACTACATGGCTTTAGGGAAAGGCTCCCTAAAACACGGCCCTGCCTTTAAGGAGAAAGAAGCCTTTTACAGGAAACATCCTCACTTTTATTTCTTCCTCTAGATGTCTCTTCAGTTCCTCAATCTGTTGGGTAAATCCCTGCTTGCCTCTAGACAGCTGAGAAATCAATGCATCTTTTTCCTCCACCTGACGGGAATATTCACCTGGGAAGAGTAAAAGAGACAAGCAAAACTATTGTGCTACTAGCAATAGGATGACAATTGGTGCCTGTAAACCTGTCGGTGCTGGAGTGGCTTACAGAAGACAAACCATTAATCACTTTGAACCCTGTGGTGTCCTCACGACTTGTGGGTTCTCCCATTGTGCATCAGGGATGGGAATGCCTCACCTGCTTCTGTCTGCAGACGAGCTCTTTGTGTGTTGAGGTCATTGATCATGCGCTGATTCTGCTCCTCCTTTGTCTTAATCTCACTCAACTGGTCTTCCAGAGTGCGGCACATCTTCTCCAGATTTGCCTAGGCATCAAACACATGCAAGGAAAGACAATTGACTCTTGGATAGGGCAAGGCTCTTGTATGAGAATGTGGTTAGTAGATGCAGCCTGTGTGTCATACCAGGTGCCGGAGAGCATAAAAATACATAGGCAATTCTATACCTTGGCTTTGGAGACGGACTCCATGTTACTGGCCAAGTCGTCAATCTCCATCTTCAGCTCACTCTTCTCCTTCTCCAGCTTCTGCTTGACACGCTGAAGGTTGTCTATTTGCTCCCCAAGCTCAGCTGTGCTGTCCGCATGCTTCTTCCGCAGGGCAGCAGCTGTGGCTTCATGCTGCAGAGTGGCCTCTTCGAGGTCCCGCCGCATCTTCTGAAATTCTGCCTCACGCTTCTTGTTCATCTCGATCTGAGCTGCCGTAGCCCCCCCGGCTTCTTCCAGGCGCTCACTGATCTCCTCTAGCTCCCTGGAGAGGTCAGCCCGATGCTTCTCTGCTTTGGCCCGAGAGGTCCGCTCGGCCTCGATTTCCTCCTCCAGTTCCTCAATACGGGCCTGGGGAACATTAGGCACCATTCACACCCATGCCCTGCTCCTACCTGACCTCTGTTGGTGTGAGAGAGGGGAAGGAACAAAGACTTGCCTGCAGCTCCTTGATCTTCTTCTGGGATTGCATGCCCAGGGCTTGCTCGTCCTCAATTTTGCTCTGGATTTGGCTGATTTCAAAGTCTTTCCTTTGCACAAAGCAAACTGTGTCAGAGCCACGCCCCCCCCAAAAAAACACGCGCACTTGCACGGTGCAAAGATACCCCGCAACCACACTTACTTCTTCAGTTTCTCATCCAGCTGCTGCTTATCATTTTCCAAGTCCATTATGGTATCATGGGCCAGCTTCAAGTCTCCCTCGAGTTTCCTCTTGGCTCTCTCAAGGTCCATGCGCAGTTTCTTCTCTTGCTCCAGGGACCCTTCAAGCTAAACAGTACAAGGTCATGAGTGCTCTGCCAGCCAGCTCTAACTCCATAACTGTCCTGTTCTTAGTGGATATGTGTGTGCTTACGTCATCCACTTGCTGCTCGAGCTTGGTTTTAGCTTTGGTCAGCGTATTGACTTTGTCCTCTTCTGCCTGCAGGTCATCCAGGGTCTGCTGGTGGGCCTCTTGGAGGGCTTTCTTCTCTTTTGTCAGCTTGGCAATGGTCTCATCCAGGGCTGCCATCTCCTCAGTGAGGTTTTTCACCTGCACATTATCAGCAAGTGTCCAAAAACCAGGCAGAAAACACGACTGCTGGTGCAGTCACCTTTTCACTTTGGAATGCTCAGTCAGGAGTTTGGTTTCCCTTTGGGCTGCCCACCTATCCTGCTGGCATGTTGCAAAACTAGCAGCGTGCTAGGGATACCAGGCCTTGGGAGACACATCTGTCCCTCGGCACTTAATTTTAGTCCCCATGTCTGTACCTTGTTCTCGGTGGCATGTTTTTCCTTCTCGACTTTGGCCAGCGTTAACTCAAGGTCGTCTATATCTTTCTTCAGCTCTGAGCATTCATCCTCCAGTTTCCTCTTCTTGGCTGTCAGCTCAGCATTGATTTCCTCCTCATCCTCCGCCCTTTCAGTCACCTCCTTAATTTTGGCTTCCAGCTGGATTTTGGTTTTGATGAGTTGGTCACATCTTTCCTCAGCATCAGCCAAGCTATCTGCTTCCTGGAGGCAAAAAGAGATTTTCTGGGGTTATAAAGTCTGGAAGTGTCTTAGCTCTGTCGCTAAGTAGGCACGTGTGAGAAGGAAGGCTGAAATGGGCCTTCTGCCCAAACAACCAAACAGTGTGGCTCATTCTTCTTCTGTGGAGCTTTATATCTCCTCTCAACTGAAAAGAACAGTCCGGAGGATTTTTCTCTGATCTGTTTTGTCTATGCTATTGCCAAAAATAAGAATAAAATCAGGTTACCCCCCCCTTTTTTTTTTTTAATTTTTAAAATCTGCTCAAGAAGTCTTTAATTTTCTTTGAGATACTTCGATATTCATGTGCACCCCATAAGAATGGTCACTGAAATTGTTTATTTATCCTTTAGGAAGCATTAGCGTCTTTTCCCTTTGTAAACAATGCAGCTTTGCTTTAATTTCTTAATTCATGCTGCATCTCGTGGTATTTAATAATTTCTTGGAGAAAGAAGAAATTATTTCTCCCATAAAATCACAGCATGTACTGAAATTGATCTTTCTCTCAAAAATCTGAAGAAAATGTCCTTGTTTTTACGGAAATGATAATATAGCTTCTCAGCTGGAATCGACATTGATTCTGAATTTTTCTTGCCTTTTTTGAGACATTTTATAGTAATGGTAGCTGTGGAAATAGCTCATGTACTCACAGGGACTTCAGAGTAATAACTGATTTTATTAGGAGAGACGTCTTGGAGTCTTTTTCCCTTCACAAACACAGTATTCAATACCTTCTCTGGTAATTGACCTATTCTGAACCTCGTATGTGGGAAACAAAAGCTCTGCTGTTTTCAAGAATACTTTCATGGAGAAAGAGATATATCAGTCTTCTACATTCATTAAAATTACTGGACGTGCCACAGAGGTCTTGCCCTTGCAATCAACTACCGATGTGCTGTCTTTCCGGGCTGTATCTCTAATATTTTCAGTGCTGGTTTTAGTTGATCACTACATAGTCTCAGGTTTTGGTGGGTTTTTTGGTGTCAAGAAACAGCCTTATTCTAAATGAGTTTGAATGGCAAATATCCTTACTGTGAAAGTAACCAAAGCCTGACAATGTAGTCATAATTAGGAAACGTGGGTAGATCTATAGGTACTTCACTTCCAGGCCTGCATCCTGTTTTCTCATGTTCAGGGAGGGGCGGGAGCTCAGGCAGGGAGTTCTTTTGTGTATTTTCTGTTGGTGCGCTCTTTGCTCAGACAGCAGGAGTGCTGAGTCTCATTGGGAGCTGCCAGCAATCTCCACTGGTTGCCACAGGACTCACCATGCCACTGCCAGTGCCCATTTTCTCAGTTTTAGAGACCGTTAGACTGTGACATGCATTGTTTTCTCCTGCAAGTTAATCTGCCTCTTGCGAAGTTCCACTTGGGAAAAAAACAGTCTACCTGTATACACTTCTTTTCCTGGGAACAAATAAATGGTGAAACTCACAGCCTGCACTTGGAGCTGCAGGTCATTTTTCTCCTGTAGCAGAGCCACCATTTTCTCCTCCAGCTCCTTCCTCTTTGCCTCAGACTTTGCAAGCTCTTCCTTAGTTTTCTCAAACTCTTCCTTCATGTTGGCCATCTCCTTCTCTGATTCTGCGCTCTTCAGCAAGGGCTTGATTTTGAAGAACAACTTCATCCAGGACCAGTGCTTGACGTTCATGAATGCACGAACGTTGTACTGGATGCAGAAGATGGACTCCCTGAAATACAATCCATATGCCTATTATGTACCTTGGGGGAATGATGAATTCAATGCATGAATTCAATGATTCAATTTCAATTGAAGTGCCACAACAAAAAAATTAAAGTGAGAAGTGTCTACCTCCTCTCCACCATTCTCCGATACTCCACTCTCATGAGGAAGCCCCTGCACCTGGCCTGTGTTCGAGTCATGAGTTCTGCTAGCTTCTCATCTCTCATCTCCTCCAGAAGACCTATCAGCCCAGCTTTGAAGAACACCTTGAGAAAGGGAACATTGTAGCACATCAGCCTCAGGTCGTACAAAGCACAGGGACAGAGTCTTTGAACCCAGGAGCTGTTTCTACCTTGGTGTGTCCAAATTTGTACTGGGTGTGGTCCACATCAATGGACCCAAGGAGCTTCTCCGACGCCTTCTTGCTATCTATGAACTGTCCCTCTGGGATAGCGCTTGCATTTAGCACCCTATACCTGTAGGAGAAAACAGAACATGAATAAATCCCCATCACCCCGACCACCACCATGTCTGAAGCCCACCGCCTTCTCAGACTGTCCTACTGAAACAATCTCATGTCTGGGAACAGTTCATCCTTTCGGGGCAGGGTGTAGAAAGTTTTCGTACTGTTAAATCAGAATCCATGATAATCTTGATCCTCTACAATATTATATCCCCATAAACTGATAGTGAAACTTTTTTATATTACTGCTCAGTACCAGTTTAAAGTATAATGTTTCCAGTAGGTTCAAATGCTCAGGCTGCATCTGCTTGGGCAGAATGGGCAAAAGGTGGAGCGCTCTTACCTCTGTTTGAAGTCGGCATAAAGGACTCTGCTGGGGAATCCTTTCCTGCAAATTCTGATCCCTTCCAGCACGCCATTGCACCGCAGCTGGTGCAGCACCAGCTCGTGTTCCATGGCACCTAACAAGCAACACCATTAATGACTACCCCATTGCTGGGCACTGGGGAGAAGAGCTCCTGTGGCTCAAGTTTTCCTCCTGCTTTCTCCCCTTACCAGGT
Organism: Dromaius novaehollandiae; assembly: GCF_036370855.1. Taxonomy (NCBI): domain Eukaryota; kingdom Metazoa; phylum Chordata; class Aves; order Casuariiformes; family Dromaiidae; genus Dromaius; species Dromaius novaehollandiae. Next base: position 6,623,033 of record NC_088115.1, on the reverse strand, counting down.
GTTTTTGTTTCATTTGGGATAATGCAGCGCACAAAATGGGGGTGAGTGCTCCGCAGATTTGTCATCAGCTTGTTTAGATTCTCCTGTAAGATCATGAGGTAAAGTTAAATTACAATTTGTATGCACTTCCATTCTTAATATTGCATATATAAGACTGAGTCTTTCAGTCTGCTGACATGGCAGACTTAAAGGGCTTCCATCTCATAGGTATTATTCTACTTCTGGTATTTCACTGGGCATTCTTATTTATGAGATAATGAATTCTGCACTTACCCGGAAGAGAGCTGAGACAGTCTGGAAAGAAGAACCCTTCTTCTTACCACCCTTCTTACCACCACCTTCTGCAAAATTGAAGAAACGAAACAGACATTTTGAATGCTGCCTTGGAGATTCCCCTTTGTATGTTATGAACAGATGGTACATGTGGATTTTAAAGAGCTTACCTGCTTCTCCACCATAAGTGGCAAAGAGTAAGGCCAGTGTTTTCAGTGATGATTTCTGGTACAACCCAATGACGGTTTCATTCAGGGGGTCCTTGTTCTTCTCAAGCCAGCCAGAGATGTTGTAGTCCACTGTGCCAGCATAGTGTACCAGGGAGAAATGGGCTTCAGCCTTGCCTTTGGCAGGTTTAGGCTTCTGGAAGTTATTGGACTTGCCCAGATGCTGGTCATAGAGCTTGTTCTTGAAAGAGGTGTCAGTTGCCTTGGGGAACATGCACTCCTCTTCCAGGATGGAGAAGATGCCCATGGGCTGGAAGACATCACAAGAAGTGACATAGAAAGATTACAATGGTGTGAGGCCTATGCCATGAGCATCAGAGGTAGCTGTGTGCTGTTGGTAGCATCTCAGAATGGATAAGGGCCTAAGCTTGTCAGGGCTTGTTCTCAGTGAGCAATCTTATTTGTGCCTACCCTTCCCCTCACTTCCAGCAGCCTGTCTTCACAGAACTGGTAAGAACATTAGTGCCGTTCTGGTTAGGATTGGCAGTAGAGTCAGAAGTGGTAGTCAGAAAAACAAGTGGAAGAACGACTGCAAGAGACGCGCTGTTCAGGGAAATTAGCCTAGAAGGTATTTACTTCACAAATTTATGTGGAGTTTTGATGCGAGTCTTTGGAGGAAAAGGGAAAGGCAACTGACTGGAGTTTCTTTTAAAGAATTCTGTTAGTGGGAGTTCCGGCTACCTTCTCCATGCTCAAAGACAGGGTAGCAGAGGGTTGACAACACAGATTTGTGTTTGGCCTTCTTAATTTCCCTACCTCAAAATAAAATAAATTTCAAGACAAGATACTTTGTTTAGCTGATACTGAATGTCTGGGTGTGAGCATGAAGGATTTGTCAGCTGACTCTGGCCCAGAAACCTCACAAAATTCTCAGTGCATCATACACTTGGATGGAATAGGTACCTTCTCAATGAGTTCAATGCAAGCAGCCAGGTCCATCCCAAAGTCTATGAACTCCCATTCAATGCCTTCCTTCTTGTACTCTTCCTGCTCCAGCACAAACATGTGGTGGTTGAAGAACTGTTGCAGCTTCTCATTGGTGAAGTTGATGCACAGCTGCTCAAAGCTGTTGAACTGTCCAATGCAAAGAGAGGTGCACAGGTTCTCAAGGTGTGGCAGTGACTACGGTTTTGTCAGTAATGTCCTAATACCTTACTGCATTTTAATGGTGTGTGTTTCCCTAGCGGGATTTCTGTTGTAAAATTTAGCGTCCTCAGGGATTTTTGTTATTGCCACTGTTCTGAAATCAACCTAAAAGTGGAATTTCTTCTCTGCTGTGCTACCCATAATCTAAACAGTTCAGTAACCTTAGCTGCAGCAACATTGAGGTGTTGCGGCTCTCTTACCACCTGGACAATGGAAACTTCCTCACTGTCCTTCCCAAGAATTACTCAGCCCTCAGATGAACAATCTGGGGCTTTCTTTGCTCTGACATAAAAGTCCTAGCATCACGGCATGCACAACATGGGAAATATGCTATGCCTCTGCCCACCGCACAACCCTTTCCTTGGCTTTTCCAAGAACGTCCACACCTGTGGCCCAGCTCTGTGTGAGCCTTAGTCCTCAGTCTGTCTCTTTGTTTGCAAAGCCCAAGACATTTGCATGCTCAAGGGCCTCTGAAATCTTTTTGTCAGAAGACAGTGCTTTTTCTATCTGTTGAAAACATTATAATCAACATGTTTGTAAGTGAAGCCCTTCGAGGGCCATGCTATGTCTGAGCAGAAGAGACAGGGGGTTGCAGAAAACTGCAAATGACGAGGCTATGCTTCTGAAACCTCATAAAAAGAAACACATTTCTGAATCCTCATGGCCCCTCATTGCCCCTCCCACAAAAGTGATGCCAAATCCTTGTTCCTTACATCAAAGATCTCAAAGCCAGCAATGTCCAGGACACCAATGAAGTACTGTCTGGGTTGCTTGGTATCCAGTTGTTGGTTGATGCGAATGACCATCCACAGGAACATCTTCTCATAGACGGCTTTTGCCAGGGCACCTACAGCATTGTGCACCTAAAGCAAAGAAGAAAGGACTGGGGTTACCTTTTAGGACAAAAGAAGAATGCGCAAGTCTTCATTCAAGCCATGTATTTTATACTTTCTTTACCTGTTCCACGGTTTGACCTTTGGTCACAAATTCATTCCCGACCTTGACTCGAGGATAACACATGGCTTTGAGTAGGTCAGCTGAGTTCAGACCCATCAGGTAGGCAGCCTTGTCAGCCACTAAACAAGGAGAGAGAAAGAGAGAGAGAGAGAAGAACAGATCATTAGACAGTGACTAGAATATGGTCAACATGGAGTTTCTCAGAATCAGCTCTACTGTCCATTTTCTTGAAAGGCAAATGTGTTCATCTGGTCTCACATAGGAGATCTGGGAGGGAATGAAACTTATGAAGGATAATGCTGAACTTGTTGCAATGAATGCGGGGTTTATTTCACCAGGAATATGAGCATGCATGACTCTGATTTAACAGGTGAGGGTTTTACTGGAAGAGAGATATCCTGCATTGAGGTTTCTCCCTTCAGGCTGTGTGTTTTTGAGAGGTATAAAATGACGGGATAGAAGAATTTTATTTCCTGTGGCAAAAAACGTGCCTCCACACTTGGACACTGCCCAGAGGTGCTTTTCCTCAGAGCTTTACTTTGTGACTCACACCCCTTCAGGTCTGCCTTTGGAGGCTAAGATATCACCTTTGCAAACAGCAGAGTTCTTTGAACAAGTGTGTGAGCTCGTACCTTCTGTGCCATCCGGCTCCGCCTGCTCCTCTCGTTGTTTCTGCTTGAACTTCAAGTTCCCGTAGTGCATGACAGCCCCCGTCAGCTTGTAAATGGCGGTCTTTTCATCAGCACTGAAGCCCAGGATGTCAATGGCACTCTGCAATAGAAACAGTAGAGTCAGTATAGTAAAAACAGTAAAGATGGCTACAGCGGGGACTTCTTTGGTGTGTCACTTACATCTGTAGCCATCAGCTCCTCCTGGTCATCAATGCTGGGAACACTGATCTCACCTTGACTCACGTAATGATAGTCATATGGATTGGTGGTAATGAGGAGCATGTCTGAATGCAAGAATAGGTGGGAAAGAGGCTAAGTGTTGTCAACTAGGTAGTAGAGTGAGCTGTTGCTCAGTGATCTTCCTCCAAAAAAGTTAGTAATCCTTCCTACCAATTAGCTCTGGCTTCTTGTTGGACATGATCTGATAAAAGATGTGGTAGCTTCTTTCTGCCTTGAGCTGGAAAGTGACTCTTGACTTCTCCAGCAGATCTGGCAAGGAAGAGAGAAGGAGTTACACACAAGACAGTGCACAGTGCACAGAGGTGGAAATGTGGGAAGAAATGTTATCAGGCAAGGAAGCTCTCATACATGTTTCAATGTCAGCAGAAGCCAGTTTCCCTGTGGCCCCAAAGTGGATTCTGATGAATTTGCCCTGTTAAGGGAAAAAAGAAGCATTTCAGCCCAGCTGCATTCCATCGCCAACTCCTTCGGTGGGAATAGCACAAGGCCCACCATTACTCTTGCAAGGAGAGGGAGGGATTTTGTCCAAAGCAACAGCTTACAAAGCGTGAAGAGTTGTCATTCCTCACGGTCTTGGCATTTCCAAAGGCCTCCAGCAAGGGGTTGGCGCTGATGATTTGATCCTCAAGCGTGCCCTACAACACAGTAAGTATTGTTAAGTTACAGTGTTTAATCCATGTGGCAATTGCAGGCCAAGCGTTCAGTCTGTCCCTCCTGCCTCACCTGCATTTTGCCTGCCTGCTGCGGCTGCTCCTCCTTCTTTTTATCCCCGCTAGCTGCAATTGTTGCAAAGTACTGGATGACACGCTTCGTGTTCACAGTCTTCCCTGCACCGGATTCTCCGCTGTGAAGCCAGAGAGAGAAGCAGAGAACGTATGGTCAGGCAGCAGGTCCCCCGGCACAGAGCAACCCAGCAGGACCCCGAGCAGGCAATGTACGTACGTGATCAGGATTGACTGATTCTCGCGATCTGTGAAAGGGACAGAAACAAAGATGCTGTTAGCAGTGCTCTGAAGTAACATGGAATTCAAAAGCTGTGAGAGAAATACAAGCAGTGGCTTTTAGAGAGCTCAGGTGTCACGCATAGAGCGTTTTAGGGAGAAACGTATTTCATGTTATGAAAGTTTACATTTCTACAGTGTTTTTTTTTACTGGGTGTTCTCATTGGGTGTTTCTCCTTAATCTGAACTCTTCCTTATACCAATCTGAGCATGAAATTGATAGTGCTGTAGAATGCCTGGTACTTCTGACTGACTTTAAGGAGTAGTCTGGAGGTTTAGCTCAATCAGAGAAGCCTATACTGCAGACATAAAAAGGTTTTGATGGGTGCTATTGTATGAAAGAACTCACTGTGGAAATCATAGAGATTAGTCACGGCCTTTGAAGATCTCAGAAAGTATAACTAAAAGCTAATACATCATAGTCCTCAAACAATATAAGAATCTGAGATCAGTTTCTTCCCATTTCCCATCAAGAAAATACTCGCAAAGAAATCTGATGAATTTGCTCTTCTCTCTGTGTAACAAAGGGCTGTATCCATTAACTGTATGGGTCAAAAGAATTCTGACCCCCCTCGCCCAACCCTTTTAATTTTTTCTTTCCTTGATAACCCCTGGTTGCTAGGAAACTGGAGATTTCATCAGGGCTGGAAATAGTTAAACAAGCCTTTCTTTTGACCTTCTTTCCTCTTCCTTTTCACTAGTGAATTCCAAACAATTAATTCTTGCCAAGGTGGGGAGGAACCTTGTTTTATTGTCTTGATTGTTTTCTTGTTTCAGATTTTCTGCTCATTTTTAGTGTATTTCTGAGTTTGCAAGTCTGTTTTTAAAGGTACTGATTAAGAGAAGGAAGAATGAAGAAGATAAATGTGAAAGGAAAATACTAAACTCCTATTTGCCATTCATCAACCTACTCCAGACTTAAAAAGTAAATGTGGAAAAGGAGAAAAAAAACTTTTAAATGATCTTTATGTTTTAGGGACTCCACTAAGATCCTGGCTCTTGTTCTTTCCCAATAAGTTGCAAATATCAGGAAAACACTTGAAATAGAGCAATTTGCTTCTTTTAATCTGTCTTCATGAAGCCAAGGCACAAAGAACTTAAGCAACACTGTTTAGAGAAATGAAATTTTCAAATTTTCAGAGTTCTAACAGTATTTTTGTGACATTTTGACTAATGTTCTTATCTAAATAATGGGTAGGGGTAGAAGTTTGTTTCATGTGACCCAGTTCATCCTATTATTGTTAACCATAACCTTTTCAGTATTCTGGTCTGTATGTTATCAGCTAGACTTATAAAAATACATATGACAGAATTCTGGCTCACACAAAGTAGCAACACTGATAACTGTTAAAATAATTCAGATTCATGATGAATTTTACATCTCTGCGCACACTCATTTTAAAGACTGTCCTTGCTGCCCCAGGAATTATATATCCAAACAGACTCTGTGATTCCCTTAAGGTTCCTCACCAGTTAACATGAACTGATAAGCGTTGTCAGAAATGGAGAAGATGTGTGGAGGGGCTTCCTGGCGCTTCTTGCCTCGGTAGGCCAACACCACCTCCGGGTTGTACACCGGCAGCCACTTGTAGGGGTTGACAGTGACGCAGAAGAGACCCGAGTAGGTCTGTGAGGAAGGGAGACAGCAAGTTGGCTTCCACTCGGCTTACCATGGTAGTTCTTCCTAGCTACTTGGAGGAAGACTGCTGCTGGTACTTACGTAGATCATCCAGGCTGCATAACGCTCTTTGAGGTTATACAGCACAGCAGGTTCATGGAGGTGGGTCATCATGGCCATGTCCTCGACTTTATCGTACTTAGGAGGGTTCATGGCGAAGACTTGATCTTCCTTCACAGTCAGAGTCTGGCAAGGAAATGAGAGATCCATGCATGTCAGCTAAGAGCTCAGAGTGAGAATTAAATGCTGCTCTGAAGCCTGCTTTTCACTCACCTCTCCACCTTCAGTCTTGACAGTGACCTTCCCTCCTTCCCTGCTTTGAATTGTCCCTTTCACAAAGGATTCCTTAGCATGTACCACAAAGACTGATGTCTTGGCATCGAAGGGCTTGTTCTGGGCCTCTATTCTCTCCTTTTCTGACTTTCGGAGGTAGGGAGCCGCCTCCCCAAAGGCGGCCATCTCAGAGTCTGCAGAGGCCATGGTTGCACTTACACTCGAGGCACGTCAGCAGATGCTCTGTAGAAGAGAAGATAAGCTGAATCAGAGTAAATACTTTTTTTTCTGGAAGTGAGAAAATCTCTCACACTTTCATCCCTGTGAATGTTTAAGTAGGTATAGACAAGCCAAAAGATTTCAACTTCAGACTCTCAGTTGCCATGGATAATTCATCCTGTGCTATAATAGACACAAATGCCATGATTGCCTACTCAGCTTTCTAAAATTCCTACACTGTTTGGTTTCTTCCTGCTCCTTGAGAGTTAGTAGATCTTTTATCTGGTAGCAGAGACTGGATATCAGTAACTGCTGTTTGAAAACATAGCAACTCTTTTTTTGTGCTGCACAGATATAATACATCCAGACATATATAAACTGAAGGCAAAAATGCTGCCTTCAAACCCTGAGTAAAATCACTAATGATAGAGACAATCCCTCATAGAAATGGATATCTGAGACTTGTAGTAAGTTAAATAGAGTGAAAAGGTATATGCTTTTTCCAGAAGCTCAGAGAAGCCAGACGCTTACCTTGAAATTTTCTGTGGAGACTGAGCAGAGCACTCCAAAGAGACTTTTATAGAGTCTGGTATGCAGATGCTCTGGATGTTTCCTTTTCCCTTCACTCAAGATATATTTTGGCAAACCTTCTTTGGCAAAACATTATCTGGCAAACTTAACTAAGGGCATAATTGTCATTTGATTTGACTAGATATATTTAGAAATGTTTTATATCTTACCATTCCTGTGGATACATTTACTATAAATAATCTAACAGGGCTGTTAAGGGAATCTTGACTAGTCAAGGCACTTAGACAACGTGGAGGTAGAATTTAGAGGTTCCTTTGCTCTCTCTACTGATAATTTGGTCTCTGATCCCAGTGCAGATTGTTTAGGAACTGTATTGCAACTATTCCAGCTGTAAAATAAGAATACTTTGTATCTTCCACAAACAGCGCTGGGAATTTAAAGAATGCCTTTGCATTCACAAAATATGTCAAAAAAGTGCTTTCTATAAAAGAGAAATTATAACTAAATGCCATTCAGTAATTATTTATGTTATACTGAAAAGGAGAAAAGTAGACATGTATTGTAGCTCAGGATTTTGACTGTAATAATGCTAGATACTGAGGGAATCCAAGAGAAAGCAAGTCAGGGTAGAAGTTCAATTTTGGACATATAATTTGTGCCTAGTGTGTGACAGGTGACTCCCTGGCTATCGAAAGAAATAAACCTGTGTGTGAGTGTATCTACATTTAACATTTTGCAAAAATTGATAAATTCAGCAGGTGCATACTAGAGGAATGCTTGTCTGCAGTTGATGCAATCTGTCGTAACTGATATTAAGTCCCACCTAGTTTCAAGCTAATTACTCACAGTGCCCATACCTGAAAAAAGAAAATGACACTGCCTTATTTGGAAACACTTCTGGTTATAAAAGATGCAAAGCTTTTGTCATTTCTGTTTCTCCACATCTAGTACAGACGTTCCACAGGCCAATAGAGCCAAACATGCAAAAGTAACCTAGGCCAGGAAATAACTTCAACCCCAGATATGTGGTTCTCCACAATACACAGAAACACACACTCCACAATACACAGCACTCCACAATGGACAGCTATACTTTCCACTTCCTCAGAAATAAACAAGCAGTGTTAACACAGCTTAAGACTGTGTCTCACGTTTGCATGTGCCCACTGGCAACACCATACATCAACCAGTGTCCTCAGTCAAGCCAGGGAACAGGAGAGGCTCCTGTAGCCCTTGCCTGCCTACAGCTCCCCACAACACCCCCTCCACCCAGCCATAACTGTACACACAGTTATAATCTTTTGCCTGGCTGCAAAGCAGGAGAGAATCCATCCACATCAGCTACAAGTAGGGGATCTCAAGATGAGCCTGGTCTCACTCCGTCCCTTCAAGGGCATGTCATCGGTGGTTCCCACTGGCAAGTTTTGCTCTTTTCCAAGCAGAGTGCAATGGAGGAGAAGTGGGGGAGCCAAAGAGTGCCTAGGGGCAGCAATTTGCCTTGCAGAGGAAACCTGTGATCAGGTAAGCCCATCTCTGCAGTTTCTTTTGCAAAGCAAGAAACTCATGGCCTTCTCACCTCCAGGTGGCCCATGACCCTCCTGTGTGAGGCTTGTAATGCTCCTTTTAACAGAGATCCCTTTGCATCCCCTGCTAGTCAGCCCCGTGGGAGGCCACTGGGAGCTCAGAGCTGCTAGACTTCTGCTCAGGTTGGAAGCCTTCTCCTGTGGACAGATGGCCCTGGAACTGATGAGTGGGCTCAGGTGCCCACTCACATACCACTGTCTCCTCTGACAGACCTATGGCCTCCTTTAACCAAGCACAGGTGCACCTGGGAGAGCAGAGCGCTGCAGTGCGTGTGTGCCCTGGCAGACCCGGAGGGTGTGCAGAGGGGAGGGCTGGCCTGCAGCCCTCTGAGTGCTGGGACAGGGAAATCCAGCCACGAAAGGGAAGAGATCGGGGAGTGCGGAGGAGAGGAAGGAGAGAGATTGAGCGGTGGGCAGTGGCTTGAGGATGAGGAAAATGAGAGGAAGGTGTGATGTGCAAGGGACCAAAACCTGGGGAGAGAGCAGTGGGGTCAGAGAACTAGAGCTAGAGGTCCAAGGGGAAGGCACTGAACCTTTATATGCAATGTGGTGCAAGGAAGCAAAGTATCTGTGAAAGGCAGTCATACAGTTTGCACGGCAGGAAATGGCAACAAAGTACAAACTGCGGCAAATCAGAGCCCTTTTCTCTGTTGCTCTCCACGTGAGAGGCCGCAGCTATCACAAGAACAACACAACGGCCAGCAGCCACGAGTCCCTTCTGGAAACGCAGCTGGCTGCCTTTTGCACCAAGGCAGACTAGCCAGGCACAGCCCTGAGGCTCCAGGTTGGCCAGGAGTACGGCCTTTGTGAGGGCAAAGACCTCTGGGATCTGTGTAGCAACATTACAGTGGGCTTCCATGTTCCCCAGTGCTACACCTAGCCTGTCCCAGTCCCACACAGCCGGATGAGTGCTCTTCTCAGCTGAGTGTCTGCACCTCCAAAGGGTGGTGGACCACACGCTCCCTCCACAGCCTCCACTGTGTCCCGTCCGCAGGAACAAATACGGGAAGGAAGGCTGAAGAGATCCACAGAATGAAAGCAACTGTGCCACGGGCAAGAAGCTACTCAGATGGCCTCCTGTACCTCACAGGGGACTGTCACAGGGGACTGTCCAGGTGCTCCTGCATCCCTTAGGTTCTCATTGCTCACAGCATCTATCAGCCATCATCCTACCTTGCCAAGCAGATTGCAAGGGGAACTGTTCCAGGAAGGTGATTGTCTTACCAGAAGCTTTGCACCACACCGCGGGGCCTGTGGTGAACTGGGCTCCTGAGGATATGGTTTCTCTCCATTAAGACATGCAGATGGAGTGCTTGTCTGCTGATTTTTGTAAGAATAGCGGTTCCTGCTTCTGCAGCCTCTATGTTGCAGTTAAGCCAAAGGACTCCACCTCCCAGACGGCCTCCACTAACTACCTGGATTGTCTGTGGAGATTCTGAGTGCACCAGGACCAGGGAAAGGGTTGGCTGTCTGCACTGCAGGAATGCATGCCATTCTGGAGGTTGGGCCCAGCTTCCCGCAGCACATTCGTGCCATTTCTGAGAACGCTGGCAAAGGGGCAAGTGTGAGACCCGGTGCAGACAGCACTGAGTTCAGAGTAGAGCACAGAAGTCCCAGCTACCCTCGCTCCAAGACGAAGCCTGTGCCACCATTATCCACCTGCGGCCAGCAGCCTCCAGGACAGGGCATTTGCCCAGGAAGCGAGGCATCTGAGTTTGTCACCCTCCTCAGCACGGGAGGGATACGCATGCTCTGCACCCTTTGCTTTCCGCAGAGGCCCTGCCTGCCCCTGAGCAGATAACCGTGTGTTCTGGGTGGATGCCCCGTCCATGGCCCCCACCTTGAAGCTCGGCCACTGTGCAGCTGGGCATGCTGCACCCTTGGCTGGCCCTGGCCCTAAGCTGTGGGCCTAGGTGCCAAAGAGGATAGTGCACGCAGAGGAGGAACCCAAACAAATCCGATCTGGGGGAAGCGTCACCAGGCTCACGCTCAGGCTCTGTAGACCTATCCAAGAGCAGGGGAGGACATGGCTTGCGTGTGGATGCAAAAATGCCAACAGGAGGAGAAAGATTCCGAGGGCAAGCAGGTCTGTAATCTCAGTGAGATCAGCAGGACAAGAGCCAAGGGGTAGGGAGCTGAAGCTAGGTAAATCCAGACCAGAATGACATATGTGGTTTTAGCAGGTCAAGTTCTTATGTCTTGGAATGACCTAGAAAATCTGGGGGACTTTTTGTAGGCTTTAAATCAGTGAGACCCCACCACTGGGTCAGGTTCAAACTGCAAGGTTGCCCATGAGCACCAGCTCAATGGGCCTCCCAGAAACCTGGCACAACTGAACGAGTATGTCTGGATGCTCTGAGCTGTACTTCCTCAATGAGCGGATGGACCGAGCAGCACCACATCTAATTGCAACTGACAAATCAAAGCCGTAACAGAAGACAGGAAAGAAAAGGAGGAGAGAAGGGTAGAGGGGGCATAATACAAAAAGCCATTCCATTTCTTCTTAAAGGGTCTCAAATCTTCATTTGAAGTCCTCCTTCTCTCTGAAGCTTTAGTGAAGGCACCTGTTGGCCAGCTAGCTACTCCTCCCCCACCCCCCATACAACATCTCTCTGTAGAGTGCTTGTGGAGGTGAAGTCCCATAGCTGTGTCACCAGCCATGCTGGTTGGCATGGTCTCATCTGAGGTGCCCATTTTTCCAGCTAGATACTGGTCCCAAGGGGGAAGGGGGCTTGGGCTGCTCCTGATGAGGCCTGGAGGCAAAGTGGGCTGGCCTTGAGGAGACCTCACTTGGGAGCCTTGGGTTGAGTAAAGTGTCAGGGCCAAGGGGTGATCAGAGTCCAGGGCAAGGCTGGTCCCTCAGAACGAATCATGGGGGCAAGGCCCTGCATGGCCGTGGGCCACAGTATTCCCCCAGTGCTTGGCTCAGGGCTCAAGAAGGCCTGAGCTTGCCGTCAGGGAGCAGCGGGGGCCGGCTGCTCTGTAAGGAAGAGGCACCTGGGAGTCAAAGGGGATAACACAGCAGGCAGGGCAGGGGCCTCGCTGGCCAGGGCCCACTCCCACTGTATGCAAGTGAGGCGAGAAAGGCAGGCCCAGAGTTGGTGGCCAGGCCCATCCAAGAGTCCAGATCATGAGGCAATAGTATGGTGGTAAGGCAGGGCCAAGGTCAAGCAAGGAAATCAGCCCACAGGTCGGGGTCCAGATCAGCGGGGTCCAGATCAGCAGGGAGCATGGCCAGGCGGGGACATGGCTGTGGCAGAGCTGGAGACTGGCATGCCTCCAGGGTAGCTGGGACAGGGCCTGAGGGCCCCAGGCTGAGCTGAAATGGGTCTCCTGGGTGCATGGGCAGGGGCTGTGTGGGGAGGCCCAAGGTGAGGCTAGTCACAGCCACTAAGCCCCATGGGGCCCTGACAGATGGTTTGAAGAAACTGATGTGCCTGCACACAACAGCAGGATTCCATTCACTTTCTGGCATGCCTGAAGTTTTAAAGGCCACACCCCCAGTACAGTAAACTGCAAAACACCAATCAAACATGTTTCAGGCCTGCCCATTGGTTCTTTCTGTTATACTGTGCTTCCTCCTAGCAGTAAAAAGCCTGTGGCTGTCACTGAGCAGGAAAGTGTCTCACAGCCCTGCATGCTGGAGGAGGTGTACTGATTTGCACCTGCCAGAGGACGTTCCTCCCAGAACTGAATCCTGGACAGCATGAGGTCTCAGCCTAGCCCTTTGAGGCTTGGCAGAAAATTTTCCTTGCCCTAGGCCCCTTTTGCTTCCTTGATGCCACATTTTGTAATTTGTTTCACACTGTGGATGTCATACCCACAGGGTTAATGGGATAGTGTATCTCATGGATGATGTTGTATGGCACTTCTTAGGTGAAAAAATAAAGCCATCATAATCCTCCATTCAATTAACGGGATGGGACTGCATTTATTTATCACAACAACAATGCACTTCCATTGAAATGGTCTCTGAGAAGAACACTGAAGTGAGCATTCCTAGTATTAGCAGAGACGAAGGACATTAATGTTTGAAAACATCCACTGCAAGATGTGCAGCTTTCCAATGATGTTGTCAGTTTTGCTGAAAATATTTGTAAGGCATGCTGAGAGACGTCACTAGACCCCGATGGGCAGTCTGACAGGGAGTGCCCAGCCTCCACTGCAGCAGCATTTCTGCAGCCCTCTGTGTAAAATGAGAGCTCCCAGGAATGTCAGCACAAGCTGAAGAGAAATGCTGGCACTCTGATCCCTTGGAGGAAAACTCCTCTTCTCTGCCCTTCTGCTGGGCACTGGACCCTGGAGATGGTAAGGACAGGCTTTCCTCATTCAGATGTTTGTTTATTCTGCTGATGGGCACTGAGTCACATGAAACTAAGTATGAGGAGTGCTGTCTCTGTTCCAGGCATAACATGTCTAGTCCATGTAGGTAATTGTGGTTTATCTGGTTAAGATATGTCCTATCTGAGGCTAGCCATGAAGAGACTGTGATGGCCGTACTATCTCCTAATCCTGCTCCTCCACTCAGAGACTAATTTCTGCAGGTCTTCCTTGACCTCACAGTGGGGAAAAGGGAAGTGAATGAATCTCTCATTTAGGGAGTTTGGACAACAGATTTTTCATATTAGTCACGTCCTCTTTTTCCAGTGATGACATTCTTGCATGGCTTCCCACTGCCTGGAAGTGACTGAGCATCTCTCTGGAGAAGGACCAGATTGGCTTGCCAGACCAATAAGCAGAGAAGCAAATAGGACAGACCTGTGATTTGAGGATGGGCTGTGCTTGAATGAGTGCCAGAGTTGCACAGTTACACAGACTCCTCTTATGTTCTCAGCTAACGTTGCTGGAAGAGCTCACTGCTGGGTGGAGAGTCCTAGCTGAGGAGTGACTTTCCAAAAGCCCTTTTCATCAGCTACTGAAGCAGCTAGAGGGCTCCTATTACAGAGCAGGTGAGTGGGGGAACTGTCTGGTAGGCTTCTGGATGAGAACAGGGAAAGAAGTGGATGGGAAGTATAGCATTAGCAGCAGGAGGCAACTGACTCCTAAAAAAGGGAAGTTAGGTGGCATGTTCCTTTGCTGAGCAGAGAGGTCCCGCTACAGCTGTAGACAGGTTTAGCTTTTCTGTCTGACTCCTGGGCTGCTAAAGAAGGACATGATATCGGTAGCTTGAACTTCACTGTCACTGTGTGCTGCTGTGTGCCTGCTCCCCATCCTAGGAAGGTGCCTGGCTCTCTGAGGAACTAGAATGGAGGCAGAAGTGGGGCTGTGTCAGCAGTTCAGGCATGCATCTGGCATGGGAGAGACCTGGGTTTCTACTCCCTGTTGCCTCTATTTTGTCCTTGTTACCCTGTGACTTGCCAATAGGAAAATGTGCTCATTGTCCTAATAAGAGGCACCACAGAGCTAGGAGCTCTAGCAGATGGTTCTCTGCACTTCTTCATTCCATATTGGCTTGTTTGGGCCTGTCAAGATCTTGTTAGACCCTGGCTCATCTTTGCACATGTACCTCATCTCTGTGAAATGAGCCAAACCATTGCAGTGTAACAAAAAGTGATGTAGACAGATGCTGGATGGAAGCACACCTCTCTTCCTGATCAGAATGGGAGTGACTGGCCATGAGCGCTTTACTCTGGGACAATGTTGTAGCAGTGATTGCTATTGGGCGAGTTTGTACTTTTACAGGATTCCCAAGCTATAATAGAAGGGTTTGTGTATCAGGTGGGCTGGAATTTAAGGTAACTCTCAGTTCAGCAGATCAGAGCCTACGCCCCCCCCCCAGCCACCATCCCATCACCACTCCCATCGTTGGTGCCATGCACTGGTGCCCAGTGCTTAGTGCAGGAATCAGCTCCTGCTTCAGACACCCATTTGCACAGCAGGAGTGGAAAGAGGTACACTGTCACAAGCATTCAACATCAACACATACCCTGGCCTCCACCTCCCAATGTGCTTCTTGTTTCCCTTCAGTGCCAGCGGCTCTTCACTCCGTGGTTTCTTCTGACCTGGTGTCTGGTTCACTCTGAGCACAGCTCTCACCTGGTGCTCCTTCAGTCTTTGTGGTTTCTGAGGAAATCCTGCAAGGTTGTCTGGTCTTCCTGAAAATAAGGAACAGAAGTTACTTGGAAGCATACAGTTGTTTGTGCTATGAAAATATCAGCTGAGGCAGATGTCTCTGTGCATGCCTAAGCTTTAACCTACCTTGACGCTGTCTGCGTGTCTTTCACCCAAACTAGAGACAAAGTGTAAAACGTCAGAATGCTTCAGCTGAGACAGCTAATAGAGCACATGAGAATTCACAGCTGGACAGCCCAGCAAGCCTCTTCTGTTCAGAACACAGTCTGAATGAAGGAAAGAGTATTTGCCAATACCCCGCTTTCTCTCCCCCTCCACCCCAAACTGTTCACAGCATGTGGCCTCATGAAGGGAACAGCACCTCTGTGCAGTGCTGGAGCCATGAGCTGTAACTGAAAGGAGTAGTAGCCAGTCCAGGTAAGAAGGACTGAATGATTGTGCAGTGCCATGGAAATGCCACAGCAGTGCTGCGTCTGCTCTAAACTGGATCTCTTACACAGCCTTTCCCATAGCAAGAAAAGTACGTTATGACATATACTTTCACCTAAAACATGATTAAGCATGATTTTACCGGATTTACCTGGGAAATAAAAATATGTACGATACAGCAGACAGCTAAAGGACACAATTAAAGTTAACCTTTCAGCACTATCCAATGCAAAATGAGATTGAAGAGGAAACTAGGGAGGAAAGAAAAAAAGACAGAGCGAAAACACAGTAGTTACTCATAGTATGCAAGCAAAGGAATCTATGGTCTTTATTCTCTAGACATTGGGGTGGTTACAAAGACTAATTACAGAAGAAAGTGACAGAGGGTTTCACATTTTGTGCACGACCCATGTCACTTTGCTGCCTCCTGACATCCTCACTCTTCCTCTCCTATCTTCTTGCTGTGAAACTCCCGGCTCTTGACTCGGAGCTTGTTGACCTGTGACTCTGCAATGTCCGCCCGTTCCTCAGCTTCCTCCAGCTCGTGCTGGATCTTGCGGAATTTGGAGAGGTTGACGTTGGACAGCTCCTCCTGCAGGGAGAGGGGGGGGGGGGGTGAAGAGCCCAGGGCAGGGGTTTCCAGTTCTCCTGCCACTGGGACTTGTGGGGCTGCGGCTGTTCCCCGCGTGCGGGAAGACTCCAAGGTTCCAAAAGCCTGTAGCTCCCTGGCGAGAAGGGGAAAGCCCAGACCCTCTGCCCCCCACCTACCACTGCTTACCCGTAAGCCTCACACAGACCTCTCAATCCTCCCTTACTCAAGAAGCCCACTGTGACAAACTACACTGGGAACGTGTCACATCCGAGGAGGTATTTCCTCACTTGGTCTTGGCATTTCTGTGCTCATTCTCCCATTACTTGGTGCCCAAGTTGCAGCGTGATTTCTTGGGCTGATAAAGGCCCTGAAGCCCCGTGCTCCTGCCTGATGGCAGAGAGTCATCGACTTCTCAGTCGGTGGATGTGACCCTTGGCATTGTTCAGTCTGACCTTGTGTATAAGACAGGCTGCAGAATGTGCCTCGCGAGGTTCATCGCTGAGTGCAGCATGCCCAGAAGGCAGCAAGGCCTCGTCACACCAGGCTAAACCCTGTGGCCAATACTGTATGTCTTGTGAGTACCCTTCAGCCCCTCCCATCTTTGCTGTGCTCTATTTTCCCTAACAGGCTCCTGAAGGAGGAGTTCCTTGCAGTGGGAGAGCTCAAGCTCAGTCAGGAGGCTTTCTCGTGCTTCTGTGCCTGAGTTCCCAGGCAAAGATTTCAGGAGAGCTGACAGGCATGATTCAAGTGCTCAGAGAAACATTGCCAAAATATGCTGTGCAGAAGCTGCAGATTTCACAAAGCCTTTTTTTAAAATGTTACCTGCCAGGCATTCTATTCATTCACTTTCTCCAGCTCATGGCTAAATGTGAAAGCAAGGAATATCTAGGCTGCTGGAATGCCAGGCTTTCCAGATGTCTTCTAGTTGAGATACACCTCTACATGCTGTGCCCCGTGTTGTTAATTTACTTGTGACAACCTACATGGATGTCATATCCGCCATACATCTTGCATCCCCCTGCACTTGCCCTTGCCATTTGCCCACTGACTCTCTCCCTGGCCTGGTGACCATGTGCCAGGGTGATTCATCAGGACCATAAAGACCCTAGAGCCCTGCGTTGTTGGCCAGTGGTCCTGGTCTTCATACTGATCTCAGTGGCACTGCTGCGCCACAGAAGGTGACTCTGGCCCCGGCTTGAGCAGTACTTACAGCCTCCTCAGCTTGTCTCTTGTAGGATTTCACTTTCATTTGCAGCTTGTCCACCAGGTCCTGGAGCCTGAGAATATTCTTCCGGTCTTCCTCAGACTACAGCAGCAGGTATGCAGGAAAGAGAGTGCATTGTTTTCCCCACCGCGTGAAGGTAACAATTCCCCTTGGGAATTGTGTGCAAACATTCTGACTTCCTGGGAGGAGGGTGCATCAGTCAGCACAAAGAGGCCTCCTGCCTTACCTGGTAGGTCAGCTCCTTCACCCTCCTCTCGTATTTGCGCACACCCTTCACAGCTTCAGCGCTGCGCTTCTGCTCAGCATCAACCTCCCCTTCCAGCTCCCGCACCTGCAAGGAGAAGCCCATCCTTGGAGTTTCCCTGGTGGTGCCTCATGGGATGTGCTCCCTGATGCACAAATATCAGCCCTACGCACCCTAGCCTCCAGCTTCTGGATTTGCTTCTTGCCTCCTTTCAGTGCCAGCTGCTCAGCCTCATCCAGGCGGAGCTGCAGGTCCTTCACCGTCTGGTCCAAGTTCTTCTTCATCCTCTCCAGGTGGGCGCTGGTGTCCTGCTCCTTCTTCAGCTCTTCTGCCATCATGGCCGCCTGGAGAGCAAAGGAACAGGCACCAGTTTGGGGCAGGAGACATGTTGGGGCAGAATCCATCCACCATCAGCAATGAAAGGAGCCCCCGGCTCACATCTGTGATGGCCTTCTTGGCCTTCTCTTCAGCATTGCGGGCTTCCTGGATTGTCTCCTCCATTTCTCCCTGAATTTGAATGATGTCTGTTTCCAGCTTCTTCTTGGTGTTGATCAAGCTGGTGTTCTGTGCAACAGAAGGAACATGATTTCTACTGTTAGGCCTAACTCTTCTGCTTCAAGAACTGAAAATTAAAGTATATTATTTATTGAAGTCCTTAATGCAGGAGTCCACTTTAGAGCCATAGTTACAAGCTGGACTGGGCTTGTCTTGTGACAACATTGCTCTTCAAGTATTCACAGAGTAATCAATTAATTGCGACATTCTATGCTATCTTTTGTCTGTGGGTCATTTCCAGCAGGGTTCCTGACCTGGGTGTGAAGGAGCTGCACACGTTCTGTTGCATCCAGCAGCTCCTGCTCAGCCACTTTCCTCGACCGCTCCGTCTGCTCCAGGGCTGCGCGTAGCTCCTCAACTTCAGCCTGCAACAGGTTTGCTCTGCGCTCCACCATGGCCACCTGCTCCTTCAGGTCCTCCTGTGTCCTCACAGCATCGTCCAGGTGTATCTGGGTATCCTGTAAGAGCGGCAAGAGAAATTATAAGGTGGCACAGCATTCTTGGGTACTGAAAACGTCAGATAAGCCATTCCTGTACATGTATCTTTGCTTAACAGACCTTCAGCACTGCCTGTGTGTTCCTCAGGTTCTTTTGGGCCTCTGCAGCCACGCGGTTGGCATGGCTCAGCTGGATCTCCATTTCATTCAGGTCTCCCTCCATTTTCTTCTTCAGCCTCAGGGCTTCATTCCTGCTCCTGATCTCAGCATCCAGGGTGCTCTGCATGGACTCCACAACTCGGAGATGGTTTCTCTTCAGCTGGTCGATTTCCTCATCTTTCTCTGCTATCTTCCGGTCAATCTCAGACTTGACCTGGTTGAGCTCCAGCTGTAGGTGCAGGATCTTCCCTTCCTCATGTTCTAGGGAGGCCTAAAAAAGAGGAAATACATTGTTAGTAAAGAGATAAACACAATGCTTCTCTTCAAAATAACCTCTTGGACAATATTTTCTGAAATCTAGGATTGTTTTTCCAAACACCCAGGGCAGAGGAACACTACATATCTTTTATCCTCATTTCTCTTTTACTTGTTGTGCCTTTGTGGAGATCAATGACTACTGCCGTGTACCTCAGCTTCCTCCAGAGCAGCCTGGATTTCATATTTCTCCTGCTCAATCTGCTTCTTCACTTTCTCCAGCTCATGAATGACCTTTCCTCCCTCTGCAATCTGCTCCGTGAGGTCAGAAATCTCCTCTGTAGGGACAGAGACAAGTGGCAGGGTCAGGCACTGAGCAGGAGGGGAAAGGCCCTGCCACAGGAAGGTGACACACACCCTCGCAATACTGCCGGCACGGAGCCATTTGGTGTGGTGGGTCGAGAAGCCTGCAAGAAAGCCCTGTGAGGAGCAGAGCGCCCGGGACTTACGCTGCAAGTTCTTGTTCTCCCGCTTCAGCGTTTCCAGGTGGTCCAAGGACTCCTCATAGGCATTCTTCATCTTAAACAGCTCTGTGCTGAGAGAGCGAGACTCCTTCTGGGAGGCTTCCAGCTCAGCCTGCGTTTCCTCATACTTCTGCTTCCACTCTGCCAGGATCTGAAGAGCAAGAGGGCCTGAGTATGGGCGTGGCAGTCATGAGGGGATGCTCTGTCCCCAGACCACGAGTCTGGAGCCCAGGTTACCTTGTCGAAATTCTTCTGCTTCTTGTCCAGAGCTGCGCAAGCTGCGTTTGACCTTTCCACATCAATCATCAGGTCCTCCACTTCATTCTGCAGCCTCTGCTTTGTTTTTTCCAGGGAAGCACATTTGGCATTCACGGCTTCGACGTGTTCCTCCGCTTCCTGCAGACGCTGCGCCAGCTTCTTCCTGGGAGATGAAAAGCACAGCTCCAGGTGAGGGATTATAGGGGACTTCTTGTGTTATTCACACATTTATTCACACTTCTGGGTCTCTGACCCCAATCAAAGTTAACAGTCATTCCGTTCCAAGATTGCATGCTGCTTAGTCAGTCTACCTCTTCCGTGCCCTAAGACCTACTGAGTACTTGTCCTATGTTAGTCTGTCAAACATGAATGGGTACATTTGTCTTTCCAAGGCACACTTGCTCCACAGCATACTTTCTCTTTCTCTCTCTACTCTACCCCCAGATGTATATCCTTACTTTTACCCACTCTTATGCAAACCCAGTCTCAGAGACACCTTTGTGTTTCCCTTGGTAGTCTCAGTCCCCTTCAGCTGTTCTACATCCCAATTCCCACATACTTGGCCTCCTCCAGTTCCTCTGTGCGCTGAATAGCGTCCGTCTCATACTTGGTTCTCCACTGGGCCACTTCACTGTTGGCCTTGGACAAGGTGCGCTGCAGCTCACCCTTGGCTTCCTGCTCCTCTTCGTATTGCTCCCGGAGCAAGTCACAGTCATGGCGAGCAGATTGCAAGGCGTGGGCCAGGGCATTCTTGGCCTGTGGAGGCATTAGGATTGGTAACTTCAGTACATATTTTGAGATGCTTCTTGACAGTGAAATTGTCAGGCACAGCAATATTGCCCTAGGGGAAAGGGTTCGTAAATTTTCACAGAGAAGTGTAAAGCTAGGAGCTGAGGAATCCTTCATAGATGTGTTCTTGGAAATCAGGGTTAGTGAAAGGTGGAAATGAATCTGTTGTTTATATAAATCTTCTGTAAATGTATTAAATATTTATTTAAATGTCTACATTTGTGTCTAAATCTTATATTAGAGACCATCATGAATCACATTGAAGCCTTGTGGACAACTTCCTCTAAAACAGCAATTGGCATGATTCCTTCCCCATCAAGGGCATGAGTGAGGATTGGTGCTCCCTCCAGTAATATATGGGTGTGGGTAAAGAATGTTGAACCACTCTTAGTTTTAGAATAAAAAATGCAGCACACAAATCCTCCAGTTGCATATAAGTTTCAAATGGCTTGTGAAGAGCAGGATTCTGCTCTAAGAGAAATGATTGTATTATAAACATCCTCACCTTTATTTCTTCCTCTAGATGTCTCTTCAGTTCCTCAATCTGTTGGGTAAATCCCTGCTTGCCTCTAGACAGCTGAGAAATCAATGCATCTTTTTCCTCCACCTGACGGGAATATTCACCTGGGAAGAGTAAAAGAGACAAGCAAAACTATTGTGCTACTAGCAATAGGATGACAATTGGTGCCTGTAAACCTGTCGGTGCTGGAGTGGCTTACAGAAGACAAACCATTAATCACTTTGAACCCTGTGGTGTCCTCACGACTTGCGGGTTCTCCCATTGTGCATCAGGGATGGGAATGCCTCACCTGCTTCTGTCTGCAGACGAGCTCTTTGTGTGTTGAGGTCATTGATCATGCGCTGATTCTGCTCCTCCTTTGTCTTAATCTCACTCAACTGGTCTTCCAGAGTGCGGCACATCTTCTCCAGATTTGCCTAGGCATCAAACACATGCAAGGAAAGACAATTGACTCTTGGATAGGGCAAGGCTCTTGTATGAGAATGTGGTTAGTAGATGCAGCCTGTGTGTCATACCAGGTGCCGGAGAGCATAAAAATACATAGGCAATTCTATACCTTGGCTTTGGAGACGGACTCCATGTTACTGGCCAAGTCGTCAATCTCCATCTTCAGCTCACTCTTCTCCTTCTCCAGCTTCTGCTTGACACGCTGAAGGTTGTCTATTTGCTCCCCAAGCTCGGCTGTGCTGTCCGCATGCTTCTTCCGCAGGGCAGCAGCTGTGGCTTCATGCTGCAGAGTGGCCTCTTCGAGGTCCCGCCG
This sequence comes from Dromaius novaehollandiae, assembly GCF_036370855.1. Lineage (NCBI taxonomy): Eukaryota > Metazoa > Chordata > Aves > Casuariiformes > Dromaiidae > Dromaius > Dromaius novaehollandiae. The sequence goes on along the minus strand of NC_088115.1, from coordinate 6,601,415 downwards.
CATCTTCTGAAATTCTGCCTCACGCTTCTTGTTCATCTCGATCTGAGCTGCCGTAGCCCCCCCGGCTTCTTCCAGGCGCTCACTGATCTCCTCTAGCTCCCTGGAGAGGTCAGCCCGATGCTTCTCTGCTTTGGCCCGAGAGGTCCGCTCGGCCTCGATTTCCTCCTCCAGTTCCTCAATACGGGCCTGGGGAACATTAGGCACCATTCACACCCATGCCCTGCTCCTACCTGACCTCTGTTGGTGTGAGAGAGGGGAAGGAACAAAGACTTGCCTGCAGCTCCTTGATCTTCTTCTGGGATTGCATGCCCAGGGCTTGCTCGTCCTCAATTTTGCTCTGGATTTGGCTGATTTCAAAGTCTTTCCTTTGCACAAAGCAAACTGTGTCAGAGCCACGCCCCCCCAAAAAAACACGCGCACTTGCACGGTGCAAAGATACCCCGCAACCACACTTACTTCTTCAGTTTCTCATCCAGCTGCTGCTTATCATTTTCCAAGTCCATTATGGTATCATGGGCCAGCTTCAAGTCTCCCTCGAGTTTCCTCTTGGCTCTCTCAAGGTCCATGCGCAGTTTCTTCTCTTGCTCCAGGGACCCTTCAAGCTAAACAGTACAAGGTCATGAGTGCTCTGCCAGCCAGCTCTAACTCCATAACTGTCCTGTTCTTAGTGGATATGTGTGTGCTTACGTCATCCACTTGCTGCTCGAGCTTGGTTTTAGCTTTGGTCAGCGTATTGACTTTGTCCTCTTCTGCCTGCAGGTCATCCAGGGTCTGCTGGTGGGCCTCTTGGAGGGCTTTCTTCTCTTTTGTCAGCTTGGCAATGGTCTCATCCAGGGCTGCCATCTCCTCAGTGAGGTTTTTCACCTGCACATTATCAGCAAGTGTCCAAAAACCAGGCAGAAAACACGACTGCTGGTGCAGTCACCTTTTCACTTTGGAATGCTCAGTCAGGAGTTTGGTTTCCCTTTGGGCTGCCCACCTATCCTGCTGGCATGTTGCAAAACTAGCAGCGTGCTAGGGATACCAGGCCTTGGGAGACACATCTGTCCCTCGGCACTTAATTTTAGTCCCCATGTCTGTACCTTGTTCTCGGTGGCATGTTTTTCCTTCTCGACTTTGGCCAGCGTTAACTCAAGGTCGTCTATATCTTTCTTCAGCTCTGAGCATTCATCCTCCAGTTTCCTCTTCTTGGCTGTCAGCTCAGCATTGATTTCCTCCTCATCCTCCGCCCTTTCAGTCACCTCCTTAATTTTGGCTTCCAGCTGGATTTTGGTTTTGATGAGTTGGTCACATCTTTCCTCAGCATCAGCCAAGCTATCTGCTTCCTGGAGGCAAAAAGAGATTTTCTGGGGTTATAAAGTCTGGAAGTGTCTTAGCTCTGTCGCTAAGTAGGCACGTGTGAGAAGGAAGGCTGAAATGGGCCTTCTGCCCAAACAACCAAACAGTGTGGCTCATTCTTCTTCTGTGGAGCTTTATATCTCCTCTCAACTGAAAAGAACAGTCCGGAGGATTTTTCTCTGATCTGTTTTGTCTATGCTATTGCCAAAAATAAGAATAAAATCAGGTTACCCCCCCCTTTTTTTTTTTTAATTTTTAAAATCTGCTCAAGAAGTCTTTAATTTTCTTTGAGATACTTCGATATTCATGTGCACCCCATAAGAATGGTCACTGAAATTGTTTATTTATCCTTTAGGAAGCATTAGCGTCTTTTCCCTTTGTAAACAATGCAGCTTTGCTTTAATTTCTTAATTCATGCTGCATCTCGTGGTATTTAATAATTTCTTGGAGAAAGAAGAAATTATTTCTCCCATAAAGTCACAGCATGTACTGCAGAGTTCTTCTCCTTTTGAAGAGTTACATAAGTATGATGTCCTCAGACAGAATGGAGTTTTGTTTTTCAGTCTGTCTTTGCTAGAGAATAATTAGATCATACCAACACCTGTTCCCATGGACAAGTAAATGACAATGCTCACAGCCTGCACTTGGAGCTGCAGGTCATTTTTCTCCTGTAGCAAGGTCACCATTTTCTCCTCCAGCTCCTTCCTCTTTGCCTCAGACTTTGCAAGCTCTTCTTTGGTTTTCTCAAATTCTTCCTTCATGTTGGCCATCTCCTTCTCTGATTCTGCGCTCTTCAGCAAGGGCTTGATTTTGAAGAACAGCTTCATCCAGGGCCAGTGCTTGACGTTCATGAATGCACGAACGTTGTACTGGATGCAGAAGATGGACTCCCTGAAATACAATCCATATGCCTATTACATACCTTGGGGGAATGATGAATTGAGACTCAATTAGACAACTACCATGAGAACAAATTAAAGGTGAGGAGTGTGTACCTCCTCTCCACCATTCTCCGATACTCCATTCTCATGAGGAAGCCCCTGCACCTGGCTTGAGTCATGGTCATAATCTCTGCTAGCTTCTCATCTCTCATCTCCTCCAGAAGACCTATCAGCCCAGCTTTGAAGAACACCTTGAGAAAGGGAACATTGTAGCACATCAGCCTCAGGTCGTACAAAGCACAGGGACAGAGTCTTTGAACCCAGGAGCTGTTTCTACCTTGGTGTGTCCAAATTTGTACTGGGTGTGGTCCACATCAATGGACCCAAGGAGCTTCTCCGACGCCTTCTTGCTATCTATGAACTGTCCCTCTGGGATAGCGCTTGCATTTAGCACCCTATACCTGTAGGAGAAAACAGAACATGAATAAATCCCCATCACCCCGACCACCACCATGTCTGAAGCCCACCGCCTTCTCAGACTGTCCTACTGAAACAATCTCATGTCTGGGAACAGTTCATCCTTTCGGGGCAGGGTGTAGAAAGTTTTCGTACTGTTAAATCAGAATCCATGATAATCTTGATCCTCTACAATATTATATCCCCATAAACTGATAGTGAAACTTTTTTATATTACTGCTCAGTACCAGTTTAAAGTATAATGTTTCCAGTAGGTTCAAATGCTCAGGCTGCATCTGCTTGGGCAGAATGGGCAAAAGGTGGAGCGCTCTTACCTCTGTTTGAAGTCGGCATAAAGGACTCTGCTGGGGAATCCTTTCCTGCAAATTCTGATCCCTTCCAGCACGCCATTGCACCGCAGCTGGTGCAGCACCAGCTCGTGTTCCATGGCACCTAACAAGCAACACCATTAATGACTACCCCATTGCTGGGCACTGGGGAGAAGAGCTCCTGTGGCTCAAGTTTTCCTCCTGCTTTCTCCCCTTACCAGGTGTTTTTGTTTCATTTGGGATAATGCAGCGCACAAAATGGGGGTGAGTGCTCCGCAGATTTGTCATCAGCTTGTTTAGATTCTCCTGTAAGATCATGAGGTAAAGTTAAATTACAATTTGTATGCACTTCCATTCTTAATATTGCATATATAAGACTGAGTCTTTCAGTCTGCTGACATGGCAGACTTAAAGGGCTTCCATCTCATAGGTATTATTCTACTTCTGGTATTTCACTGGGCATTCTTACTTTTGAGATAATGAATTCTGCACTTACCCGGAAGAGAGCTGAGACAGTCTGGAAAGAAGAACCCTTCTTCTTACCACCCTTCTTACCACCACCTTCTGCAAAATTGAAGAAACGAAACAGACATTTTGAATGCTGCCTTGGAGATTCCCCTTTGTATGTTATGAACAGATGGTACATGTGGATTTTAAAGAGCTTACCTGCTTCTCCACCATAAGTGGCAAAGAGTAAGGCCAGTGTTTTCAGTGATGATTTCTGGTACAACCCAATGACGGTTTCATTCAGGGGGTCCTTGTTCTTCTCAAGCCAACCAGTGATATTGTAGTCCACTGTGCCAGCATAGTGTATGAGGGAGAAATGGGCTTCAGCCTTGCCTTTGGTAGGCTTCGGTTTCTGGAAGTTATTGGACTTGCCCAGATGTTGGTCGTAGAGCTTGTTCTTGAAAGAGGTGTCAGTTGCCTTGGGGAACATGCACTCCTCTTCCAGGATAGAGAAGATGCCCATGGGCTGGAAGATATTACAACAGACAAGAGGGCAATCCAGATTAGAAATCATCCAACCCTTGCTGTGAAAGAGGCTGCATTCAAGAGAAGAAACTGCAAAAGGAATCAGAAGATAATGTTGTTTCTCTGCATTTCTGGACAATAAGTGAAAGAAAGTTAACTCATCTTTTCTCAGCCTTGATGTTTCATCATAACTCATGGAAATGCTTTTCATCATTGCTGGGAACATTACCAATTGCAATAGTTCAGAACAATTCAGTAACTGAAGTTTAACATTTTAATACAATGTAGACGAGTGCATTATGTATCCTTCAGCATCTACAGAATTCCCGACATGAGTGCACCTGAACAGGAAGGATACCTTCTCAATAAGCTCAATGCAGGCAGCCAGGTCCATCCCAAAGTCTATGAATGTCCATTCAATTCCTTCCTTCTTGTACTCCTCCTGCTCCAGCACAAACATGTGGTGGTTGAAGAACTGTTGCAGTTTCTCATTGGTGAAGTTGATGCACAGCTGCTCAAAGCTGTTGAACTGCCAAGCATAAAAAGAGATGCAAAGTTCTCAAGGTGCAGCAATAACTTGATGAAATTTTCCTGTACAATCCTAATTCTTCCTGAGTGATAGTTTAAATACAAGGCCTCTTCTTTCATGTTTCTCTATGCTCTCTCATTGAGATAGGTCTTGAATTTTGAAAAGAAGGAAGATTTCAAATTCAGTGTAATTATAAGGGTAGTGTTCCATTATTATTCTTTGTTGTGGGAGAAAGGAAGGGCAATTCCAAAACCCTGCATGTAAGTGTACGATGATGCTAACTCCTCATAAAAATGTCTCAAAATTCCCTTTATTCCTATTCATCCTTCTAAGAAATGGCTAGAAAAAACTCTGTTCCTTACATCAAAGATCTCAAAGCCAGCAATGTCCAGAACACCAATGAAGTACTGTCTGGGTTGTTTGGTATCCAGCTGCTGGTTGATGCGAACAACCATCCACAAGAACATCTTCTCATAGACAGCTTTTGCTAAAGCACCTACAGCATTGTGCACCTAAAGCAAATGGAAAATGCATAGAAATTACTTCACAGACTAAAGAGAAATTCTGAGGTTTTAACTGTGTGTTTCTAGTCACCAGTTCTTTTACCTGTTCCACCGTTTGACCCTTGGTCACAAATTCATTTCCAACCTTGACTCGGGGGTAACACATGGCTTTAAGCAGGTCAGCTGAGTTCAGACCCATCAAGTAGGCAGCCTTGTCAGCAACTGAAGGACAGAAAGTAAAAAAAAAGATAATTAGACAATGGCTGGAATTTGATCTCTAGGGGAGTTTCTCAGAGATGATTTCAACCTTCAAAGTTCTTGAAGTACAGATCATTTAGTCTATTATCACAGAGGAAATACTGAAGGCATGAAAGTTGTGAAAGCTAGTGTTGGTATTTTTTGAAAGTAGGTATTGGTAGGAAACCTTTCCTTGAATATTTTCACTTGATATATAAACTGAAATAATTGTTTTAAAACTGTTTCTTGAAAAATGCATGAAGATTCCAAATTGGAAACGTAGTCCAGTTCTAAAAAAGCTCTTATATTTAAATAGGGCATGACCTGCAGTGCCAACAGAACAAGTGTGTACATTTCAAAGCTGATTCTAGAGCCTGCATATGCATGGAGGGAGAGCTTGGGGAATGGGTGCTTTGTAAAGAGGTATATCAATATGCTGTACATATCAAATGGCAAAAAGGCATGTAACTAGCCCACAGAAAAGCTAAATGAAGGAGTGTCAGTAAAAGAGGACAAGGATCGGGGAATCCACTTCACAGTTTCATGAAGACTAAAATAATCATTTCTCATTTTTCACTTGTGTAAACTAGGGGTTTTGTCCTAACTGAAAGATTGTCGTCCACAAACTCAGTTCTTCATTAAGAAATCAGGTCCAAGAACCTTCTGTGCCATCCGGCTCTGCCTGCTCCTCTCGTTGTTTCTGCTTGAACTTCAAGTTCCCGTAGTGCATGACAGCCCCCGTCAGCTTGTAAATGGCGGTCTTTTCATCAGCAGTGAAGCCCAGGATGTCAATGGCACTCTGCAATAGAAACAGTAAAGTAAAAATATTGCCTAATAAGCTTAAGAACCCCAATAAAAATCTTTTCATTTGTAATACTTACATCTGTAGCCATCAGCTCCTCCTGGTCATCAATGCTGGGAACAGTGACTTCACCTTGACTCACGTAATGATAGTCATATGGATTGGTGGTAATGAGGAGCATGTCTGAATGCAAGAATAGGTGGGAAAGAGGCTAAGTGTTGTCAACTAGGTAGTAGAGTGAGCTGTTGCTCAGTGATCTTCCTCCAAAAAAGTCAGTAATCCTTCCTACCAATTAGCTCTGGCTTCTTGTTGGACATGATCTGATAAAAGATGTGGTAGCTTCTTTCTGCCTTGAGCTGGAAAGTGACTCTTGACTTCTCCAGCAGATCTGGCAAGGAAGAGAGAAGGAGTTACACACAAGACAGTGCACAGTGCACAGAGGTGGAAATGTGGGAAGAAATGTTATCAGGCAAGGAAGCTCTCATACATGTTTCAATGTCAGCAGAAGCCAGTTTCCCTGTGGCCCCAAAGTGGATTCTGATGAATTTGCCCTGTTAAGGGAAAAAAGAAGCATTTCAGCCCAGCTGCATTCCATTGCCAACTCCTTCGGTGGGAATAGCACAAGGCCCACCATTACTCTTGCAAGGAGAGGGAGGGATTTTGTCCAAAGCAACAGCTTACAAAGCGTGAAGAGTTGTCATTCCTCACGGTCTTGGCATTTCCAAAGGCCTCCAGCAAGGGGTTGGCGCTGATGATTTGATCCTCAAGCGTGCCCTACAACACAGTAAGTATTGTTAAGTTACAGTGTTTAACCCGTGTGGCAATTGCAGGTCAAGCGTTCAGTCTGTCCCTCCTGCCTCACCTGCATTTTGCCTGCCTGCTGCGGCTGCTCCTCCTTCTTCTTATCCCCGCTAGCTGCAATTGTTGCAAAGTACTGGATGACACGCTTCGTGTTCACAGTCTTCCCTGCACCGGATTCTCCGCTGTGAAGCCAGAGAGAGAAGCAGAGAACGTATGGTCAGGCAGCAGGTCCCCGGCACAGAGCAACCCAGCAGGAACCCGAGCAGGCAATGTACGTACGTGATCAGGATTGACTGATTCTCGCGATCTGTGAAAGGGACAGAAACAAAGGGGCACATGAACACCTTATATAAAAATTATTAGTTGAGGCCTGTAGAAGCTGCACAAGCACTAGGCAGCCTATTCCTTTTAAAAACCCTTGGGTATTCACCCCTAAGCTCTTTAGAATCCTTTGCCCTACTACTTCTCAGCAGGAATAAATGGAATTTTATTTTTATCAATATTGACACATATGTCGCGTGTACTATGTTATCTTCTTTTCTAGGATATTCTCTTCATGTCAGGACTGCTTATTTGTGTATATGAAAAGGAGTCCAAACTAGAGTGTTTTAGTAGACCTGCCAGTTAATATTGAACTATCGGGAAAGCAAATACTGTACTATCTGTAAACTACAATGAACTGGAGCAAGTGCTTCTCACGACCCGAGTCACCTAGGAACAACCACCTTTAAGACCAAAGGCCCCTACTAGGTGATTATTCTGTCTGTGGCTAATTAATTGTTGTCTAGAGAAAAGTATGAAATCATAAGCAAGTAGCTACCCTTCCCTAAAGTATACTTCCCTATGCTAGAATATTGAAATTTTGGTTCCTCCAGAGCTAGAGTTGATGTTTTTGTGTGTAATACTTTGGGCTGAATTTGCTTTCCAGATTTTTTTCTAGCCACTTGTGTAACCCACGCTTGGTTCTTTTTGTGTTGCTTCAGCTTTTAGCATCCAGTATCTTCTGTTTTGGAACGACTTACTGTGTGAAGAAATGATTTTTGGTTTGTGGTGAGCCTGCTTTTTCCTCTACTCCTTCTATTCATCAATCATTTGTCTATATTTACCTATGTGGATGACATGCCATGCCATGCCTTTGATAAACCTTTTCATCCCTTTCTTGACCTGTTCAATCTCTACTGTATTCTTCTTTAAAAAAGGAAGAGAAGAAATACATACAGTACACAAGGTGCAGACAGTCCTTGGGTACCCACCGCGACATAATGATATTTTCTGTTTTGGTCTCTATTCCTTTCTCTGTTCCTTTCTCAGTAATCCTCAACTTTCTGCTTGTTATGTTGTGTATTACTGACCACTTAGCCAAAATTCTCAAAGCTATATTATAGAAGGATATCTATAATGGGAGTAGTAGTTTTCAGCAATGAACCCATCATTTATACATCATTACTATTGGGGCTTTTTTCTTTGCCCATTGTTTTACATTCTTCTAGACTGAACTTTGTCTACCGCATCGCTGAATGATAACCTAACCATTTAGTCTCATAAAGTCCTTCTGAAATTCTTCACTGTTAGAACCTCACCTGCACTGCCTTGAAGGACTTAGTGGCATCAGAATGCATGGCACCTTGGAATGTTGCCCATTTCCAGATCATTTAAAAAAGATGTAGAACAGCAGAAGTCCCAAAACAGATCCCAGTAGGACTCCATGGATGAACACTTTGCACTATGAAAACTGAAAAATTATTTCTGACATGTGTTCCTTTCTCTTAGCCAGGTCTTTTTGTACTTTCCCAATTTTGTAGCTGCTTGTGAGCGCAAGCATAACAATTTTTTCTAAGAATACTGGCTTTATAAACTGTACAGAGTATCTTTGTGGAATTCAAAAAAATTTGGTAGATTTGTGAGGCAAGACTTCCGTTTAAAAGAACTGCATCAGTATTTTCTTGGTAAGTAACATATACTCACATGTCCAGTAATCACCCTGCTTAGAAGTTTCTACCAGTTTGGCTGTCACAAACATCAGCCCTATTGGTATGCTGTTCCTTGGATCTCCACTCTCAACCCTTTTTAAAAGTTTCTGTAACACTAGCCATCTTCCAGGCAGTTTTCAGTGGGAAGTTCAACAAATTCATCTTTAGTGTTCCATTGGAATGCTTGGCTGAATTCTGTCCTGGCAGTTTTTTAATGTTTATTCTGTTGGTTTGTTCTGTAATTTCTTTTAAGAACACTTCAATGAAAAGCAGTTCCTCTGATGAATCCTTCTATAAGGAAGACTTCCAGAAGTGAATACTTCTCACGCTCCTTCATGGTAAACAAACAGGCGTAAAAGCTAATTTGGCTGTTCTGATAAGGCCTTATATTTTCCAAGTTGTCTTTTTAAATCAGGACTGCGTACTGACTCCACAGACTTGTTTGAAGCCTTTCTGCTTCTTATGTGTTTAAAAAATAACTAAGTATTAATTTTTATGCCTTCTGCAATTTGGTTCTCAAATCCTTCATTTGGCATGCCTTCCTGTGTTTCCACATTTACCTTGCCAGAATATATGATCCTTTCTATTTTAGTCATTTGAACATAACAGAGTGCTTTTTTTTATTTATTTATTTATTTTTTTGAAGAAAGCCTATGTATGTTTAACAACCTCCTTTAATAGGCTGTGTAGCTAGACTGGACTTTCTTTCAAAGAAGTCCTTTTTGAGAGATGGTTTTCATTTATTCTGTATTCTGTTTTCCCATAACTTGCAAGCTGTCTGAAAACACTAAGCCATTAGGTAACTAACTCCCAGTGGGAAACTCTGAGGTTGAGTTCACCTAGCTCCTGCACATTTCCTGAATGTCCCAGCAAGAGCAGATGTAAGCTGACAAATCCTTTCATTATAAGACACACTAATAAAAGATCAATTTATAATTGTTTCATTTTCACAGTATTCTCTTCCAGTTAACCTGCTTGCTACACTGAAGTTTAAAGGATAAACTGCAATAATTTGTCAAGAAAGAGTTATGTTAACAAATGAAAATATACTTCTCTTTCATTAGTATTTTTCTGAGTAATCTGCCCTTTCTTGAAAGTTTGGATATTTAGACAACCCGAGAAAAATTAGAGATAACCTTTTCATCATCCTTTCTTATTGCTTCCTTTTGTACCACCGAATGGAGAAGAACAAATGGTTTCTGAGATGGGGAGAGTAAGTGCCAATTTTCTGAGGTTCAGGTTTCACAGTAAAGTCTAACTGAGCCTGGTCCGTGTGGTTTCATAGGACCACTGAAGGAAGCATTGGCTTCAACATAGGATGCCCATTCCACTAACACCAAATCCTATTTACAGAACTCCACCCAAGTGACTTTCAATCCTGAAAAGCAAATCATTAATAGTACAATCCTACCAACTAACAGCAAGCCAGAAGTCTAGAAGTAGATTCCAATTTCTTTGAAGGGAAACCTGACAATGTTTTTGGCACTGAACTATAGCCTCCCAAATATCTTGGGCAGGAAGTTATAACCTTGGCTCTTCTAAACATGCTGTCGGTAAAGAAAATGTTTGCACTGATGAGAGGACACCCACCCTCACAACATCTTCAAAAAATTGCACCATTTTCCAGAGAAAAGACATTTGTTCTCCTCTGACAGTATTTGTGGCCAAATAATTTTGAAGAAAACCAAGCAACTCACCAGTTAACATGAACTGATAGGCGTTGTCAGAGATGGAGAAGATGTGGGGAGGGGCCTCCTGGCGCTTCTTGCCTCGGTAGGCCAACACCACCTCCGGGTTGTACACCGGCAGCCACTTGTAGGGGTTGACAGTGACGCAGAAGAGACCCGAGTAGGTCTGTGAGGGAGACAGCAAGTTGGCTTCCACTCGGCTTACCATGGTAGTTCTTCCTAGCTACTTGGAGGAAGACTGCTGCTGGTACTTACGTAGATCATCCAGGCTGCATAACGCTCTTTGAGGTTATACAGCACAGCAGGTTCATGGAGGTGGGTCATCATGGCCATGTCCTCGACTTTATCGTACTTAGGAGGGTTCATGGCGAAGACTTGATCTTCCTTCACGGTCAGAGTCTGGCAAGGAAATGAGAGATCCATGCATGTCAGCTAAGAGCTCAGAGTGAGAATTAAATGCTGCTCTGAAGCTTGCATTTTACTTACTTCTCCTGCTTCAGACTTCACAGTGACCTTCCCTCCTTCTCGGCTTTGAATTGTCCCTTTCACAAAGGATTCCTTAGCATGTACCACAAAGACCGATGTCTTGGCATCGAAGGGCTTGTTCTGGGCCTCAATTCTCTCCTTTTCTGACTTTCGGAGGTAGGGAGCCGCCTCCCCAAAGGCAGCCATCTCAGAGTCTGGAGATGCCATATCTGCACTTTATTGAAGATATGTCAGCACAGACCCTGTGGGAAAGCAGAAATGTTGCATTAGTGGGTCAAAAATATTCTGTGCTAGCAAGGATACCTCTTACAAAGTTCTAAGATGAAGCACATATTAAAATGTCTAATGTCTATCTAACGATTCAAAGCCAAAAGAGAAAAATACTACTTTCAGCCCTGAATAGTAGGGAGGAATCTTTTGAAAAATTGCTTTTATTTGTGTTTTTCGGTACATTGTACAGGGGCTGGAAGTTGCAAAAAACAAAAAGGCACCTTCTTATTGCAGTCTAAAATTCAAAAAAAATTGTACGTTAAAAATATACAGGTGCCTTGAAAGGAGATGGAAAGACCGATTTGGAAATCAGTTTCTATGGTAAGAATACACTACATAATATGCAATAAAGGAGGAAGCCTGATTTTAACAAATCTCCAGACACAACACACTTACCGTGAAACTTTTTCCGGAGACAGGGCAGAGCGCTCCAAAGAGACTTTTATAGAGTCTGGCATGCAGATGCTCTTGATTCCTCCTCTTTCTTCGGTCAAAACATTTTTTGGCAAACCTTCTTTGGCAAAGTATTGTCTGGCAAACTGAACTAAGGGCATAATTGTCGTTTGATTTGACCAGATATATTTAGAAATATTTTATATCTTACCAACGATGTGAAAATATCTACTATAAATAATTTGACAAGAGACTTAAGGAGAGAATCTCTGTTAGTCAAGGCACTTAGAGAACGTGCATGTAGGACTTTATTGCTGCCTTTTCCAGTGATTTGTTTCCTAACCCAGGTCAGATTTTCTGGCGTATCTCTGCTGCAACTCTTCCAGCTGCACAGCGCAGTTTATTTTTATATCTCCTTGGCTATCGAAAGAAACAAACCTGTGTGTGAGTGTATCTACATTTAATATTTTGCAAAAATTGATAAATTCAACAGGTGCATACTAGAGGAATGCTTGTCTGCAGTTGATGCAATCTGTCGTAACTGATATTAAGTCCCACCTAGTTTCAAGCTAATTACTCACAGTGCCCATACCTGAAAAAAGAAAATGACACTGCCTTATTTGGAAACACTTCTGGTTATAAAAGATGCAAAGCTTTTGTCATTTCTGTTTCTCCACATCTAGTACAGACGTTCCACAGGCCAATAGAGCCAAACATGCAAAAGTAACCTAGGCCAGGAAATAACTTCAACCCCAGATATGTGGTTCTCCACAATACACAGAAACACACACTCCACAATACACAGCACTCCACAATGGACAGCTATACTTTCCACTTCCTCAGAAATAAACAAGCAGTGTTAACACAGCTTAAGACTGTGTCTCACGTTTGCATGTGCCCACTGGCAACACCATACATCAACCAGTGTCCTCAGTCAAGCCAGGGAACAGGAGAGGCTCCTGTAGCCCTTGCCTGCCTACAGCTCCCCACAACACCCCCTCCACCCAGCCATAACTGTACACACAGTTATAATCTTTTGCCTGGCTGCAAAGCAGGAGAGAATCCATCCACATCAGCTACAAGTAGGGGATCTCAAGATGAGCCTGGTCTCACTCCGTCCCTTCAAGGGCATGTCATCGGTGGTTCCCACTGGCAAGTTTTGCTCTTTTCCAAGCAGAGTGCAACGGAGGAGAAGTGGGGGAGCCAAAGAGTGCCTAGGGGCAGCAATTTGCCTTGCAGAGGAAACCTGTGATCAGGTAAGCCCATCTCTGCAGTTTCTTTTGCAAAGCAAGAAACTCATGGCCTTCTCACCTCCAGGTGGCCCATGACCCTCCTGTGTGAGGCTTGTAATGCTCCTTTTAACAGAGATCCCTTTGCATCCCCTGCTAGTCAGCCCCGTGGGAGGCCACTGGGAGCTCAGAGCTGCTAGACTTCTGCTCAGGTTGGAAGCCTTCTCCTGTGGACAGATGGCCCTGGAACTGATGAGTGGGCTCAGGTGCCCACTCACATACCACTGTCTCCTCTGACAGACCTATGGCCTCCTTTAACCAAGCACAGGTGCACCTGGGAGAGCAGAGCGCTGCAGTGCGTGTGTGCCCTGGCAGACCCGGAGGGTGTGCAGAGGGGAGGGCTGGCCTGCAGCCCTCTGAGTGCTGGGACAGGGAAATCCAGCCACGAAAGGGAAGAGATCAGGGGAGTGCGGAGGAGAGGAAGGAGAGAGATTGAGCGGTGGGCAGTGGCTTGAGGATGAGGAAAATGAGAGGAAGGTGTGATGTGCAAGGGACCAAAACCTGGGGAGAGAGCAGTGGGGTCAAAGAACTAGAGCTAGAGGTCCAAGGGGAAGGCACTGAACCTTTATATGCAATGTGGTGCAAGGAAGCAAAGTATCTGTGAAAGGCAGTCATACAGTTTGCACGGCAGGAAATGGCAACAAAGTACAAACTGCGGCAAATCAGAGCCCTTTTCTCTGTTGCTCTCCACGTGAGAGGCCGCAGCTATCACAAGAACAACACAACGGCCAGCAGCCACGAGTCCCTTCTGGAAACGCAGCTGGCTGCCTTTTGCACCAAGGCAGACTAGCCAGGCACAGCCCTGAGGCTCCAGGTTGGCCAGGAGTACGGCCTTTGTGAGGGCAAAGACCTCTGGGATCTGTGTAGCAACATTACAGTGGGCTTCCATGTTCCCCAGTGCTACACCTAGCCTGTCCCAGTCCCACACAGCCGGATGAGTGCTCTTCTCAGCTGAGTGTCTGCACCTCCAAAGGGTGGTGGACCACACGCTCCCTCCACAGCCTCCACTGTGTCCCGTCCGCAGGAACAAATACGGGAAGGAAGGCTGAAGAGATCCACAGAATGAAAGCAACTGTGCCACGGGCAAGAAGCTACTCAGATGGCCTCCTGTACCTCACAGGGGACTGTCACAGGGGACTGTCCAGGTGCTCCTGCATCCCTTAGGTTCTCATTGCTCACAGCATCTATCAGCCATCATCCTACCTTGCCAAGCAGATTGCAAGGGGAACTGTTCCAGGAAGGTGATTGTCTTACCAGAAGCTTTGCACCACACCGCGGGGCCTGTGGTGAACTGGGCTCCTGAGGATACGGTTTCTCTCCATTAAGACATGCAGATGGAGTGTTTGTCTGCTGATTTTTGTAAGAATAGCGGTTCCTGCTTCTGCAGCCTCTATGTTGCAGTTAAGCCAAAGGACTCCACCTCCCAGACGGCCTCCACTAACTACCTGGATTGTCTGTGGAGATTCTGAGTGCACCAGGACCAGGGAAAGGGTTGGCTGTCTGCACTGCAGGAATGCATGCCATTCTGGAGGTTGGGCCCAGCTTCCCGCAGCACATTCGTGCCATTTCTGAGAACGCTGGCAAAGGGGCAAGTGTGAGACCCGGTGCAGACAGCACTGAGTTCAGAGTAGAGCACAGAAGTCCCAGCTACCCTCGCTCCAAGACGAAGCCTGTGCCACCATTATCCACCTGCGGCCAGCAGCCTCCAGGACAGGGCATTTGCCCAGGAAGCGAGGCATCTGAGTTTGTCACCCTCCTCAGCACGGGAGGGATACGCATGCTCTGCACCCTTTGCTTTCCGCAGAGGCCCTGCCTGCCCCTGAGCAGATAACCGTGTGTTCTGGGTGGATGCCCCGTCCATGGCCCCCACCTTGAAGCTCGGCCACTGTGCAGCTGGGCATGCTGCACCCTTGGCTGGCCCTGGCCCTAAGCTGTGGGCCTAGGTGCCAAAGAGGATAGTGCACGCAGAGGAGGAACCCAAACAAATCCGATCTGGGGGAAGCGTCACCAGGCTCACGCTCAGGCTCTGTAGACCTATCCAAGAGCAGGGGAGGACATGGCTTGCGTGTGGATGCAAAAATGCCAACAGGAGGAGAAAGATTCCGAGGGCAAGCAGGTCTGTAATCTCAGTGAGATCAGCAGGACAAGAGCCAAGGGGTAGGGAGCTGAAGCTAGGTAAATCCAGACCAGAATGACATATGTGGTTTTAGCAGGTCAAGTTCTTATGTCTTGGAATGACCTAGAAAATCTGGGGGACTTTTTGTAGGCTTTAAATCAGTGAGACCCCACCACTGGGTCAGGTTCAAACTGCAAGGTTGCCCATGAGCACCAGCTCAATGGGCCTCCCAGAAACCTGGCACAACTGAACGAGTATGTCTGGATGCTCTGAGCTGTACTTCCTCAATGAGCGGATGGACCGAGCAGCACCACATCTAATTGCAACTGACAAATCAAAGCCGTAACAGAAGACAGGAAAGAAAAGGAGGAGAGAAGGGTAGAGGGGGCATAATACAAAAAGCCATTCCATTTCTTCTTAAAGGGTCTCAAATCTTCATTTGAAGTCCTCCTTCTCTCTGAAGCTTTAGTGAAGGCACCTGTTGGCCAGCTAGCTACTCCTCCCCCACCCCCCATACAACATCTCTCTGTAGAGTGCTTGTGGAGGTGAAGTCCCATAGCTGTGTCACCAGCCATGCTGGTTGGCATGGTCTCATCTGAGGTGCCCATTTTTCCAGCTAGATACTGGTCCCAAGGGGGAAGGGGGCTTGGGCTGCTCCTGATGAGGCCTGGAGGCAAAGTGGGCTGGCCTTGAGGAGACCTCACTTGGGAGCCTTGGGTTGAGTAAAGTGTCAGGGCCAAGGGGTGATCAGAGTCCAGGGCAAGGCTGGTCCCTCAGAACGAATCATGGGGGCAAGGCCCTGCATGGCCGTGGGCCACAGTATTCCCCCAGTGCTTGGCTCAGGGCTCAAGAAGGCCTGAGCTTGCCGTCAGGGAGCAGCGGGGGCCGGCTGCTCTGTAAGGAAGAGGCACCTGGGAGTCAAAGGGGATAACACAGCAGGCAGGGCAGGGGCCTCGCTGGCCAGGGCCCACTCCCACTGTATGCAAGTGAGGCGAGAAAGGCAGGCCCAGAGATGGTGGCCAGGCCCATCCAAGAGTCCAGATCATGAGGCAATAGTATGGTGGTAAGGCAGGGCCAAGGTCAAGCAAGGAAATCAGCCCACAGGTCGGGGTCCAGATCAGCGGGGTCCAGATCAGCAGGGAGCATGGCCAGGCGGGGACATGGCTGTGGCAGAGCTGGAGACTGGCATGCCTCCAGGGTAGCTGGGACAGGGCCTGAGGGCCCCAGGCTGAGCTGAAATGGGTCTCCTGGGTGCATGGGCAGGGGCTGTGTGGGGAGGCCCAAGGTGAGGCTAGTCACAGCCACTAAGCCCCATGGGGCCCTGACAGATGGTTTGAAGAAACTGATGTGCCTGCACACAACAGCAGGATTCCATTCACTTTCTGGCATGCCTGCAGTTTTAAAGGCCACACCCCCAGTACAGTAAACTGCAAAACACCAATCAAACATGTTTCAGGCCTGCCCATTGGTTCTTTCTGTTATACTGTGCTTCCTCCTAGCAGTAAAAAGCCTGTGGCTGTCACTGAGCAGGAAAGTGTCTCACAGCCCTGCATGCTGGAGGAGGTGTACTGATTTGCACCTGCCAGAGGACGTTCCTCCCAGAACTGAATCCTGGACAGCATGAGGTCTCAGCCTAGCCCTTTGAGGCTTGGCAGAAAATTTTCCTTGCCCTAGGCCCCTTTTGCTTCCTTGATGCCACATTTTGTAATTTGTTTCACACTGTGGATGTCATACCCACAGGGTTAATGGGATAGTGTATCTCATGGATGATGTTGTATGGCACTTCTTAGGTGAAAAAATAAAGCCATCATAATCCTCCATTCAATTAACGGGATGGGACTGCATTTATTTATCACAACAACAATGCACTTCCATTGAAATGGTCTCTGAGAAGAACACTGAAGTGAGCATTCCTAGTATTAGCAGAGACGAAGGACATTAATGTTTGAAAACATCCACTGCAAGATGTGCAGCTTTCCAATGATGTTGTCAGTTTTGCTGAAAATATTTGTAAGGCATGCTGAGAGACG
This sequence comes from Dromaius novaehollandiae, assembly GCF_036370855.1. Classification (NCBI taxonomy): domain Eukaryota; kingdom Metazoa; phylum Chordata; class Aves; order Casuariiformes; family Dromaiidae; genus Dromaius; species Dromaius novaehollandiae. Next base: position 6,584,325 of record NC_088115.1, on the reverse strand, counting down.
TCACTAGACCCCGATGGGCAGTCTGACAGGGAGTGCCCAGCCTCCACTGCAGCAGCATTTCTGCAGCCCTCTGTGTACAATGAGAGCTCCCAGGAATGTCAGCACAAGCTGAAGAGAAATGCTGGCACTCTGATCCCTTGGAGGAAAACTCCTCTTCTCTGCCCTTCTGCTGGGCACTGGACCCTGGAGATGGTAAGGACAGGCTTTCCTCATTCAGATGTTTGTTTATTCTGCTGATGGGCACTGAGTCACATGAAACTAAGTATGAGGAGTGCTGTCTCTGTTCCAGGCATAACATGTCTAGTCCATGTAGGTAATTGTGGTTTATCTGGTTAAGATATGTCCTATCTGAGGCTAGCCATGAAGAGACTGTGATGGCCGTACTATCTCCTAATCCTGCTCCTCCACTCAGAGACTAATTTCTGCAGGTCTTCCTTGACCTCACAGTGGGGAAAAGGGAAGTGAATGAATCTCTCATTTAGGGAGTTTGGACAACAGATTTTTCATATTAGTCACGTCCTCTTTTTCCAGTGATGACATTCTTGCATGGCTTCCCACTGCCTGGAAGTGACTGAGCATCTCTCTGGAGAAGGACCAGATTGGCTTGCCAGACCAATAAGCAGAGAAGCAAATAGGATAGACCTGTGATTTGAGGATGGGCTGTGCTTGAATGAGTGCCAGAGTTGCACAGTTACACAGACTCCTCTTATGTTCTCAGCTAACGTTGCTGGAAGAGCTCACTGCTGGGTGGAGAGTCCTAGCTGAGGAGTGACTTTCCAAAAGCCCTTTTCATCAGCTACTGAAGCAGCTAGAGGGCTCCTATTACAGAGCAGGTGAGTGGGGGAACTGTCTGGTAGGCTTCTGGATGAGAACAGGGAAAGAAGTGGATGGGAAGTATAGCATTAGCAGCAGGAGGCAACTGACTCCTAAAAAAGGGAAGTTAGGTGGCATGTTCCTTTGCTGAGCAGAGAGGTCCCGCTACAGCTGTAGACAGGTTTAGCTTTTCTGTCTGACTCCTGGGCTGCTAAAGAAGGACATGATATCGGTAGCTTGAACTTCACTGTCACTGTGTGCTGCTGTGTGCCTGCTCCCCATCCTAGGAAGGTGCCTGGCTCTCTGAGGAACTAGAATGGAGGCAGAAGTGGGGCTGTGTCAGCAGTTCAGGCATGCATCTGGCATGGGAGAGACCTGGGTTTCTACTCCCTGTTGCCTCTATTTTGTCCTTGTTACCCTGTGACTTGCCAATAGGAAAATGTGCTCATTGTCCTAATAAGAGGCACCACAGAGCTAGGAGCTCTAGCAGATGGTTCTCTGCACTTCTTCATTCCATATTGGCTTGTTTGGGCCTGTCAAGATCTTGTTAGACCCTGGCTCATCTTTGCACATGTACCTCATCTCTGTGAAATGAGCCAAACCATTGCAGTGTAACAAAAAGTGATGTAGACAGATGCTGGATGGAAGCACACCTCTCTTCCTGATCAGAATGGGAGTGACTGGCCATGAGCGCTTTACTCTGGGACAATGTTGTAGCAGTGATTGCTATTGGGCGAGTTTGTACTTTTACAGGATTCCCAAGCTATAATAGAAGGGTTTGTGTATCAGGTGGGCTGGAATTTAAGGTAACTCTCAGTTCAGCAGATCAGAGCCTACGCCCCCCCCCCAGCCACCATCCCATCACCACTCCCATCGTTGGTGCCATGCACTGGTGCCCAGTGCTTAGTGCAGGAATCAGCTCCTGCTTCAGACACCCATTTGCACAGCAGGAGTGGAAAGAGGTACACTGTCACAAGCATTCAACATCAACACATACCCTGGCCTCCACCTCCCAATGTGCTTCTTGTTTCCCTTCAGTGCCAGCGGCTCTTCACTCCGTGGTTTCTTCTGACCTGGTGTCTGGTTCACTCTGAGCACAGCTCTCACCTGGTGCTCCTTCAGTCTTTGTGGTTTCTGAGGAAATCCTGCAAGGTTGTCTGGTCTTCCTGAAAATAAGGAACAGAAGTTACTTGGAAGCATACAGTTGTTTGTGCTATGAAAATATCAGCTGAGGCAGATGTCTCTGTGCATGCCTAAGCTTTAACCTACCTTGACGCTGTCTGCGTGTCTTTCACCCAAACTAGAGACAAAGTGTAAAACGTCAGAATGCTTCAACTGAGACAGCTAATAGAGCACATGAGAATTCACAGCTGGACAGCCCAGCAAGCCTCTTCTGTTCAGAACACAGTCTGAATGAAGGAAAGAGTATTTGCCAATACCCCGCTTTCTCTCCCCCTCCACCCCAAACTGTTCACAGCATGTGGCCTCATGAAGGGAACAGCACCTCTGTGCAGTGCTGGAGCCATGAGCTGTAACTGAAAGGAGTAGTAGCCAGTCCAGGTAAGAAGGACTGAATGATTGTGCAGCGCCATGGAAATGCCACAGCAGTGCTGCGTCTGCTCTAAACTGGATCTCTTACACAGCCTTTCCCATAGCAAGAAAAGTATGTTATGACATATACTTTCACCTAAAACATGATTAAGCATGATTTTACCGGATTTACCTGGGAAATAAAAATATGTACGATACAGCGGACAGCTAATGGACACAATTAAAGTTAACCTTTCAGCACTATCCAATGCAAAATGAAATCGAAGAGCAAACTAGGGAGGAAAGAAAAAAAGACAGAGCGAAAACACAGTAGTTACTCATAGTATGCAAGCAAAGGAATCTATGGTCTTTATTCTCTAGACATTGGGGTGGTTACAAAGACTAATTACAGAAGAAAGTGACAGAGGGTTTCACATTTTGTGCACGACCCATGTCACTTTGCTGCCTCCTGACATCCTCACTCTTCCTCTCCTATCTTCTTGCTGTGAAACTCCCGGCTCTTGACTCGGAGCTTGTTGACCTGTGACTCTGCAATGTCCGCCCGTTCCTCAGCTTCCTCCAGCTCGTGCTGGATCTTGCGGAATTTGGAGAGGTTGACGTTGGACAGCTCCTCCTGCAGGGAGAGGGAGGGGGGGGGTGAAGAGCCCAGGGCAGGGGTTTCCAGTTCTCCTGCCACTGGGACTTGTGGGGCTGCGGCTGTTCCCCGCGTGCGGGAAGACTCCAAGGTTCCAAAAGCCTGTAGCTCCCTGGCGAGAAGGGGAAAGCCCAGACCCTCTGCCCCCCACCTACCACTGCTTACCCGTAAGCCTCACACAGACCTCTCAATCCTCCCTTACTCAAGAAGCCCACTGTGACAAACTACACTGGGAACGTGTCACATCCGAGGAGGTATTTCCTCACTTGGTCTTGGCATTTCTGTGCTCATTCTCCCATTACTTGGTGCCCAAGTTGCAGCGTGATTTCTTGGGCTGATAAAGGCCCTGAAGCCCCGTGCTCCTGCCTGATGGCAGAGAGTCATCGACTTCTCAGTCGGTGGATGTGACCCTTGGCATTGTTCAGTCTGACCTTGTGTATAAGACAGGCTGCAGAATGTGCCTCGCGAGGTTCATCGCTGAGTGCAGCATGCCCAGAAGGCAGCAAGGCCTCGTCACACCAGGCTAAACCCTGTGGCCAATACTGTATGTCTTGTGAGTACCCTTCAGCCCCTCCCATCTTTGCTGTGCTCTATTTTCCCTAACAGGCTCCTGAAGGAGGAGTTCCTTGCAGTGGGAGAGCTCAAGCTCAGTCAGGAGGCTTTCTCGTGCTTCTGTGCCTGAGTTCCCAGGCAAAGATTTCAGGAGAGCTGACAGGCATGATTCAAGTGCTCAGAGAAACATTGCCAAAATATGCTGTGCAGAAGCTGCAGATTTCACAAAGCCTTTTTTTAAAATGTTACCTGCCAGGCATTCTATTCATTCACTTTCTCCAGCTCATGGCTAAATGTGAAAGCAAGGAATATCTAGGCTGCTGGAATGCCAGGCTTTCCAGATGTCTTCTAGTTGAGATACACCTCTACATGCTGTGCCCCGTGTTGTTAATTTACTTGTGACAACCTACATGGATGTCATATCCGCCATACATCTTGCATCCCCCTGCACTTGCCCTTGCCATTTGCCCACTGACTCTCTCCCTGGCCTGGTGACCATGTGCCAGGGTGATTCATCAGGACCATAAAGACCCTAGAGCCCTGCGTTGTTGGCCAGTGGTCCTGGTCTTCATACTGATCTCAGTGGCACTGCTGCGCCACAGAAGGTGACTCTGGCCCCGGCTTGAGCAGTACTTACAGCCTCCTCAGCTTGTCTCTTGTAGGATTTCACTTTCATTTGCAGCTTGTCCACCAGGTCCTGGAGCCTGAGAATATTCTTCCGGTCTTCCTCAGACTACAGCAGCAGGTATGCAGGAAAGAGAGTGCATTGTTTTCCCCACCGCGTGAAGGTAACAATTCCCCTTGGGAATTGTGTGCAAACATTCTGACTTCCTGGGAGGAGGGTGCATCAGTCAGCACAAAGAGGCCTCCTGCCTTACCTGGTAGGTCAGCTCCTTCACCCTCCTCTCGTATTTGCGCACACCCTTCACAGCTTCAGCGCTGCGCTTCTGCTCAGCATCAACCTCCCCTTCCAGCTCCCGCACCTGCAAGGAGAAGCCCATCCTTGGAGTTTCCCTGGTGGTGCCTCATGGGATGTGCTCCCTGATGCACAAATACCAGCCCTACGCACCCTGGCCTCCAGCTTCTGGATTTGCTTCTTGCCTCCTTTCAGTGCCAGCTGCTCAGCCTCATCCAGGCGGAGCTGCAGGTCCTTCACCGTCTGGTCCAAGTTCTTCTTCATCCTCTCCAGGTGGGCGCTGGTGTCCTGCTCCTTCTTCAGCTCTTCTGCCATCATGGCCGCCTGGAGAGCAAAGGAACAGGCACCAGTTTGGGGCAGGAGACATGTTGGGGCAGAATCCATCCACCATCAGCAATGAAAGGAGCCCCCGGCTCACATCTGTGATGGCCTTCTTGGCCTTCTCTTCAGCATTGCGGGCTTCCTGGATTGTCTCCTCCATTTCTCCCTGAATTTGAATGATGTCTGTTTCCAGCTTCTTCTTGGTGTTGATCAAGCTGGTGTTCTGTGCAACAGAAGGAACATGATTTCTACTGTTAGGCCTAACTCTTCTGCTTCAAGAACTGAAAATTAAAGTATATTATTTATTGAAGTCCTTAATGCAGGAGTCCACTTTAGAGCCATAGTTACAAGCTGGACTGGGCTTGTCTTGTGACAACATTGCTCTTCAAGTATTCACAGAGTAATCAATTAATTGCGACATTCTATGCTATCTTTTGTCTGTGGGTCATTTCCAGCAGGGTTCCTGACCTGGGTGTGAAGGAGCTGCACACGTTCTGTTGCATCCAGCAGCTCCTGCTCAGCCACTTTCCTCGACCGCTCCGTCTGCTCCAGGGCTGCGCGTAGCTCCTCAACTTCAGCCTGCAACAGGTTTGCTCTGCGCTCCACCATGGCCACCTGCTCCTTCAGGTCCTCCTGTGTCCTCACAGCATCGTCCAGGTGTATCTGGGTATCCTGTAAGAGCGGCAAGAGAAATTATAAGGTGGCACAGCATTCTTGGGTACTGAAAACGTCAGATAAGCCATTCCTGTACATGTATCTTTGCTTAACAGACCTTCAGCACTGCCTGTGTGTTCCTCAGGTTCTTTTGGGCCTCTGCAGCCACGCGGTTGGCATGGCTCAGCTGGATCTCCATTTCATTCAGGTCTCCCTCCATTTTCTTCTTCAGCCTCAGGGCTTCATTCCTGCTCCTGATCTCAGCATCCAGGGTGCTCTGCATGGACTCCACAACTCGGAGATGGTTTCTCTTCAGCTGGTCGATTTCCTCATCTTTCTCTGCTATCTTCCGGTCAATCTCAGACTTGACCTGGTTGAGCTCCAGCTGTAGGTGCAGGATCTTCCCTTCCTCATGTTCTAGGGAGGCCTAAAAAAGAGGAAATACATTGTTAGTAAAGAGATAAACACAATGCTTCTCTTCAAAATAACCTCTTGGACAATATTTTCTGAAATCTAGGATTGTTTTTCCAAACACCCAGGGCAGAGGAACACTACATATCTTTTATCCTCATTTCTCTTTTACTTGTTGTGCCTTTGTGGAGATCAATGACTACTGCCGTGTACCTCAGCTTCCTCCAGAGCAGCCTGGATTTCATATTTCTCCTGCTCAATCTGCTTCTTCACTTTCTCCAGCTCATGAATGACCTTTCCTCCCTCTGCAATCTGCTCCGTGAGGTCAGAAATCTCCTCTGTAGGGACAGAGACAAGTGGCAGGGTCAGGCACTGAGCAGGAGGGGAAAGGCCCTGCCACAGGAAGGTGACACACACCCTCGCAATACTGCCGGCACGGAGCCATTTGGTGTGGTGGGTCGAGAAGCCTGCAAGAAAGCCCTGTGAGGAGCAGAGCGCCCGGGACTTACGCTGCAAGTTCTTGTTCTCCCGCTTCAGCGTTTCCAGGTGGTCCAAGGACTCCTCATAGGCATTCTTCATCTTAAACAGCTCTGTGCTGAGAGAGCGAGACTCCTTCTGGGAGGCTTCCAGCTCAGCCTGCGTTTCCTCATACTTCTGCTTCCACTCTGCCAGGATCTGAAGAGCAAGAGGGCCTGAGTATGGGCGTGGCAGTCACGAGGGGATGCTCTGTCCCCAGACCACGAGGCTGGAGCCCAGGTTACCTTGTCGAAATTCTTCTGCTTCTTGTCCAGAGCTGCGCAAGCTGCGTTTGACCTTTCCACATCAATCATCAGGTCCTCCACTTCATTCTGCAGCCTCTGCTTTGTTTTTTCCAGGGAAGCACATTTGGCATTCACGGCTTCGACGTGTTCCTCCGCTTCCTGCAGACGCTGCGCCAGCTTCTTCCTGGGAGATGAAAAGCACAGCTCCAGGTGAGGGATTATAGGGGACTTCTTGTGTTATTCACACATTTATTCACACTTCTGGGTCTCTGACCCCAATCAAAGTTAACAGTCATTCCGTTCCAAGATTGCATGCTGCTTAGTCAGTCTACCTCTTCCGTGCCCTAAGACCTACTGAGTACTTGTCCTATGTTAGTCTGTCAAACATGAATGGGTACATTTGTCTTTCCAAGGCACACTTGCTCCACAGCATACTTTCTCTTTCTCTCTCTACTCTACCCCCAGATGTATATCCTTACTTTTACCCACTCTTATGCAAACCCAGTCTCAGAGACACCTTTGTGTTTCCCTTGGTAGTCTCAGTCCCCTTCAGCTGTTCTACATCCCAATTCCCACATACTTGGCCTCCTCCAGTTCCTCTGTGCGCTGAATAGCGTCCGTCTCATACTTGGTTCTCCACTGGGCCACTTCACTGTTGGCCTTGGACAAGGTGCGCTGCAGCTCACCCTTGGCTTCCTGCTCCTCTTCGTATTGCTCCCGGAGCAAGTCACAGTCATGGCGAGCAGATTGCAAGGCGTGGGCCAGGGCATTCTTGGCCTGTGGAGGCATTAGGATTGGTAACTTCAGTACATATTTTGAGATGCTTCTTGACAGTGAAATTGTCAGGCACAGCAATATTGCCCTAGGGGAAAGGGTTCGTAAATTTTCACAGAGAAGTGTAAAGCTAGGAGCTGAGGAATCCTTCATAGATGTGTTCTTGGAAATCAGGGTTAGTGAAAGGTGGAAATGAATCTGTTGTTTATATAAATCTTCTGTAAATGTATTAAATATTTATTTAAATGTCTACATTTGTGTCTAAATCTTATATTAGAGACCATCATGAATCACATTGAAGCCTTGTGGACAACTTCCTCTAAAACAGCAATTGGCATGATTCCTTCCCCATCAAGGGCATGAGTGAGGATTGGTGCTCCCTCCAGTAATATATGGGTGTGGGTAAAGAATGTTGAACCACTCTTAGTTTTAGAATAAAAAATGCAGCACACAAATCCTCCAGTTGCATATAAGTTTCAAATGGCTTGTGAAGAGCAGGATTCTGCTCTAAGAGAAATGATTGTATTATAAACATCCTCACCTTTATTTCTTCCTCTAGATGTCTCTTCAGTTCCTCAATCTGTTGGGTAAATCCCTGCTTGCCTCTAGACAGCTGAGAAATCAATGCATCTTTTTCCTCCACCTGACGGGAATATTCACCTGGGAAGAGTAAAAGAGACAAGCAAAACTATTGTGCTACTAGCAATAGGATGACAATTGGTGCCTGTAAACCTGTCGGTGCTGGAGTGGCTTACAGAAGACAAACCATTAATCACTTTGAACCCTGTGGTGTCCTCACGACTTGCGGGTTCTCCCATTGTGCATCAGGGATGGGAATGCCTCACCTGCTTCTGTCTGCAGACGAGCTCTTTGTGTGTTGAGGTCATTGATCATGCGCTGATTCTGCTCCTCCTTTGTCTTAATCTCACTCAACTGGTCTTCCAGAGTGCGGCACATCTTCTCCAGATTTGCCTAGGCATCAAACACATGCAAGGAAAGACAACTGACTCTTGGATAGGGCAAGGCTCTTGTATGAGAATGTGGTTAGTAGATGCAGCCTGTGTGTCATACCAGGTGCCGGAGAGCATAAAAATACATAGGCAATTCTATACCTTGGCTTTGGAGACGGACTCCATGTTACTGGCCAAGTCGTCAATCTCCATCTTCAGCTCACTCTTCTCCTTCTCCAGCTTCTGCTTGACACGCTGAAGGTTGTCTATTTGCTCCCCAAGCTCGGCTGTGCTGTCCGCATGCTTCTTCCGCAGGGCAGCAGCTGTGGCTTCATGCTGCAGAGTGGCCTCTTCGAGGTCCCGCCGCATCTTCTGAAATTCTGCCTCACGCTTCTTGTTCATCTCGATCTGAGCTGCCGTAGCCCCCCCGGCTTCTTCCAGGCGCTCACTGATCTCCTCTAGCTCCCTGGAGAGGTCAGCCCGATGCTTCTCTGCTTTGGCCCGAGAGGTCCGCTCGGCCTCGATTTCCTCCTCCAGTTCCTCAATACGGGCCTGGGGAACATTAGGCACCATTCACACCCATGCCCTGCTCCTACCTGACCTCTGTTGGTGTGAGAGAGGGGAAGGAACAAAGACTTGCCTGCAGCTCCTTGATCTTCTTCTGGGATTGCATGCCCAGGGCTTGCTCGTCCTCAATTTTGCTCTGGATTTGGCTGATTTCAAAGTCTTTCCTTTGCACAAAGCAAACTGTGTCAGAGCCACGCCCCCCCCAAAAAAACACGCGCACTTGCACGGTGCAAAGATACCCCGCAACCACACTTACTTCTTCAGTTTCTCATCCAGCTGCTGCTTATCATTTTCCAAGTCCATTATGGTATCATGGGCCAGCTTCAAGTCTCCCTCGAGTTTCCTCTTGGCTCTCTCAAGGTCCATGCGCAGTTTCTTCTCTTGCTCCAGGGACCCTTCAAGCTAAACAGTACAAGGTCATGAGTGCTCTGCCAGCCAGCTCTAACTCCATAACTGTCCTGTTCTTAGTGGATATGTGTGTGCTTACGTCATCCACTTGCTGCTCGAGCTTGGTTTTAGCTTTGGTCAGCGTATTGACTTTGTCCTCTTCTGCCTGCAGGTCATCCAGGGTCTGCTGGTGGGCCTCTTGGAGGGCTTTCTTCTCTTTTGTCAGCTTGGCAATGGTCTCATCCAGGGCTGCCATCTCCTCAGTGAGGTTTTTCACCTGCACATTATCAGCAAGTGTCCAAAAACCAGGCAGAAAACACGACTGCTGGTGCAGTCACCTTTTCACTTTGGAATGCTCAGTCAGGAGTTTGGTTTCCCTTTGGGCTGCCCACCTATCCTGCTGGCATGTTGCAAAACTAGCAGCGTGCTAGGGATACCAGGCCTTGGGAGACACATCTGTCCCTCGGCACTTAATTTTAGTCCCCATGTCTGTACCTTGTTCTCGGTGGCATGTTTTTCCTTCTCGACTTTGGCCAGCGTTAACTCAAGGTCGTCTATATCTTTCTTCAGCTCTGAGCATTCATCCTCCAGTTTCCTCTTCTTGGCTGTCAGCTCAGCATTGATTTCCTCCTCATCCTCCGCCCTTTCAGTCACCTCCTTAATTTTGGCTTCCAGCTGGATTTTGGTTTTGATGAGTTGGTCACATCTTTCCTCAGCATCAGCCAAGCTATCTGCTTCCTGGAGGCAAAAAGAGATTTTCTGGGGTTATAAAGTCTGGAAGTGTCTTAGCTCTGTCGCTAAGTAGGCACGTGTGAGAAGGAAGGCTGAAATGGGCCTTCTGCCCAAACAACCAAACAGTGTGGCTCATTCTTCTTCTGTGGAGCTTTATATCTCCTCTCAACTGAAAAGAACAGTCCGGAGGATTTTTCTCTGATCTGTTTTGTCTATGCTATTGCCAAAAATAAGAATAAAATCAGGTTACCCCCCCTTTTTTTTTTTTAATTTTTAAAATCTGCTCAAGAAGTCTTTAATTTTCTTTGAGATACTTCGATATTCATGTGCACCCCATAAGAATGGTCACTGAAATTGTTTATTTATCCTTTAGGAAGCATTAGCGTCTTTTCCCTTTGTAAACAATGCAGCTTTGCTTTAATTTCTTAATTCATGCTGCATCTCGTGGTATTTAATAATTTCTTGGAGAAAGAAGAAATTATTTCTCCCATAAAGTCACAGCATGTACTGCAGAGTTCTTCTCCTTTTGAAGAGTTACATAAGTATGATGTCCTCAGACAGAATGGAGTTTTGTTTTTCAGTCTGTCTTTGCTAGAGAATAATTAGATCATACCAACACCTGTTCCCATGGACAAGTAAATGACAATGCTCACAGCCTGCACTTGGAGCTGCAGGTCATTTTTCTCCTGTAGCAAGGTCACCATTTTCTCCTCCAGCTCCTTCCTCTTTGCCTCAGACTTTGCAAGCTCTTCTTTGGTTTTCTCAAATTCTTGTTTCATATTGGCCATCTCCTTCTCTGATTCTGCGCTCTTCAGCAAGGGCTTGATTTTGAAGAACAGCTTCATCCAGGGCCAGTGCTTGACGTTCATGAATGCACGAACGTTGTACTGGATGCAGAAGATGGAATCCCTGAAATACAATCCATATGCCTATTACATACCTTGGGGGAATGATGAATTGAGACTCAATTAGACAACTACCATGAGAACAAATTAAAGGTGAGGAGTGTGTACCTCCTCTCCACCATTCTCCGATACTCCATTCTCATGAGGAAGCCCCTGCACCTGGCTTGAGTCATGGTCATAATCTCTGCTAGCTTCTCATCTCTCATCTCCTCCAGAAGACCTATCAGCCCAGCTTTGAAGAACACCTTGAGAAAGGGAACATTGTAGCACATCAGCCTCAGGTCGTACAAAGCACAGGGACAGAGTCTTTGAACCCAGGAGCTGTTTCTACCTTGGTGTGTCCAAATTTGTACTGGGTGTGGTCCACATCAATGGACCCAAGGAGCTTCTCCGACGCCTTCTTGCTATCTATGAACTGTCCCTCTGGGATAGCGCTTGCATTTAGCACCCTATACCTGTAGGAGAAAACAGAACATGAATAAATCCCCATCACCCCGACCACCACCATGTCTGAAGCCCACCGCCTTCTCAGACTGTCCTACTGAAACAATCTCATGTCTGGGAACAGTTCATCCTTTCGGGGCAGGGTGTAGAAAGTTTTCGTACTGTTAAATCAGAATCCATGATAATCTTGATCCTCTACAATATTATATCCCCATAAACTGATAGTGAAACTTTTTTATATTACTGCTCAGTACCAGTTTAAAGTATAATGTTTCCAGTAGGTTCAAATGCTCAGGCTGCATCTGCTTGGGCAGAATGGGCAAAAGGTGGAGCGCTCTTACCTCTGTTTGAAGTCGGCATAAAGGACTCTGCTGGGGAATCCTTTCCTGCAAATTCTGATCCCTTCCAGCACGCCATTGCACCGCAGCTGGTGCAGCACCAGCTCGTGTTCCATGGCACCTAACAAGCAACACCATTAATGACTACCCCATTGCTGGGCACTGGGGAGAAGAGCTCCTGTGGCTCAAGTTTTCCTCCTGCTTTCTCCCCTTACCAGGTGTTTTTGTTTCATTTGGGATGATGCAGCGTACAAAATGGGGGTGAGTGCTCCGCAGATTTGTCATCAGCTTGTTTAGATTCTCCTGTAAGATCATGAGGTAAAGTTTAGCTCAACCAATGAAAGTGCTGCATCCCTACAGCTACATATATGTAATCCATGGAAAAATGTTAATCATATGTGAGATTTAAACTAGAATGTAAAATTGCCATCTGAAGATAAAAAAAAAAAAAACTTAGCCTTCCTCTTTCTTTGGATATTGAACATTGCTATCAAAAAGGCATATAATTTGGTTATTGAGTCATCATCATTTACATTTTATAAAATCTGGGATTTATAACTCATTTGGTATCCTGAGACTCATAACTTTGAAAGCAATGAACAATTCTCTATGCCAGCCCTCCTGAATCAATATAGTGGTTAAGCTTTTATATGCTACGATCTTAAAGCAAGCCTCACTGGTTTTCAGAGCTGCTTTTTTATTTCTGAATGGTACATGTTAGCAGTACTGAAAATATTAAAAAAACCACAATGCTGGTTTGGGAAAACATTCTAAATTCTGTACAATAGCTGAAAGAAATTGATCCGTTACAACACTACAAGACTTAGGTTAAAAGTAGAGCTGTTTGAAGAAAGATCTGTGTGACAACAGCCTCACCCATTTGTAGGAGTTTCTCTTTTGACATCATAATAGGAGAATATCATTCCATATGGAAAATGAACAGACTAGTCCATCAGTTAAATGTAAAGTAACTGTAAAGTAAGCTGTAGCACATGATTTTCTTCAGCCTATGGCTATAGAGCTCCAAGAGATTATAACATCAATTTTCACGTTTAAAATTCCTTTTATTCAAGTAAAAAGAGACAAAGTTATGAAACCTGTACTTACCCTGAAAAGAGCTGAGACAGTCTGGAAAGAAGAACCCTTCTTCTTGCCACCCTTTTTGCCACCACCACCCTCTGCAAATGGAAGAAAAGTAAAACAATATTAAAATACTGACGTTGCATATTGAAAACTACAGAATAGAAAACTACTCTAAATGTTTATTGTTTCCTGGTTTATTCCCCTTTGGTGTTCTCCCACCTAAAATACAATTTTCTCATAGCTGACCTGCATCAGCTCCACCATAGTTGGCAAACAGTAAGGCCAGTGTTTTCAGTGATGATTTCTGGTACAACCCAATGACGGTTTCATTCAGGGGGTCCTTGTTCTTCTCAAGCCAACCAGTGATATTGTAGTCCACTGTGCCAGCATAGTGTATGAGGGAGAAATGGGCTTCAGCCTTGCCTTTGGTAGGCTTCGGTTTCTGGAAGTTGCTGGACTTGCCCAGATGTTGGTCGTAGAGCTTGTTCTTGAAAGAAGTGTCAGTTGCCTTGGGGAACATGCACTCCTCTTCTAGGATAGAGAAGATGCCCATGGGCTGGAAGATATTACAACAGACAAGAGGGCAATCCAGATTAGAAATCATCCAACCCTTGCTGTGAAAGAGGCTGCATTCAAGAGAAGAAACTGCAAAAGGAATCAGAAGATAATGTTGTTTCTCTGCATTTCTGGACAATAAGTGAAAGAAAGTTAACTCATCTTTTCTCAGCCTTGATGTTTCATCATAACTCATGGAAATGCTTTTCATCATTGCTGGGAACATTACCAATTGCAATAGTTCAGAACAATTCAGTAACTGAAGTTTAACATTTTAATACAATGTAGACGAGTGCATTATGTATCCTTCAGCATCTACAGAATTCCCGACATGAGTGCACCTGAACAGGAAGGATACCTTCTCAATAAGCTCAATGCAGGCAGCCAGGTCCATCCCAAAGTCTATGAATGTCCATTCAATTCCTTCCTTCTTGTACTCCTCCTGCTCCAGCACAAACATGTGGTGGTTGAAGAACTGTTGCAGTTTCTCATTGGTGAAGTTGATGCACAGCTGCTCAAAGCTGTTGAACTGCCAAGCATAAAAAGAGATGCAAAGTTCTCAAGGTGCAGCAATAACTTGATGAAATTTTCCTGTACAATCCTAATTCTTCCTGAGTGATAGTTTAAATACAAGGCCTCTTCTTTCATGTTTCTCTATGCTCTCTCATTGAGATAGGTCTTGAATTTTGAAAAGAAGGAAGATTTCAAATTCAGTGTAATTATAAGGGTAGTGTTCCATTATTATTCTTTGTTGTGGGAGAAAGGAAGGGCAATTCCAAAACCCTGCATGTAAGTGTACGATGATGCTAACTCCTCATAAAAATGTCTCAAAATTCCCTTTATTCCTATTCATCCTTCTAAGAAATGGCTAGAAAAAACTCTGTTCCTTACATCAAAGATCTCAAAGCCAGCAATGTCCAGAACACCAATGAAGTACTGTCTGGGTTGTTTGGTATCCAGCTGCTGGTTGATGCGAAAAACCATCCACAAGAACATCTTCTCATAGACAGCTTTTGCTAAAGCACCTACAGCATTGTGCACCTAAAGCAAATGGAAAATGCATAGAAATTACTTCACAGACTAAAGAGAAATTCTGAGGTTTTAACTGTGTGTTTCTAGTCACCAGTTCTTTTACCTGTTCCACCGTTTGACCCTTGGTCACAAATTCATTTCCAACCTTGACTCGGGGGTAACACATGGCTTTAAGCAGGTCAGCTGAGTTCAGACCCATCAAGTAGGCAGCCTTGTCAGCAACTGAAGGACAGAAAGTAAAAAAAAAGATAATTAGACAATGGCTGGAATTTGATCTCTAGGGGAGTTTCTCAGAGATGATTTCAACCTTCAAAGTTCTTGAAGTACAGATCATTTAGTCTATTATCACAGAGGAAATACTGAAGGCATGAAAGTTGTGAAAGCTAGTGTTGGTATTTTTTGAAAGTAGGTATTGGTAGGAAACCTTTCCTTGAATATTTTCACTTGATATATAAACTGAAATAATTGTTTTAAAACTGTTTCTTGAAAAATGCATGAAGATTCCAAATTGGAAACGTAGTCCAGTTCTAAAAAAGCTCTTATATTTAAATAGGGCATGACCTGCAGTGCCAACAGAACAAGTGTGTACATTTCAAAGCTGATTCTAGAGCCTGCATATGCATGGAGGGAGAGCTTGGGGAATGGGTGCTTTGTAAAGAGGTATATCAATATGCTGTACATATCAAATGGCAAAAAGGCATGTAACTAGCCCACAGAAAAGCTAAATGAAGGAGTGTCAGTAAAAGAGGACAAGGATCGGGGAATCCACTTCACAGTTTCATGGAGACTAAAATAATCATTTCTCATTTTTCACTTGTGTAAACTAGGGGTTTTGTCCTAACTGAAAGATTGTCTTCCACAAACTCAGTTCTTCATTAAGAAATCAGGTCCAAGAACCTTCTGTGCCATCCGGCTCTGCCTGCTCCTCTCGTTGTTTCTGCTTGAACTTCAAGTTCCCGTAGTGCAAGACAGCCCCCGTCAGCTTGTAAATGGCGGTCTTTTCATCAGCAGTGAAGCCCAGGATGTCAATGGCACTCTGCAATAGAAACAGTAAAGTAAAAATATTGCCTAATAAGCTTAAGAACCCCAATAAAAATCTTTTCCTTTGTAATACTTACATCTGTAGCCATCAGCTCCTCCTGGTCATCAATGCTGGGAACAGTGACTTCACCTTGACTCACGTAATGATAGTCATATGGATTGGTGGTAATGAGGAGCATGTCTGAATGCAAGAATAGGTGGGAAAGAGGCTTAGTGTTGTCAACTAGGTAGTAGAGTGAGCTGTTGCTCAGTGATCTTCCTCCAAAAAAGTTAGTAATCCTTCCTACCAATTAGCTCTGGCTTCTTGTTGGAGGTGACCTGATAAAAGATGTGGTAGCTTCTTTCTGCCTTGAGCTGGAAAGTGACTCTTGACTTCTCCAGCAGATCTGGCAAGGAAGAGAGAAGGAGTTACACACAAGACAGTGCACAGTGCACAGAGGTGGAAATGTGGGAAGAAATGTTATCAGGCAAGGAAGCTCTCATACATGTTTCAATGTCAGCAGAAGCCAGTTTCCCTGTGGCCCCAAAGTGGATTCTGATGAATTTGCCCTGTTAAGGGAAGAAAGAAGCATTTCAGCCTAGCTGAATTCCATTGCCATCTCCTTCGGCTCTTGCAAGGAGAGGGAGGGATTTTGTCCAAAGCAACAGCTTACAAAGCGTGAAGAGTTGTCATTCCTCACGGTCTTGGCATTTCCAAAGGCCTCCAGCAAGGGGTTGGCGCTGATGATTTGATCCTCAAGCGTGCCCTACAACACAGTAAGTATTGTTAAGTTACAGTGTTTAATCCATGCGGCAATTACAGGCCAAGTGTTCAGTCTGTCCCTCCTGCCTCACCTGCATTTTGCCTGCCTGCTGCTCCTCCTTCTTCTTATCCCCGCTAGCTGCAATTGTTGCAAAGTACTGGATGACACGCTTCGTGTTCACAGTCTTCCCTGCACCGGATTCTCCGCTGTGAAGCCAGAGAGAGAAGCAGAGAACGTATGGTCAGGCAGCAGGTCCCCGGCACAGAGCAACCCAGCAGGAACCCGAGCAGGCAATGTACGTACGTGATCAGGATTGACTGATTCTCGCGATCTGTGAAAGGGACAGAAACAAAGGGGCACATGAACACCTTATATAAAAATTATTAGTTGAGGCCTGTAGAAGCTGCACAAGCACTAGGCAGCCTATTCCTTTTAAAAACCCTTGGGTATTCACCCCTAAGCTCTTTAGAATCCTTTGCCCTACTACTTCTCAGCAGGAATAAATGGAATTTTATTTTTATCAATATTGACACATATGTCGCGTGTACTATGTTATCTTCTTTTCTAGGATATTCTCTTCATGTCAGGACTGCTTATTTGTGTATATGAAAAGGAGTCCAAACTAGAGTGTTTTAGTAGACCTGCCAGTTAATATTGAACTATCGGGAAAGCAAATACTGTACTATCTGTAAACTACAATGAACTGGAGCAAGTGCTTCTCACGACCCGAGTCACCTAGGAACAACCACCTTTAAGACCAAAGGCCCCTACTAGGTGATTATTCTGTCTGTGGCTAATTAATTGTTGTCTAGAGAAAAGTATGAAATCATAAGCAAGTAGCTACCCTTCCCTAAAGTATACTTCCCTATGCTAGAATATTGAAATTTTGGTTCCTCCAGAGCTAGAGTTGATGTTTTTGTGTGTAATACTTTGGGCTGAATTTGCTTTCCAGATTTTTTTCTAGCCACTTGTGTAACCCACGCTTGGTTCTTTTTGTGTTGCTTCAGCTTTTAGCATCCAGTATCTTCTGTTTTGGAACGACTTACTGTGTGAAGAAATGATTTTTGGTTTGTGGTGAGCCTGCTTTTTCCTCTACTCCTTCTATTCATCAATCATTTGTCTATATTTACCTATGTGGATGACATGCCATGCCATGCCTTTGATAAACCTTTTCATCCCTTTCTTGACCTGTTCAATCTCTACTGTATTCTTCTTTAAAAAAGGAAGAGAAGAAATACATACAGTACACAAGGTGCAGACAGTCCTTGGGTACCCACCGCGACATAATGATATTTTCTGTTTTGGTCTCTATTCCTTTCTCTGTTCCTTTCTCAGTAATCCTCAACTTTCTGCTTGTTATGTTGTGTATTACTGACCACTTAGCCAAAATTCTCAAAGCTATATTATAGAAGGATATCTATAATGGGAGTAGTAGTTTTCAGCAATGAACCCATCATTTATACATCATTACTATTGGGGCTTTTTTCTTTGCCCATTGTTTTACATTCTTCTAGACTGAACTTTGTCTACCGCATCGCTGAATGATAACCTAACCATTTAGTCTCATAAAGTCCTTCTGAAATTCTTCACTGTTAGAACCTCACCTGCACTGCCTTGAAGGACTTAGTGGCATCAGAATGCATGGCACCTTGGAATGTTGCCCATTTCCAGATCATTTAAAAAAGATGTAGAACAGCAGAAGTCCCAAAACAGATCCCAGTAGGACTCCATGGATGAACACTTTGCACTATGAAAACTGAAAAATTATTTCTGACATGTGTTCCTTTCTCTTAGCCAGGTCTTTTTGTACTTTCCCAATTTTGTAGCTGCTTGTGAGCGCAAGCATAACAATTTTTTCTAAGAATACTGGCTTTATAAACTGTACAGAGTATCTTTGTGGAATTCAAAAAAATTTGGTAGATTTGTGAGGCAAGACTTCCGTTTAAAAGAACTGCATCAGTATTTTCTTGGTAAGTAACATATACTCACATGTCCAGTAATCACCCTGCTTAGAAGTTTCTACCAGTTTGGCTGTCACAAACATCAGCCCTATTGGTATGCTGTTCCTTGGATCTCCACTCTCAACCCTTTTTAAAAGTTTCTGTAACACTAGCCATCTTCCAGGCAGTTTTCAGTGGGAAGTTCAACAAATTCATCTTTAGTGTTCCATTGGAATGCTTGGCTGAATTCTGTCCTGGCAGTTTTTTAATGTTTATTCTGTTGGTTTGTTCTGTAATTTCTTTTAAGAACACTTCAATGAGAAGCAGTTCCTCTGATGAATCCTTCTATAAGGAAGACTTCCAGAAGTGAATACTTCTCACGCTCCTTCATGGTAAACAAACAGGCGTAAAAGCTAATTTGGCTGTTCTGATAAGGCCTTATATTTTCCAAGTTGTCTTTTTAAATCAGGACTGCGTACTGACTCCACAGACTTGTTTGAAGCCTTTCTGCTTCTTATGTGTTTAAAAAATAACTAAGTATTAATTTTTATGCCTTCTGCAATTTGGTTCTCAAATCCTTCATTTGGCATGCCTTCCTGTGTTTCCACATTTACCTTGCCAGAATATATGATCCTTTCTATTTTAGTCATTTGAACATAACAGAGTGCTTTTTTTTATTTATTTATTTTTTTTTTTTTTTGAAGAAAGCCTATGTATGTTTAACAACCTCCTTTAATAGGCTGTGTAGCTAGACTGGACTTTCTTTCAAAGAAGTCCTTTTTGAGAGATGGTTTTCATTTATTCTGTATTCTGTTTTCCCATAACTTGCAAGCTGTCTGAAAACACTAAGCCATTAGGTAACTAACTCCCAGTGGGAAACTCTGAGGTTGAGTTCACCTAGCTCCTGCACATTTCCTGAATGTCCCAGCAAGAGCAGATGTAAGCTGACAAATCCTTTCATTATAAGACACACTAATAAAAGATCAATTTATAATTGTTTCATTTTCACAGTATTCTCTTCCAGTTAACCTGCTTGCTACACTGAAGTTTAAAGGATAAACTGCAATAATTTGTCAAGAAAGAGTTATGTTAACAAATGAAAATATACTTCTCTTTCATTAGTATTTTTCTGAGTAATCTGCCCTTTCTTGAAAGTTTGGATATTTAGACAACCCGAGAAAAATTAGAGATAACCTTTTCATCATCCTTTCTTATTGCTTCCTTTTGTACCACCGAATGGAGAAGAACAAATGGTTTCTGAGATGGGGAGAGTAAGTGCCAATTTTCTGAGGTTCAGGTTTCACAGTAAAGTCTAACTGAGCCTGGTCCGTGTGGTTTCATAGGACCACTGAAGGAAGCATTGGCTTCAACATAGGATGCCCATTCCACTAACACCAAATCCTATTTACAGAACTCCACCCAAGTGACTTTCAATCCTGAAAAGCAAATCATTAATAGTACAATCCTACCAACTAACAGCAAGCCAGAAGTCTAGAAGTAGATTCCAATTTCTTTGAAGGGAAACCTGACAATGTTTTTGGCACTGAACTATAGCCTCCCAAATATCTTGGGCAGGAAGTTATAACCTTGGCTCTTCTAAACATGCTGTCGGTAAAGAAAATGTTTGCACTGATGAGAGGACACCCACCCTCACAACATCTTCAAAAAATTGCACCATTTTCCAGAGAAAAGACATTTGTTCTCCTCTGACAGTATTTGTGGCCAAATAATTTTGAAGAAAACCAAGCAACTCACCAGTTAACATGAACTGATAGGCGTTGTCAGAGATGGAGAAGATGTGGGGAGGGGCCTCCTGGCGCTTCTTGCCTCGGTAGGCCAACACCACCTCCGGGTTGTACACCGGCAGCCACTTGTAGGGGTTGACAGTGACGCAGAAGAGACCCGAGTAGGTCTGTGAGGGAGACAGCAAGTTGGCTTCCACTCAGCTTACCATGGTAGTTCTTCCTAGCTACTTGGAGGAAGACTGCTGCTGGTACTTACGTAGATCATCCAGGCTGCATAACGCTCTTTGAGGTTATACAGCACAGCAGGTTCATGGAGGTGGGTCATCATGGCCATGTCCTCGACTTTATCGTACTTAGGAGGGTTCATGGCGAAGACTTGATCTTCCTTCACGGTCAGAGTCTGGCAAGGAAATGAGAGATCCATGCATGTCAGCTAAGAGCTCAGAGTGAGAATTAAATGCTGCTCTGAAGCTTGCATTTTACTTACTTCTCCTGCTTCAGACTTCACAGTGACCTTCCCTCCTTCTCGGCTTTGAATTGTCCCTTTCACAAAGGATTCCTTAGCATGTACCACAAAGACCGATGTCTTGGCATCGAAGGGCTTGTTCTGGGCCTCAATTCTCTCCTTTTCTGACTTTCGGAGGTAGGGAGCCGCCTCCCCAAAGGCAGCCATCTCAGAGTCTGGAGACGCCATATCTGCACTTTATTGAAGATATGTCAGCAGAAGGCTCTGTGTGGAAAGAAGACATTGATCACCAATTAGTCAGTAGTTTTCTGTCCCAGTGAGGAAATGTCTTACAGTTTCTATCTTTCCAATATTGAAATTAATGTTAAATTTTCAATAACATCTTTTGGAAGTCAGTTTTGATTTGAAGTCTTAAGTACCTGCGTCCCCCACTTAGAATTTAGTCTTGTTATCATGAACAGATTTTTTTAATACTGATTACAATTTTGCAATATTATCATACTGGTGGGATTCTGGCCAATTTTGTATTGAAACACTGAAGAACTAAACCCACAGCAAATCACTCTCTGTTCTTGTCCGTAATTACCAGTGGTAAGTCTCCAAGGGATCCTTTCCTTGCCCATCATCAGTGGAAAGTGACTTTATTTACTTTTATAGTACATACAGCTAATCATATTCAGTCCAATCTTTTCAGCAATGGACATGAATACAGGCAATAAGGCATGAATGTAAAAAGGAAAATTAACCAGTGGGTAAAGAAACTGCCCACTGAAATGTGCAAAAATCTTACCTCAGGGTCATTGCTGTAACAATTAATAACTTAAGATGTTGCCTGTCATGACATCAGAGGTTAGAAGTCAGTAAATAGTATATTAAAAATGGTAATTTTCTTCTTTTCTTGCACAGTTTTCAGGAGAAAAATTATAAATTGAAACTATAAAGATGCCTTGGAAAGCAGATTGAAAATTGCAGGTGATAGAAGCAGGCCATCCTGGAAATTGTTATCACAAGCAACCAGAATGTAGCGAGACATGCAAGATAAAGATATATTGTTCTGTCTCAGCAATCCTACAGAACTCATACACTTACCTTTAAGCTTTCAGTGAGGGCAGGGCAAAGTAGTCCCAAGGAGATTTTATAGAGTCTGGTGTGCAGATGCTCTGGATTCTTCCTCTTTCTTCGGTCAAAGCATTTTTGGCCAACCTTCTTTGGCAAAGCATTGTTTGGCAAACTTACCTAAAGACATAATTGTCATTTGATTTGACTAGATATAATTAGATTTTTTTTTTATCTTACCAGCTATGTGGCTATATCTACTATAAATAATTTGACAAGAGAATTAAGGAGGGAATCTTGACCAGTTGAGGCACTTGGAGAACTTGGATGCAGGACTTATGATTCTGCTGACATACTTCCCACTGACTTGTTGATCCATCCAAGGCAGATTGTTTGGTACACAGTGTTGTAACAATTCAAACTATACAGTCAGATAATAACATTTTTCTTCTTCACATGATACTATGAGATTTTTAAAGAAATATCTGAAAAGTAACAGATGCCTATGCCAAAAACTACAACATATTGCTACTACCAGCAAAGTGTTTTCCTTGAAAAAAGAGAAGAACATGTTGTAGCCAAGATTCCTGGATGTTACACTGCAGTGGTTCAAAATACATCTCAAGTGTGGAAGCAGGGGCTTGCCCCTGGGCATTATATCCATTTTTGAAATACAGTTCATGCATAGAGCACTTGAGGCGATTTCCAAAGTATCAAGATAAATATAGATGCACATAGACACATAAAGATGTTTTATTTCCCAGAAAAGTGAGATATCTAAAGACAGTCTATTGTACTTCATAATGAATAAGTAGTTGCAAATTGTTCTGGCATCTGTTATATGAGATATCAAAACAGAAGATCAAAAGGTGCCTTCTGATTTTAACAGCTAAAACTCACAGCATCTCTATGTCTGTAAAGAAGAATGCATTTTCTGTTGGGTAAAACAGATTAAATACCTGATTTACAGAGTTCGGTCAGAAGACACATGTACCAGTAGTCGTTTAACCTGCTTTAAATCCTGTCAGACCTGAAAACATGCTTTTCCTTGTCATTGGCATTTTGGCTATAGAAAGAGCTCAATGAATAACACAGGGACAAGGTGAGAAAAATGATGTTTGGGATTCAAGGTAATATCCAGCATCAGGCAATTCCTTGTGCCTGAAAACCCCATTCCAAGGAGGGCTCTGGCACTGCAGCACCCACATTTCAGGTGGGTTGGCCCCCGCCTGGTGTTCAAATGCGGAGTTCACTCTTGGGGTCCCTGCACAAGTCATGGGGGGGGGGGGGGGCTGATGAAAATACCTTAAATACCTTTGACACTACCTGTGGAGGAGCCCAGAACCAGTCAGTCACCAGGAAATGGTGAGCGCGAAGGTGCATCTGAAGTCCTGTCTCTCTGAGGAGCAGGCACTGAGGGAGCACTGATAAACGACACCTCCCTTCCAGCGGGATCCAGAGCACAAAGGTGTTCCTCAGAGTGGGCCTACAGGTGTTGCTCTGAAGGGCTGAGCCAGAATTACCCTTTTCTAGCTGAGGCATCACAGGTGCTGGTGGTGCTATGTTGTGTCTAGTAGCCTGGTGGTTATAGGTGCTGGCCAAGAAGGAGATCAAGGCAGGAGGGTCTTGGCACAGGATTAAGAAGAATATGCAAGAAGAGCAAGGCCTGGAGGAGCAGGGGATGGCTGAGGTCCTCTCCCACGATATGAGAGCTGGGGATTTGCTCCCCTCAGGTCGAGGAAGGAATTTAAGTCTCCCATTTCCAGGGAAGCTGTGTCATCTGCACTGTACAGGTAGCAGCACCCTCCATCCTCTGGCAGCCACAGCTAAATATTAACTAGCTGCTGTGTTCATTTTGTGTCATGCAGGATGTGGACCCCGCTGTATCACAGGCAGGAGGGAGGCATGTGGTCAGGCAGTTGTGGGCATTTAGTCACTACAGAACAGCAGCCACCAGGGGAAAGCCTAGTTTGAAAATGAAGTGGTTACTGAGTCTAGGTATCTCCAGGAGTTGATAGTCGCTCAGCAGTGCTTTTGGGATGGCAGGCCTGGATGTAGTGTGAGCTCTGTCTACACGAGCCAGTTTTAGAAACCTTTCTTGAAAGTGGTCCCAATCTCATGCAAGGGTAGCTTCTCCAAATAATTGCCTCCCTCACTGCCTGGACAACACAGTAGGTTAGCAAAGTGGGTTCTTAAAAGATTACCCTTAGAACAGCTGATACCTGGAAGGAAGGAATGAGCATGGTTCAAGTAACATGGTCTACTTGGTTAAAGAGGATAATCCACAGAGACTGAACAGACATGTTTTAAAATCCAAGCTATTAGATGGGGAGTGCTGGGGCTGGGATGGGTAACTCTCTTGGGGTTCTGCATAAGCAGCTCCAAAACCTTCAGTAGTCTCCTGGTGACACAGACTCTGTTACTAAATGTACTGCAGCCTGGACCAATTAATGTTATTACTTTCACATACTGCACTAACCTGCAAAAGACACTCATAAAGGTTAGACTTAAAATAAGGTAATATATCAGAGTCCTCAAACAGACAGTTAGGACATTCACAGAGATGCCTTGGGTTTTGACAGTTTCCTGAACAGAAGTAGCATATCTCCTTCATCAGAGGGCTTAATCTGGTTCTGTGTCAAGCCTGGCTATGTGGATATGACTCTTCACTTTCAGCTTAAATAGAATGAAGAGATTGAGACTGTCCATATTCTTCCAAGTTAGAAGATAAGCAGCAAAAGAAGCTTGCTGATGATACAAAAGTGGGAGGAATGGCTGATACACGAGAGGGCTGTGCTGCCATTTAGAGGGACCTTGACAGTCTGGAGAGATGGAGAGAGAGGAACCTCATAAAGTTCAACAAAGGGAAGTGCAGAGTCCTGCACCTAGGGAGCAATAACCCCTTGCACCAGGACAGGCTGGGGGCTGACCTGCTGGAAAGCAGCTCGGCAGCGAAGGATCTGGGAGTCCTGGTGGACACCAAGTTGACCATGAGCCAGCAATGTGCCCTTGTAGCCAAGAAGGCCCATGGTATCCTGGGCTGCATTAGAAAGAGCATTGCCAGCAGGTTGAGGGAGGTGATCCTCCCCCTCTACTC
The DNA here is from genome assembly GCF_036370855.1 of Dromaius novaehollandiae. Classification (NCBI taxonomy): domain Eukaryota; kingdom Metazoa; phylum Chordata; class Aves; order Casuariiformes; family Dromaiidae; genus Dromaius; species Dromaius novaehollandiae. The sequence goes on along the minus strand of NC_088115.1, from coordinate 6,559,857 downwards.
AGCCCTGGTGAGGCCGCATCTGGAGTCCTGTGTCCAGTCCTGTGCTCCCCAATACAAGAGAGACATGGAGCTACTGGAGCAAGCGAAGCGGAGGGCTGCTACAATGATTAAGGGACTGGCGCATCTCTCATAGGAGGAAAGGCTGAGAGAGCTGGGACTGTTCATCCTGGAGAAGAGAAGGCTGAGGGGGGGGTCTTATCAATGTGTATAAGTATCTGAAGGGAGGTTGTAAAGAGGATGGGACCAGACTCTTTTCAGTGGTGCCCAGCGATAGGACAAGAGGCAACAGGCACAAACTAAAACACAGGAAGTTCCATCTGAAGATGGGGAAAATCATCTTTACTGTGAGGATGACTGAGCACAGAAACAGGTTGCCCAGAGAGGCTATGGAGTCTCTGTCCTTGGAGATATTCAAAAGCCATCTGCAGAGGATTCTCGGCAGTATGCTCTAGGAGACCCTGCTGGAGCAGGGCGGTTAGATGATCTCCAGAGGTCCATTCCAACCTCAACCATTCTGTCATTCTGTGAGTGGATTTGAAAATGGATACACATGTGCCAGAGAAAGAAGTCTCAGTTGAAATGAATTTTCTTAAAATACATGGCTTTTTGCTCTAAAATATCGAAGGGTAGTACTGGGGAGGAAAGGAGGAATGCGGAAGGATCCTTATCAGTCCTTTTAAGTTCAAAGAGTGTGTTTTCTAACCACTTCAGGAAGGACCTGAGCATGGTTAGAACAATCACTAGTGTGTAAATGGGTGTTTCCTGTGGTAGTCCTTGGTTGTCAGCAGAGTTTGCACAGACCACAGTTGCTATCTTGCATAGTGTAGGAACTTTATATTATATTAATCAAAACTGTCTGGCAATTAGATGTTTCAAAAAATCAAGTCCATCTGATTTGTGGTTTAAGCTTATGGAGAACACTAGAAGTGGTACATGTGTTGAGTGAGATATCTATAACTTCTGCATAAGACTAAAGAATTAACCAGACATATGGTGATATAAGGACATTTAAAATCTGCTTGAATGATTTAATATGAGCACATACCAGCCTATTCCTCAGCCCTTTCATCTATGGCTTGACAGGAATTTTCAGGAATTAATTATTTATTGTGTTTCTGACCTGCCCCCCAAAAAGGTGGATATTTTCCATCCATTATCCTTACCCTGGGACTACAGGTTGTGAACTCTACTCTCACAGACAAGCAAGGCCTGCAACTGTCTCTTTAAGAGGCAAAGGAACCTTGCTTACAAGGGAGCACTGGAAGATTTCCACAAGAATTGGGCACCCTTAGGTGTCTCCATCCAGTGAACTATAGTAGATGGACTTCCATCATCAGCAGATCTGGAAAGCTGTTAAAAAGAAGAGACTGAGACCCTTCCTAGGTCTTTCATAGGCAAAAGTTTCTGGAATCGAGTGCTAGTAATGCATAGTATGCATACAAGTTCAGATTACTGCTCTAAAAAGGAACAAGCTATTGTTAAATGGAAGCTCTACTTTCAGCTGATCTCTGTTTACTGTTTGTTCTCTTACTATTGCAACTACAAAGTGTCTCCAAAGTAAGTTTGAGTAACACAGTGCAGTCACATTAATACACAGTGGTATGGAAGCTTTGCTTTATAATTGCGAGTTTAAAATACCATGGAAAGAAATTGGTATTAATTTGCATTCAGGGAGATTACTGAAAGATAGCAAAATTCATCATATGATCGTATACCTAGGGGTTTAACTCTTCATCTTAAAAATCCTAATTATGAAGATTCCTCAAAAGTGCACCCTCTTTTGCGCTGTCCTTTCAGATCATACCTAATGCTCTTGCCTATCTTTGTGTTAGTCAGGCTGAGGTATTAAGGAGAATGTTGATTTCTCCGACTGAGCAGGGATATAGGGATTCAAAAATTTTGAACAGTAAACCGTTCAGTGCTCAGCATTAAACAATCCAATGCAAATAAAATGAATGCCAGTGTAATTCCAGCAAGTCCTGCTAGAACAAACAGCAATTAAAACATTTCGTTAAGCACTTAAAATTTCATTTGAGAACTGTAATATCATATAATTTTCTTTTTCCACTTCTCATCAACCAGAATTATTGAAAGGGAAAATTCTCTGCTTTTCCACAGATGATATTAAAATACATGTATTTTAAGCAAGAAAAAGTGATTGATAGCAATGGCAGCTGTGACAGAGCATGTGGTGTGCGTCACAAGATGAACATGAACTCTCAGTACAGGTTTAGAGAGGAAGGACCTTCTTCATTTGGATCAGCTTTGAAGAAGTTGGCAAAGGAAAAGAGATCAGAGAAAATACATGTGAAAAACAGGAAAATTCTGTAAGTTCATTGCTTCTGTGTCAGTGAGGATGATTTTATGATAATCATTTGTAACCATATCCTCTAACTGTTCTTTTTAGAAAGTAAAGATGATATTAATGAAAACTTGCAGGGAGCTTATCTTTGAAAGTTCCTGTTCCATAGAATGAAAAGTCCTGCAAAGAGAGGTATAATGTTTAATCATCTGGTCACTCATATGACTGTTCGTGAAAGGCCTCTGGGCTACACAGTATTTGTTTTGGCTCGACTGTCTTTCTGGAGTACTTACTGTTGCCTAATGAAGGGCAGCTATTTGAGTGCTAGTTCTTGGGAAAAGATCCGCTGAAAGAGTTATCAATACCTTAGTGAAAAAATGAAAATGAAATGGATCCTGCCAGCCATTAACTTTCTCTCAATCCTGTTCCTGTCTCTGCAGGGCTGGACTCCACTAGGACTGGAAGCAAAACACAGCACAGTCAAAAGAGAAGAGGCAGAATTAGCGCAGTCCCTGGATATAGAACGACCTGCACAGCAATGTGGTGTGGGCAAGGTGCTGGAATGCTGACATTCCCCACAGAGGAGAGGAGAGTCACGCATGCTGAAAATAGATGTATCTTGAGAAAAGGATCAGACAGCTGCCTCACTTGCTGCCAGCCCTTAAGATACAACTTCTTTTCCCTCAGGCCCTGTGGCTAGCAGATGGAAAAAGAGAGAATACTAAGCAACACAACACAGTTAAAATGTGGACATAGACCCAGATTCCCAGCCTAGAGCGAGGCAGAACATCACATTGAGTTTTGCTTTAAGGTTTACATTGTGAACTGGAAACTTGCTTTATAATATTCCAGCATGAAAAGTAACTGCACACCCTGCAATTGAGATATTTGTTTCATTGCTCTAATCCGGTAATTTCAACGTTATCATCACTGGGAGAAACTTCATGGCCCTTGATCAGGTGACAGAACCTCCTGCCCAAATTAAACGTAGGAAAAGAGTGATCGGAAACCCCAGATCTTTCTGTAGGACCCACACATTCTAATTTACAAGTTGAAAGAAGTGATTGAAGAGGAACACTGCTGGTAAGTTATATTCAGCTAGATAAGTCTTTGCATCTTCTCTAGGCTAAAACGTGCTATAAACATGTTGTCCTGTGGCAGCCAGTGAATAGCCAGTTTACAGACAGTACAGTAGTGAGTAAATCGTGAGCACCATTTATCCTTTTAAAACAGTGCAACAGTGAAATGCTGTGAAATTCATAACATTTACATCCTCATCAGATACCTCTGGCGGTCTCATTAGCTTCTACTTTTCCATCATTTCCCAGTACAGCTGGTCTCAATAATTTCATACACATCTTGGGGAGATTTTTTTCTATCCACTAGAGCATTCACTCAGTGGGTAGGTGAGCATATCTTAGTGCACAAATTCATCCTACTCATAATGGAATTTCCAAATGTTAGGTAGCATCATGCCTTCTACTGAGAAATTGTGAATCTTCTGAATTCTTTCATGTGACTGTTCCTGAAGATTGACTTCTATGACATTTATCTCTTACCTGACAGACTCTTTGGAGAAAATTCATTCAAGCCAATAAGCAGTAGCACATTCCAACATAACGCTGAATGTACTTGTGATGAACATGCCATCTGATCTTTGCCTTGCAACATTTTGCTCTTTACACAGTGGAGTGACATGGGAAAACTGTAAGTAGAAAGTGTTTCAGAGGAATAACAAGATGCATTGCAGAGTAAAATTAGGTGTAGATGAGTACATTCTTACTGTCACCAAATGAAGCATAAAACATGTTGGCCTTCCTGACTACAAGAGAACTACTCATCCCCATCCCAGCATGAGGCCTGGGGATACAGCAAATAACCGCTGCTGGTCAGCCCTGCAGGAGGCTGGAGAGAGAGCTCAGAGCTGCTAGACTTCTGCTCGGGTTGGAAGCCTTCTCCTGTGGGTAGATGGCCCTAGGACTGAAGAGTGGGCTCAGGTGCCCACTCAGATACTAGCCTGTGGATAGGTCATTTCACCTGCTCTTCCTCAGGTGATTGGGAGGGCTTGATTCCCCAGACCAGGAATTGTGAAGTGCTCCAGTGTCACAGGAGGGACCAGCAATGCCTGCATGGATATGCTGCTCCTCTGACAGACCGACATTGACTAAGCCCAGGTGCACTCGGAAGAGCAAAGCACTATATTGTGCGTGTGTGCCCTGGCAGACCCAGAGGGTGTGCAGGGGTAAGGGCTGGCCTGCAGCACTCTGAGTGCCATGACAGGGAAATCCAGCCACGAAAGGGAAGAGATTGGGGGGCGGGTGGGGAGGGGAGAAGAATGAGAGAGAGAGATCCATGGGATGACTGAGATATGGGAACGCAGGAGATGTGGGGAGAGGAGGAAGAAAGGAGCAGTGGGCTAATAGGGAGCTACAGGTGATAGAGAACAGGCAATAATGTGGGCGTGGTGTAGAGAGGAGGGTGACAAAGCAAAGCTGAGCTAATCTCAGCTGTAGCATCTGTAGGGAGCCAAGACGCAAACTGGTTATCATTCATTTCAGAGTGGAGTGAAGATCATCTGTACTTCTGTGATTGCTGGCCAACACTTAACATTTTCCTTTTAGTCCCAAGGAACAAAAATACCAAAAGGAGCTGTGTCCTTTGGAGGTGAAAGTTGGGAATGATGATGAAATCCTGTCCCCTGTCACGTGAGGTGTGCATGACTGCTGTAGTCAAACACTTGTTACATGAGTGACATTTGGGAGTGCAGTGCAATCTCTATGTGCAGTCCCAGGTGGTGAGCACTTCTCCTGGCACTTGATTTTGTTACACTGAAATCAAAAAGCAGTTCAGAGAAATGAGGAATCCTGGCCTCAAAGCTCAGTCTTTCTCTCTGTGAAATATCATTTCTCCACTGACTTTCTGCCTAACATTTTTTCATTTAAATGCTCCTCTATGACTCTCTCTCTGAGAGGCTGGTCCCCAAGAGCTTTCTACAGAGCAAATGCAGCTCATAGTGCTTTCATATAGGGCCACAACTAAATTCATTGTCCGGTGCACATATAAACAGAACTCTGGAGCTATGAGACCTAGTTCCTTCTACCTGGCTTCTAGGAAGATCAGTGTATTTGGGCAGAGTGCACGTGGAGGGCTGTCATTCAGTTTGCATGGTTAGGAACATCTATTCAGCCACAACTCAGTAAGAAATCACCTCCTTCTCATCCCAGGTTTTTCAACAAGAAAAGCCTCAACTATCAGAACAACCGAACTTCCAAAAACTCCTGCTGAAAGTGCAGGTTGCTGCTGTCTGCAGTCAGCTACTCAGGCATAACTCTGAGGCTCCAAGTTGCCTGTGAGTACTGTCTTTGTAAGTATGAGGTTGAGACAACTATAACAAAGAACATTTGGCCTGAAGGTGTTCACTGCAGGTGACAGCTGCAACTAGAGACGCACTCTAATGGACCTGCCTGGCTGGGCAGGTAGGCATCAGGCCCATTGGGGGAAGGGGCAGGAAAGCTGAGAGGGGTGTTGGACTAGGTGATCCCCAGAGGTCCCTTCCAGCCTCAACTATTCTGTGATTCTCTGAAGGAAAAAAACACTTTCCCTGCCGGTCTCTGTTCCTGAGTAGTAACCTCCTCTCACTCCAAACACTTTGATTTAGCCCCTGGTTCCCACTGACACATGCTGGAAATCCTGCATCCCTTTATCTTCCCACAGCAGGCCTGAGTGGCAGATCTGAGGAAACAATGTCAGAACAGCCTTGCCTTCAAAACAGCACAGGGCACAGTTGACTGGCAACTCACAGGTAGGCACAGACTCATTCCCTCCCCATTTCTCCTTTGAAGAACCATGTTAGAGAAAAGAGTGCATCTGGACTGCCTCGAGGTGTCTCTGGACAACTGTGTCTCATGCCCATACCTTTCAGGTCTACCCACCACAGGAAACAATTAGGTTTCCGTAGCAAAAGTAGACACAAAGCATAAGGTCTGTATCTAATACTGTTGAACTCCATTAATAGCAGAGTGCTCAAAAATATCTTCTAGTATATGCCTATGGGAAACAATGCTGGAAGGTTTGTGACTAAAAATTGCAATAGGTGATCCTCACATAGCTTTCATGTTAGGATGTTTTTTGTTTCCACAAACTATCTGCAGTTCTTCTTTAGACGTGGCAGCATAAATCTATGCCATTGCCTTTGTCTCTTTTTCTTTCTACCAGAACAGTAAAAACAGAACAATAACTTTTTGATTTTGCTGAGTTTTCAAAGTACCTGAAATTTGCTTGTTCTTAATGTCCCTCAGAAAAAACATCTGCTAACCTCAGATGAGAAAGGGCCTGGAAGAAGAACCCAACTTTGCCAATACTTAGCGGTAGAGGGGCCTAGCCCTTTCACCAGTACCTCAAAAACAAAAGCGAGTGTAAATTAGAGAAATACCAGAGTAAGAAAGCATATAGTAAAAGATTTTCCCTGCCATTTGTGTTCTTTCAGAGCAAGTCCTTTCCTCCAGTATTGGTTTCAGCTGAGAAATTTTTAGTCATCCTCTGGGTTCAACAAGCTCTGTGGAACTCTCCCACATGCAAACCTTTCTAGTGTCTAGGAAGCCTTTTTGTCTTACAGTTTTGAGGCCTGGCTCTGTGCCTGTTCCATGATATTCTGAGCAGTCTCCAGTTCTCTAGTCTTGCTGATCTCTGAAAGAGCAAAGACAAATTCTGGTCCCTCTCTTTCTCACCTCTATTGTCCCCTCCACTGTGGAAGGCACCTCCCCATCTTCCTATCCTGTTTAACTGCTGTCGGATAAGGTTCAGTCTTCCCTTCAGAATACTTCACCTAACTCAGAGTGCAGCAGACAGGACAAGGCTTTCCCATCTGCTTCCCAGCCACAGCCTTTTAACAAAATTCAACAAGCCGTCTACTATGGACCAAGAACATATTGCAAAAAAACAGACAACTCCACAGACGACAGGGTGGAAGGGAACTAATAGTAAACTTTCTGTAAAGCTGAGGATAGGAATGTATCAGATTTTCCATAGGCAATGTAATATTTCATCAGCTCTAAGTTTTTGGCAATACATTACAGTCAAATACAGCCTTTACCCTCCAGAAATCAAACACAAAAGTGGACAACACAATCAGACTTCATAACTAATATCTTTAGGTTATTCATTCACCATCAGACCTCACAAAGACATCTAAGTGAAACATCATCTGTTATTCTTTCTTCATCGTATCCTATGATTATTTGTATAATTCAAAGTGGCCCATCTGCACAGTAGTTTTGTATGTTAGGTAGAGCTAGTGTTTAGCTAAAAAGTTGTACCTGTCATAGATGAGATCTCACGAACCAACAACTTTAATCAGAGTCAAGTAACATGTGAAGTGCCAATGACCAATCCTCTGCAAGTGATATATCCAGGCCTTTCCTAAGTTAGATTCCTGAGATCTTGAAACAAGGGTGAGGAGATGCAATTATTTCACATCATCATTCCCAGGCTTATCAAGATTTCAGCAGAATTAGACCCAATAATATTTTGCATTCAGGAAGTTTCCTGGTTCCTAACAATTTCAAATGGGACTTGCCATTTAAGAAGGTCATTTAATTTCCACTGAAGGAAGCAACAAGCCTGTGATTCATCGTAAGAAATTATCTACAGAAGGCATAATAGGCTTTGAATAACTAAAAAGATGAAAGCATAGAGTAGTATTCTTTCCTGCATAGAAAGATGATCTGCTTCCATTATGATCAGAGAGCCTGGAGGCAAATTTTTCAAGTCCCTGTTATTTTACTCTGAATAACACTTCCTCTGATGATGAAGAGTCCAGGAGTACTGCATATGATCAACTAATGTTTCATTCTCCACTGTGAAGTAACTTAAACACAAGTTTCTCTCTTTGAGTCTTGACAAAATACGGTCATCTATTCAGAAAATCTGAGTAGCAAGGCAATAGCGAGCCCAGGCAATATATGAGTAGATTCCTTCTACTGATCTGTGTTCCTGAGAAATCCCTGCTTCACAGCACAAAATATGCTTTCTCCAAACTTTCCACAGAATTCCTTTGTGCCTCTAGCACTTTCAGATCTAATGCCTCTTTGTGTAATTTAGGGCAAAACTCTCAAGATGTGAATGTTTTAGAGCATTCTCTCAATTTAGTGGTAGAAGTAGCTTTATTTCAGTAGACTGAACCCTACAATGGAACTTAGACAAATAGCCGGAAAACATACACATTTCTTCTCCTTGGTGCCAAAATGTGTTACTTAACACATGCATTTATGGAATAGACTTAACACCCATAGAGTTGCTAGAATAATTATCTTGAGAATGAAAGTGCTAGAATATGGCAAGATATGGCAGATAAAGGAATCAAAATATAAATCTTTTATAAAATAGGTTGTCTCATAATGCTGAAGTGCTCACAGAGCACAAGGCTAAAACACCCATGTTTCCTGATAAAAATAAAAGATATGAAGCATTTTTTACTACTTTGGGTTATTTTTTACATTAATCTTGAAAAACATTCCAGGTAGGATTTACAGCTTGCAAATGCTGTTCTCAGCTATGCTGTCAATATTTATAGAACATGCCAAAAGGGATCTTTGTGCCTGTGGAGTCATAATGAACAGTCTGACAAGGAATGTGTAGCCTCATACTGAAGATCTCTGGGTAAAATAAGACCTCTCAGGAATGCTGGCATAAAACAAAGAGAAATGCCGGAATCATAATTCCTCAGTGCAAAGCTTCTCATCCTTACACTTCTACTAAGATGTGGCTGTGCACTGGACCCTGGAGATGGTAAGAACACTTTACACATAAAAAACTCTTTGTTCTCCTTATGGGTGGTTGTTATGCCAAATTACACTGAATATGATGAATGCATTCTGTTTCCAGCATAGCTTGTCCAGTCCGGGTAGTTGTTTGTGGCTTATCTGGGTAAGATATGTCCTTCTGGGATTTAAACTATCATTTCAGATAAGCAATGCTAGAAAGGATGGAGCAGAAAAGGAGTTGGGAATGATTTCTAGGGAAAACTGAATGATGAAGCTAACAAATGAAAGCCTTGAACTAATCTGATCGTGTGGAAGGCAGCTTGGGCCAGTTATTGGTTTGGCTATGGCAAAGGCAAATGCATTCCTGCAGCTAAGTGAGCTAACCTTTGAGTCTATTGCCTATGAGAGCCTAGTATCTCAGGCTATCTCTGAATGGACTGTGATGGCCTTGCTATATCCTAATCCTGTTCCTCTATTTGGACACCAATTTCTGAAATGCTCAATATAGGTGTTATTTGACCATACAACAGGCAAGAGAAGTAACTTCTGTTTCAGAAGTTTGGGTGGCAGATTTTAAAAGCAGGAATGTCTCTGCTTTTCTGTGATGACATCTAAGTAGCTGCCCACAGAGTAGAAGTAACATAAGCTTGAGAAGGAAAGGAAAGAGGGAGGGCAAAATCAGCTAGAGATTAGAGAGATACTTAACACACAGAAATGAGATTTGAAGAGGAACAGCTCTTGAGCATGCGTCAGATTTCTATGGTTACTCAAATTCCTCCTATCTCCACAGCAAATGTCAGTGAAAGATATGTCAGCAGTGGGTCATGGCCAAGGAGGTGACATTCAGAATGCCCTTTCGATCACATGCTAAAGCAGCTGAACAGCTCCAGTTACAGAGCAGGTGAGTGGCTTGGACAGGCTCCAACAGGCTTCCAAGGAAAAAGCAAAAGGAGCTCGAGAATAACATGAAAGGAGAAGAAATAAGGATAGCAATATAAATTAGAATTACCAGATACTTACAAAAAGAAACAGACTATTTCATTTGTTGCTCTGCTGAACCCTGAAATGTGAGAGAAGAAGAGAGAGATGCACTGTGGAGATAGATGTGTTTAGATTTTATGACTAGCTTATTGTTGCTATAAGAGGATGTTACAATTACATCCAAAATTTTAACATGCCTTCTTCATAAAAAAATCAATGGTTTTTGAACATTAAAACCACTTAAATTACAAAAGGCCTTTGCAGGTGCAGCAACATTGCAGTATTGCTGTAATGTAAGATATTTTTACTGGTACTTTCCATGTCAAGTATTTACATTAAAAAAGGAAATTCTCCAAACTTACTTTCACTTTGGAGACTAATCTACAGCATAATACCTCTCAGTGGAGTACAAATTATACTGCTGTTCATGAAAAAAATAGGCTAAAAAACCCTCAACTGCAATGCAGAGGGAAGGCTCCTGCTCCCCTGAAAAACAAGTCAGTTGCAGACAGCAGAACAGCCTCAGTGGTGGGCGCGTGCTGGAGATGGAAATAATGGAGACACGCCATCAAACAGCCAGCAGCCAGGGTTTCAGGCTGCTCGTGCCTCATGTGGGAGACTAGCAGTTAGAGGAGGCCAAACAGCACCTCCATCCCCTTTCCTGAGGAGATTCCCTACTCACCATGCTAAAGGCTACCAGGGACAGATTGTCACAAAGTACTTGGGAAGGTCTGAGTTTAGCTTAGGAGAAAAGGGTACATTGAGATTTCAGCAAGAACTGTGATTTGGGAAAATGTATTCCATATCTTCTGTAGCTCTAGGTGCAGTGCTAACTTTGCTCAGTCACTGCTTTGTCAAGCAACACAGGTGTATGTTGCTTTCCTTTCAAATCAGTTTCTTCAGCTCCCTGAGAAGTTCCTCCAGTAGGCCAATATCTTCCTGGAGCAGGATGCCGCATTGGGTCTCAGAGCAGATCCATCTCATGAACCTGCACTAATCTCTGTCTCACACATTTGCTAAGCTTGGCCTGTGCCTCTTTGTGCCCCAATTCCAAAGCCTTCCTGCGTACTGAATTTTCTGCCAACAGTACTGTCCTGACTGCAGGAAGGCTGCTGGCATGCATGGGATGGTGGTGCCTGCTCCCCAGAAGGTGGAAAGGCACTGGCATGAAACCCTAAGAGCAAGGCTCAGTGAAACCCTAAGAGCAAGGCTCATCTCCACTTACGGAGCTGGCAGCGTTCCTGGGGTCCTAGCAGACAGATTCATCAGTGCCTGAAGAACTGAACAGCTGAATTTGGCTTTACTGACAAAGAGTATCTGAAGGGAAATATTTTCAAACATTTGCACTGCTACTACTAGAATGATGCTTTTGTGCTCAGGAGATGCCCTGCAGTCCATATAGGACAGAAGCTCTCTTTGAGAAAATCAGCTGCATCTATTTTAAACTTTCTCTGAGATCTTTCTTTACAGCTATTAAGAACTGATGATTTTCATAGGACCTTTGTACTAGCACTTACCAGGTGACAGGCAGCCTGACTCTAAAAATAGTGTGTCAGTGCAATTAACCTCTTACCTCCATGCACAGCATAAAATTACAGTCCAGAAAAAAAACAGTATTTGTTTCCTATTGGCATTCCACCTAAGTCTTAATAATATATCAATGGAATCCTCAGCTGCCCAGCATTGTTAATCAATCATAGGATGATATGTAGGACTAGAGCAATCATTCTAAAAATGCCTTTAGGAACAGCACACTTTGACTGAGATACTAACTTGGATGAAAAATTTCAGCATTTATGTTTGAAGTTTCAAGGATCCTAAAAAAACCAATAACACATTGTGTAAGAATGATGAGACATTAAAATCCTATTATAGTTCTCAAGTAATGCAGATCATATATTTCAGATATTAATAATTTTGTTGTAAATATATTTATGATTTCATTTTGTTTAAAATATATTCTCCAAATTATAGTTTGTGCTTTTCTTATTTACATAATTACCAATCTAAAAAAATGAAATGTGAATTCTTTCCTACTAGAGAAGCTTTTTAAGTTTGCAATAATAACATGCAAACACAAATCCAGACCACGAAAATGCAAAGGAACAGATGTTCAAAAACACCTAAATATTCCTTTTATGTAGCTATGACACAATACTAACTTCTGATCTGTTACAGTTCCCACTTCCTTTCCTCCTCACCTCAACTACCATTCCGCAAGCATTGCTCTGTCTTATTTCATCTTCCCAAAAGTCCTTTGTTCCTCTTCATTAAATGTCCTCCTCAAATTTTGAGACTCTCTCTCCAGTTTTCCAAAGCTCCTTTTAATTCTGATCTCTTTGGTCCTGCCAAAGCGCACGGACAGTCCTCTCACACAAGCTCCCAGGATTGAGGCCCTTCACAGAGTCTGCACTGTAATGGTCACCCCAGGTAACTGCAGCAGGTGATCGCGATAGCCATTGTGGGGTGAAAATGGCACCTCCTGTGGCAGTGATACTGTGTGGGTCCTTAGTGCAGCACTGAACACCACTGCTTTATGTTTTATATTTTATGAGCCAACAGAACAGGATGCCCAAGTGGTCTTTAATGACATTTGTGGATTTTATCCCAGACCCTCCTGCTCCTGGAGGCAAAGGTCCCTTACAGGCTCGTGTTAGGGCAGCTTGTTTCCATCTCGGGAGCTGTATCGTGAAGGAAATGTAGCATTCTGAGCCAGGGGCTATTTTCACATCCTCTCTGTTGGTGTGATTGTTGTGCTGATCAGCGTGTTTTAACCAGGGAGCCAGCCTGCAGGCAGACTCTGGGAATCACTCCGCTACGCTCCACCCTGCAAAAGGCTTTCTCCACAGGCCTTGCCAGCCTCAGAGGCTAAGAGCTTCTCATCTGCGGAGGCTAGATCTCATCATCATCCTAGCATGCCGGGGGATGCTCCGCACCCCTGGGCCTCCCCCAGGACCTGCACTCCTAAGGCCCATCCAGAGCACAGCTATCAGAAGAGGTGCTACGCTTATTCTCCCTAGGCTGGTCTAGCAGGTGCGCAGCGGCAGGTGGCAGGGCTGCGGATCCCTTGTCTCGGCCTGCAGAGCCACGTGCTTCCGAGCAGCTGTGAGGCTGTCCTTTCTCTGAGGAGAGCCCGGTGTAAATGCGGCCCTGTGCAGTGACCAGTGGCTGCTTCTGTTAGCTCAGGGTCTTTTCTCCCAGTAGCAAAGGACCATCTCACTTCCAGACTTTCTTTGGCTCACGCCACTTGTCTCTGCTCTGTTCCAGTGGACGCGTGGAGTTGGCTGAACCATTTGCCTGGCTCTGGTGGCGACATCTGGGCCAGGAACTTTCACCAGGTTTAAAGGCCCCCAGTTTCCGGTGAGACCTCGTGGCTGCCCCGTGGCAGACAGGCAGCCCAGAGGGGGGGCCGCCTGTGCGGCTCCATGCTGCCACCTGCTGCCGATTTGTGCCTGAGTGATGAGGAGCGTCCGCTGCTGCCGGGCTGAGCTCCCCGCGGCTGCCGGGAGGCCTCAGGGGCCCGGAGTGCCCTGCTGAGGAAGAAGCCGGTGAGTGCCTGGGTCTTCAGAGCAGCAGTCCAAGCGGCAAGGGGGTAGCCACAGCCGCCCTGCCAACTGATGACTCCAGGCTTTGGTTCTCCTCTGCCTGATTGCCCGTGCTCCATATTACCATGCAGTGATACCTGGTTTACCGAGCTGCAGGAAGGGCGAGTGGAGCCAGGCTGCAGCTGAGCTGGATCTTGACTGTGCACCACGTGGTAGCCACTGGTTTGGCCAGAGGTGTTCCTGTGGCTCTGACACGTCCAGTGGCCCTGGAGGGATCTCTGGTGTACACCCCTGTTTCCCTCCCTCCGTGAGCGCTGGGAAGACACAGCCTGAGCAAAGGGACATGGCTTTCTGCAGCACTGCTGGCCCTCCTGACAAGCTGGGCTGGAGGAAGCTTGGAGCAACCCCCAGTTCTGTCTTCTTTCTCACCCAGAGTGGGATGCATGGGGTGGGGGAGGTAAAAGGATACGCTGCCAGGGCCACAGGGCCTGTCTTTAATTTGCTGATGTCCAAGAGAAGCGACACTGCCACGCGCCCCAAATTGATCCCCAACTGACCACTGGAAGTACCTGAGCAGCTGCTGTGTTCCTAACGACCGTGCCACGGATGCTCTCGGGGGAGCACTGTGCTGGGTTTGACCGGTGTCATTCAAAGGGGTCATTCTTGATTTATGCTCTTACAAGTGAGAGCACACTTGGGCCTGCTGCTGATTTTAACATTTTGGCTGAGAAAGGAGCTGTGCCTGCGCAAATCTTTCTGAGATAAGAATAGCATCTGCCATCTTAGGGCACAACACAGTTGTCCTACCCTGACGTGGCAACACATTGCGGTGAGATATAGAAGACAACCTACCCGCTGAGGAATGTCTTCGAGAGCTATTAGTGGAAGCGTATCATCTACAGAAATGGGCATGACCCAGCTCAGGAGTCTTGCAAGGGGCGGCTATTCTTAACTTTGGACTCTGAGGATGAAGGGAGACGAGTGACTGAGTGATCCTCCTGGCAGGGGCAAGCTCCAGGGCTCTGCGGGCAGCCCCCACTGCCTTGTCCCCCCTTCTGGGGACAGACTCTTCACTTGCGACGTCCCAGCCGATGGGCTGTTGTAGCCTCGGGTGCCAGGAGGGGCTCATTCCTCCCCGGCTTGGGCTAGAGGAGGTTGTTGGGTGTTTTGCTGGGATCTCACAGCCCAGGATCTGTGAATTTGCTGGGGACACAAGACCAGGCCACAGTCCCACAAACACTGCCCAGCTGGGCTTATGGCAAGCCCTCCCTTAGGGCATGCACTTGTTAGGTGTAGCTTAGGGTATGCTGCTGCCTATTTTATTTTCCGCCAGATCTATGGGCGCTTGAGAGGTACCAGGCGCCACGTAACTTAGCACCAGTGAAACACACAAGAGGCTAGAAGGCAAAACAGCTGACTTTGCTAGAGGGCTAGGCTGGCATCTCTGCGAGGTGTCAGGTGGCCTTCTTAAGGTCCTTGTGGTGGAAACCTGAGGTCTTCTCCTAAAGAACCATCTCTCGTTGCTCTCTTCCAGGCCGCAGTGACAGTGTCTTGGGTTTCTACTTGCCCATCCTCGCCACTGACACCAGAAGCAGGCTGGACTTCTCTGCAAGTGCGGGTGCGTTGGTGAGGCTGCACTTGGGAGCCAGGTAAGCTGAGACCCCTTTGGATAATTCCGTCTTAAGCATACAGCCTCGGAACTTCCCAGCAGGGTGAGCACCCCTTTGGAAGCAAAGCCCACGCCCTTACAGTGGCTGCTACGTGCTTAGACCAAGAGATCACTGTCAGTCCTCATCAGTCCTCAGTGACCTCCAGGAGCTCCCCTGGCAAGCTCTCTATAGAAAACATTGCAAGCAAATCAAGCTCAAAAGCTTTCAGAGACTACCTGTCTCAGGCTTGGACACAGCTGTGGTCTGCGCAGCCTACATCCCTTCAGCCCACAACACTGTTCCCACTCCCATCCTTGCTGCCCTGCTCGGCTCAGTGCTCAGTGGAGGAGCCATCTCTGCCTTTGAATACCAGCACTTGTAGAGTAGGCAGAGCTGGAAAGCTGCAGACTGTCACAGGCTTCCAACATCGACAGGTGCTCTGGCCTCTGCTCCTGAATGTGCTTCTTGCTTCCCTGTAGTGCCAACTGCGCTTCACTCCTCAGTTGCTGCTAACATGTTTCTGGTTCACTCGGCATCAGCCCTCAGCACGAGCCCCTTCGTTCTGGAGTCAGAGTGGGGGTGATTGTCAGGGAGCTCTTCAGACAGGGGCAGTGCTGCAAGAGTGGATGCAGTTGTCCAAGTTCCTATTGTTTAAAGGGTCCCCAGATTAATTTAGTAGTCCTCAGGTACTGCTAACCTGTGTCTGGTTCACTCCACACTCAGCCCTGCAGTCTTTGTGATTTCTGAGAAAATCCTCCAAGGTTGTCTGGCCTTCCTGAAAATAAGGGACAGAAGTTACTTGGAAGCTCAGAGCCGTTGGTGCTGTGAAAATATCAGCTTAGACACGTCTGCGTGCATGTCTTTGTTTTAACGTACCTTGACACTGCCTGTGTGTTTTTCACTCAAAGTAGGGACAAGGTGTAACATGTCAGAATACTCCAGCCGAGACAGCTAATATGAGAACTTGCAGATGCACAGCCCACTGTGCCTCTTCTGTTCTGAGTGGGGTCTGAATGAAGGAAAAAGTATTTGCCAGTTTCCCCCTTTCCTCTTCCCCTTCCCCCAACAAAACAGTAGTGTCAGCTTAGCCCCTGCATAGGCCAAAGGAAGGTACAGGTTTCTTACAAGAGGGGAGGAATATGCCCGTTAGATTTCTTCTTTCCTCTTGCCTGAGGCAAGGCCACAAACGGCCTGTTGAATGAGAGTAGATTTCTTCTTTCCTCTTGCCTGAGGCAAGGCCACAAACGGCCTGTTGAATCAGAGGTGACAAGGCTGACCTTTGAGGTGATGCACTGAGGAGGTGGACTGGTGCTACGCAGTGTCTGGGGAATGGGCCATGGAGGGGAGTCCTTCCAGCATGTGGCCCCACGCAGAGAAAGTACAAGCAGGTGATGGCCGCAGCTGAGGGAATCGAGGGTAGGAAAGACTGCGCAATTTAGGGGCACTGTGGAAGTGTCATAAGAGTGCTGTGTCTGCTGAAAATCGTCTCTCCTATGGAACTGTCTGTCCGTCACAATGCAAAACACCACAGCAGGTGGTAACTTGCTCAGAGATGGATGTCTAGGATTTGTGATTGCCAAGATCACAAACAAGAGAGCGCAAGGAAAGCACAAAGAGTCTGTGAGGGCAAGAGCAGTTCAAGGAGCTGTTGGAGACAGAAGGGAGCACAGGTTGACCTGTCTCTGCATGAACTGCTAGCTTGTAAGTATGCACTTCCTCCATCCAGAGTTTGCATTAGTTTCTCCCTTCCCCCAGCCAGGAAAAGTAGGCAGTCACCTGTGGTTTTACCTGACTGGGCACTGAAAACTTGTGCAGCAACGCTGGTAGCTGATGGTCAGAGATAAAGTTAACCATTCAGCAATATCCAAAGCTTAATGAGGGAGCCAGGCAGGAAGAAAAGAAGCCACTGCTCAGGGTGTGTATGCAAAGCAATCTATGGTCTTTATTCTCTAGGCATTGAGGCGGTTACAAAGACTAGTTACAGGAGAGAGGGACAGAGAGGTTCACATTTTGTGCACCACCCCTGTCACTTTGCTGCCTCCTGACATCCTCACTCTTCCTCTTCTATCTTCCTATGAAACTCCCGGCTCTTGGCTCGGAGCTTGTTGACCTGTGACTCTGCAATGTCCGCCCGCTCCTCAGCTTCCTCCAGCTCGTGCTGGATCTTGCGGAATTTGGAGAGGTTGACGTTGGACAGCTCCTCCTGCAGGGAGAGAGGGAGGAGGTGGTGAAGAGCCCAGGGCAGGGGTTTCCAGTCCTCCTGCCACTGGGACTTGTGGGGCTGCGGCTGTTCCTTGGAGGAAGGGGAAGGCCCAGACCCTCCATCCCCCACCCACCACTGCTTCCCCATAAGCCTCACGGACCTCCTCATCCTCCCTTGTTTAGAACATCCCTTCTAGACTGAGCAAAAGAGGCTCTGAACACAGAAAGGGATTAACCCTGGATTTTTATCACCATTCTACTCTCTGGAAGCTGGGAAGGAAACAGTCTGGGTAGTGCTTTAACTGAAAAGAAGATCTGTTAGTTTGGCTATTAAACATTTAACTAGTTCTCAGGGAAGTCCCTTGGGCCTGCTAAGTTGCTGAGGCAAGGTTAGGAATTTGCAAGAGGTGGTGAGTCTGTGAGATCTCACCAACCGTCCCCTCAGCAGAGTGCAGCAACCCTTGTCTGTACTGGACTCTGCAGCAAAGAAGCCATGCTCAGAGATTCCTAAAATCAGAGGCTGCAGGACTTCCCTCAGTTCATCCCTGACGGCAGAATGCCTAGAAAAAGGCAAGGTCCCCTTGCACAATTCTAAATTCAGTGCACAGTGTGCCTTAGGAGTACACAGGAATCTTTCCTAGAGATACCTATGTGAAACTCAAGATGTTTTTGATGAAATTCAAGAGAACATCTTCTTTTAAAAACTACTTGATATGTTGTACTTCTCGTATTATTAACTAAGCTGTTTCTTACAAACTACACAGATCTTGTATACCTAAAAATTGTTATCTGCCTCTGGTCTTGCATTTGCTCTCTTCTTCTCTCTCTTGTTTGGTGCTCAAGTACCAGGGTGATTTATCAGCATGTCAAAGACACTAAAGCCGTCCGTTATGGGCCAATGGCAGTTCCCACCTTTCTCATAATCATCTCCTCAATGAGCATGCTACCCCCCCTTGGAAAGTGACTCTCACCACCACTCAGGGCAATACTTACAGCCTCTTCAGATTGTCTCTTGTACGATTTCACCTTCATTTGCAGCTTGTCCACCAGGTCCTGGAGCCTGAGAATATTCTTCCGGTCTTCCTCAGACTAGAGCAGTAGGTATGCAGGAAAGAGAGTGCATTGTTTTCCCCACACCAAAAATAACATTTCCCCAAGGGAATCACGTTAAAATGTTTTGGCTTCTTGGGAGAAGGTTGTGTCTGCACAAAGAGGCCTCCTGCCTTACCTGGTAGGTCAGCTCCTTCACCCTCCTCTCGTATTTGCGCACACCCTTCACAGCTTCAGCGCTGCGCTTCTGCTCAGCATCAACCTCCCCTTCCAGCTCCCGCACCTGCAAGAAGAAGCCCATCCTTGGAGTTTCCCTGGTGGTGCCTCATGGGACGTGCTCCCTGATGCACAAATACCAGCCCTACGCACCCTGGCCTCCAGCTTCTGGATTTGCTTCTTGCCTCCTTTCAGTGCCAGCTGCTCAGCCTCATCCAGGCGGAGCTGCAGGTCCTTCACTGTCTGGTCCAAGTTCTTCTTCATCCTCTCCAGGTGGGCGCTGGTGTCCTGCTCCTTCTTCAGCTCTTCTGCCATCATGGCCGCCTGGAGAGCAAAGGAACAGGCACCAGTTTGGGGACTGGAGACATGTTGGGGCAGAATCCACCATCAGCAATGAAAGGAGCCCCCGGCTCACATCTGTGATGGCCTTCTTGGCCTTCTCTTCCGCATTGCGGGCTTCCTGGATTGTCTCCTCCATTTCACTCTGGATTTGGGAAATGTCGGTTTCCAGCTTCTTCTTGGTGTTGATCAAGCTGGTGTTCTGCACAAACAGAAATTGCGTGATTTGTATTCCTAGGCCTGAAATACATCAGTGGCAACTCAAAGCATTGGGCTGTGAGCATGCCTTCCCTGTGGACAGCGGTACAGAGGGGACTCTAGACCATTGTCATGGCCTATCCTCTGACACAAAAGCAGTCCTCTGCATTAAGTATCTTCACAACTGGTTTCCACACCAAGCCCTGACCTGGGTGTGAAGGAGCTGCACACGTTCCGTTGCATCCAGCAGCTCCTGCTCAGCCACTTTCCTCGACCTCTCCGTCTGCTCCAGGGCTGCCCGTAGCTCCTCAATTTCAGCCTGCAACAGGTTTGCTCTGCGCTCCACCATGGCCACCTGCTCCTTCAGGTCCTCCTGTGTCCTCAGAGCATCGTCCAGGTGTATCTGGGTATCCTGTAAAAGAGGCAGCAGCAATTACAAGGTGGCATAGTATTCTTGGGTACTGAAAACGTCAGATAAGCCATTCCTGTACATGTATCTTTGCTTAACAGACCTTCAGCACTGCCTGTGTGTTCCTCAGGTTCTTTTGGGCCTCTGCAGCCACGCGGTTGGCATGGCTCAGCTGGATCTCCATTTCGTTCAGGTCTCCCTCCATCTTCTTCTTCAGCCTCAGGGCTTCATTCCTGCTCCTGATCTCAGCATCCAAGCTGCTCTGCAAGGACTCCACAACTCGGAGATGGTTTCTCTTCAGCTGGTCGATTTCCTCATCTTTCTCTGCTATCTTCCGGTCAATCTCAGACTTGACCTGGTTGAGCTCCAACTGGAGGCGCAGGATCTTCCCCTCCTCATGTTCTAGGGAGGCCTGCACAAATGGATGGGGACAGTCATCCCATGACTAAATCTGCTGCTTACCTGCCAAGTACTCTCTTACACAGTACTTGGGGAAACCTGAGTTGGCTGTGCTCCACAGCCAGGGCAGAGGAGAACCACACCACCATTTTGTAGCCAAGTGTTCCCGTTGCTTGTGCTTTTAGTGTGGACACCAATGACTACTGCCGTGTACCTCAGCTTCCTCCAGAGCAGCCTGGATTTCAGATTTCTCCTGCTCAATCTGCTTCTTCACTTTCTCCAGCTCATGAATGACCTTTCCTCCCTCTGCAATCTGCTCCGTGAGGTCAGCAATCTCCTCTGTAGGGACAGAGACAAGTGGCAGGGTCAGGCACTGAGCAGGAGGGGAAAGGCCCTGCCACAGGAAGGTGACACACACCCTCACAATACTGCCGGCACGGAGCCATTTGGTGTGGTGGATTGAGAAGCCTGCAAGAAAGCCCTGTGAGGAGCAGAGCACCCGGGACTTACGCTGCAAGTTCTTGTTCTCCCGCTTCAGCGTTTCCAGGTGGTCCAAAGACTCCTCATAGGCATTCTTCATCTTAAACAGCTCCGTGCTGAGAGAGCGAGACTCCTTCTGGGAGGCTTCCAGCTCAGCCTGCGTTTCCTCATACTTCTGCTTCCACTCTGCCAGGATCTGAAGAGCAAGAGGGCCTGAGTATGGGCGTGGCAGTCACGAGGGGATGCTCTGTCCCCAGACCACGAGGCTGGAGCCCAGGTTACCTTGTCGAAATTCTTCTGCTTCTTGTCCAGAGCTGCGCAAGCAGCATTTGATCTTTCCACATCAATCATCAGGTCCTCCACTTCATTCTGCAGCCTCTGCTTTGTCTTTTCCAGGGAAGCACATTTGGCATTCACGGCTTCGACGTGTTCCTCTGCTTCCTGCAGACGCTGAGCCAGCTTCTTCCTAGGAGGTGGTAAATACAGCTCCAGGTGAGGAAGCAAAGGGGAGCAGCTTTTGTCAAGCCAGGGTGCTTTTCACAGTGGCATGCATAGCCACTTTGCAGTATTTGGTCCCATGCACACACAGTGTAGAGACTGCCCCAACAAGTCATTTTGTTCCCTTTTCCTTTCCCCGAGCGCTAGCAATGCCTCTGCTCTCTGCACACCCCATACACTGCCTGTCTCTTGCTTGCTTTGTCATATGGCCTGTTTGCCTTGGTCGTTCCCTAACCACACCTGCTACAGCACACACTCTCCTCTACCCATCACCCCTCCCCCAACCTCGTCTTGGCTTCTTTCTGTCACTCTCTCAATGGTCTTTTCAAGTTTCCCTTATTAGTGTCTGACAGCCTTCTCCACCATCCCCATGTACGTGGCCTCCCTGCACTCCATAGCGTGGGGCCTCATTTCTGCCATTCTTAGCTCAATGAGCACATTTGCCTTTCCCAAACCACACCTTCTATAGTTCAAAGTCCCTTTTGTACTTTCACTCTCCTCTGGCTTCTTCACTCCCCGCTACCACATACTTGGCCTCCTCCAGTTCCTCCGTGCGCTGAATGGCGTCCGTCTCATACTTGGTTCTCCACTGGGCCACTTCACTGTTGGCCTTGGACAAGGCGCGCTGCAGTTCACCCTTGGCTTCCTGCTCCTCTTCATATTGCTCCCGGAGCAAGTCACAGTCATGGCGAGAAGATTGCAAGGCGTGGGCCAGGGCGTTCTTGGCCTGGGGGGACAATGGGATTGGGACAAGGAGTAGACTCACCCTGGGAAATTGTCATTTAGACACTGGAATATTATCCCAGGGAAGTAGTTAGTAAGCCACTGCATGAAAATTTTAAATCTTAAACAAGGGAATGTATTCTCTGATATACTCGCAGAGTGTTGGGAGGAGTTTTACACTAGCAGGGCCTTGAGTGGGAGGCCTAAGGTGTTGTTATGTTTTTTAATTAAATCACCTTTTCAGCTCTTGAAACCTACATCCTAAATAATGCAATAGAAAATATGTATTTCATATGTAGTAAGAAATCTTTTCACCTTTATCTCTTCCTCTAGTTGCCGCTTCAGTTCCTCAATCTGTTGAGTAAAAGCCTGTTTTCCTCTAGAAAGCTGAGAAATCAAAGCATCTTTTTCCTCCACCTGACGTGCATATTCACCTGGGAAAGTTTGTAGTCAGAAAATATTTTAATAGCCATTCATAAACTTATAAAGCTATTTATGGGGTTCTCCCATTTCCAAACTAGATATAGAGGTGCCTCACCAGATTCTGTCTGCAGACGAGCTCTTTGAGCACTTAGATCACTGATCATGCGCTGATTCTGCTCCTCCTTTGTTTTAAATTCACTCAGCTGGTCTTCCAGAGTGCGACACATCTTCTCCAGATTTGCCTAGGTGTCAAATAGACATAAGAAAAGAGTATCTGGATTCTTCCCTACTCTTACAGCAGGAAATGTGGCCAGAAGATGCAGTCTATGTATTTCTCCTTGGGACAGTGTGCATACAAATACAGTTCTATATAACAGATCTGTAAAAATATATTTATATTATAACCTGATCATATTTAAATAAGATTAAACATAAATGTTCCATTTTTATCATATTGCTATTAATAAACATTTCTGTACCTTGGCTTTGGAGACGGACTCCATGTTACTGGCCAAGTCATCAATCTCCATCTTCAGCTCACTCTTCTCCTTCTCCAGCTTCTGCTTGACACGCTGAAGGTTGTCTATTTGCTCCCCAAGCTCGGCTGTGCTGTCCGCATGCTTCTTCCGCAGGGCAGCAGCTGTGGCTTCATGCTGCAGAGTGGCCTCTTCGAGGTCCCGCCGCATCTTCTGAAATTCTGCCTCACGCTTCTTGTTCATCTCGATCTGAGCTGCCGTAGCCCCCCCGGCTTCTTCCAGGCGCTCACTGATCTCCTCTAGCTCCCTGGAGAGGTCAGCCCGATGCTTCTCTGCTTTGGCCCGAGAGGTCCGCTCGGCCTCGATTTCCTCCTCCAGTTCCTCAATACGGGCCTGGGGAACATTAGGCACCATTCACACCCATGCCCTGCTCCTACCTGACCTCTGTTGGTGTGAGAGAGGAGAAGGAACAAAGACTGGCCTGCAGCTCCTTGATCTTCTTCTGTAATTGCATGCTGAGAACTTGCTCATCCTCGATCTTGCTTTGGATCTGGCTGATTTCAAAGTCTTTCCTTTGCACAAAGCAAACTGTGTTAGAGCCACACCCCCACAAAAAAACATGCGCACTTGCATGGCGCAAAGATACCCTGCAACCACACTTACTTCTTCAGTTTCTCATCCAGCTGCTGCTTATCATTTTCCAAGTCCATTATGGTATCATGGGCCAGCTTCAAGTCTCCCTCGAGTTTCCTCTTGGCTCTCTCAAGGTCCATGCGCAGTTTCTTCTCTTGCTCCAGGGACCCTTCAAGCTAAACAGAACAAGGCCGTGAATGATTTGCCTGCCAGCTCTAACTCCACAGTTGTTTTGGTCTCACTTGATGTGTGTGTGCTTACGTCGTCCACTTGCTGCTCGAGCTTGGTTTTAGCTTTGGTCAGAGTGTTGACTTTGTCCTCTTCTGCCTGCAGGTCATCCAGGGTCTGCTGGTGGGCCTCTTGGAGGGCTTTCTTCTCTTTTGTCAGCTTTACTATGGTTTCATCCAGGGCTGCCATCTCTTCAGTGAGATTTTTCACCTGTGAGAAGGTGGCAAGTGTAAATAAAAAATATTGTTTAAAACTTTATAGTGTAACAACACTGAGTTCTTTTCTGGTGTGAGAGTGACATCTTGTGCATTATACCTTGTTTTCGGTGGCATGTTTTTCCTTCTCGACTTTGGCCAGCGTTAACTCCAGGTCATCAATGTCTTTCTTCAGCTCTGAGCATTCATCCTCCAGTTTCCTCTTCTTGGCTGTCAGCTCAGCATTGATTTCCTCCTCATCCTCCGCCCTTTCAGTCACCTCCTTAACTTTGGCTTCCAGCTGGATTTTGGTTTTGATCAGCTGGTCACATCTTTCCTCAGCATCAGCCAAAGCATCAGCTTCCTGTTGGGAAAATATGTTTTTTCTGGATATGTCTTCTGGGGGTTGCTGAGATTCTTAGCTTTATCTTTTAGAATGCTGGATAGCAATTTTGTAATGTAAAGTAAGGTAACCTAAAACTGAACTTAAATTGTCTTGAGTGTTTTTTGAAAGAAATATTGAAAGCTAACACCAAACAAAATTGTTTTTAATCTATATGAAGGCCTAAGTATTTATATACATGTGTAAGGTACAGATTCCAAACTTATCCCATCAGGATCAACATTACAACAAAGCATATAAATTTTGGTTTAATCATAGGAGATCTCCCATATTTTCAAGCATTTATAAAGTGATGAGTGATCACTATATGCCAAGCTACATATAAATACCAAAATCATAGTTATGCTGACATCATTCCTGTATTTGTTTGTTCACCCTACTGTTTTTGAGAGCAACTGTTTATGATTTAGATTTTCATCACCATTTCTCAAAAATACTCAGCATCCAGCAGCTTGAGCTTTTCTCAGTGAGACTCTCATCAGCTAAGAAGAACAGGAGCTTTTGGAAAATTAGCCATTTTGAAAATCTGACTCTGGATTTCTTGTAGCAGACATACTGCAGTATTTGTTGTTAGTGTTTTATGTCACTTTTCAGTCTAGCAGATATACTATGACAGAAAAATGATAATTTTAGCAGTGAACAAATTTTTAAATCTTTCTACAGTTCAAGATGCTTTAATAAGGGGACCACTTAACCTTACTACATCACTTGTATTGCACAGTATTCTTTTGTGGATGCAGTCGATTCTATGAATGATTTAATTTAGAAATCACAGCATTACAATGCCATAGATATACCACCTAATATCTTGCAATGATTCCAATTCATGTTCCTGAGTGTTTTAGGATGGTGAGCGAGAAAATTAAATTCTGTTTCCTCTTAATTAGGTTTATGTTCAATATCCTATCACAACAATGTCCCTAACAGGTAGGCTGCCACCTATGCTGGAAAGGAGCAAATTGTCATGTTTAGTCAAGAATAAAGAAAATAAAGGTATGCCCTTTCATCTTTTCCTAAGGATTCCTAATCATGTGTACATAAGAATGGACATACTGGTATTGCAGAGATATGAAAACCTAGACTAGAAGAACAAAAATTATACTACCTGAAAGTAAAGGGTTTCTTGTTTTAGGTAATGCAGTTTTACTGAAGGTAAATGACAGAATTCTCAGGAACCATCCTAGAAAAGTCTCACCCATGGTATAAAGATGATTTTGTGATGCCTTGACCACAATCTCCTGACAGTCCTCATTGCAACTAATTAAATTTTCAAGAGCACCACTTAATGAAATACCATATAATTGAATTAAAATCATAGTTTCTACATGTCTTCTAAAAATGTAGTTATACATATAAGCCTTATCATCACACTTCAGTTCAAATCAGGCACACTGCTAGTACTCACAGCCTGCACTTGGAGCTGCAGGTCATTTTTCTCCTGCACTAGTTTCACCATTTTTTCCTCCAGCTCCTTCCTTTTTGCCTCAGACTTTGCAAGCTCTTCCTTAGTTTTCTCAAACTCTTGTTTCATATTGGCCATCTCCTTTTCAGATTCTGCACTCTTCAGCAAGGGCTTGATCTTGAAGAACAGCTTCATCCAGGGCCAATGCTTGACATTCATGAATGCACGAATGTTGTACTGGATGCAGAAGATGGACTCTCTGAAAGGTAATTCAAAAGAATATTAACTATTTAGACAGTGATGACCCAGTAAGTCAAGTACAGTGAGCCTAATTTGAAGAAATGTCTACCTCCTCTCCACCATTTTCTGGTACTCCACCCTCATCAGGAAGCCCCTGCATCTGGCCTGTGTGCGAGTGATGAGCTGTGCCAGCTTCTCATCTCTCATCTCCTCCAGGAGACCTACCAGTCCAGCTTTGAAGAACACCTTAGATAAGAACATAAAAATAGATACAGTGTATCTGATCATCATTCCGTGTAGCCCAGTATCCTGTCCTCAAAACAGATAATATGGGAACGTAAGAAAAAGAGCAGAAGTCCAAAGAAAGTATGTAGTGATATCCCCAAGCTTCTAGTAACCTGCAATTTAGGAATTATATGAGCCAGACCTTATGCCTTTGTTTTTACTAGCTCTTGCTTCTTTTATTCTACAACTTTGTCTTGAATTGGGAACCCTGAAACAGGATCATCCTATGATCCTATGGCAATGAAATTCATCAGTTATAATGAAGTATTTAGTCAAAAAAATACTCATTTTGATTTGTTTTAAATATACTATTTGATCATTTCATACCCTGCCTTGAGAATTTGAGCATCATTCTCAAGCTATACAAACCAAAAACACAGAGTACTTGAACCAAACAGTTCTGGTACCTTGGTGTGACCAAATTTATACTGAGTGTGGTCTATATCAATTGATCCCAGAAGTTTCTCACAAGCCTTCTTGCTGTCAATGAACTGTCCTTCTGGAATAGCACTTGCATTTAATACTTTGTATCTGGGGGAGAAAACAGAATACAAAGCAGTCTATTATTGAAACCAGTTGGCTGATACACTGCAAAAAGGGTTCTAAGAACTTTTGAGAACATTAAACAGCTGCTAAATCTAAACTTTACAGATGGCTTTAGTCACCACAGATGAATGGGCTTAAATTCACAAGGTACTCAACATGGCCAAAATGACCCAGTCAGGGGAACAGTCTGACCTCTGTTTAAAATCTGCATACAGGACTCTGTTGGGAAATCCTTTCCTGCAAATTCTGATCCCTTCCAGCACGCCGTTGCACCGCAGCTGGTGCAGCACCAGTTCATGCTCCATGGCACCTAACAGTTGAGAGCACACGTGAATACTATATTCTGTAGTACAGAGAGGAAGAGCTCCACCATATTTATAACCTTCTGTATGCGAGTCTCTTACCAGGTGTTTTTGTTTCATTTGGGATGATGCAGCGTACAAAATGGGGGTGAGTGCTTCGCAGATTGGTCATCAGCTTGTTTAAATTCTCCTGGGAGAGTCATTAACAAAAGTTTATATTAGCAAATGTAATTTCCACTGTAAGCATCAAGCCCTCTGTAATGAGATAATGAGAAACCAGACAAAAATTAGTTTGCAAAATTCTGAACTGGTGCCACCTGCACCCATTTTTCCTACTTTCCACAGAACATTATTATTAAATTAAGGTATAAAGTTCTACTGTTTAATCAGTGGGAAATATTGTACTCTCAACATACATACACTTATATGACATTTCGCTATATTTTGTGTAGAATTAGACTGAGGAGTTGGCTTACTCTAGCTGAACATGTTCATTAGAAATGAGATCCATCTTCCGCTAGATGTAGCCAGGGAGAAAAAATAGGTACCTCTGTGAGGCAGTTTGAAGCATACTAAGGTAGACACCTAATGTACTTCATATGGATCACACTATATAGTGCCTTCCTATTTCTCCCCACTGAAAGAAAAAGGAGCACAAACGACAGGCTGAATATTATATGTCTAGTTTACATGTCTAGATTTGGCCATCTAAAGTAAGGTGAGGTGAATCCCAGCCTTGAATTATAATTATTCTCTATTAAATTTATTTACAAGTAATTAGTGTCTATAATTAATGGAGAAACACAGGTGCCTCCAGAGGAGATTTCAGAATACCTAAGTTAAGCAGTCAGTAGGTCTCACATCATGCCTAGATCAGTGGAGTAGTGGAAGAAAGTTTGAAAACATAACAAAAATACGACTTAAATAAATAACATTTCTCTTATAACATTACCCCTGAAAGTCCTACGATATTAAACCTAGGCTTATTGCATTCTTTTTGAGTGATACATGCTGACAATAGTTTCCCACTTGCATGGGAAAGGCTGTTAAAGCTATGGTTATTTTTCCTGGGGCATATACACACACGCCCATGTTCTGTTTCAGAGCACTGCCTAGGGGTTGGGCCAGGTGATCAAGGATCATATGACAGCAGCTCAGTAGGAGGAATTAGTCTATATCAAGAAGGTAGCCCCAAACGAAAGATAAATATGGTAATAAATCTCAGGAGAGATTAGATAATTCACATGAAAGAAGTGTATGTAACAGCCAGGCAGCAAGACCTGGTTTTGAGAAAGAACTGCCAGGTATCTGACATCTTAAAAATCTGTATCCTAAGATGTGGGGGCATTTCAACCATATGCGAATGGTCCCTGAGTCATGGATAAAAAACAGAAAAATTCATGGAGCAGACGGCTCATCCTCCAGACCAGTGGCAGGAACAATGTTGTTATAGGACAATATAAGGCTCTGAAATACAGACAGGCGTCAGGACGGAATCTGTCTTTTAGGAGTATTTTAGGCATTTTCTGTATGACATTGATCCCAGAGAAGTGGACAAAGGAATAGGTTGTGTTTTCAATGAATAGAGCTTACATAAGTTACAATGGATTTATTCTCTATGAAAATATGACCCAAGAAATTTGGGATCTTTTTACACAAGTAAGCAAAAAGACAGACTAGTCATTTTAAATGGTGTGGTTGCTCCTTATCTTAGGAAGAGATACTATACCCGGAAAAGAGCTGAAACAGTCTGGAAAGAAGAACCCTTCTTCTTGCCGCCTTTCTTGCCAGCACTAGCCTCTGCAAAATTGAAAACATATCAAACAGGTTTTAGATTTTTGCTTTTGCCTTTAATGATTCCCTTTTGTAAAATATGGGCTGCATAGAATTGACCTGCTTCTGCTCCACCATAGTTGGCAAACAGTAAGGCCAGTGTTTTCAGTGATGATTTCTGGTACAACCCAATGACAGTTTCATTCAGGGGGTCCTTGTTCTTCTCAAGCCAACCAGTGATATTGTAGTCCACTGTGCCAGCATAGTGTATGAGGGAGAAATGGGCTTCAGTCTTTCCTTTGGTAGGCTTGGGCTTCTGGAAGTTGCTGGACTTGCCCAGATGCTGGTCATAGAGCTTGTTCTTGAAAGAAGTGTCAGTTGCTTTGGGGAACATGCACTCCTCTTCTAGGATGGAGAAGATGCCCATGGGCTGGAAGAAATGAACAAGAGGGATAAATTGCAAATTAGTTTTCAGGACAATATGGCCATCACTTATGCAGAGTGGAGGAGCACAGGCTGAGATACACATCAGAAAACATTATTATTCTATTATGTTTTCTGCTAATAAGTGAGATTAAACATATTGATACCTATGTGTTTTAGCTCCAAATAAGTCATAATGATTAATGGAAATTCATTTAGTTTGTGTCAAGAACCTTCTTTATAAAACATAGGCAAAACCTTCTTATCCAAAGGGCCTCACAGCACACACAGATGTCTTATTACAAGTTGAACATGAGCCAGCAATGTGCCTTTCTGGTAAAGAAGGCCTACACATTCTGGGCTGCATTAGGAAGACTGTTGCCTGCAGGCTGAGGAAAGTGATCCTTCCCCTCTATTCAGCAATGATAAGGCCACATCTGTAGTGCTGTGTCCAGTTCAAGGCTGCCCAGTACAAGAGGGACATGGACCTGCTGGAATGAGCCCAGTGAAGGGCCACTAGAGGACAGGAACATCTTGTCAGATGAGGAGAGGCTGAGAGAGCTGGGATTATTTAGCCTCTAGAAGAGAAGCCTCAGGGGGATCTTATCAACATGTATAAATATTTGATGGGTGAGAATAAACAGGGAGGAGTCAGACTCTTCTCTGTGATGTGCAGTGACAGGAGGAAAGTCAGTGGGCATAAATTAAAATGCAGGGAATTCTATTCACACGTAAGAGAAAACGTTTTTACTGGGAGGGTGGTCAAACATTGGAACAGGCTGCCCACAGAGTTTCTTGAGAGTCTGTCACTGAAGATACTCAAACCCCAACTGCACACAGTCCTGAGCAACCTGCTCTAGCTGACCCTGCTTTGAGGAAAGGGAGTTGGCCTAAACAGTCTCCAGAGGTGCTTTTGAACTACTTTGATTGTATGATTCTAATTTCTTACTATCTTGCCAGCCACTGAATATTGCATCCCATGTGCAATGTGACTGCGTTCTCATTGATACAGTCAAAGGATGTGTGACTGTTAGCTGACAGTTATGTATATCTATCTTTTATGTTTATTTTACAAACCTATAGCTGTTCTGCTGTATAAGCCTAAGTCTGTTAGAGCTGGAAGCTGATGAAGAGACTCTAAATTGGAGACTGATTCTGCCTGTTTTGAAAGAATACTGTTATTTGGAGTTTAAAAATCTTTTGGCCCTTAAAAAGAGATCAATACAGAGCTGCTGTCATAAAGCTGTGGGAAACCTTCTTATGTCCTCATTCACAGATAAAATAAACTGCAGGGCAAGGTATTTTGAATAGCAAAAGCTGAATGTTTGGACACCAACACAGAAAAGGCCTTTGAGAAATGAGGCCAAGTCACTATAGAATTATAGAATTCCTGCGCACCTAATGAACAGGAAGAATACCTTCTCAATAAGCTCAATGCAGGCAGCCAGGTCCATCCCAAAGTCAATGAACGTCCATTCAATTCCCTCTTTCTTGTACTCTTCCTGCTCCAGCACAAACATGTGGTGGTTGAAGAACTGTTGCAGTTTCTCATTGGTGAAGTTGATGCAAAGCTGTTCAAAGCTGTTGAACTGTATAAAAAATGAGAAAGACCCATACTTGCAAGATGCAGCAATGACTACAACTCTTTTTTCTTTAAAAACAAGAAATTCAATTATCTTGGCTTCACTGTCAAGTCTTTGCATTTCTTCAGCATACTTTATGTCTACATAATGAAACACAAAAATGCATCAAATTCATTGTTCACAAGGAATCTCTTCTCTTTGAAAAAAAATGTGAACATAGAATATATTTCCTACATTATCTAAAACCAAATTACAGGGCAAAAAAAGTAGAGCATATTAGGATTATATATATCATATATAATGATATATATGTTTTTATACTGTCTTGTCCTTGATCATTTAAAACGAATCATTCTTCTGCTTGGGTCATTCTGTACTTTTGAGTGGGCACATCTACAAAATGAGTCTATTGCTGCAAGACAAGTACTTTAAAAGGTCATTCTTTACTTCAGGGTTTTAAAAAAGGCAAATAATTATGAGATAATATCAATTCTTCATTAAAAATATCTCAGAATTGTCATAACAGCCAGTTGTCACTTCCAAGTAACTGCTACTAAGTCTTTGTTCCTTACATCAAAGATCTCAAAGCCAGCAATGTCCAGAACACCAATGAAGTACTGTCTGGGTTGTTTGGTATCCAGCTGCTGGTTGATGCGAACAACCATCCACAAGAACATCCTTTCATAGACTGCCTTTGCAAGAGCACCTACAGCATTGTGCACCTAAAGCACAGGGAGATGTCTGGAGTTACCAAAGAGAGTGGAGGTGAGTCACTGGGATGTTAATTCAAAGCATAGTTTTAGGCTACCATATGTTTATTACCTGTTGCACAGTCTGACCTTTGGTCACATATTCATTTCCAACCTTGACTCGGGGGTAGCACAGGGCCTTGAGCATGTCAGCTGAGTTCAGACCCATCAGGTAGGCAGCCTTGTCAGCAACTAAAGATTGGAACAAAAAGAAAAAGGAAGAATTTATGGACTCTCAGATTTTGGATCCTCAAGTATTCTCTAAGAATCTGCAGTGTTCAGCATTCTGTTTATTGAAATCTGTTAACCTGTATTCTGGCTTACTGTTTTCCTTGGGTTCCTAAAATCCACCTAAGACCAACTTCTGGTGACTGACACATAGAGTAACTTACAGAAATGTCAATTATTGAGTTTAATAATACCTTCTGTGCCATCTGGCTCTGCCTGCTCCTCTCGTTGTTTCTGCTTGAACTTCAAGTTCCCGTAGTGCATGACAGCCCCCGTCAGCTTGTAAATGGCAGTTTTTTCCTCAGCAGTGAAGCCCAGGATGTCAATGGCACTCTGGTAACAGAATCAGTAAAGTAAAATCTATGCGTACTAGGTCACCTATCCACCAGAAGACCTGTTTTGTATGTTACTTACATCTGTAGCCATCAGCTCCTCCTTGTCGTCAATGCTGGGAACAGTGATCTCACCTTGACTCACAAAAGGGAAGTCATATGGGTTGGTGGTAATGAGGAGCATTTCTGAAAACAAATGGATGTTCTTGTGTTAAATTTCATTGTCTGTGTAATATAGCTAATTGTTGCTCTTCCTCCAAAAAAGTTAGTAATCCTTCCTACCAATTAGCTCTGGCTTCTTGTTGGAGGTGACCTGATAAAAGATGTGGTAGCTTCTTTCTGCCTTGAGCTGGAAAGTGACTCTTGACTTCTCCAGCAGATCTGGCAAGGAAGAGAGAAGGAGTTACACACAAGACAGTGCACAGTGCACAGAGGTGGAAATGTGGGAAGAAATGTTATCAGGCAAGGAAGCTCTCATACATGTTTCAATGTCAGCAGAAGCCAGTTTCCCTGTGGCCCCAAAGTGGATTCTGATGAATTTGCCCTGTTAAGGGAAAAAAGAAGCATTTCAGCCCAGCTGCATTCCATTGCCAACTCCTTCAGTGGGAATAGCACAAGACCCATCATTACTCTTGCAAGGAGAGGGAGGGATTTTGTCCAAAGCAACAGCTTACAAAGCGTGA
Source organism: Dromaius novaehollandiae (assembly GCF_036370855.1). NCBI lineage: Eukaryota > Metazoa > Chordata > Aves > Casuariiformes > Dromaiidae > Dromaius > Dromaius novaehollandiae. Next base: position 6,527,202 of record NC_088115.1, on the reverse strand, counting down.
AGAGTTGTCATTCCTCACGGTCTTGGCATTTCCAAAGGCCTCCAGCAAGGGGTTGGCGCTGATGATTTGATCCTCAAGCGTGCCCTACAACACAGTAAGTATTCCTGGTTATCATTTTCAAAAATCATGTCAGGAGCAGAAAACAGCATTCATTCAAGACAGTATCTATTGATCTACCTGCATTTTGCCTGCCTGCTCCTCCTTCTTTTTATCCCCGCTAGCTGCAATTGTTGCAAAGTACTGGATGACACGCTTCGTGTTCACAGTCTTCCCTGCACCGGATTCTCCGCTGTGAAGCCAGAGAGAGAAGCAGAGAACGTATGGTCAGGCAGCAGGTCCCCTGGCACAGAGCAACCCAGCAGGAACCCGAGCAGGCAATGTACATACGTGATCAGGATTGACTGATTCTCGCGATCTGTGAAAGGGACAGAAACAAATGGGCAATATGTAGTGCTCATGAATAACAAAGAATTCAAACACTGTGAGAGAAATATGAACAGGGGCTTCCAGAAGGTGCAGGGACAGAAGGCAGTGAAACTCCCTGGGAATTCCAGTAGGTACTTTTGATGTTCCTAGCAGTGCTACTTGTAATATCAGCTGGATCAACAGAGGCATCACTTCAGAATAGCTTTTCAGGATATTCTTTTTTCATTAAGCAGTCTGTTTCTCTCTTATTAAGTAAATGCATGTAACAAAGTAATTGAGATTGATTTTTACAGTGTGTAAAACTGTGTAGGTCAAAAGAATTGTGATTTCCCCTCCACCCCAGCTTTTCTCATAAATGTTCTTTTCTTGGTAACCTCTGGTTCCTGGGAATCTGGACGTTTCACCAATGCTGGAAATATTTGAACAAGTTTCCTATTCTCTTTCTTTTTCTGTCTCACCAATGAGTGCAAACGAATGAATTATTTCCAGGGTGAGTAACTTTATTATTTCAGGATTTTCTGTTTTGATTCTTTTCTTGATTCGGTTTATTTCATTTTTGGTGTATTTCTGTCTTTGTGAGCCTCTTTTTAAAGCTTCTGACCAAGAACAGGAAGAATGAAGAAAAATGAGAATGAAATGCTAAATTCCTACTTGTCATTCATAATCCTGCTTCAGTGGCAGAGAGAAAAAATGGGGAAGGAGTAAAAAACACTTACATGATCATTCTATTTCCCTAAATTTTTAGGGCCTTTTTTTTTTTAAACAGAGTCAACATTATCACTCTGTGATGTTCAGTTAGATCCCTATGCAGTCATGAAACTACTGCAGATGTGTGGAGATCAGATCACTGATTCCCTTCTCCATATTGCAATTTCTGTATACAGAATCCTAATCTGTTCTAGTTTGCTAACTTTCATATCTGAGAAGAAATAAATCCATAATACAAGAGTATTAACTAAGAGCTAATTAGCAACTCAAAAATTTATCATGATTTCTTGGTGGTGCAAGGATTCTGCTGTTGTTCTTTACAAATAAATTGCAAATATCAGAAGAACACCTGAAATCAGATCATTTTGTTTTTGTAATCTAGGTCTTCATGAAGCCAAGGCACCAAGAATTTAAGCTACAGTACACTTTTTAGAGAACTGAATTATATTTTTCAAAGTTAAAGCAATATGCTGTGTGACAATTTGACTAGTGTTCAGACCTAAATAATGAGCAGAGGAGAACTTTTGTTTCATCTGACACAACTTATCCCATTAATTATTCTTAACCATAACCCTTTCAGTGCCCTTAGCTTTATGCTATCAGCTAGACTTTTAAAAATACTTAGAACAGAGCTATGTCTCTTTCAGAGTAGCAGCAATGATAACTGCTAAAATAAAGTGAGCTTCATGATGAGGGTTACATTTCTGAACATGCTCAATTTTTTATAAAACAAGCATTATATTTTCCAGAAGACTTCGTGATTCCCTTAAGATTCCTCACCAGTTAACATGAACTGATAAGCGTTGTCAGAGATGGAGAAGATGTGGGGAGGGGCCTCCTGGCGCTTCTTGCCTCGGTAGGCCAACACCACCTCCGGGTTGTACACCGGCAGCCACTTGTAGGGGTTGACAGTGACACAGAAGAGACCCGAGTAGGTCTGTGAGGAAGGGAGACAGCAAGTTGGTTTCCACTCGGCTTAGCCTAGCAGTTCTTCCTGGTTACTTGGAGGAAGACTGCTGCTGGTACTTACGTAGATCATCCAGGCTGCATAACGCTCTTTGAGGTTATACAGCACAGCAGGTTCATGGAGGTGGGTCATCATGGCCATGTCCTCGATTTTATCGTACTTAGGAGGGTTCATGGCAAAGACTTGATCATCCTTCACGGTCAGAGTCTGGCAAGGAAATGAGAGATCCATGCATGTCAGCTAAGAGCTCAGAGTGAGAATTAAATGCTGCTCTGAAGCCTGCTTTTCACTCACCTCTCCACCTTCAGTCTTGACAGTGACCTTCCCTGCTTCCCTGCTCTGGATCGTCCCTTTCACAAAGGATTCTTTAGGATGAGCCACAAAGACCGATGTCTTGGCATCGAAGGGCTTGTTCTGAGCCTCGATTCTCTCCTTTTCTGACTTTCGGAGGTAGGGAGCTGCCTCTCCAAAAACAGCCATCTCAGAGTCTGCAGAGGCCATGTCTGCACTTTACTGAAGGTACGTTAGCAGAAGTGTCTAATGGGGAAGAACAATATGGCATTGATTATTTTAGTCTATTCTGTAAGATTTGGAAACATTTTATATTTTGTGCAGTGGTTTCTCTTCTTGCTCTAACATTTGGAACATCTAACGTGAGCCAACTGGAGAACCTCGTTTTTAGGTCAATTTAGAAAATAAGAGTTTTGTATTGAAGTGATGTCTTCAGACTTTGAGGAGAGCAACTTTTAATGACCTTTTGCAATTGCCAGTTTAGCACTTTTAGGAATACTGTGTCTGTAAGTTGAGAGTGAAGTGGCTGAGCACTTTTCACATGATCATTAGAAATGGAAATGCAGATGGAGCATTTTGTTAAAAGCATAAACAGCACAGAAACATTTTTGAAAAACTGGAGTTCAGGAGACTACAAAGTCTTGAAAACATTGAATCTGCGGAATATTTACTTCTTATCCATGGTGGTGACTGGGAAATGAATAAATTATGCTAATGAAATTCTGAGCAGATAGGAAAGGGCAGTTTTTACTACTTTTTAATAGCCATAATTTAATTTGTTTATACATTTGTCATTCTTCAATACAAAGCCTAAAATAATTTCAGGTCCAAAGTTCCATCTTGTGCTGAAGTAAAATGCAAGCACAGAAACTGGAATTTCAATGCCTGTATTAAGCTCCCAAATAAACACATGAAACACTGACTTTTTAAAAAATCTAGGAATAGATATGTTCCCAGAAGTTCAATAAAATCAGACTATTTCTTTACAGGCTTTAATAAATATGTAGGTAGCTAAGTTTAGCCCACCAAGCTTGAAAATTCTTTAGCTATGTTAGTTAAATAAAGATTCCCTCTGTTCATCAGCTAATAAATCTTTTTTGTCTAGAGTAAGAAAATGAGTATCAAAGAGAGTTTTGGCATCTTCCAAAGATGGTTAGCAGGTCCATATGCTCAGATAGTTTATTAATTCATATTTTCTCAGACAAAATGTACAATTTTGCACTTTTCCATCCTTTGCCAATCTCTGTCCAGTTCTAGTGCTGCCACACCAAAGACTTAAAGCCAGCACACCTCTGTTAGATCAGTTAAGCAGAAAAAGGAATATCCCCGTAAGGATCTTCTGGTCTGCCCTCAGTGGCCAGAGGCTTCAAACCCAGTCACTTGAAAACCTTACTAGCCATGGGCATGCCACCATCAATCTACTGTAATCACATCTGGTTTGAATATAGGGTGAAACAGTGACTGCTCACTCAGCCTTGCAGAAATCAGGGTCTCTCTCTCTGTCCTCTCAGATTTAATAAATCAGATTCTTACCTCTTGAAATACCAGGTGGGCAACTTGCACACTGGCAGCTGGTCAGTACTGTAAAATAGACATAGCAACTCAGAATTTATTGCTGTACAGATTTCCAGAGTGAAAATATGTAGGTGCCTTGAAGGCAGATTTAAAGCCTGAGCTGAGAAATAGAGTCCCCTCCTGTATTGAAAGTGGAAGGAATACAGTGGGCACCATCCCCTCTCTGCAAGCCTGCAAACCCCATACACTTACCTTGAAGCTTTCCGTGGAGCCAGGACAGACTTGTCACAGCGACATTTTATAGGATCTAGTCTGCAGATGCTGCAGATGACTACTCTTTCTTCGGTCAAAACATTTTTGGCAAACCTTCTTTGGTAAAGCATTGTCTGGCAAACTGAACTAAGGGCATAATTGTCATTTGACATGACTAGATATAATTAGAAAATTTTGATGTCTTACTGACTGTATGAATACATCTCCTATAAACAATCTGACAAGGGTGTTAAGGGGGGAATCTGGACTAGTCAAGGCACTTAGAGAACTTGGATGCAGGACTTATGGATTCTATTGCTGGCTTTCCCACCGACTCACTGTATGACCCAGGGTGGATTGCTTGGTATGTCTGAGCTGCAACTATCCCAGCGCTACAATAGATAAAACAGGACATTAAAAGATAAATTAACCTTATTGAAAGCTTTTGCCAGTTTTGATGGTAAAATGATGAAAGCACAAGTGCAGACATGTATTAAAGCTCACAAGCCTCACAGAAACAACGAGACAGTCAGCCAAGAGCCAAAGTACCAGGAGGCTGGGGTCTAACTGAGCTTTTAAGCTGCAGTCTCCAAGAGATGTGAGGCAACTTCAGGTATGAGGAAGTGCAGGCACCCACACATGCATGCACAGGCATGTGCATGTGTGCCCCTTTGTATACACTTCAGAACGCCAGAAAGTGAGAGATTCTCCAAGATAAGTTGCTATGACACTGTGCTGCAACTCATGCTATGGGAGGGGTCATGAAGCATTCACACTACTGATGTGCAGATCAGTGCTAGTGACCAAGAGATGCTCCCTTCTTTTGCTGACAAGTTTTCAGTTCATCCAGGTGTTCCCATGCCTATAACCCAGGGAAAGATCATTCTGATCTAGGAGAGGCCCTCACAGCTTTTCTCCTACCTACAACTGTCAAAAGAATCCCTCCAGCTAGCCATACCTGTACACATAATTTAGGCACATACACACCAAATAGGCAGTCTCAGATGCTTTGCATCTGATACATCCTCAGTCCATTACTGCCATCTCATCACAAATATCTTGCACACTTACACATTCACACAGTCCAAAATATAGAAACACAGTACTACCTATACCAGAGCATTGGAAGTAGCAGGCATGCCTGTACAACGCTGACAGTGTGAGGAAAGGGGAATTTGCTGGTAGTCCTGCAGAGCAAAAGATACAGTTTTAGGAAAGGGCACTGTCATGTGAGCTGCTTTAAATCCTCTCAGATCAAAACATGTTCTTCTCCTGGTCACTGGCATTTTGGTTATAAAAAGAGCTCAGTGAATAACACAGGGACAAGATGCTCCCCTCAGGTTGAGGAGGGAATTCAGGTCTCCCATTTCCAGGGAAGCTGTATCATCTGCACTGTAGAGGTAGCAGCATCCTCCATCCTCTGGCAGCCACAGTTACGTATTAACTAGCTGCTGGCTCATTTCTGTGGGGAATGTCTGGTATGAAAAGGAAGTGAGTCTAGATGTCTCTGGGTGTTGGCAGTCACTGACTAGTACTTTTGGGATTGAATTAAGTGTCAGTAGGTCCAAATAAGCCAGTTTTAAAAACATAAAGACTTTTGGAAAGTGGCCTGAACATCAGAAAAGGTTCATGAACCAGGCCATAGCAATGAGGAATTCTTTCCTGATTCCTCCATCTCCATAATTGCCTCCCTCACTGCTTCTCTTCACTTTTATCTGCAGAGTCCAGAGTTGTTTTTATTTTGTTTTATAGAACTCTGCAGTATATTTAGATGTTGCTTAGTCTGTGTTTAAGACAAGTAGGATTACTTGACAGAAACTGGTGTTCTCTGGGGGGAAGATGTCCACATACATATTCACGTGGTGGATGAAAACATGGCAACAGCATCTGAACTTAGAGTAGTTTTGTCTAAGCAAAGCCCAGTTGTGCCTATACACCCCTCTAGAATACATCCAGGAGTATATGGAAAGCATCATACATTCCTAACATGGAAGATACTATATGTTAAATTGTTCATAGCACCCACAGAATGCCCCAAATTCCAAGACTCCTCTGAGACCCCAGAGAAGAAGTGAACGAGAAGAGGGAAGTGAACAGCCATGTGGACAACAGTTCTCAAAGACAAAGGAACATACCTCTGAATGACTGACAGTTTGCACATTCATACTGAAACATCGTCAAGCGGTATCCCCTCTAATTTTCTATTCATGTAAGTATGGGTCTTCCAAGCAAACTACTGCACAGTTTTGCCAAATACAGCTTTGTTTCTGGAGTCCTGTGTTTTTGATCTAAAAATAACAAGAATTAAGCTATTCTTTTGTGAAGCTATTAGCATAGTTTGCATTCTATCTGAATGCACTCTGATTGCTGCAGATGAGTCCACAAAGGTGGACCCTCAATAGCTCTTTAACTTTAGTACCAACCGGTTACATGGTCTCTATGTAAAGTTTGCAGCAGTTTTCAGTGTTTTACCATGTTGCACACAGTCTTGAAGAACATCTGCAGGACTTGGTTGTGTGCACATGGAAAGACAAAGTCAACTTAACATTCACTTCGTTAAGTGAAAACTTAGCTATGGAAAGGCGAAACTTTGGAGTAGACACAGTAAGCTTAATTTCTTGACAGAACCAGAAGTCAAATACTTTCCCTAGCATATATAAGAGTCATGAAGAAGATACCTTCTGGATGAGAATGAGTAAAACACAGAGTTAATCTCTTTACCTGTGCAGAGAGGACATGAGAACTGGGAAACCATTACCACATGGCTGCTTCCTTGGTGAGTACATGGTCCTTAGCATGGTTTGCAAGCACTGTAATTGCACTACAGAATAGGGTATCTTTTGAGGTCTTACTACCATGTTCAATAGCGCCAGTTGAGTTAACTGAATCATGTGTCCTGCTCTTCTAGCTATATCTAAAGATCCAATACAACATTAAAAAAAAGTAATAGAAGTCCACAGGCACCCCTACAATCCCCCAATAAACTCCAGACTTCACCTAGAAACAAGGTGAAACACCTCTAGATTCAATATAATGACTAGGGAGGCAAGAAGGCATAGAATGACTTAAAGACTTCTGACTGAAGCTGTTTTCAGTGTGAGGCCATAATGGCCATATGGAAACAGGCATCCTGAAGGTTGAGGGGTGGGAGCTAGTGACCCCATTCAGTAGAGGAACTAGCGACTAGAGGAACTAGTGACTAGAGAAACTAGTGCCAGCGTCTTTCTCCTGGACTCTGGCAGCTTCCCTGTGGCAGAATGCATCACCAGATTCCTTGATACAAACAAATGGCCACTATAAAGCTATTCCACTGAAATGGTAAGGAGTAGATTCCTTGTCCCCAGAGTCAACAAGGATACAACCTTTTGCCAATCCATTGTTCTTGCTCTGAAGCTTCAGACCTTGGAGCCAGCCAGTACAGGCACACTATGTCTGTGGTATTGTCATAAGGAGGGAAAGCAACCTTGGCTACAGAGAAATGATGCAAGATTCACACAAGAACTCAGAAGGTTTGGGTGTCTCCACCCACAGTATATTGGCAAAGAGGGCTACCCTTCATGAGGAGGTCTGGAAAGTTGTTAACAGCAAGAGGCAGACTGAAACATCCTTGGTTGATGGGACATGGGAATCAGCTTTGGGAGTCCAATGTAGATGATGTGAACCAAGTGACCGTGGGCATGGAGCCAAGGGGAGGTAGGAAAACTGACTCCCATTCACATACAGAATGAAAATAATTCCAAGAGAAGAAGATCACCGGTAGGTGAGAAGAAAAGTAGGAGGTCTTCAAAAGAAAACTCAGAAAACTACAGACAGTAGCCTTCTGAAAGGAGGATTGGGAATGCTGCCTGATTGGTCAGGGTGTTGAGGGACTGCGGGACACACTGTCCCACCTAACACTGCATCAAGCCTTGGAGGACGTCCCCATTTGGCAGAAGGTTTCTGTGGGCAAGAGCTAGTAGCATATACAAGTCCACAGTGTGAATGTATGTGCTGGCTTCTGTTCAGAGAAGAAGAAACTATTGTTACTGTGGAGCTCCACTTTGAATTTCTGTGACCATCACGAACATTGACCTATTCCTATTTATAGCTCTGCATTAATATCTCAGTACCAGTGCAAACTCAAAAGTTAGCATAATGCCATTATGGGTATGCGGGCTTTGGTATCATGCAGTGAAACTACCCTGAAAGAGGATTGGTATTAATCAATCAATAGTCAGGAGGATTACTGAAAGCTAGCAGAATTCTCAGGCTGTTGTAGATGGAGATGCAGCCCTTACCTCAAGAACATTTTGCATACTGAGCTAAGCTAAAACTTACATATGTTAATAATTCTGCCCTGCAATTAAGCAGGCCTTTACAGATGACAGCAGATGTGCCTTATTACTCTTCCATGAGTTGAGCTCTAATACAAAAATAATCCTGATAGCTTAGACCAAGCAGGGTGAAAGGGCCTGACAGTGTTCAGCATTAAACAATCCAATGCTATTCAAACTGAATATCAAAGTTATTTAAGCAACTTCTGATGGAAGAATCAGCATTTGAAACACTCTTTTAGACAGTCAGAACAAGAAGATAAAATGTTAAAACATTGACTCCTTTCACTTGAAAATTCTAAGTTTAGATCCATGTCCTTTTTTTCCCTTTCCCATTAACTATGCAAAACCTAGAAAAGGAAAACCTCTTACTCAGTGTTTTCAGCAGATTTTTTTTTAGTTTCTTGTTGAGGGAAAAGTATTAAAGAGCAACGGCAGCTGTAACACTGCATGTGTTGTGAACACAGGCAATATATGTGAATGTCTACTGGGGAAAGACCATTGACATTTGTTCTAAATTTGTGGAAGTTGGAAAAGGGGGCAGGAGGGAAGTGCGAAAAAGACTGAGAGGATAACCCAGCACTCAGCATTTTAGAGTATGATATAAAAAGATCTGAATGGCACTGAAAAGATCAGTGAAGTGTTTGGTGAACTGGCCACACACAAGCATCCCTGAAGAGTATTCTAGGCTACACAGCATCTGCTTTGGATTTGTTTTAAGTTATAAAAAAAGATTATATATGTATATGTGTGTGTGTGAGCATATATATATATGTGTGTATATATATATTTTTAACGTAAGCTTATCTATCCCATCCAGGTGATTAACTTATGTGACACTGGCATAGTTGGCTTTCCAGCTTCTCACAAAGAAGCAGTCTGTAATTTGAAGTAGATGATGCAGATTTCACTGTAGTTTAACTCCAGAGGTCCCAATGAGTTACGTCAGAGAAAACTCTGGCCTATTTTCTGTATGCAGACAACAGGGCAGCCAAAAGGAAACTTGTCATTGAGAAGGAAGGGATCTGTTGAAAGAAAAAGTGTCATGATGCAAAAAGAATGAAATGGTTCCTACCAGCCATTAATTTTCTGCCAATCCTGTTTCCATCTCTGCAGGGCTGGACACCACTGGTACTGGAAACAAAACACAGCACAGTCAAGAGAGAGGAGGCTCACTGAAAGCTGTGTCTGGATACAGACTGTCCTGCACAGTAATGTGGTGTGGGCAAGGCACTGGAGTGCTGACATTCCCCTGGAGGAGAGGGGATTCAGGCATGCTGAAAATAGATCCGTCTTGAGATGGAGATCACCAGCTGCCTCACTTGTTGCCAGCCCTTAAGATGTGTATTTTCTTCCCCTGGGCCCAGTGGTTAGCTGACAGCCTAAGGAGTGGGAGGCTACGTTTTAGTAAGGCAGTACAGGTAAAAGTGGAACTACCTCAGACTGTCAGTATGTAGGACAGCGGGAACCTCCTTCTCATGCATATTCAGTGCCATCAAGCTCATGCAATGGAAACTTGAGAATGCACCTGTAGGAAAGGAGGTCTTGGAGTAGGATAAGGAATCTTTTCCCCTAGTCTGGTGGTCCCCAGTCTTTCACCCTGGGAACTAGTCTCAGGCCCTCTGCTCCTATAACCAGAACAGACTGCCCTGCCAGAGGCAGGAAGGAAAGATATATTTACAAACCTCTGACATCTGTTTGCACTGTCAGATCATGTTCTATGTCTGAAAAAAGTGACTGGAGACAACCATTTCTGGTCTTTTTTACTTTCAGCAACAAAACTCCCCATATCTTTTCTTGGTCATAATGTGCATTTAAGACTTTGTCCAACGGCAACTACTAAATTCCAGTTTGGAAGAGGAACTGCTGTTAAGTGCCCCCTTTTCCATTTCTAAAGCTGTGCAGTGTCACATGCTTTAAAGTCAATGCTTGCACTGCTCACAATTTTTTCACCTTATTGGCTGTCAACCTTGCTTGCTTCCTCTTTCCCACCAACTTTTCCCATACACCCGTTCCAAAAACAAGATGGAAGATCATCGGCTTTTAGGGAAGATTTTTTTTTCCCCCTGAAGAACACACATTCAATTGACATGAAGTTAAGAAGTCTATTTGGAAGATGGCACAAAATTCACCATCAAAGTTGTCAATAACACAGAAGTTCATTCCAGAGGGACATTAAAAAACCTGAAGGCTGGACCACTAGAAACCTTATGAAGATCAATATGGACAAGTGCAAAGTTCATACCTGGGAAAGAATAACCCCGAGTGTCAGTACAGGCTGGGAACTAACTAGTTCAGTAGTAGTGATACTTAAAAGGACTTGGGGGTTATGGCGGATGCCCAGAAGGATATGAGCTAAGAGTGTTCTCACTACAAACAAGACAAAGCAAGTAGTGGGCTGTGTTATGGTAAGTGTGGTGAACAGATCATAGAAAGTTATTATCCCTTTTCTTTGCCACTGGTGATCCTCATCTGAAATACTTTGTCCAGTTTGGGGCTTCCCAGTTCAAAAGGGATGTGAACTAATGGGAGAGCTACTAGGGCTAGGCTACTAAGATGGTCAAAGGCGTAGAAAACTAGTCCAATGAAGGGAGGATGAGAGGTACTCAGACAACTAGTATTCTGTAACAAGCACATTTCTACTATGTCTATGAAACCTTCATCGGCTTCCTCAGCTCCCAGTACGCTATGTTACTATATTTCTCATCCCTGCATGGAGCCTGTAATGCTTATGGGATACAGCAGACATCCCCTTTACCAGAGATCCCTCTGCATCCTCTGCTAGTCAGCCCCATGGGAGGCCGCTGAGAGCTCAGAGCTGCTAGACTTCTGCTCAGGTTGGAAGCCTTCTCCTGTGGACAGATGGCCCTGGAACTGATGAGTGGGCTCAGGTGCCCACTCACATACCACTGTCTCCTCTGACAGACCTACGGCCTCCTTTAACCAAGCACAGGTGCACCTGGGAGAGCAGAGCGCTGCAGTGCGTGTGTGCCCTGGCAGACCCGGAGGGTGTGCAGAGGGGAGGGCTGGCCTGCAGCCCTCTGAGTGCTGGGACAGGGAAATCCAGCCACGAAAGGGAAGAGATCAGGGGAGTGCGGAGGAGAGGAAGGAGAGAGACTAAGGGGTAGAAGATATAAGAGAAGCTTACGTTCCCATTCCATTTGTGGGGAATGAAGTGGGGAAAGAAGAAAAATGTTAGGCTGAGGATCTGATGAGGAAAGAAGGCCATGGGGGAAAAAAGGCAACGAGCTGTGGGGGAAGATAAGAGAGAGGCATTCATACTGCATGTGGAGGAACTGGTTAGTAGCGGAGTATTTGTGAAAGGGCTTCATCCATGTTGTGTGGTTTGGACTGTCTCTTCAAGCGCAGATAGAGCAAATCACGCCTTATCATCTCAAAGTTCTCAGGATATGAAAGACCATAGTTATCACAAGAACAACACAACTGCCAGCAGCCACGAGTCCCTTCTGGAAACACAGGTGGCTGCCTTTTGCGCCATGGTAGACTAGCCAGGCACAGCCCTGAGGCTCCAGGTTGGCTATGAGTATTGCATTTTGTGTAGTATAATTGGGGCTTCACTCCCCAAAAAACATTTCCACTGCAGATATTCACTGGGTGTGTCAGCACTCTCATGACAGCTGCCCCTAGGGACACACTGCTATCAGCCTGCCTAGCTGGGAGGCAAGCATCAGGTTCAGAAGATAGATATAAGGCAGGAAAACTGAAATAAGATACAATGAAGGAAAAAGCATTTTTGCTGCCCAGACATGGCTTTGTCCACAGGAACTAATCTCCTCTCCTCCCTGCCAACAGTCTGATTCAGCCCTCGGTTCAGCCCAATACATGCTGGAAATCCTGCATCCCTTCATCTTCCCACAGCAGGCCTGAGTGGCAGATATGGGGGACCAATGTCAGAATAGCCCTGCCTTCAGAACAGCACAGGGTACAGTCGACTGGAAGCTCACAGGTGGGCACAGACTCATTCTCTCCCCATTTCTCCTCTGGAGCACCATGTTAGAGAAGGATCTCTGTCTGCACTGCCTTGTGGCGTCCCCGGACATCTGCACCTCATGCCCATATCTTTCAGACCTACCCACAGCAAGACAAACAGCTAAGTTTCTATAGTAAGAAAAGATGGGTTGACACCTGAGTGATCTGAAAAATCCCAGGCCACTGCAGTAAGACAGAGAGGTGGAAGGACTGTTCTATAGTCATGAAGGGCTTGCCCTACCAGCCTGTATGAAAAGCTGCTTGTTTCCTGTCTTTCTGTAGCACTGGAGAGATCAGGAGAGCAGCTCCTCAGTGCATACTGAGGGAAATCTCTCTAACATCACAGACTTTTTGTTGCCCTTGCAACCAGAATTTCACTGTTCATAGCTGTGCTAACAATCCTGAGCACTTGTGAACACAGAAAGTTGTGGTGCAAAGCTAGAGATCTGCTAAATACCTAATGTGACCAGGAGGCCAGGGTATGGGGAAACAGACTCCAGTGATAACCAGGGCTGTCACCAAGCCCAGTGCTGTAGTTGGGGTGTTCCAGTCTGGCTGGCAGATGTGAAACTGATTCACGGTGCCAAGTGCACCCAAAGCCTTTCTCAGCTGGGAACCCAAGCTCCTAAAGGATCAAGAGCCATGTGCTCTCTGTACAGTTTCCACTATTTCCCATGTATAGGGGTAAAACCAAGAACAAAACCTTAAAAGATCCACAGACAGGTCACCAGCAAGAAGCCACTTATCTGGGCTCCTCTGTCTCATGCCAACCCATCCCACAGGGAAATTCCCACTCCTGCCTCCTCTGGGTTGTCATTGCCTGGACTGTAAGTAGCTGGCAGCTCATAGCATCTATCAGCTCTCATCATCCTTTGTAAGGAGGCTCCAACTCTGGGTGTGTGCTCCCTACTTCTGGATGTAAAAGGCCACAGCAGCAGTAAGAATCTTATTTTTCAGGAATAACAAGTCTGGTTTGCAGGTGATCTGGACAGTGCCTGGTCTCATGGTTATCCTGGAGCACAGTGCTGGGCTAGTTTATTAATCTAGGTTTATAAGCTAGGCAGTCAGCACATAGGTATGCTGGATCAGGCAAACAGAGGTAAGTGAAGGTGAAGAAGGGGGAGGTGTGGGTATTGTGGGAGAAGAGCAGAGGGTACTTATGGGGAAATACAAGAATTACTTGCTTTTGAGTGTCTGACTACAGCAAACCTACAGGCTGAAGAATCTCAAAAGCAGGAACCAATTTTCCATTGTTAAACAGTCTTATTAGAGTCCCTGAATATAATACATTTTTTTTATTTTTCTTCAAAGTATGCTTATTTAGCAGTAATGCGTATAATTTTTGTTACTCTTTTCTTTGTCTAATTTTTCTTTTCAAATATCCATGAGTAGTGATCACTGTGAAGTATTATAATGCACATTTTGACAGAAGACATTTTTATCCAAACCCACTCTGGTTCATTAGTATGGAGTTAGGTTAAAGCTGAGCTCACAGAGATGGAACCACACCGCTGACTGCAACTGATAGGATTCCTCTTCTACCTTTACCCAAATGAAAGTGATGTGTATACTCTGAGCTGGTCTTCTGGCTCCTTTTATAGTCAAGGAAGAATAGACACCTCCAAAGGACAGCTCAGAAACCTATCTTAGCTTAGGGTAATCTCTCCTCTGGAGGAGTCTGCTCCTCCTCATTGACTATAGAGGGTGCCCAGACTTATAGCTAGGTTGCAAACCTGCTACTTACTGAATGGCTGATGATGGGAGATTAACCACACCATGGACTGCTGTGTCAAGATTTTGGTTTGATCCAAAGACTCTCCTATGATTCTGGCTTGATATTGTGCAAGGCATCAGATCCAAACTCTCACTGTGAACTTCAGATGATATGGGAATATAAAGCAAGGTACCTTTTTAAGACAACTTTTCTTAAAAATATCCTCTATCTTATATTTGAGAAAAAGTTGTAAATTTTGATTAGACAATAGTTAAAAACTGTCACATCAGTGAGGTTCTGCAGCAGCTCCCCACCAGGGACAATGGAGACAAAAGAAGTAAAACTTTCATGATGAATATCCTGAAAGTGTTTACAGCATCATCGTCTCCAATAGCAAAAGAGTGATTTAGGGATTTGGATTTCCTTCCTAGGTTCCTACTCTACACCTGACTGCTTTCTAGCAAAATGTGGAAACATAACCTGTCCCTTGCTACTTTGAATACTCACCTGTAATGCAAAGATATTTATGCAGTAAGCTAGATAATTTAATATTAAAGAAGTCAAATCAAGAAGCATGGGGCTTAAAGTAGATTAGTTTAACATACCAAAAACCTCCACAGTCTCTCAACAGCTTGCAACGGATTCTGCAGAAAGACAATCTCATACCTTATTTCAGCTCCTACAACAGAAGAACAAATTAGGAGGATTTCTCAACCACTGGGAGGTGGATTCATTTCCTTTTTTGGCAGCAGGATTGAGGTGGTAGAAATGGCGTCCCTCCACCCTCCCCCAGCTTTCAGGTCTGCTCTCCATGGAATAAGCTGGAGAGAGATCTCATATATGACATCAGTGTTACTTATGTGTTGGGAAAAACATTGGCAAGGAAGTGCTGCAGCAGTTTTGCTGACCCCCAGTTCAATAGCAAAGGTTTTAACAGGCATGAACTCATCAGAACTACCTGGAAGCATTTCCTGAATGGTACCATGCAGTCAGCACCATGCTCCCAGCTCAGATGTGTACTGTCCATCTTGCACTGCAACAATATCAATCAGTCCCCCAAAGCTTTTGGGAAAAGGAAACAGTGAGTAGGGCTGTGGTTTGGCATACACACTCATACAGGAGCATTAGGGGAGAGAAGATCAGGAAAAGCCTCATTGCCCCATCCCAGCACACAGGCAGCACAGCTCAGTTAGTCCTGGCCTGTTTCCATCTGCAACCAGAGCAGATTATCACCAACCTGCTTAGCCTACAGAGAGAGTCACACCTGGAGAAGTCTAGACGCTACTCTTGACATGTGTGATATAGACATTTGAACTAAAGTGAAATGAAGTCAACCCTGCATGTGCTGGGTACTTACTGCTGATTACTCTGCCCTGCTTCAAGCTAATCAGCTTGCTGGGTGACCGGTTTCCAGACCCTCATAAAGCACAGTGAATATTCCATGAGATCTTATTTATATACATCTGCTCAATGCTTATGTACACATCAATGTTCGATACATTACCAGCTCTCTCTAAACACTGTGTTACAGAGGTGACAGACTTGGTGACAAGTAGCTTCACTTGGACATGCAACTCTCATTTATAAGTACCAAATATGACCGGGTGTAGAGTAATTTAGAGATTTCTGTCCATCTGTTGCATGTTATTTATTGTCAGAGGAATTAGCTGCTGGGGATCCAGGCCTGCAGCTAGTGGGGCAGACAAGTGAGAACTGTGACCGTTATTTCTGGGAGAAGCTATTTAGCACTACCCACTGTTCCTGTATGCCTTCCCGTGGTGACAAATCTGGCTTTGCACAACTCTGGCACTGGCAAAGCCACTTTGCTATGATGATTATGCTCCTCCACTGCTTCAGAAAACTGCTGACTATAGCAGGTTTTTCTTAAACAGCAGGCTTTTGTTTCACTTTCTTTCTTCCCTCCCTGTATTTCCCCAGGGCTTCAGAGAAATTTACTCCAAAATAACTTGCTCTGCTGACTGCTTCTCAAAACTTATCATCAGTCCATTTGAGAGGATGTAAAATAGTGGCTGTGTGTGGCACTCTGTTCATCCTCTAGCTGAGGACAATATCTCTGTAAGGCTTGCTCAACTGTGGGAAAATCAGAGCAGAAGGACAGCATCATGCAGAGATACTGTCTCATAAATTTGAGAATATATGGGCAGTCACACCATCCCAGAGCAAAGGTCCAGCTGGTGGTTTGTGCATGAGTGTATATTGACTGACTAGTGAAAATCCAATTTCACTTTTTCCAAAGTATTCATAATTTTATATATAATTTTATGTATTTTATGTATATATATATGAATATGTATATATTCATAATTTTAAGTATATGATCTTCCCTCCTGGCTGATGTTTCCCCAAAGTGAAAGGTCATAACATGAACAACCTGTCCCTGCAGCGCTCCTATCAACTTTCTCGTTTTTCTTCGGACTCTTCCTAGTTGCACAGGGCAGAACCGCAGGTAGTAGGTGATTTGTGGGCCTAGTAAAATGATATTTATTTTGTTCTCTGTTATTTTCATAGTAATTCCTAATATTCTGTTTGCCTTTTGTAGCCACCAGTGAGCACTGACTCGATATTTGCAGGCAACTATTCACTATTCTGGCAACCTTTGTGTTTCCTAATCCTGGTTCTCCTTTCAGAGAATGAATTTCTGTTGTGTCAGGGATGTTGTATGGACAGAGAAGTCAATGTTCTGTTTCAGCTACATAAAGGTTTTTATGACTAATGATTATACAGCCTCCTCTACAAGGATGACATCTTAGTGGCTTTCAACAAAGTGAGAGTGAGTGACACTCAGGAGTGGCCAGCTAACAGAGAGACAGAACCAGCTAACAGAGTAGAGGAGAGACAGGTAAACCAGCAACATAGTACTTAAGGATGAGCAGCTCTTGAATGAGTGTCAAAGTTGCACCATTACTCAGACTCCCCATGTTCCCAGCAAACATCAGCAGAAGAGGCCTGGGTCCTGGCTGAGGAGGTGACATTCAGAATGTCCTTTCCATCACCCACCAAAGCAGCTGAGGGTCTCCTGTTACAGAGCAGGGGAGTGCGGTGGGCAGGCTGGGAGGCCTCAGGATAAGACAAAGAAAAAAAAGAGCAAGTGGCGAAAGGAGAGGGAGGGGGAGGGAAGGAAGATCAGGATTAGATGCGTAATATTAGCACCAGCAGCAACTGGATCTTAAAAAAGAGAGCAAGAAATGTCTTCGTTTGCTGACACTCATCTGTGACAGAAGCAGAAATACCACTGCTGGGCAGATTTCAGTGCTATAAGTGGAAATATAATTACACTGGAATTTGTATAAACCTGTTCACGTTAAACATTAGACTTTTGAAGGTTAAGACACCCCCGCTGGATGACCACACTGAGTGCCAGAATCACTGCAATGCAGTTACCAACACGATACGTAGCAGGATTTTCTAGTGGTATTTTCCAAAATAACTTCTCATATTGCAAAAGAAGTTCCTTTTGCATTCTCAGGAAATTTGTCAATAACCTCATACTTTATGTTGGCAGATAGATTTCCTTGGTCATCAGCCTAAATGTTCCTTAATTGTTTTCAGAGCATCCATCTGAGATGCAAAGGGAAGGGTACAAGCCCCTGCTCCCCTGAAGAGAAAAATCAGTTTGCAAGACAGAACAGCCCCAGCAGGTGAAAACGATGGAGACATGCCACCAAATCGCCAGCAGCCAGGGTCTCAGAGTGCTCGTGCCTCATGTGGGAAACTAGCAATTAGGGGGTCTTACAGTGCTAGTATCCCCGCATCCTGAGGAGATTCCCTCCCCTCCCTTCTAAAAGCTTTCTCTCCAAGTCACTTATCACAGAGTATTTGTGAAGGTCTGTGTGTAGTCCAGAGGGGAAGTGGACATTGTTTTAAATCTGAATAAGGATTCTGCTCAGGGAAAATATATCCCATATCCTCTCCAGCTTGAGATGCAGAGCCAACTTTGCTTGCTCAGTCACTGCTTTGTCAAGCAACACAGATGCATATCGCTTTCCTCCCAGATCAGCCCCTCCAGGTCCCTCAAATTGCCTGCTGCTCTCTGAGAATTCCCTTCAGTTTGCCAGTATCTTTCTGGAGCAGGATGCCTCATTGGCTCTCAGAGCAAAGCTGTCCCATGACCCTGCACTACTGTCTTCCTCATACATTTGCTAAGCTTGGCCTTTGCCTCTTTGTGCCCCAATTCCAAAGTTTTCATGCATGCTGAATCATATTTTCTGCCAGCAGTACTGTCCTGACTTCAGAAGGGCTGCTGGCATGCATGGGGCGGTGGTGCCTGCTCGCAAGAAGATACAAGGGCACTGGCATGCAATCCTAAAAGCAAGGCTCAATGGCTAGATGATTTCCTCCTCCCATGGGGTGTGATAGGAGCTCATGGGGTGAACTGTTGAATTTGGCTTTACTGACAAAGGGTGTCTGAAGGGAAATGTTTTCTACCATTTGTACTGCTATTCTTAAACTGCTGCTTTTGAGCTCAAGAGATCCCCTGCAGTCCATATAGAACAGAAGCTGTATATGATCCCATCAGCTGCATCTATTTTAAACTTTCTCTAAGAGATGTTTGTTTATGGCCACTATGGATTGATGCTTTTCTCAAGACCTTTGCACCAGCACCTATCAGGTGACAAGCAGCCCGTTTCCACAAATAGAGTATCAATGCAAAATGATTCTCATTCTCTACAAAGCAATGAGCATTCATGTTCCATTTCCCTCATATCAATGTTCCACTTTGATCCTGATAATCCAGTAGGCTTTATAGTGGTGGCCATCAGTGAGTTTTTATTCCTGGCCTCTGCTCCTGGTCTCCTCAGAACATGCTGTGTGCACCATCCTCCCCCGCCTCAGACCCACTAATTCGGTCCTTTCTCTGTTACACATCTACACCCCCCTTCCCAGGAGGGGAGGAGTGGCTAATGCCGCTCAGAGCTGCTCAGTCCCTGCTCTCATCTCTTCTTCCAGTTGTGGGTTCCTTTTTTTTTTTTCTTCTTTCTTTTGTAGATTCTTCAGCTTCCAGAAAATGTATGCATGGGTAGTAGCCAGGAGCTAGGCTCACACAGACTGACAAGTTCAGGTCCCTGCAGTGAGGGCCACAGGACCAGGAGCGGCACCTAACTTGGGCCACTCTGCACGTCCCCATCCATGTACTCCCTAGAGACTAGAGACAGTGGTAGCTGTCACAGCCAATGAACCACAACCCAGGCTACTTTTCCTGCTCTGGGAGTAGGCTAGGGACAGCTGAGGTCTGGCAGTGTCTGGCAGCTTCCACACTCCAGCAGGGGACAGTAGTCCCTGTAGTCATTAAACTTATTAGGTAGTTTCCTCTGGGAAGGCATGGAGTTAGCCTGGCTTTTCATAGCCCCCTCCTAATATATTTTGTGCTCCTGAATTTGAGAAAATGCCTGGGGATATTTTCTTCTCAGGAGTGCAGCCAGCACCACACAGCAGTGTGTGGGCATGAGTGAATTTTGTCCCATGAGCAGTATTAACAAAATAACACAGTTTTACTTTACAGATTAAATATAATGAATCATTTCTTCAAAACTAAAATTAAGCTTTAAAAAGCTCCATCAAGGTGGGTTTAAATCAGGTTGTCAATTTCAGATTATTATTGTAGGGTTTCCAAACAATTTCTTCTCAGATTTTTCCTGACCCTCCTTCCCCAAACCTGACACTGAGATGTCATTTCTTCTGTCCCCTCATCCCCCACTATTTAATCACTTTTCCTTTTTCCTCACCACATCCATCTCCTTCTCATCATCCCAGACACCTCACTGCACTCCCAAGTACTGTATAAATCCTACCTCAGCACTGTGGTTACTCTTACTTCCTCTATTTTTCACGTCTCAGCTAATTAATTCTTTCTACAAGAGCCACGTGAAGGTGATTTTAGTTGCTCACATTACACCTAATGCACTGGGGCCCCAATTCTGTATTTGATCTGAATATGTCCATGGGCTGCTCCTGCTCTACCTGGATGAGCAAAGGGACATGGCTTTCTGCAGCACTGCTGGCCCTCCTGACAAGCTGGGCTGGAGGAAGCTTGGAGCAACCCCCAGTTCTGTCTTCTTTCTCACCCAGGAGAAGGACTCATGAATGAGGGTCCTCCTCCTGATCAGCAAAAAGGGCACTTTCAGGGCCACAGTGTTGAAGAGAAGTGATGTCCCCAACTCCAAATCAATTCCCAACTGGGAATCAACATTGGGATCAAATGACCATGCCATGTCCCAGGAGAACACGGTGAGAGCCCAGGTACTGGGTTTGCACAGTGTCTTTAAAGGGGGCATTCTTGATATATGCTCTTACAAGTGAGAGCACACTCAGGCCTGCTGCTGATTTTAACATTTTGGCTGAGAAAGGAGCTGTGCCTGCGCAAATCTTTCTGAGATAAGAATAGCATCTGCCATCTTAGGGCACAACACAGTTGTCCTACCCTGACGTGGCAACACATTGCGGTGAGATATAGAAGACAACCTACCCGCTGAGGAATGTCTTCGAGAGCTATTAGTGGAAGCGTATCATCTACAGAAACGGGCATGACCCAGCTCAGGAGTCTTGCAAGGGGCGGCTATTCTTAACTCTGGACTCTGAGGATGAAGGGAGACGAGTGACTGAGTGATCCTCCTGGCAGGGGCAAGCTCCAGGGCTCTGCGGGCAGCCCCCACTGCCTTGTCCCCCCTTCTGGGGACAGACTCTTCACTTGCGACATCCCAGCCGATCGGCTGTTGTAGCCCCGGGTGCCAGGAGGGGCTCATTCCTCCCCGGCTTGGGCTAGAGGAGGCTGTTGGGTGATCTGCTGGGATCTCACAGCCCAGGATCTGTGAATTTGCTGGGGACACAAGACCAGGCCACAGTCCCACAAACACTGCGCAGCTGGGCTTATGAAGCCCTCCCTGAGGGCGTGCACTGGTCCCTGAGCTTGGGTCTTGCTGCTGCCTATATGATCAGCTGGCCGAGTCACTCTCCCTCAGGGTTTCAGGCTCACAAGGGCCAATGCACAGCAAGAGTGTATCAGGCAGAAACAGGTGGTCAAGAGGGTGAATATGTATTAAGTATCTTAAAAGGTTCTGCCACTGAATGTGAAGCCACAACCTTAGGGGATAGATCTGATGCCAGCTCCTGTCAAAATGCCCCTTGGCACAGTCGCAGCTTCTTGACCTGTTACTAGCTATTTCTAGCACTCCTGCAGCTGAAAACTCAGTTGATTCAACCGACAGAGCAGAGGCACAATTATTCATTGACAGGCAGGTTATTTTTTCCACCAGGCTAACGAGCTAAGCTGACTCCTCCAACAACCCCCAGTGGTCTGGCTTTGCAAGACACCTCCATGCTAGCTGGGCCCAGCCCAGGCATTATCACAAGAGAGTGCAAGTGAGCATAAGTGGTGTGAACAGCCTCTCCTGGACAGCTTGCCTAAAGGTCAGGCTGACTATAAGTCAAAAACTTGATCCCTGCCTCTTGTCACCATATGAGGAGGCTCAGTTTTCTACAGTACAGCCTTGCCAGGCAGATCCTTAGCCAGGATCTTAAACAAATTTGTTACAAACTTCTTTCTGGATGTAGTGTGGTGGCAGGCTGTGTAGTGGGAATGTCAGCTACAGTTCCCCTGCATTTTCCTCAGAGACTCTCCAGCAGCCATTTGTTTCTGCTTGCGCTGCTGGCAGCTGGGGCTCTGCACTGAACCATCACTCTGCGCAGAGTGGGCCATGCTTCCTTGGTGTAACTGGGGCTGTGAAGCTTTCTGACCTTGGCCAATTCTTTCAATCTATTTTATTCTTACGGCATAAAACTGACAGCACACAATGCTGACCGCAGGCCTTACGTACTGTCGTGTTACTACCAGCAGGCCGTAAGTCTGTAGTCACGCTGACATGCTACAGGAGCCTCAGCTCCCAGTCAGACAGTCCAGACCTACAAGCACAGACACTTTATGCCCATGCAGACACCACAGCCTCCAGATACGTTCAACCTGGGGACTTAAGGCTGCCAGCTGAGAAAGCCAGGCTCCCCCATTTGCCTGCTATTCCACCAAACCTGTGGTGAGTCAGAGCCAAAGCGCTAACCCAGAAGAAAGTAGGTTGGGAGTTCACTGAGTACTTCGAACTGGGAAAGAATTCCTTTGACTGCAGAAGGGAGATGGTGAGGTGAAGATGGTGGTTATCCTGCCAAAGCCACATCCCCCTAGAGCCACATTTCTTCTGGCATTGCCAGGTCTGCCATACTCTGCACACTGTGCTTGAGCAGGTGAGAAAGAACCTCAGAGACTGTGTAGCTGGGGCATCAGCACCCAAAGAAGTTTACTGAGCACCAGAAGAGGGAAAGGATGGCTAGGAGGCTTATATTACAGCTGATATTTGGATATTCTGTAAAGATTAATGGCAATCCCGTGATTCGGATTGCTAGACTTTCTTAGCAGTCAGTAGAGTTATTTCCCATCAGTTTTGCTCAGCCACTCCTAAGCAATTACAGCTATTTTTCTACAGTTCTGTGAAGCTGGATGTTGTACTGCGTAAGCAGTAATTTGACACTGTGGGCCAGGCTCAGTGACATGATGTAAGAGCAGAGCAGGACTTTGGATTGCATCCTTAAACATAGCAGTGCTGCAGTGAGCCACTGAAAACAGGATGCGGGCAGTCTTCTGAGAAAGCTCTGCTTCCAGCCAGCAGAAGCGGAAACATAGGTAAACCCTTGGGAGAACAAAAGAGTGACACATCCATATCGTCCCATGTGGCAAGAAAAACTGAGATTCTGTCCTGATTCACAAATCCACATACCCATAACAATGGATGGACGTTGGCAACTGAAGGCCCCTCTTGAAAGGTTCACACTGCTGGTGCAGTGTTTAGGGATACTTACGTGGTGCAGTTTTTAGGGATACTTATGGCTAGACTGACTGAGAAGTGACTGGTCATTATGGTCCACAGTGTGTGTGGATCATTACTAAGCATTCAATTTAGCATCTTATGAGGTTATTTTTTCAGTGGAGTGAGTGGAAAGCCTGGACCAGTACATAATGATCATTATCAAACACTCCTAAGGGAATGTGAAAACTCATTTGGAACTAGAGAAGTAGTTCACAGACCACTGGAGGGCCAAGTCAGCGAGGAAATAGGTAACCCTCCATACTACTCAAGCCGGCAAAACCTCTACTGATCTAGTGCTGGGATCTGAGGGAAACAGTTAATCATTTGAGCAAAAAGAAATCCCTGCACTCATGTCTGCAGACGATCTGCTTCGCATGTCTTAGAACAGAATGAACAACAGACTGATGACAGCAGAGTCAGTCTGCAAGCTCTCTGGTCTGAGGACACAAGCAAAGAACTGCCTTAGGTTTTACAGCAGCCTGGCATTTGACTCATTCATGGTAAACAGTCGTGAAGATCTGAGAATAGGAACCAAAGTACTAAACATGATTGCCCCAGTGAATGAGAGAAATATCTGGGTTTCAGGATGTTTTTATCAGAATTAGAGCTCACTTCCAAGCTAGTCTCATAGATGAAACCCACTCAGAAGCTCAAAATGCTGAATGTATTTATGTTCCAAATATCCTCCATTTATTTCAAACCACATTTCAGATCTGAAAGACAGTATGCTCACTTGTTTGGCTGCTACTGTGTGGCACCCATATTTCCACATGAATGTAAAATAGTCTTTTTTATTCAATAACGAAGGCTGTGAATGGCTAGGCTTACCAGCCTAATTCCTTTGTATAGGTATGAACCTTGCACAGGCTTGCTAACTCAGCAACATGACAAGCCAGAGTGCCCTGTAGAATAGAATCAAGAAAGGATATAAGAAGATGTGACTGAGTACAGGAGGTAAAAAGGAGAAGCTCAACTTTGGTGATCCCACCTGTAGTCATGTAATGCCTGCATGCAACGTTATTAGAGGATGCCAAAGAAATTGACAGTAAGTGGGAACCCTCCTATCCCAAGATCATATGCTCTAAACCTTGCAACTGAAAAAAAAGCATATTTCACCAACAAACTAAGCTACAGAGAGAGGGATGCTGTGTGGTACGCTCTGAGAACAACTCCAGCAGCAATAACTACATCTAGACATACTAAGGAGAGCTAGAACCCCAAGTAGGTTGGGACTCGACCAACTTTCTGAAGTGTGGTTGGCTACAAGGAGGTTAGAAATCCTTGGTTTATAATGCAGATAGATGGCTGAAGGCTCATGGGCTGGACCAGTCTTGTTCTGTGCAAAGATGCAACAGTGAAACTAAGCATGAATGCTGCAATTTTGTTTACACTGCATGTTTGACATATCACATCTGCTAGTACAGTAGTTTCTTCTCAACTTCATTTGACAAATTCAGGACATCTGCATTCAAACAGGAGGCATGTAGGAAACCTGTGTGAACACTTAGATTTTAGGGTCAGGACAAAATTGTTCACACATGGGTTTGGGTCTTACCAGCACTAAAGCTTAAACCCAGAGTTTCAACTACGCTTAATTTACAAAGAAAATGGCTCTCATTTAGACATCATCATTTGGAGCTTCTGAAATTGCAAATACCTACTTCATTGATACTGGTACAGCAGCAGATTGACAGAAAGTGCTTGTGTCTGTAAGCAAATGAAATATTATGGAGGACCAGTGGCACAAAGTCTAGTTGGAGGCCTGTAGCCAGCAGTGTTCCCCAGGGGCTCAATACTGGGTCCGATCCTGTTCAACTTATTCATCAATGACCTGGATGAAGGGACAGAGTGCACCCTCAGCAAGTTTGCTGATGATACAAAACTAGGAGGAGTGGCTGATACACCCGAGGGCACTTTTCTAAAGTGCTGCTTACTGCTGCAGTGTCTAAACAACGTGTGGACCCCTCTGGGGCAAGGAGTATTACAGCACTTTCAAAAGGGAATGTAAAGCATGGCGGGAGTAAAAGGATCTATGATCTATTGGATCTATTAAAAGATTTAGGCATTACAATGTTTATTTTTCAGACCACCGAGAGTAGAATCCAGAATTTGCGCTGGGTGCCCAGGCTCCCTATAGTGCATAGTATCAAGTACCTCAGATCAGGATCTGAAACTAAAGCACATTGCATGGAGAGTTGCCCATAGGAAACATGTTTAACCTAACTTTACCTGGAGCTAACCAATAGGAGATATCGGAAATCTTGTCCCTGTCAGCGCTTTCAATTCAATTCAAAATTCACCATTCCCTCTGTAAGGTAACCTCATGTCTAGAGCTTTTGTTCAGGAAGTGGGAGACCTGGACTCAGCCCTCCGAGTGTCTCAGTGGGGGTCTCAGCAGCATACCCTGACAAGCACTGAGGAGTCAAGACCCTTTACCGGAACATGCTGAAGTAGCTCACTGAAAGTTGTAGAACCAACACTGGTATCCAGCTCTTTCAGTCCCCAGGCCAAAGCTTTCAGGTGAAGCATGTCCTCCACAATGTGTCTTTTAGAGTGAAAATGTTGTATGAGGAAGAGAAGGCTGTGGGTAAGCAGGAGGCAGTCTTGTTCTTCATTTCCTAGATGTGTGCTTTGGACACTAGCAATTTTTGTGAATGGTGGACTGAGGTTGTTTCACCTTCAGCCACAAACTGAGTGAGACTAGGGCAGTGAAAAGGCGTTACATGTGCTGATACATTCAGAAAAGCAGGCTCTGGATCTCGTACCAAACAGTCTTAGAATGGAGATAGACAACTGCCAGGGAAGCTCAGCTAAGGATACAGTGCTGTTGCATACTCAGACTATTTCTAGGTCAGAACATAAATTCTGCCTAAGACTAACAGCCAGAACCACAACGTGTACATTAGACTTTCCCCGCAGTATTCTTAGTGAGCCAAAGAGTTGAGAGATGTAGGGAGCAGCATGGGAGAAAAAGAAATAAGTTCTTCCTACCAACGGCTGCCTGGCCAGAAGGAAAGAGGCCCAGGGCACTGGAGGTCAGAAGTGAATTCAAACTGAGAACATATAAAAGTGTAAGCTAAAGAAGTCTGCAGCCCAGAGGGGAGGGATCGTGAAAGGTAAGCTGGAGTGCAGTTTTCCCAGAATCTCCTACAAGATCAGCCAAGTAAGTTTTCATAGATCATTTACTAAAGAAAAGCTGTTTTGGGAATGTTCAGAGTTAGGTTAGTTCTCATTTCTTTCCCTTCATGAAGAAGTTTCTTAACTGATGAAATTGCTGTGATGACGCTAGCAAGAAGGAAACACTCAGTACCAGTTTCTGAAATGCAGAAGTCCTCTTTCTAGAGCTGTCTTTCCTGCAAGATGGCTATATCTGCCAATGAACCATGTGTCTACTGGTTGACTTGCTTGAGCATTCAAAACAAATTGCACACCTGACTCCTGCATTAAAGGCTTACCTTTGTAGCAGGAAGTTCTCAGGTCTTAGCTCTGAGCTTTTTGAATCACGTCTCAGCAATATCTGCCTGTTCCTCAGCCTCTTCTAGCTTATCCTGTACTTTGCTGAATTTGTAGACATGAGTATTAGCTTTTTCATCCTGAAATGACAAAACAAAAGAAATTAAAACCATCCAGCAACATCCTGAGGCACAGAGCCAACATTTGAAATGACAGTCCTAGAAAAATCTGAGTATTTGCTTCAGTTCAGTGACTTACAGCTTCCTCAGCTTGTCCTTTGTAGGATAGGACTTTCATCTGCAGTTTATCTACCAGATCTTGTAACCTCATCATGTTCTTCCTGTCTTCTTCATTCTGTTGAAAGGAAATGTGCAATTATATGTCCTTGGGAGAGAACATTAGGAGAATTGCTTTCTAATTACATCCACCTGGAAAGTAAGCTCTTCGACATGCCATTCATATTTGCGAATGTTTTTCATAGTCTCTAGAGCTTGTTTATGTTCTCCTTCCAGCTCAGGTTCTAACTCTTGGATCTGGAGAATCAATCAACAGTTGACTTGGACTCACACAGGACAGAGAGCGGAAAAGTCATGTACCTTTGAAACTCATGTTCAGTGTTGGCAACCATCATGGAATAGATCTTCTGGAGCCGCTTCTTGCCTCCCTTCAGTGCCAGCTGCTTGGCCTTTTCCAGACAGAGCTGCACATCCTTCACCATCCCAACCAGGTTCTTCTTCACCCTCTCCAGGTGGGCGCTGGTGCCTCGCTCCTTCTTCAGCTTTTCTGCCATCAGGGCTGCCTTGGAACAGAAATCACACAGGAAACTGGAAGAATACAAAAGAGCAGGGCATGCTGTGCACTGCCTGAGGATTTACTCCTGGTTCCTGCCAAACCTTCCTACCATCACATTTCCTGCTTAATTCTTTTCAAGATGTGATAGTGACAGAAATATGACAGGAAACAGCAGGAAAAAGGATGGGGAACTATCTATCTTGCTGCACACACAATGCTTAGAAGGACAGAAAGGGTGATAATAGTTCTATCCCACTGTATGGCAATAACTATGACCTTCATGGACACCCAGATGTTGCAGGGTAAAGCGAGAGCCATAGCTCAGCTGTGGGAGCAGGGCATGGCACAATGGAAGGACTTCTCTGCATATCATGTCTGGACTTTAACAGAGTCTCTGCCCTGTGCCTGAGCACATTCCGTGTTATTGCCACAATAGCCTGGATTGTTACAAGGAAAATAAAATAGTTTAAAACAAAAAGTAGTTTAGAAAGAAAATATTTTAAAACAATTTATATGGTACTTAAGACAAAACAAGGGTATGTTTTACTCTCAAACATTTAATTAGTATACAATCAAAGGAAACATTCTGGTGAAATATTGAGTATCATTATTTACGAATAATGTTAAATTCAACAGATTTGTCAGCAAATTACCTGAAAAGGTCAAAGAGATTGAGAATGTGTGTGGAGGGACCACCTGACACTTTTTGCCTCGGTAGGCCAACACCACCTCTGGGCTGTACTCCGGCAGCCACTTGTAGTGGTTGACAGTGACACAGAAGACACTTGAGGAGGTTGGCAGAAAAGAAACAGAACAGGAGAGTCACTGAAGTCCATCTCCCTAGCACCTGGATTTTCTGCTTTGCAATCAAAGGGAACTTACACAGATCATCCAGGAGCTGTAGCAGTCCTTGAGGTTATACAGGACAGCAGGTTCATGTAGGCAGGTCAGCATATCTGCATCTTCAATTCTGCCAAACCTAGGGGGGTTCATGACATACACATCATCAGGTCTGACAGCAGCCACCTATAATTCAGAAGAGAAAGGGTTAAAATTGATTCGGCAACACTAGATGCCCTTCTGTGTACACACAGACAGACACAGAGAAGTTATAAGGCTTCTCTAACTCAGATTTTTCTTTTGGATTAACTATGCAGAACAAGACAGAGTGATTGCAGCAGATACTGCTGCCTGCTGGGAACCCTACAATGCTGGCAAGTTTAGAGGATACAAATTTACTGTCCTGAAATGGCTGTATCCACGCAACCAGAATTTGTGCTGGACCAGATCTTTCTACACACGCTGCTTTCTACACATCGCCTATGAACCTCAGGCCACTGCTCCTCGTGGCTGTAATAAACAGAGGTAGGACTGAAACTGGTGCTGGTCCGTCTGCCTTTCAGCCACCAAGATACATGCTGTACAATGCCACAGAAACAGGACACAATAACTGCACAGGATTCATCAACGGCAAATCATAGGTTGGAACAGATTTGTTCAACTCCTAGTTGCTGCCATTCCTAGTTAAACAAAGGCTCTATCCCTACCAAATAGCACCGCCTTCGGACTCATGCTGGGGGTGACCCTCCTCTTACGCAGCAAGAGCCTGCGGATGTGTGTGTATGGGAGGAGGGCGTGCAGAAAAACAGATGCACACAGATGGACAGCGGCCTATCTTGGCTGCACTGAGCCAGGAAGGAATTTGAAAATCCTGTCATCTCTCCAGCCAGCTTTTCACACCACTCTTAACTGTATAGCCTGTAATTATTGCTTCAGTGATCTGGTCCAAGCTGACTAGCCTAACCCGAGGAGGAAAGAGTGTTACTGGAATCCTATTTTATTCTGAAAAAAAAATAATACAGGTTCCAAACTCAGGTCCTGACTGGTGGAATGATTCTGGGCTTCTTTGGGGAAATCAAGAATTAGGGATGCAGTTTTCAAAAGCAACTTTGTGGTATGTGTCCCTAAATATTTTTTTAAAGGGTTCAAACACTTAAGTAATTAGGATTCATTGAAAGTCTCCATTCAGAATGGGGGATTGCATATTAACTACTACTCACAAAAAAGATCTGAGAGTGACTGTAGATGTTTCTAAGAAAATGTCAGTTCAGTGCTCAGCAGAGGGTAGGAAGCACTGGAAAACTACGAATTATTAGCAAAGAAAGGGAGAAAAGAAGAAAGCCTCACATAGGATGTACCAATCCATGGTTCACTCACATAATTACTGATCATACCTCTTAGAAAACACATAGTTGTAGGAGAAATGATCCAGTTGTAGGAGAAATGATCCAGGAAAGAAAAATAAAGATGGCCAAAGCTATGAAACAGCTTTGCTGTAAGTAGACCATAAATTGATTTGGATTGGGGGGGGGGAAATAATAGGGTGAAAAGGAGAGGTTAGAAGACTGCAAAATCATGAATGGTAGAGAGAACCATTCCCACAACACAGCAGAATTATTCATTATTTCTCCTGAAGCAAAAAAACCCTGAAATTATCAGGCTGTGCACTGCAGAGAAAAGGAAGCACTTTAGACATACTCCAACTTTAAAGCATGTAAAACTTTCCCGCAGGACACTGCAGAGGCAAAAGTCTCAGATAACTTAAGAAATGGTGTGGCAGAAAGGGACACCTCAAAAGATGAGGCGGATTCTCTTACTTTGGCATAAGGCTACATTTAACGATGGCTGAGGCCTGTCAGGAGAGCCATCACTGTTGCTGTAAGCCCATTCAGCACAGAGGTGAAGGTGCTGCAGGCAGCTCTGAAGTGCTGAGGGTGACTCCAGATGAGCTTCAACTCAGCACTGCCTGTTTGCTCTGGAACTGCAGGTGCTTGGGGCAATGCAGACGCAAAGATGAGCAATTCTTGTGGCTTCCCATACTTTCTAACATGGGTGGCTCTGATCACCTCCAGCAGGACAAGCTGCCAGGAAACAGGAGCCCTGAATCAAAACCTTACTTACCTTGAGGATTTTCAACAGGAAACAGGAGACCTGAATCAAAACCTTTCTTACCTTGAGGATTTTCAACTCATGTCTCCCACCTTCCCCAAATAACCTGGGATGCAGTATGCCAAAAATGTTAAGAATCAGTGCCAGAAGCAGAGCTGGAGAAGGAAGCCTGACTGTAGCATAGAGGTTATAGTACTTTACAGTACTCAGCTGATGATCATGCTCCCAGTATAACCTCCAGGTTTTGTTTGTGTTGCTGCAGAGACCTATTTCCTACCACACTCCTATGGCTGGAGGATACCTAAATCATTTCTGATTAGAGGGAGCCTAAATCTCAATGATCTTGCAGGATGAGTCTCTTAACCACAAAACCATTACGTAAGACAGGCCACATAAGTGTCACCTCTGCCTCTCCTAGCTGTGCCGAATCACAGGGCCTGGTTCCCACAATAAACACAGAGCTGTTGCAAGGCGTGAGGCAAGCTCCAGGGAGGCCTCCATAGACTGTCAGTACTCCGTTTACCAGGAGGATCCTGCTAGACCTCAGGAAAATATGAAGCTGCAGGTAAACGTGGATCACAGAGCTGCCCCTGCTGAGCAAAGGCTGGCCAGAAAGTGAAGTGTGTACCAGGGCTGGGCAGTTTGGGCAAGACGAGTGCAGGCTTTGGGCTTGGTGCTTTAAACCAAGGTACTGACTGTGAGAATGGCTGAACATTGGAACAGGTTACCCAAAGAAGGTGTGGAGTGTTC
This sequence comes from Dromaius novaehollandiae, assembly GCF_036370855.1. Taxonomy (NCBI): domain Eukaryota; kingdom Metazoa; phylum Chordata; class Aves; order Casuariiformes; family Dromaiidae; genus Dromaius; species Dromaius novaehollandiae. The sequence continues at coordinate 6,496,212 of NC_088115.1, read as the reverse complement.
AAAACCCAACTGGATACAAAGAACTTTCGGAGAACAAGGAGGTTTATAAGCTGCAGCTGAATAAGTTCCCTGGCATACTGAAAGAACCTGCTTTATCAAACTAGCAATACATAGCTTAAAACACAGAATGAGCTGGGTCTTGCACAGACACAGATGCATTCATTCCTGCCCAGGTTTCCAGAGCACAAATCTTCATACTCCCAGGAACGTGCGCAACTGATACAGAGCCGGTCAGATGTCAGGGGCTAAACAATCCAATAGCAATGCAGATTTCCAGAAACAATTTGATTTCCATTTGAACTCAACCAAATCTTTCAAATCTTCCTTTTGGGAGGATTTTTTTTTCTTTTTTCAGAAAATAGGCTGCCAAACCTAAGAACTGCCCAGTAAAACTGACTTGCCTATCAGTTCGTACCTAATAGCAAGGACTGTGTCCTTTCACCACCTAGCACAGCTCAGAACATAACTTGAATAAGCACATTCAATGTCCCAAGGTTGGGCAGCTCCTTAGCAGCCCAGTACACAGTGCCTTGGAGCCACAGCTCCTGAGACCTCCAGGTGAGCACCCCACTTCAGCAGCAGGGACTGGAAAGCCCTGGCTGCAACCAAGAATCTCAGAAGCCCTGGCATCACAGAAGACTATCCATAGCTCTGTCCAACTTCTCAGCAGTCGGCACATTACTTGTTTTGCCTGACTGAGGATACATACTGATTTACAGCTAGGCAAAAAAGAGCCAAGAAAACGATGCTCAGCCTTCAGCTCCATATTGTAGTTCACCAAAGAGCACCTAAGACCCCTTATTCATCCAACAGGCCTGCTTACTGCCTAATGGGAGGACATCTTCAAAGCACTAGTCCAATGCTTGGATCACACAAGTCTGATTAAGTGAGAAAAGGCTCAGAAAACAGAGATACCTGCAAAGTTACTGGACAAAAGGAGCAAGAGCTACAGTATCTCAGATCACACATAGCCTTGACCTGGGATGGCGATGAGGATGCTCTCTTCCTCAGGCTGTAAACAAGCAGCAAGGATGAAGTGGGGCCTGGTGGCTGTGGGAGGATGCTAAGTTTCAACCAGCCTTCTTAAATGGCCAGTCATCTTTGCAACCTAAAGCTCAACACCATGGACCGCAGTAGCCAGCTTGTTCCTGAAGGACACCTTGCCAACAGCCTCATCGTACCAGGGTTTGCAGTACTCTATTACACTGGCTGATGATGCTGTTCAGCCCCCAGTTGCCAAAATGCCACCAAAGCAGGGCTGCCTAGCTGTAACATTTATATGAGCACTAAGAAGCCTGATGCCTAGGTTATACTAAATGCAATCAAACCAGCCAGCGCAAGAAAAAAATCCTCAACAAGTGTGAATGAAGGTTAAATTCACCTGAGACACTAAAACTTTCACTGCAAACTGATTCTAAAGGAATCTTGGTGATCCCTTAAAACAGGAAAACAAAAAAACCCCAAACATTCCCTTATTCTATCTAGTATTTGAGAGGCAAAAAGATAGCTTAGATCTTTAGGAATCTTTTTTCATTAGCAGAGCTTTATCAGCAGGGGGAAGTGTTAGCCACATTCTGTCACAGTAACCTTCCTGATATCCTTGGCAGCTCACTACAGAAAAGTCTATACAGACTATATAGAGAGCTGACTTGTATTGTCACCTGCATTAGTAATGTTTTATAACTGATCTAGAATTGTGAAGTTTGCTGTTTTTCAGGATTGTGGGAAGCTGAAAATTTACTGCAGATATTGCATCTTCCCTAGGCAAAAGAACTTTCTCTCTTACACCCCACAGTGAGAAAGGAGTGCCCTGCTATGATCTCTCCATTTCTAAAACTGTTCAGTCTAACTTAGTATGTCCTCTGTTTCAAAATTTCTTCCAATGAAAAAAATCTTACAGAATCATACAGCTTACTATCAGGGAATTTCTGGCCTTAGCCTGTAGTTCTTTTTTTTAGGTAATGAGCTTGAGTTTCAAAACGGTAAAAGCCCAACCCTATTTGCTGCTCATAGGAAAAGGCTAAAAAAAATAAATGGCATGAGAATCCACCAATAATACCATCAATAATCATTAATCACAACTGAAATCGTTTTACAGCAACACGGAGATGTGTTAATGACAGCTTAACTGACATAGGCAAGTTTATACGAAGTGTCACTAACTGGTATCCTGTACATACAAGGAGACAGAGGTAAGGAGCACACAGTGAAGAACACCTCAGACACTTCTGCGCTGTGATGAAAAACCTTTGCCTACAGAGCCCAGAAACACACTGGTATGCTTTGCTTCCACCGTCTACCCCACAGCAAACTCACAACCAAGATAGGACTTCTAACAGCTACAGGGATTTAAATATGAAATCTGGTCACAAAGAAGGTTCTTCTCTGTACTGAACATCAATGCTTCAATTCTGCTTGAAACATTATAAAAGCATGTGTTAGAAGTATCTGCATGCATTTCTCTCTACTTGCTTCTTTATTCCTGGTGACATCCACAACTGTCCACTCAAGCCACAGCAGTGATTTTAGTAAAATATTTCCTTACTCTAACTGATGCTGTCTCTAGCATCTGCATTTTATTCTATGCCTCTTCCACCCAGTACCTTACCAGATATGGTAATTCCATGCAAAAAGGAGTTCAAAAAAATCAATTTCTGTAGTAGCACTTATTTTCAATTTGAAACATTGTGGGACTTAAAATAGAAAATTTATCGCTACCTGTCTTGTGAGTCATTCTTTAGGTTTCAGCAAGATAATAAATAAATAAATAAACCAGCTTATGCCGCGGTTTGTGATACTAGAGATCAGCACTACTTTCTGAAGAGGTATAAAAAACACAGTAAGAAAATGAAGTCTGACGAGTATGCAAGCTTCTAATAATATTCTATTACAATCAACTCAAACTAAGAAACAAAAAGAAAATACACCCCCACAATCACTCTAAAATTGAGATCATTTTTGCATAAACCACGGTACAACTGAAAAACAAATGACACAGCCTGGACACTCTACTCTGTACGTTGTCTCTGTTGGCACATTAATACCTGAAGATCTCATACTGTACCAGACACATACAACATTCACTCTTTCATCTACTGGAAGGTGATTCCTGCAAAATTTAAAAAGGAATAAAGCAATTGTACAAAGCAGTCTTTTATTTTCAAATGCAGCATTGCATAAAATTTATCTGACTGACAGCCCTATGCATGGAAACAGACCCCCTTCATCCCTACCACTTCATTATTCAGCATAGCACAAGTCAGGTTGAGGGTACGCACCAAACCATTCAGACCAGAAGAAAAATATATTTGCAACTCAGTACCCCTTTTCTTTTACAACTAAGGTTAATAATCTTCACAAAGGATAAGGAGAAAATTGTCAAGAAGAAACATTTCACTTCTGTGCTCAAATGAGGAAGATCAGGCAGACTACAGGGCTGGTCCCATGTGTGCAAGCTGCTAATGCTTTCAGTGCTCTTCATCTTCTGAACCTAGATAAAGAAGTACTCTTAAGGCTTTCTGCTTACGATATTGGAAGTGCCTCTGCCAGTAGGCAAAATAGTGCAGGAATAAAAAAGATGGCAGGGGTCCTCTGAGGATGCCATGGCTCACATGGCTTTTCATCAAGTAATCACCTTCCTACCGGGATCATCCTTCACTGATGTCTGGCCAAAAGACACAAAACAATTCTACCAGTGATATAGAGGTCCCTTCCAAATGAAAAGTGTTTTCCATTTCTTGCTCCCAACGTTTCACAGAAGTCCCAAGTGTCATCTCACGGCTGAAATCTTGCTGCAGATAATATCCAATGGGAAGGCTGTTTACTGATTTTCAATAATGGTAACTCCACTGAATACAATGCACAGTTATAGCCAAACCTACAGCGGATGTTTGCATCAATCTTTGAAAGTCTTCTGGCTTAGGATCTGTATTTTCTCATGTGAGCAGCAATAGAAGCAGAAATCTCAGAGCTCCTCTTATTCTGCCCATAATAGTCCACAAAGTCACCATCTGGCCCAAGGAGATACATTATTATTGTATGATCCACCTGCAAGAGAGCACATAGCTGCTTTGTAAAACAGATCCCACATATCTCTCAAAATCTGCAGCAACAGTGCCCCATTTAGCCTTTAGTTCAAATGCCTGACAAGAGTTTTGACCAACAGGCTAAAGCCAGATCGGGAACAAGTCAGCATCACCTCAGAGACCTTTTTTTTTTTTTTTTTTGGGGGGGGGGTAAATCAACAAGAGAGAAAACTAGCTGTATATTCAGGATGCGTGAAAGAATACTGAAAGCAGAAGGGTCTTCCCTGAGCTGCAGGCACCCTCCCCCTCAGCGCAGACAGGACTGAGGATAATGCAAAGGAGGTACAAGCTAAAGCACTTTCCCCCTCACTTTTCCCAGTTTTCCTCTACCTCTCCTTGTGCTCCATGACCCCCAAGGCATTCAAGCTTCTGCTGTTAGTATGATGCAAATCCTACATAAATTGAGGTATTTCATTAAATCAAGTATCCTGTCAGAGCAAACAAAGGACTAAGAACATCACCGGATGAGGGAAGCTGTGGATACAGGATTCAGTGAAGAGGGAAATGCAGTGTCCTGGGAGGGAGCTCCCTCTACTGTCTACTTACGTTGGCATTTACAGAAATCACAGTGGAGTCAGAGCAGAGATAATGGGAAAGAATTTGAAATAATCTAAATAAATTTTCCAAGTAACAATATTTTGAAGGTTTGAGATACTTCTATCTGACTTACATGAAACTAATTCCATTTTAAGTTTTGTTTTGCTTTTTGTTTTTTAAAACGCCACTGCAGGTATGGTCTGCACCTAACTATGATAGCATTTCTTATGAGCAAAGACACAGTATGCTGAAAAACGAAGCCATGAATCTGCAAGTGCTCAAGTGAGTACATAAACTTAGGCCCACTGGAGAAAAAGAAGCTGTTTGTGAAAGTAAGTCTGCATTTGAATTTAAGCAAGCACATAAGCATTTGCATTGTTAGAAGCTAAAAATGCGTTAATGGCACAAAAGAATGTGTTAAAGTCAAAGGAACCTTTGTTTCTTAAAATTTTTACTGAAGTAGGTTTAAGTCAAACATTTAATTCTAGATTTTTAAATGTTCAAGATATGGTCACAAAATCAACTACCAGGAGCTACAATTTTTAAAAGAATTTGAATCATAATTCAGGTCCTATTGTCTTTCAACTGGAAACTACTAAAAAAAATGAAGTAGCCTGCTCAGAGCATCTTAACTTCCTTGCCTGTGGAAGATTAAATATAGTCCTCATTATTAAATAGGAACTAGTAATAGATGAATAATAGTTTAAAATGCAAAGAGATGTTTAGGAACGATACAATACTCAATGCTCTTTTCAAGCCAAAACAAGCAGAGAAGTCTAACCGGCTATCCTGGACCTCTTCCCCATCTCCCAGCTGCCTGCAGAGAAAAGAGAATCTGCTCCTGCACAAACATCAGTCTTAATCATTGACTGGCATGACAGGTCCATGCAAAACAGTGCAGGGGAAGGGGAAAAGACCGTCGTGGTAATAAATGAACATGACAGAGTAGTAGTTACCTGGATACATCTCAGGTCAGCACACAAGCCAGCCTCAAGCTTTCCCTCCCAGATCTGCTATTGCTGTTACCCTCTTTCCAATTTGTTTCAGAGGGACCTAAGCGTCCTCTGGCCTACCTGCCCTAAACACAGAGCTCATTATCTATCAAAACCAAGAGCCAATGCCAAATCCTGAAGAGATTCAGATATATTCTTCTTCTGCAGTACTGCATCAGAAACTCCCCAGGCTGCTCTCCTGCCTCAAATCCACTGGCCTTCCTTCCCCATTGCCCTCTACTCCTCTTCCCCTCTCCTACACTCAGAAGGCTCCCTGGTGTTTAGAACAATCTCAGCAAAATCCAGCTCCCTTCTCCCTGTTATCCTGAATCCATCTTCCTGTTTCATCCTCTCCACAGTTGCAATCTGCTGTTCTTTTCCTACAGTTTGGTTTTACTCTCCAGCTTCCCTTGAAGCTGCTATCATCCATATAATTTTCTTTGGCCAAATCCCTGCGCTTTACTTTCATGGTCATCCTAGAATCCATGGGCAGTTTGCTTCCATATTTTACTTCATGAATGGCAATCCTCCTTTACCTTTGGGGCCTCTTTTCATCATTTCCCTTCAACTTCAATGTACTCATTTAGTGTCAGATTCTATGGATTCTTTCCCTCATCCTGAGCAGACATCCTCTGCCAATCCTGTTCCTATGGCCTATTCTTGCATCTCCACCAGCTCCCTTTTGCAAGTCTGATTTTAAGAAATATCTTTAGATTGATGCTAGATTGATTTAAACTGGTGTTGGATTTCTCCAGCAAGCGCCTCCTCTCCACTCAAATGTAATACAATATCCCAGATACAGACTATTGTAGCTATTGAGTTGCCAATATAAGCAAAAACAAGTTCTTGATCCACCACCTAACACCCCTTTCAGTAACTCAGTGGTACATAATGCCAGTGTGATTCTATCTTCTCTTTACTGAGGTCATGTGTTACTCTTGCTGTTTCTTTCTATGCATCAATTTTTTTCCACCAATCTCTTTATCCACATGAATTATTTGTTACAGTGAGGTTGTTATAACCACCAAGGTGAGAACAGACAATACTGTATCAGATCAAAAACCAATCTGCTCCAGCATCCTGTCTGAATTAGCAGTCATCCATGGTTGCTTTAAAGAAGAGTATAAAACCAGCACAAAAATATGCTACTTTCCTCTAATATCTCCCAGTTTCCAACCATTTTTTGGCTCACAGGCTTCCTAAGCTATGCATGATTTCTACCTATTTCATAATCCTCAACTGATTGCTCTTCCAAAGAATAATCAGGTCTCTCTGTGGACTCATGTAAACTTCTACCATCCACAAAATCTGTAGCAATGATTCCACTTCTCACCCACCCATTATATCAAGAAACATTTCATTTTTTTGAACCTGTTTTTAGTTTTCTCTGATGCCCTTTAGTTCTTGTAACAAAGAAAAAAAAAAGATGATATAACATGTACCCACATTTCTCATATTACTTATACTTGCCTCATTCTTCCAGCCCACTCACTGTGGCAGGTCAGGAAGGCCTTGACAGTAGCTCTGAGCCCTACAATCAGTCCCATTTACTTCCAAAGAATGAGATTTTGACCACCCAGTTTAGCCTTAGTTACCCCTTCACACTAGTCCTCTGTACCTATTTTATTCCCACTTGCTTTAGCATTAACATACTCTCTTTTCTAGGAATATTTTACACTGGAGGAAAACCTCCACAGCACCTGTAGGCAAACTTTGCATCATCCAAGTTTCTTGCCAGGAAAACCCTGCTTCCCGGTCTCAGTTTAGCAGGAGATGGTTTTTTACTCACTTTCCTTTCCTTTCTTTCTTTTCCTGTTACCTTAATTCCCCAGTTCTATTTTCACTTTGGAAAACAAGGGAAAATAGCCAGACAAAAACATTACAGTATTATGGGGGGGGGGGGGGGTATCAATTTATCCCCAGGCTTATTAGCTTGTATGTTATTCTGTATCTAATCCTTGCACTGTGCATTTTTTTTCTGGAGCATTTTTAAATAAGCTTGTGAGCTCATAAAAGGGCACAGAACAATGTTCTGACTGAGATCTCTAAGACAAAACGTAATATGTAGATGACTGTCATGTAGGACTACAGCACAGATTATAACAGTTGTCTTCCAATTTAAAAATCTATATCCTACTTTATCCACAGTCTACTATTAGGCAAAGGCTCTACTTTTACTCACTATGTAATCACTGTCTTCATCTTTGGGACCTTCGCTGTAATATACACGGTAAGCTCTGGCCACTTGTTCAATCTGTTCTTTGGTACCAGTCAATCCAATCAGCTTAGGAGAAAATTCTACATGGAAAGAAGACATTTAGACATTTTACACATTTTAGTGAAAAGAATCCTATTGAGATCCTCCTTTTCAATGCTCTACATTACATGTTATAGGACATAAATGAAGAGAAAACTAATACCTTTAACATATCTGGCAATGGCTTCTTCATTGTCCCTCTCAGGATCAATGGTGATGAAGAGTGGGGTCAGATTTGGCAAAGATGGAATTCCATCTGCGAGGAGAAAGATTAACAAATGTTATTTTCCTCAGCAAACTAAAAACGATCTCTCCGCTCCCTCCAAATAAGGTTACAATCAAGCTACTAGGATTGATGTAGATTCATGTTAAAAGTGTCAAAAAAAGACTATTTTGTGCAGGTTAATTTATATAATACAAGTTCTGAAGGAAATAAGGGCCACGAAATCCAACACACTGCGCTACGTGCAGCTACACTTCTCACGCTCTCACTTGGACACCCTGCCATACTTATGAGAGGTGACAAACTGGCTCTGATGCAGGAAATGCCAGGGCACGATCCAGGGATCGAGGTATGACGGTCGGTACAATGAAAACATGCCGATGATGGTGGAATGGGTGGATAGGTGAAGACACAGCTTGAGATCTTTTCCTCATGTTCCAGTCATACCCTCCACATCCCTGCCTCCTGCACTGTATTTTCTGTATTTTAGTTCATCCTTCCACCTGCTTGGCTACTATTATTCCTGTTCTGTAACTCTTCAGAAGCTGCAGCCTGAGAAAACCATTTGTACCAAAATATACAGTGATTCTCAGAAGTCAAAGGGGGTATTAGAGTCAGAGTATTCCTGAAAACAAGAAGAAATGCCCAAATGAGGCCAAGAGGAAACTTTAGTCTCATGCAGAGGTCCAAAGTAAAGATGAAAAGCTAGAGAAGTCTGTCAGGAGAACGAACTATCAGGATTGACAATACATTACTGTGCTAAGTCCAACTAAATTCAGTGTTGTTGCTCCATAGCCTTTACCTCCTATTAAATCAACATTGGGCAGACTGCATTTTCCCAGGAACAGGCAAATATTTTTGCATATAAACATGCACTCAATGAATGAATGAATGCAAGAGAGAGAGAACGAGCGAGAGAGAACGAGTGAGACACACAACACCTCTTGGCAAAGATATTTATTCTGTGATGGCACTGTTCTCTCTTCCACTGTAAGCTGCCACCGTCACATTACGTTAAAGAGAAGTCCTCAGTTCCAGAAAGGTCAGCCTTATCATGCTTTAAATATTGTATCTCAGCCTCATCATGTTTTCAATATCAGATCTCAGTGACATTCCACCAACTGGAGACAAGTTAATGCATGTATCATCTATTAGTTGATTCACAGGATTGCTGAGGTTGGAAGGGACCTCTGGAGATCATCAAGTCCAACCCCATAGGTCAAGCAGGTTGCCCAGGACTGTGCCCAGATGGCTTTAGAGAATTTCCAGGGATGAAGACTCTACCTCTCTGGGCAACCTGTTCCAGTACTCAGTCACCTTCACAGTGAGAAATTTTTTTCTTATATTCAGATGGAACTTCCTGTGTTTCAGTCTGTACTCATTGCCTCTTGTCCTGTCACTGGGCACCACTGAAAAGGGTCTGGCTCCATCTTCTTTATATTTTCCCTTTAGATATTTACATGCATTGGCAAGATCCCTCGAGCCCTCTTGTCTAGGCTAAACAATCCCAGCTCTCTCAGCCTTTCCTCGTATGACAGGTTCCGATTCAGATACTGAATAGTAACTAACAGTATTTTTTTCACAAGATCATCACTTACCATCATACATAACATTGTACAATAAACTTTGACCTCTTCTAAAAATAACCTCCATACTAATCGAATTCACATACCAATTTCTTCTACCACTTCGATCATTTTCTCCAGTTCATCAGGACAGATATCAGGGCAATGCGTGAAGCCAAAGTAGATCAGCACCCACTGGCCAAAGTAGTCCTTGTTGGTCTTGGGCTGTCCCTCATGACTGACGAGTGAGAAGGGCCCTCCCAGTAGTGGTTTGCCAATGCCTCGGTTCCGTTCTTTCTCCAGCTCTATAGGAAACAAAAGGAGATCGTAAACTTCCAGAACACATACACACCCCTTTCTACTCAAGTTCCAGAATCATTTAAAGTCTGAGAGTAAGGTGACCTGGCAGAATCACAGTCCAACACCTCAAAATGTCAAGATCTACCGATGGCCATTGTAAAGCAAGTCCAACATGAACAAGACTTCAAAGCAGAGCATCTGATTTTAAGCAAATTCCTTTGAAATGTAATAATCTCTTTTACTGTCATCCAAACACGTACTTCCAATTTTTGTTTTTTAGAGACAGACAGGTACACAGTCTGGCTTAGTATTAAACTGAAAAATCACCATCCTTTATAAATTCAACATATCCTAGTGGCTATGCTATCTCTGAGTTTCAGTATTGAAAACATGAAAATAAAAACAGTAAGCAGTCACTGCAGAATGGGCAAATGCCTACAGAAGTTACGTATACAGAAATCAATGTGCTCAGAAAATCCTACCTGCATATCTGTATCCCATGATAACAAACACATTTCTCCTTTCCAGCTTTTGCATTGACTCATGCCATGTTTACTCACAGCAGCAAGTATAAGTAAATGTAACCACTTCAACAGCAAAGGCATATTTAAGAATTTTTTAATACTTTCACTTTTCTATGGTATAGAAGCATTTATACAAACACACACACAATAGCACACTATAAATCATGATCCAAATTACTTCAGACTTAACTACAGCAGGACAGCAAAACTGAATACTTTTAATAAGAAATATGACATTCTACTTTGTTTTTTCTGCCTCGCCAAACAGGAAGTGGTTTGGGGGAAAAAAAAAAAAGCTCTACAATCCCACATTTGGGGACAGGGTAACGCAAGGAAGAGCGCGATACAACCACCTGCGCGAGACCGCTCAGCAGCGCAGCGCGGCGAAGGCGGCCGGCGGAGTGGCTGCGGGGAGCGAGCGGGGAAGCCACTGGACTGCGAACAAACACTCACTTTCCTCCTTCATCTTCTTCATTTTTTTCATAGTCACCAGCAATCCTCCACACAGCACGAAGGTTGCTATCAGCGACCGCCAAGACACCAGCTACTGAAAACAAAGCTCGTTAATGCTCCGATCAGGCCGCTAACCCTGCCGTACCCCCGGGGCCGGGACCAAGCAGGGCTCGGGCGGGCCCTGCAGCAGCGGGGAGGGCGGCGGGGGGCTCCCGAGCCCCAGCTGCGGGTCCCCGAGGGCTCCGGGCCCCAGCGCGCGGTGACGCGGCCTGCGCAGGGCCGGGACAAGCGGCGGCCGGAGGCCACAGGTGAGGGGGCCAGGCGCGACAGCCGCTACCGATGGCGCCCGGGCCTGGCGGGCGGGGACGGGGGAGCGACGCGAGGACGCGCCGGGGGGCGCCGCCGGGCTGAGGCCGGGGCGGGGGGACAGAACGGGGCCGCGGGCGGGGGGAGCGCAACCGCGGCGGCGCTGGGGGCGCAGGCAAGCGGGGAAGGGGCGGCTGCCCCCCACTTACCCTCCTCTGCGAGCCGGCCCGCTCGCCGCCGCCCGGCGGAAGCCGCGACAGCGCCCCGCGGGCCTGCGCCCCGGCGGCGGGCGGCCGTAGCAGGGCGGCGCGCCCAGCGCCCGCCGGCAGCGGCGCCGCCCGGGCCCTCACCGGCTGCCCCCACGCGAGGGCGACGGCGCCGCCCGCGAGGCGCCAGGGCCGCGGCAGCCGCGCGCACCTCAGCGCCGCCGCCATGCTGCTGCCGTGCCGGCGCCGCCCGCCCTTTCCGGGCGCCGCCATCGCCTTCCGGGCGCCCCCCCTCCCGCCCCGGGCCGGGCAGCGGCGGCCGCGATGGAGGGGGCGCCGCTCTTCTCCTTCGGCGTCATCGCGGACATCCAGTACGCGGACGCGGAGGACGGCTACGACTTCTGGGGGTGCCGGCGGCGCTACTACCGGCACAGCCTGCGCCTGCTGCGGGCCGCCGTGGAGGCGTGGGCCGCCGAGCAGCCGCCGCCCGCCTTCGTGCTGCAGCTGGGCGACACCATCGACGGCGTCAACGCGCGGCGCGGCGCGGCGGAGAGCGCGCTGGAGCGGGTGCTGGCGGCGCTGCGGCGGCTCCCGGCGCCCGTGCACCACGTCTGGGGCAACCACGAGCTGTACAACTTCAGCCGCGAGCGCCTGGCCCGCAGCGGCCTCAACAGCCGGCCCGCGTCGGCCGCCGGCGCCGCCGGGGACTGCCAGGCCTACCACTTCAGCCCGGCGCCGCGCTTCCGCTTCGTGGTGCTCGACGCCTACGACCTGAGCGTCCTGGGCAGGGACGCGGCCGCGCCCCGGCACCGCCAGGCCCTCCGGCTGCTGAAGGAGAAGAACCCCAACGAGAACCTCAACAGCCCCGCAGGTACCGCGGCCTCGCCGCTGCCCGGCCCCTCCAGGCGCGGGAGACGTACCCCGGGGTCCGCTTCCCAGGGCGAGGCAAAAGCAGCTCCTTGTTCCTAAGCGGTGCTTCCAGGGGCGCTGCTCAGGAAGCCACAGCCTTTGCCCCCCTCTTTCTATCCCCTTCTCTGGTCCCCTGCCCTCGGCTGCTGTCTGCTCAGAGCCGAGTCAGGAGCAGGTCTCCAGGTGGACACGGCACGTGCCCCCACGTACCTGTCTTGCTGCTCAGGTGCTTTCTGGATGGTTTTACAGCGTGCCGTGTGTCCTGCAGCATCAGAACAAAAGGGCCCTGTTAGCACAGCTGCTACTGCAGGGAGCATCGAGTGAAGTCCAGCCAGCGCCGGAGTACGGGGACTCAAGAGTGGACATCCTGTGCATGCAGTGTGGCCAACCCCCTCCCAAAATGCTAACAAGTCATTTTCTCTTGTTTATCCAGGTAGTCTGCAGTTTTGATCCAACAGATGCAAAAAGGGCTATAAGAATGAAGAAAACCATTTATCATATGTCAAGATCCACATAAAGCAAACAGAGGAATTAACACCGGGTGCATACACATATGGCCTGACCTTCTTTCTTCATTGCAGGACTCAAAGAACCACAGTTTGTAGAGTTTAATGGGGGATTTAGCCAAGACCAACTGGACTGGTTCAATGAAGTCCTTAAAACCTCTGATGAAAACCAAGAAAAAGTTGTAGTTATGGGTAGGTCTGTTTCTTATACATATGACTGAATGCATGCGTGTTGAGGCCTTTGGAAGGGAATCTCATCTGCTCAACTTAATTATACGCTACAGGTGTTAGAACTGGATACTCCAGTCATTCTCGTGCTCTGTTATTTCTATAGCTGTCGAGCATCCTAGCATCCTTTAGTCATCCTTTCACCTGCAAACACTTATTCTCTCCCATACTTTACCCTGTTTTGAGGACATTCAGAACCTTCAGAAGAGTCCTGGATTTGGGGAAAAACACTGCTGTTGTTATGCAGCAGGTATGAAGAACGTTACTGAGAATGACAGTTGTTGCTGAGGCTCAGGGACTGACATATTGGGGGCAGAAAATGTCAGGGACTTGAGCAACAACCAAGTGATGGGGAAGTGGTTCTGAGAACTTGGTAGGGAAATCACCACCACACCAAAAATACCTAAATAACAGCAAAGAGCAGAACAGCAGCAGACACAGAACAGGGCAGTACTGGTGACTGTAAGTTATATGCCAAAAAAGTTGTGTGGCCAAAGTATGCCAGCTGGGGAAAACACATCCAGTATCATGCAGTAGCTTCATAGCTGCAGTGAGATATGCATGTAATCTGCAAAGTATGAGAAAAACAATGCTGTTTCATACTAAAAATGAGCTTTCTGAATACAGATAGAAGGTTAAACTTCCCAGCAAGAGGCAGTGTGTGTTATTGTTCAAAATACACATTTAGAGTGAGTGACAAACCTGAAGAGATCTTATACATATCAGTGAGTACCACTGAGAGGGGACTAAATATTTAGATAATAAAATGCTATATAAAGAAGCAAATGAAGGATATTTCATGAGAAATCAGCATTTTAAAGATGCTCTAAGAGTTTCCCTGGGCTCTGCACCAAAGCGATTGTATCATTTATAGAGAATTCAAAACGTGGAGGCATCTGTACTGAGTGTTGTTAGTATGTCTGTACTTGAAGTAATTCTTTTCCTCCTTTCCCTCTCAACTGCAGGTCACCTGCCCATTCATCCAGATTCTTCAGACAGAGTTTGCCTAGCCTGGAATTACGAAGATGCCCTTTCTGTCATACATGCTCATCAGTGTGTGGTGTGCTTCCTTGCAGGGCACCTGCATGATGGTGGCTATTGTGTAGACTCCCATGGAGTTCATCATCTGACTTTGGAGGGGGTTATTGAAACTCCACCAGAAAGTAATGCCTTTGGAACTATTTATGTCTATGATGATAAAATGATATTAAAGGGAAGGGGCAGAATTTCAGACAGAGTGATGTATTACTGAAAATGGTAAGCACATGAATACAAATTGCTCTTCTTCAGGAACTACCCAGACTAAAACATAATAGCATCTACTGCAGCAATGGGATTCAGCATATCTTTGTTTATAGCAAGATCTGCTTGGCTGATCCTTATACATTTTTCCTCAAACATTTTTCTCTCAGATACAAAATTTTATAAGTTATGTTTTTGTAAGAAACCAAACCTAGTCTCTTCTTGCAGAATAGAGAAGGTCAGTAACTGTGAAATAAATGTACTTGAATGCAAAGTTTTGACTCAAAACACCCAATCCTGAATGGATTGTTACCTACTGTGAAAAAACAAACCATATTAACAAGGTTGTCTTAAAAATCCACCTTTTTTTTATATTGCTCAGGTTTATGACATGCAGAATTGTTCCTGCTCATCAGCATTTCAACTTTTTTTTTTTTTCCCCAAAGATCTAAGTCAACAATGTCTCCAGTCTGGCAGAAGATTTCATCCTGTAGCCTATTACAGTCATCTTAAGATAGATGCTTTCAAAATTACTTTAGTCTTTTAAAGCAAGGCCCAAGGAAAATGGGGACCATCTATGCTACATCAGCACAGTACTGAGAGGTCTAAGTTAAAAAAGTGTCAAGCCAGGAAGACTGTGGCATCATGTAATGCCACAGATATACCAGCCGTAATCTGCACATATCTAGCTGTATTAGCTTGCAGCCATATTAAGCTAACAAGCCCTGACTTGAGAAGACTTAAAGCATGTTGCTGTGCTGCATGTGAACCTATACTGGCTCTCACCCAGCCACCTTGTGTGTCCAGTGTATTCACCTGTGCTTCCTTTTCCAGGATTAGTGATGATAGAGCATGCTTACTCTGTCTGGACTGCTGTATATGTTCTGCTTTCTAGAAACAGAGATATTCTGTGAAAAGCAGAGAGTTGTGATAGTGACTATGTCTGCTGGTGGCAGTCTTGAGCACGCATCTCACAGAAAATAAATATATGCAAGCTTTCTTTGAATTTTCTTTAGAAAAGTCATATGTATTACTTTATAAAAACAATAATTTTTAGTTAAAGATAATGACAAAAATATTAGTAATGATCCTAAAATATATCCTCAGATACATTCTGCATGTGATTATAGCATAGAAATACAGACTTTTTTTTCAGTTAGTTTTATTAATGGACAAAACAGGGAGAAATCTGAAGGTTTTACATCTGCAAATAATTATCTGTTGAAACAAAAAGTTTGCAACTACTTTTCCCTTAAGTCACAGAATAGCAGATTTCGCAAGGTACCAGGTGTCAGGAGAGAACAGACCAGGGATGCCAGGATATCTTGAATAACTAACATTAGAACACACTAGGTCAACGGTACTTTGAAAATGTATGAAGGAACAGTTTGAACAACAGTTTCTATAGAAAAGATCTCCACTCAGGTTTGACAACATGATTTTTTTTCCAGTCCTCATTAACAAATCTCAAAACTGCATTGTGGCAAGCAGGCAGGCGTTCCTCGGTCCTATCAAACTGATACTAACCTTGCATTAAGAACAGAACAGCAGAGGCAAGTAAGGTCAGAATATTTATTGCGTATTTTCTCCCATCTGATTAAACCACTGTTTTACAGTGAGTTGGCCAAGATGCTCGCATCTCTTTGTTCATGTAAATGTACAGCCATATAACAAAGGGAAAGAAAGAGACCAAGATTGCAGCAATCAAACGAATTCCACCCAGTGGATTCCTACGAAGAAACAAATACAGTAGTGCTATTTCATATCAGAATCCTTTACCAAATATTCATACAGGGCTATGGTTGGTATTACGAGTCTATATTGGCTAAAGACAGTAGAGAGCCTTTGCCACAATAATGAAGCTCATATAGCTTTATCAGCAGAGTCCTTTGCTAAAGATGTTACCACATGCCAACAGAAAGTTTTTCTGCTGCCTTCTCAGGCTATATAAACCAGGTGAAAAAAGCACTCCTGTTTGCATAGCGGCATCTGGGACATGTTTTGCCAGCACAAAGGTATTGTTTGGCAGATTGGTTTTTTTTTCATGCTCCCAGCTAACACAGCAATTCAGCAAAACATCTGTAGCACAGACCTCCGAGGAGGCTGGGGAGAAGTGTGGAGCCACTGTGGCCAGCCTGCCATTGAAAGTATTCTGTGAACTCTGAATCCCCAGTCTGCTCCAGAAGAATGCGGCAGACACCTCAGAAACTTCTGTAAACTGGTAGTTGTACAAATGGTCTTGCAACTTTGATTAGCAGTTGTGCTCAGCATCCACTAGCCTGTTCCACGGAAGCAGCACGTTCTCCATATGCAAAGGGAAAATGTGCCTCTCCCCCACCCCCCGCACGGAAAGCAGAAAACATCTTTTGTTCGGCTTCACTTTTTCCCCAGCAGACTTTTACCTGTGCAAGATCTTACAGGCTGCAACACCAAATACTACTGCTTAGGTATCTGAGAAGATTTAGACAGTAACATGAAGCAGAAAAACAAGCAGCCAATATCACTTACATGTTTTCAAGAAGGTAGTCAACTAAATACAAATTATGAGTGGATTAAAAAAAAAAAAAAACTTACTTTGCTGAACTGCGACAAAGACTCATCCATATTGTAATAATCAGCAGACCAGACAACTCTCTAAAAAGCCAGACAAAAACTAGATCAGAATAATGAATGCAGGTGTTTGCTTGTAAAAAAAATTAAAAAATCCTCCAAAAGAGTAGGGCAAGTATACACTCTCTCCCTTGTAGAAATTCACTATATTTTACTAGGATTATAATTTTAAAGGCATTTGCACTGAGTAACTTTGCCTCACACCACAAATCTGCAAACACACAACCCAGCTGTACAACTGCAGAAATTCCTGCTTCCACTTTTTGTTCCACTGCTAAACTTATATTCCACAATACATTCACCTCATTAATATACAGCAAACCAACACCCAGTATTCCATATTGTAAACAGCAGCAGCAGCTGCCACTAATTCCCCTCTATACTGAACAAGCACCTAACTTAAGCAAACAAACGAGTATCCAAGTCTTCACCAAGTGAGAGTTTGTTCCCCTCTCCCTTCAATCCCTAGCAATTCAAGGACTCAGCAGAACCTGTCAGATAAGCAGGTATATGGTATCATCTCAAGAGTTTTTAACAGTTTATAACTCCCATTTCTACAGCTCCAGTAACAGAACACAAGGCTATTTCACAGTGCTGCTATTGTGGTCTTTGAAAGCCAGAACTGCCCCTAATTACATCTACCTCACCCAATCAGGTGTAATTCAAGCAAGATTATTCACTGTTATTCTTTTATCCAGCAAATTGCTGGTTTGTAACACTGTGGTTGCTCCTCCCTGCCTTGACTCCTCTGGACCAACACTACTCACTGCAACAGGTCAACAAATAAAGCTCAGCCTAAAGATGACCTACCAGAAAGTCACAGCTACCTCAAAAATGGCCTGGTGCGCTGAATTCATGCAGAGAAAATTCGTTACTCACCTGCCTTCCTCTTCATGCAAGATGTTTGTTCGAGTGTAAGCGAACAAAGAACAAGCTAAGAGAATGATCCCAACAATACAACCAGCAGAATGAAGATCACAGAGGGTCCTCCAAACAAGATGATCTGGGGAAAAAAACAGACTGGCACTAACTGCAGCGTAGCATGAAAAATACCCTATAACTGAATAGCATCTGAGTTGCTGGAAAACAGATGCCTCCAGCAAACATACATATCTTGGGCAGGAAGGGCGGAATTAATGCCAGCATCTTTATGACCAAGGAAAGCTGCTCAAAAGTACTGTTGAAAGCGTAAGCCAGCGGATTTGAGGCCTGTTTTCACAGAAATGCAATTTCTTCGCAGCAGTACCCTCAATGAAAACAGCTTCCGATTCTCCCTAGCAAATAAAACAGGCTCCAGGATCCAATATACACAGAAAATGAGGAGGAGGAATACAAATTTTTTTAATGTCTTTTAAGCAGGATGAATGGCTTTCCCAGAGCTTATAGCAATAGCCACACTCCCAGCAGTGATACCAGAGGAACACCAGGACTCCAGGGGAGCAATTCCCAACTCCTGCCAGCCAGTCATCCAGGATACTGAGCAACTACCACATTGCAGAGAATTTACCACCTTCATTTACACTCCCAGATAAGACTCTGAAACTTTGCCTGTGATTATTAGCAACATTAATGACATCTCTGTGGGCTGGGGACTGATGTTTTAAACACAGAAATGCAGATGTTATGAAAAATCTGAATGGGCCCAGAGATTCTTCTGGTTTTTCATGTCCATCCCCAGGTTCTCATAGGAGAGAGGTGAGCAAATGACACAGGCAGTTTGCCAGCCAACCTCAGTAGTGTCAACAGCAAGAAACCACAAAGTTAAAAGCAGTCTTTTCTAGGCAATGACCCCTCCAGGCAAACGTTAAAGATGATGGGCTGCCAAAATTCAGGAACTCAGTGTAACTTTCGACTTTACTATCAATTCCACAGTAAACTACTCATTTGGCTGAGCTTACTGCAGCTACGTAGAGGCAGGATCTGGGTCTTCCATAGACCTGAGTGACAAATGGCCCTTAGTGAATTTGCATAAATATCCAGGTACACACCAGTTGTGATATTTGTAATCTTTATCTCCCATTGATCTTGGTGCAAGCAACAGACACCTGTTTTTAAGTTTAACATGCAGGTTCTCTTGACAAGGCAAATGCCACATGTTGAAGCTACACATATCACACAAATAAACCTCCCCTGAAATGTTCAAAAACACAGACAGCCACCCTTTGAGTTTTCTCAAATGCTGCCACCTTTCGTGCCTAGAGTAGTCAGAATGCTGAGAGCCTTTAATGGTATTATTTGTGACAAGAACAGGCACTCCTGGAAATATTTCTTTTTGGCATAAGTGTCGTTTTAGCTTATTCAAAGCAGTATTCATCCAGATGAAATACAGTCACTTTTTGTATACAAAAATATTTTAAAATTATTTCCACTGTTTTTTTAAAAAAATACCTATTTTCTTGAGTCCTGGGTCTAATCAGATCTCATAGATTCTCTCTACATGTAGTGACTGTAGCCTGATTTTGCCCTCTTAGCATACATCCTTGGTATTCAACCATAACAGAAAATTATCTAAAAGTCTATATTGCTGTACATGCACTTTGTGTGGCAGTCATAACACTTACGCTAAATAACACCTTTAGCTCTTCAAAGTACTGTACAGAGCTTAACTGCTTTTATATGAGGTAGATAAGCAAAATTCCAGTTTTACAACAAGGAAACAACATGGATTAGACAACCTGCTAATGTCAATGTCAAAGCCAGGGTTAACACATGCTCCCAGGCTTCTGCTCCATTTATTCTTAGAGAACTGTAATTGGAGTGCAATGATAAGACTACCCCAGTGGTATGCCTTCTTCAGGGGTCCTGAGTTACATTTCAATCATGTTCAACCACAAATACTAAAGCAAAGGCCATCTTTTCTAGAAATAGGCTACCAGCAGGTAGTGTTTCCATGCAGCCTGATCTTAATCTATGACTCAATAAAACCAAGCCTTTTGGGGGTGAACTTTGACCAGAAATTCTGTTTTACACATAGTATCATACCTGTTATCGAGGGGTTAAGGCCAACAAACAGCGTAAGGGCAGCGGGCACAAAGTAGACTACCTGTTAAGGAGACATACATCTACTCTGTAGCAAACGCCAGCAACGTAAGGAAGTAGAAGCATTCATCTGCACAGATACTTCTGTTTTTAGACTAGGCTCCCCTTCTTTTCCATAGTAGTTTGTCAGATGCACAGAACAGTTTTAAGTCTTTCTGGCATACCTCTAGACCAATAGTGCTCTTTTATGCGCAACAACCCGGAATGCTTCCCTGCTCACCAAGCAGTATCATTGCACCGTACAGTCTTCGGACAAGCTGAGCCCCAGCCCTTGCGCCTCAGATTCAGGGCAACCTGAGTCCTCAGGGCCTGACCAGCTCTCTGCACAGGTCTCCAGCAGTGCCCCGCATCCCACCTTCCCCTCACTCAGGCTAGTCCC
The DNA here is from genome assembly GCF_036370855.1 of Dromaius novaehollandiae. Lineage (NCBI taxonomy): Eukaryota > Metazoa > Chordata > Aves > Casuariiformes > Dromaiidae > Dromaius > Dromaius novaehollandiae. The sequence continues at coordinate 6,475,851 of NC_088115.1, read as the reverse complement.
TGTGCTGCATCCTGATCCTCCAGGGAAAGCCCTTAGGAGACTCCTCTGTACCCTGTGCCCATCTGTCTGCGCTGGGTGGCTCTCCTTGGAAAAGCTAACGCTGCAACACAACCAGCTGTGGACGGCTGCGCTCACCTACACAGGGAAAGTGCACGGAGAAGGGGACAACCCCTGACCACGCAGCGGCTCCTGCCGCTTGCAAAGACAACCCTACTTTGTAGCCCCAGCTCCAAACCGTATCGATAGTGAATCAGAGGCACCATGCTGTCCACATGCCTGCAGAGAGAGAGGAGTGGCAGAGTGGAAAGAGAAGAGGGAATTTTCCTTGGGTTTCTTCTGAGCTGCCAGAAAGCCCCTGTTGATTTGAGCGGTCGACACAATGCAGTCAAGCCGGGGATTTAAAGCAACTTCAACAACTCATGTGAAGATGGGAGGTAGCCTGGTCAGGCGGTCTCAGGCTCAGGGAAGGAGGAACAAGACAAGTGGTGCTTGGCACAGAAAACACTGAAGCGGGTGCAAATTTGAGGTGAAACAGAAAATCCTGGAAGTACAGTCAGACCTCAGTCATCACTACAGTAACACCTCAGTGATGGTACGGGGAGAAAAGAGACCATTTCCCAGGGACCTATTTGCTCTTCGGCTAAAAGCAGGGAGCAGGTTTTCGCTACTCCAAGCCCCGTTTCAGAGCACGCTCGGGCAGATGGGAGCACCCTGAGCGGGGCTGAGGCCTCCGGCGGCCTGCCGGGGTGACAGCATCCCACGCCGCGCAGCCCCTGGGCTTCTGCCCTTTTCCCGGAGACCTGCTCAAGGTTCCCAGGAGGAAGACGCGGAGCCATACTCACTATCCACAGTCCGGCGTCAGGGTCGTTCACCTGCAGAGGAAGCAACGCTCAGAGCGTGTTTAACCCTGCTACCGGAGAGGCCCCGCTCCGGCGGCACGTCGCGGGGAGAACAAGAGCCCCTCGGAGCCCGGCGAGCCCCAGCCCGGGCCCCGCGCGCTCCCGCAGGGCCGCCCGCAGCCTCCCCGGCCGCCCCGCCGCCGCCTCACCTGCACGACGGCCGCCAGCCCGAAGAAGGCGGCCATGAGCAGGTTGCAGAGCCGCCACAGCCGCCCCGCGCCGCGGCCGCCCGCCATGGCCGCGCGGGGCCCCGCCGCGCCCCCCCGCCCCGCCGCGCAGCTCAGCACCGCCCCCGCCAGCCGCGGGAGGGGCGGGGCCGAGGGCAGCGCCAGGCGCCGGGGAGGGGGCAGCCGCGGGGGGGGCGCGGCGGGGCGGGAGGGCGAGTGAGGCGCTGCACCACCTCTGCCAGGGCAGGGCTGCGCCCTGAGGCTCGGGCTGCAGCCGGTACCGATTTCTCCTCATTCCCCCGCACACAGAGCCTTTTTTACACCCTCCTCTGAAAGAACAGAAAGAAAGAGAGTTTGAGAATGACATTCCTCAAGGGAGTAAAGCTGTATCATTGTTAGCAGGAAGTTCAGCTTCCCAGTACAATAGCTTATTTTGTAACACGCCATGGGAGGGAGAGGAAAGCAGATGATAGAAGGGTAAGAAGGTCTGTGAAGGCGTTGCCGACACCTGAACGCTTCGCGGAATCGTTGAGGTGGGAAGGGACCTTTGGAATTCATCTGATCGAACCCCCCTGCTCCTGTGTGTCACTTTGTGCCCATTGCCTCTTGTCCTGTCACTGGGCACCACTGAAAACAGTGGCCCCATCTTCCCTACACCTTGCCATCAGATGCTATACACGCTGATATGATCCCCCCAGGCCTTCTCTTCTCCTCATCTCTCAGCCCCTCCTCATACCAGAGGTGCTCTAGTCCCTTAATCATCCTAGCAGCTCTTCACTGGACTCGCTCCTGCAGCTCCATAACTCTCTTGTACAGGTGAGCCCAGAACTGCACAAGCACTCCAGGTGCAGCCTCGCCAGGGCTGAGCAGGGGGAAAGGGACACTGCCCTCCACCTCCTGGCAACACTATTCCCAGTGCAGCCCAGGACACCATTGGCCTCCTTTGCCACAATGGCACACTGCTGGCTCATGGTCAGCCTGTCCACCAGGAATCCCAGGTCCTTCTCTGAAAAGCTCCTTTCCAGACGGTTGGCCTCCGGGATGTAGTGGTGCATGGGATTTTTCCTCCCCAGGTGCAGGAATTTGCACTGTCATAAGGTTCCTGTCTGCCCATTTCTCCAGCCTGTTGAGATCCCTCTCACTGACAGCACAACCCTCCAGTGTATCAGTCACTCCTCCCAGTTTTGTATCACCAGCAAAATTGTGAGGGTACACTCTGTCCCATCACCCAGGTTATCGATGGAGATGTTAAACAGTATTGGACCCAGTATGACTGCTGGGGGTACACCACTAGTTACTGGCCTCCAACTAGACTTCTCACCACAGATCACAACCTTCTGAACCTGGCAGTTTGGCCAGTTTTCAGTCCATCTCATTGTCTGCTCATATAGCCATACTTCCTCACCTTGCCTATGAGGATGTTACATGAGACAGTGTCAAAAGCCTTTACTGAAGTCAACACAGACAACATCCACTGCTCTCCCCTCATCTAACCAGCCAGTCGTTCCATTGTAGAAGGCTATAATGATTCCCCCTTTGTGAACCCGTGCTGACTCTTCCCAATTACCTTCCTGGCCTTCATGTGTCTGGAAATGGTACTCAAGATTAGCTGTTCTGTCACCTTCCCAGAGACTGAGGTGAAGCTCACCAGCCTGGGTCCTCCTCCTTGCCCCTTTTGAAGAATGGAGTGCTTTCTTCCAGTTGTCAGGCACCTCTCCTGATTGCCATGACCCTTCAAAGATGACTGAGAGTGGCTTTGTAATGCCATCAGCCAGCTTGCTCAGCTCTTGTGAGTGACCCCATCAGGGCCAATGGACCTGTGTATGCGTAGTTTGCTTAAGTGATCTCTAATGTGATCCTCTTCCACCAAGGGAAAGCCTTCCTTTCTCCAGACTTTCTCCCTGGTCTCTGGGGCCTGGGATTTCTGAAGGTCAGTCTTACCAGTATAGACTGAGGCAGAGAAGGCATTCAGTACTTCAGCCTTTTCCATGTCCTTTGTCACCAGGGCCCCTGCCTCATTCAGCAGCAGGCCCACATTTCCCCTGCCACTCATGTCCTTGTAGAAGCCTTTCTTGTTGCCTTTCACGTTCCTTGACAGTTTCAACTCCAGATAGTCTTTAGCTCGCCTAACCCCATCTCCACCTACTTGGACAGTCACCCGTCCCTGTGCATCTCTTGCACTCTTCCTTTTTATGTTTGAGCTTAGCCAGGAGCTCCTTGTTCATCCATGCAGGCTGTTATGGAAATTAGGCTTGCCAGCCACCATAACAGGGCCTGACCCTAGGTTCCCGCAGAAAAGTTCAGAGCCAAATCAAAGCAAATTAAATAATTAAATTTTAATGACACGCGTGCAGTAATTACAGCTCGAGCTGGGTGCCTCCGAAGAGGGACCCCAAACAAAGAAATCCCTGGGCAATTATACCTTCCAATCTATGCTCTCCACCCCTCACGCGGTAGTTTGGACCAATAGTAATATTTTGGTCTGGGGTCTCCTGCTCCTTATTGGGTCTCATCACTGTCCCTAGGTAGGCTGTATATCTTTACTGTTGCGGTTTCTGTTGACAGATGTGTCTTGATTCCTCGGGTCCTGCCCTTGTCTCTCCAGGCTCTGACAAAGAGGTGTTGTTCCAGCAATTAGCACTGCCCCAGCAGTGACAATAGGTGTTATCTCCCAAGGTCATGAGGAAGGGCATATAATCCAGACCCCGAGATAGTCCAGACCCCTAATTAACACTGTTTCAGCAGTGAGAGGAGGCTTTGTTTCCCAGGGTCCTGGCGCCCAACGAGGCCTTATTTCAAAGCCTTGACATCCTCCCTCCTGGAGCGCGAAGCACAGGAATGCAAACTGCTTGCAACTCCCTTATCATTCCAGTTTGAACCAGCTCTCAGGCCCCTTTTTTTTACTGAACTAGGTAAAAGTTCATTATTTTATCTAAGTGCGGCCTAAGGCTTCAACAAATTTAGCTACTCATGCTAAGCAAGTTTTATGTAAGTTGTGCTATGCAGCTACCTCTAGACAGTTTCAGCTCAATATTCTTTAACACAGGCCTTTTGCTGCCTTTGCTTGATTTCCTGCTTGCTGGGATGAACCATTCTTGAGCTTGGAGGAGGTAATTTTTCAATATCAGCCAGCTGTATTGATCCCTTCTTCCCTCCAGGGCCATATCCCATTGGATTCTTCCAAGAAGGTCACCTGAAGAAGCCCCAGTCTGCTCTCCTGAAGTCCACGGTTGTGATCTTACATTTTGCTTTTATTCCCTCCACACAGGATCCTGCACTCCACCATCTCACAGTTGCTGCAGCCAAGGCTGCCCCTGACTTTCACACCTCTGACCAGTTTCTCTCCAGTTCTTCCCTTATAAGCCAGAACCATTCTGTTTAATCACAAAGGACATTGTGAGCTCATCTCTAACTCAGCTCACATGGGAAAGAGATTCATGTTTGTTATAGTTAACTTTGGTGACAGGTATCAGAAATAGGTGTTTTGTCTACTGTACAAATAACTAAACTTGCTAGAGAGCTGGTATCACAGAAGAGAAAAAACTTCCTCCAGAAAGGCTTTCCCATATGTAGCAAGAGTGAGCATATAAATTCCAAAGATCTCCAGTGAGTTTGTCACTCATGGTCAAGGGCCATGAACAGAGACATCACTACGTACCACAGCTGTGCTGGGGCTTGGCAATGGGAAATCTGGCGATTTTGAAGAATCGTGGGTAGAGGGAATGAGTAGCAAGTCAGAGGTAAGAGGAGACTTCTTTTTTCTGCACCGCTAAGAGACTGGGATTTAAATGGACATTTTTATAATGACCCTATGGTCTAGGATTAGTTGTGTATTTAAGAAGAGATTCAGTCTTTTTTTTTGCCTGACGAACAAAAAGTATACTTCTCAGAAGAGCAGTGCTTCCTCATCATTTGCTGACCACTTATGACCAAAAGTGATAATTAGTTATGAATTAAAAGTGGGCCCTTTGGAATATGCAATACCTACCATATCCACCCACCAAGTCTGAGTCTCAGTCAGATTATTTATTTCACCCAGTAATTTCAGTAACAGCATAATACAGCCTGTTCATATCTCATATAGAATTACAACTCACTGAACTGTCATGCAGAGGATACATGTGAATGCATTTGTGGAGAGGATTAATGCTCATCTCTTCCTGTTATTTTTAACTGAGTCTTTCCATGAGCAGGTTATGAGAAATGAATTTATTGCAAAGAATGTCACACAGAAGTGCCCTCTCTGTAAATGGCTGCCATTGTTACAGCTCCGCTGAGTGGGCTTTATGGTTCATAATAATTTTGTTATTCTGTACATTAAACTGCTGTACATTAAACTGCTGGGTAGCTGGAAGGAGAACAGCAGGCCATGTTCAATATAACAAAATCCTTCCCAACATTTACGTTGATTCATACTTCCATCCTGAAGCCTAGGAAAATTAAACCACTGTCTGTAGGTGTCCTTAAGAGATACAACTTCCCTACTCACAAGCCCTCTGGGAGGATGTACAAATGCTTAGTTTAAAAAAATGCTGGGGGATTACACTACCCCAGGATATATACATCTTGCTTATCTCTCATCAAACGCAGTTTGAAATGTGGATTAGCAAGAGCAACAGTTTCTCAATATGTTCCCATAGAGCTGCCCCATCATAAGGCACCATGAACTAAACCATATTCCTGGTGCAGCATTATTAAGTAGCTGTGCAGGCAGGACCGTACTGGAGAGCATTTGCCAAGTTTCTTTTCGCTGTGTAACCTTCCACCCCAGATCTTCGGCCCCGTCCTTTCACCTCAGAAGGAACTGTGCTGTTGTAATGACTCTGGTGCAGGGGTCTGGGTACTGATTTGTCACTGAAATAATCCAACTGTTTGAACCTACAAGCAGGAAATGAAGCAGCAGCTTGAGATAGCCATCCATCTGCAGACCCGTCTAGATAATAAAGAGCTATTTGTTTTAATGCTTTATTTCCAGGTCCAGACTAGGCTTTTTGAATACATTTGCTAGGTAAGGGGGGGCATCTCAGGCTAAGAAACTGAAATGTCACAGACTTCTACCTTGATAAAAAGTAACAGTGTAGTTAATATGAATAAGACAGAAGAATATAAGGGAAGTTACATCTTTTGTTAATTTATATGATTAGGAAAAATGGACAAGCTTTCAAGCACACCAGATCTTTTTCAGGTGGGAACCAAAAGTGTGAATTAGTGTCCATTTTTTGCAACTGTATTTGATCATTTTGGAAAAAGAAAGCTCAGCTTTGATGGACTGTTTCATTTGTCCAGGCACAATTTATTGCACAATCCCTGCATAGCCCACCTTGTTAAAAAGGCTCTGTTTGGGCTGCAGGGAAGAGGACTGTTGTTCGCCACATTGTGACTGATGGGCTTTGGGTCAGGAGAGGTGACTGCACTTTTTGGAGAGCACCTGTGAGAAGCTTGCGGCGATAGAGAGAGAGAAAGGCAGAGACAGCCAGAGAAGTACCGGCTCAAAGAAAGTGGTCGCAGCCACAAGTGGAGTGGGGTGGGTGAATTGGGAAAAACTTCTTGTCCTCTCATCAAGTAGCAGCGAGGCCTTAGATCAGCTCATCCGTATGGTCTCACTGCTCTGGGAGAAGTGCCGAGAAGAGTAGGGAGCAGACAGAGAAAAGGCTGCTGAGCTGACAGAAGGTGACTTTTCCTGGGCACTTGGAAGGGACTACGTGGAGTGTCTGGCAACCCTGTAAGCTAGCAAGGTTCACTGACCCAAGAGCAAGACAGGGCAAAAGATCCATCTTTTGAGGATGCAGTGGGAAGGTAAGGCAACAAACTGTTTCATCTGAATCTGATTCTTTGCTTCCCTATTTCAAAAGTGATCTTCCTGTAGTTTGTTTTAGAAATTCAAAGGCTTTTTAGTGTGTTTTGTGTGCTTACTGGAAAGAAAAGGCTGAAGCTGTTCACTTCAAAGCTTTATCAACTCACAGGCCCATGACAAACACTCCCTATAACCTCTCCTTCTGTGGATAAAAAGGGTTTCTCTCTCTGAGAGCAATACTACTTTCTCCCATTAGAGGGAGGCCAAGAACATTTAGTACCCTTGAGTATAATTTAAGCTACTTGAAAATTAGTTCCTCAATATGAGATAAAACATTTTCCCTCCTTATGCCTCTCTGGAGTCTACTACTTAGTCCTTAGAAACCCGAGCCTATTTTCAGTCAGGTGACTTCATCTCTAAAAGACGCAGGTTTTCAAATGATAGTGTAGGAGGAACAGACTCAACAACCAGGCTGTGATAGTGGGAGAGCCCTGCTGGTCCCCAAGAATCTGTACCAGAGATGTTACTCCATCCCAGTGACCACTCCATAATAATGCTCATCCTTGTAGACACTGCTGACACTGCCAAGAATAACCATAGACTGGTTTTGATTGGATCAAAACTGGTTAAGAGGCTCTGGGTGGAGAGGTGAAGGACTCAGGGGTTTGGGGTTTTTTTTTGGTTTCCAGGGATCCTGACTAAAATTCAAGTAGGGAAATTCTGCAGATAAATGCATGGTTACACAGCTGATATTGTCAAAAGTTGGCTTTAGTTTCCTTAACCTGTGGGTGATGTTCCATGAGCAGTCAGGGAAGGATGCAGTCCATCTGCCTGAGAAAGGGAGGAGCCCTCACTCATTTGCTAACTTCAAAGAATACACTTTAGATAAAATCTAACATGATTGATCTCCTTTTTGTCCTTATGAAATCCTATATGAACAACCCTCTTCCCCACTCATTAGTTTTTAGAGCTCATCAAATTGATCTTGTTTATGTTTTTGTCACTTGCTTTCCTTAATCCTAATTTAAACTCCTTCTCAATTCCCAGGAAAGTTCTGGAACAAATCATTAAACAAGGCACTTGTATGCACCTGGAGTATAACAAGGTTATGAAGAGCAGTTATCATGAACTTGCCAGGAACAAATGCTGTCAAATCAGTCTAATTTCCTGTCATGGCACAATTTTTTGTGTGTAAAGTGGAAAGTGGTAGATATCATATATATTGACCTTAGGAAGACTTTTAACACTGGCTGACCTGATGCTCTCTTAAGAAGACTTTGCACCATGAGTGCAAAACTGGTATGATAATTGTACCTCAAGTGCTAACTATCAATGTTTGTCAAAATGAAAGGGCATATTGAAGGAATTTCTTCAGGGGTCCATTCTGAGTCCGGTTTTGTTTAATGCCTTCAGTTAACAATCTCGATGATGAACAACCATGACTGCCTTACTAAATATTCAAATAACTCAAAGCTATGAGGGAGAGTCAACACAGTAGAATTCAGCACCAGACTGAGAAATGGGAGAAATGGGGTGAAACCTATAGGACAAAATTCAACAGGTACCACTTGAAGCATTACCTTTGGGAACAGTCAGCAACACAAGTACAAATGAGGAAGCAACAAGCTGGATGAAGTTTTTTTGAAAAAAGAGTCCAAGTTATACTGGACCGCAAGCTGGACACTAGCAATGGAAAAGCCAAACACCATTCTGGAGCACATAAGCAGGACTGTAGCCTCCAAGACAAGAGAGCTTAGATGGAGTAGTGTGTTTAGTTAGGGACACTGTACTTCATAAAATGCAGATCAACAGACGAAAGTCAAAGGAGGTCAGTGAGAATACAGAGAGGCCTAGAAAACATGAAGAATGGCTGAAAAAAATCGGTTGATCGGAGTGAGGCAGTGAAGGGAAACATAACAGTTATTAAGAAGTGAATACAAGGAAGGGAATTAAGTCTCTCCCATGACCACAGCGACCATGACAGGACATAATAGGTTTCAGATGAGTCAAGAAAGCTTATGTTAGGCTTTAGGATAATGTTTTGAGTGTCAGGATAGTGGCATACCAGAACAGATTTCTGAGGGGATGTTACAATCTCTTTCACTGGAGGTCTTTAAGAACATATTTCACAAACACCTGTCAGGACAGGTATTGCTGATCTTCCCAGATGTGCAGGGGTAGAAAGGATAAACTGTATAATTTGTACTTAATTGTAAGCAAACCACAGCTAGGTGGCATGAAGTGGAAGCCAGCTGTCAGCTTCTGTCAGTATTTGACAGCAGACATTGGTGTTTCTCTACTGTAGCCTGCATGAGCCCAACTTTGGACCAGCATTCTTGGTTGGGGCATAAGAGAAGGCTTAAGTAAGAGAGGGAAAGGAAAGGAAGGTTGTGGAGCTAGGGGCATGTCTTAGGTGCCAGGGCCTGGAGCGCCCACCCCTCTATACCCTAGCAGGAGTTTAACTTTCCGCATTTAAGGTCAGCTTGCTGATAAGAGTAAGCTCTTTGAGAAGTCTCAGCTGGCCTTGGAACACTTTGAAAAACGACTGGAAGAAGCCTCAGCAGGGGCTCTCCACTTCTTCCCTTGGGAGCTGCTTTTAAGCCAAAGCTTTCACCTTGGCCCCCACATGAGCTATGTTGCAGCTGTACTGCAGCTGCATTGCAGCTCTTCCTGTGCCTGGCCACACATCCTGTTGATCCAGCTCCAGACCCTGACCTGTGGACTCGAAATGCCAGCTTAACCTCAGACTTGCTTCATCACTATGGTCATCTGGCAGTCTGGGCTCTTGGCTGAACCTCGTTACTGTCATAGGACCTGCTCTGCTTGCTTTGCTCAGGAATGGGCCCCTGCCCTGCCTATCTTGTTATCATGTTAGGCTCCTGCCCTTCCTTGAGGAGCAGCCTTCCTTGCTGCTCCCTGGCATTAGGTAGGTGGAAATACAGGATTGGCATCTTACTTTGTGCAAGGTGGTGAGGTGTCCTGTACGGGAATTTGGGAGGAGAAGATAAAGGCATACCTTCTCCTAGGCATATGTGCTGGTACTGCTGCATAAAGTGGGGTCTGTGGCCTTTATCATAGCCTGTGCCAAATTCCAGCACTGACCAGTACCAACAGTGGTACTCAGGCAGACCACATTTAGTAAGGCCTGTTTCTGTGGAAAGCGCTGTATAAGAGAGCTTCTGCCTCCTCTCCAACAGAAGAGGTGTCGGACACATAGAGCCTTGAAAGAGCCACCAAAGTCCCTACAGAGAGCAGAGGACAGGGTGGGATGGCATAGGCTGGCAGTCAAGATCAAATCCAGCAAATAGGTTAGTAGGATTTTGGCCCGAGTGCGTGAGGAGAGGTAATGGTATTTAGTCAAGGCGAAGCGAAGCTGGTGTGACTGTGAAGAGAAGGAAGCTGACCTCTCTTTATTAGTAGGGGTGGGGAGGAAGGAGCAGAAAGAGGGATATGGTCAGGACCAGCTCTGCCCCCTTCTCGCACCTCCTGCTAAAGGTGAGCTTTGCGTACACTCTCACTCTGCAGAGCGCACTATTCACTGCGCTATTCTGCACTATTCACAGGCAGAAGGGCAGGCTCCTTCTGTGCCTCTGGGCCCACTTCTTGTAGAAAAGTGTCTTGGCCCAGCTTGCTGCCTCCCCATATCTCCTGCACAGTCCTGTGCATGCAGGCTGAGGAAGAAAACAGAAGACTCCTGGAAGGGAGAGGCTTACCCTGGAGTTATTTTCCCAGGCTCTAAGCATAAGAGAAAAGGAAAATACTGGCCTTAACATGAAGTGAGATAAATAAGAACAGAGATGGGAGACAAAGAAACAGAAAAAGATGAAGCCCAAGAGGAGAGACAGCTCCCCTCCCCAAACAGCAGTTGTCTCCTATCCTCCAGTGATTCCTTCTTCCTGTTTTGTCCTCAGCCTCCCTCAGTTCTGCTTTCCTTTCTGACCGTTCCCTTTCTTTTTCTTCTTCTTCACCTTTGCAGTTGTACAAAGGCTAACCAGTCAGGCAGCTTTCAGAAGTACATCCAATACAAGTTCAGGACCTGAGGACTCTTGCTCTATCATCACCTTCATGAGAAGCATTGAGAAGCCTGTGCAAAGGAGGAACGGAAAGAGTTCAAATGCTGCTGTCTAGCTCTCAGATATCCAGCTCTTTCATCGGTGGATCTCAATTTACAAAGAAGGTTGATATTATTATTTCTGTTATACAGATGAGGAAACAGGGACTTTTGTAAATGAATGGCCTTGTCCAAGTCATGCAGTGGACTGGGAAGAGAGCCCACATCTCTTGGGGCCCATTTCAGTGCTCTAATCCCTGGCATATACTGCCCCTAAGACTAAGGCTGCGAGTTAGCTGGAGCTAGAAGTAGGATCAGAAACAAGGCAGAGAAAACGTGTTGGAATGAACAGCAGAGTCCAATGGAAGAAATAAAATAAGGATGAAGAGACTGATGGTGGCAGAAAGGGGATAACGCCTTGGGTATTGTGGAAAACAAAAGGTGAAGTGAGGCTCTGTGGTAGTTAGGGAGAGGGTTTCAAATAAGACATGAAAAGACAAGTTTGAAAGTAGCTGCTTGTGTGAGAGGAAAAATCATGGGTGAAGATGAGAAATCTGATAAAACCACTTCGACAAACTACCAGCCCTTACAGGGCCTTAGTGAGCACGAAGCTGGGAGGTGGAGGAGAAGGTTGGGCACCCCCATGGTCAAGGAGGCTGCTGGGGCAAAACATGGGGACACATCACTGCCATACTGGGCCCACAGCATGGCAGAGGGCTCCTAGAGGGAAGGAGGTGATCCAGAAGGGGCTGACAGCGAAGGCAGCGTGTGATGCTTCCTCGTGCTGTCAGGCCTGTGTTGGGGAGTGCTACGTGAGAAAGCAGGAGGGGAACAAGGTACGGTGGTGCTGCAAGGATTCAGCAATGGTGGGGGCCAGGAGATGGAGAAGGCAGGGCACGATAAGTCCTGGGTTACCACCCCACTAAGGGGGGGGGGGGGCACTGCCATCCAGGGAGAAAGAGGGCAAAGTGTGGCCCAAAGGGGCTCGAGGGGGACCGCGTGGTGGGCAGGAGGGGAGAGCTACCCCCCGAATCAGCAGAGCCTCAGCGCCCCGGCCATGGGCTGTGGGGAACAGGCCTGCCTGGGGGGCCACAGCAAGGGGGCCCAGCTGCGGAGGGGCCCACGGGTGGCGGGGAGGGGGCTGGCCCCTGGGCACGCAGGCTGTGGGGCGCGGGGGCCCGGCCACAGGGACAGGGAGCCTGCAGGCTAGGGGGGGCCGGCCACGGGGACAGGGAGCCTGCAGGCTAGGGGGGGCCGGCCACGGGGACAGGGAGCCTGCAGGCTAGGGGGGGCCGGCCACGGGGACAGGGAGCCTGCAGGCTAGGGGGGGCCGGCCACGGGGACAGGGAGCCTGCAGGCTAGGGGGGCCCGGCCACGGGGACAGGGAGCCTGCAGGCTAGGGGGGGCCGGCCACGGGGACAGGGAGCCTGCAGGCTAGGGGGGGCCGGCCCTGGGGACAGGCTCCCACGCGCGGCCACGGCGAGGGGCCCGGCCGCCCCCCCCGGCGCCCCGCGGGCGCAGGCGGGCTGCCGGGGGCCAGGCCGCGGCCCGGCCAGCAGCCGCCGCCGCCCTCCCGCGGGAAGGCTGCGGCCCGCCGGCCCCGCCGCCGCCGCAGCGCGGAGCCGAGGCGCCTGCTATACGGAGCCGGGGCTGTAGGTGTCCTGCCTGGGAGGGGTTAAGCGGGAGCCCCAGCCCGGGGGCGGACAGACGGACGGGGAGGCTCCGGCGCCTGCTATACGGAGTCGGGGCTCTAGGTGTCCTGCCTGGGAGGGTCCCTGCTGCATTGCAGCCTCCGCGCTGCTCCGCGTCTGGCGCACACAATGGCGACTCCCAGCCCCAGCAGCGGCTCCGGCTCCAGCAGCGGGAGCAGCACGCCGGGCTCGGGCGGCCCGCCGGCACACACGGCCGTCAGCAGCATGCAGGGTAAGCGAGCCCCGCGCTAGGCCGCGCCGCGCCCGCCGCCGCCGCTTCCGGGCCGGGCAGCGCGCCCCGCTCTAGGCCGCGGCGCGGCCCGGCTCCGCCGCCCGCACCCCCGAGCGCCGCGGCCGCCTCCGCCTGCGGCCCCGCCGCCTCCCCGCCGGGCCGGGCCGGGCCGGGCCGGGCCGGCCGCGCGGCGCCCGCTGGGCTCCGCGGCCGGGCGGGCGCTGCTGCGCGGGGCGCCGCGGGCCCCCGCTCCTCCTGCGAGCCCCCGCCCTGCCCCGGCCGGGCGGCAGCAGGTTATTTTGGGGCGAGACTGTGCGGGCTCTGCAGCGCGGAGTCTCCGAGTTGCCGCGTGTAAACAAGCGAGGCTTCGCCAAGGGCAGGCGCGCGTCGGAGGGGGTTTTGCCCCCCGGCAGCTCGTCGGGGCTTCGCGTGGCCACTGACCCCCGCGCGGGGCCGCGGTTCCCCCGCCGGCGGAGCCCGGTCCCGGCCCCGGCCCCGGCCCCGGCCCGGGGAGGCTGGGGCGCCTCCGGGCACCGCCGCCCTGCCACGCGGTGCCCCCGGGGCCGCGGCGCCGCCGGGCCGGGCTGGGGCCCGCTGGGAGCGGGGTGGGGAGGAGGCGCCGCCGGGCAGGGGCAGGTGGAGCGCGGATGCGCCGCTGGACCTGAGCGACGTGCCCTGGCCAGGGCAGCGCCCGCACGCTTCCGCGCTGTGCTTTTCCCTGCTGGTAATTTGGGTGCCCGCAGCGTACCCCTTGATCCGCACTCGCCGGGGTCCTTAGGCTCCCGCTGTCTGGTCTCCCCACCCTCGACCCCCAGCTCTGTCCCGCAGGCCATGCCCTGTGCACCAGCAGGGCCAGCTCCGGGCCTTGCCTGGCCCGCGCCTTGCCCCCAGCTTTCCGTTAGGCATCGCCGCGCCTCAGCGATGCCCCTGCTCTGTAGGTGGCACGGGGTCTTTTCCCCTTGCTGTCCCAGTCCCTGCGCAGATCGCTGTCTCCGACTGCCTGGCCTCTTGCAGCATCCAGGCCTTGCCTGGAGGGCTCTCCTAGGAGGAAGTGCAGCTCTGCCTGCGGTGGTGGCGGTGCCCCCCGTGCTGCTCAGGTTGGCTCTCGAGCTACCTGGGAGGGGGGCTGGGTGCTGCTGCCACACATACAGGGCCTAACTGCAGCTTTTGGGCCACTAGCGTCCTGTTCCAGTTTGCTTTGGCTCAAAGCAGGTGTTGCACCCACCACGTGCTTGCCTGGGAGGAGAGGACTCTTCTGGTGGGAGAGAGGAGAGAAAGGAAAACGGTCAGGAGAGGGACAGAGGCTGGGTGGACTTCTGCTCTGGCTTCTTTCAGACACAGTCTGTTCTGTGCCCTTTGTGGCCTCCCCTCTTCCCTTGGTTATGAACTGCTTTAGGAGACAGCGTGCTACAACATCGCTAAGATCGGCACACAGCAGCATTTGGCCACCTCTGCCCCTCTGCCAACTTTCTGATGGCCGGTCCAGTCTGACAGAAGTGTGCTAGGTACCATGCAATGGTCTTTTCCTTTCTTTATGGACACGTTGGTGTTTGTGTTAACAAGATGTGGTAGACCCATGAGGAATAGGGTGACCGCAGAGGCAACCAGGTTAATATTTTTAAAACATTGCTGCCTGTGTTTCAGTTCGGTAGCTAGCCTCTTGCTAACTGCCGAAGAAGGGCTCTGATTTGAGTCCTGGTATATCCCTCAGTCACCAAGCAGTTTTTGTTGCTTGGTGTTTTGTGTTCCTTTGTATCTGTTTATACATTTTTTTGCAAGGCAGATGTTTAAGTAAAAACAGTTTGATGGTGAACTTCTGGTTAAAATATTCTTTGGTTTATTTTGATGGAAGCTTAGAGTATTATGGTAGGGTAATATTGCCAGAGTTCCCATCTGCACTTTTTGGTGGTTGACTATTCTTACAAAAACAGTGGATATTTAGTTTTCAGAAAAGCCACAGCAAAAGCCTTTGGAGTTTTTTCTTTAAAGTCAGGCCATCGAGACTTCTCTATTTGAGCAACATTAGACTGTGGCCACACAGTGTGGGATTATTTTTTTAAATTTAATATGGGAATTGTAATACTAAAGAAGCTGTTTGCCCTGTGTGGGGAACTTTTTCTTCTTTTTTGTTTTTAATTTAAAAAAAAGGCTCTCTTTGTGATGATAGCGTTGGTGCAGGAGCTCTCAGCAACAAATCCGTTTGTCGCAGTTGTTTCCTATGCTCAGGAGTATTCCATCCTGTTAGATTAGATTGCACTGAAAATGGAGACTGGGGTGGGGAGCTGTTTGGATGGAGAACTGATTATATGAACTGAAGATTTTAGTATAGTTAGAACAAGATGGTGATTTTATGCTGTTTGCAGCTTCCACGACATGAACATCTCACAGTTGCTGGATTAAGGAGTTGGGAACTATTGGGCCTTGGGAGAGTTAATACTATGCATGTTTATAATACCTTTCAAAAACTGTAATCTCAAACTTCCTAAATAAACTGCATGAATTAACAACTTGACTGAAGGCATGAAATGCAAAAGCAGTATCAATAAAACTAGAAATAGGATTGCACTGTAGCTTATAACTCTCTGTGTTGTCCCTTGTATTTTTATCTGGCCAATACTTTCGGTATTTATGAATCGTTCCCCTGAATCCAGTGCATCTTCAGGGCTGATCATTTGGTTTTGCACCCTTATGGGACAAAAGAACGTGTGATTCAATGCAAGTATATGGTGACATAGAAATATCCACATTTTGCTCCAGGTAGAGGAAGGGCAGTTATTTCTTCTGCAGTTCGTTTAAAATGTGCATTTAAATATGAATTCAGGAAGACAAGGGGTAGTTTCATGATACGCATGTATCTGCAGAGAAAGCCGGCATTAGCTAAATATGTAACCTCTTTTAAGGTAATGTGTATGTTGAGGCACCCTGGGAGGAACTGAGTATATGTATTCTAGGTAGGCTCTGGAAAGCCAGAGCTTGTTGCAGAGGTGAGCATGTTACTGTTACAGTGGTTGTGAATGAAAGTTTCTTGGGAAGCTCCTGTAGCTGACAAGAAACTCTTTCTCAGGGGGATAACCCTCCACCAGGATTCCTGTGCTTCCGTACAAATACCTGTGCAAAGCAAGGGAAGATACGAGTGGGGTGGGAAGGAACATTTCTTTAGGTGACTCTGCTTCCTCATCAGGCTTAAAGTGCTTGCTGAGCAGTGTGTTGAAGCTGTGGTACCACGGCAGGTAAAGCCGGTAGGAGTAGATGTACTGCGGTCTTGTCCCTGGTGTGTGTTTCCTACCTCTCTCCGTTCACTGACTCTGGTTCCATGCTGATACCAAGGCAAACTGGTTCAGTGAGCTAAGATGTCAGAAAATGAACCCAGCAAAAAGAAGTGGAAAGTTTCCTGTAGTGTGGGTGCCCAGCATTGGCTTATTATAGGGTTGGGTGAGCACTAGTGCAAGGAAGGTGGCAGGAATGCATTGCTGGGTGGGGAGAAAAGAAAGTAGGGCTGTGTCAGTGTTGACTTAATTGGCTTAAACTGTATGGCGAGGTGGATCAGGGAAGTCATTAGGCTGGAAAAAAGTAACTGTCGTTAAAAAAAAAGAAAAGAAAAGAAAAACAGTTTTAGTTAATTTTCAGCCAGAAAGATTCTCTGACCCTGCTTGTGCAACTGCTGATGCAAAGGCAGTAGCGGGATGAGTGGCTAAGGAGAGGGAAAGGGTGGGACAACTCCCTTAGCTTCAGCCCACGCTTGTGTGAGCCTCAAAGTGGCCACAGAACCTCTCCCTCAGACTGTGATTACTTCTGTAGATGAGTGTGTTGACAGGACACATGCCTGGAAAGGCTGGCCTGTGATAGAACCTTTGCTGGGTATTTTCTGGTTTGGTACAGGGGCTGGCAGTTTTGTAATGGGTATTTGCTGCCAGAGAGGATAAGGAGGATAAAGAGTAGCCCAGGAAGTGGTAGTGCAGGGGAAAAGTCTTCATGGAAGACTTCATGGGCCCCTCATGTTGATGGCTGGAGCTGAGACAGTAGACCCAGGGCATCAGAGGCTCTCTGTACCCTCTGTACCTCTCTGTACATCACCCTGTTTTGTTTTATTTTTAATTAGATCTTCTATACTGTTTCTGTCTCTGTACACAGGCAAGAGCCCCTTCAAATGGTGCTACTGAGATGAAGAGACACTTCGCTGTCCTCACACTAGGCTTATTGTACAGTGATGACCCTCAAGCCTTGCAGTCAAGCAGGGCATTGCCTCAGATCTTTTCATCCTCAGCATTCTGCATGTCCCAGCTCCATTCTTGTGTGTCTTCTCCTGGCTACCTGTATTAGCCTTTCATGCCCATGCACCTGAGAGCTTCATTCCTTTCCTCCCATTCCTCCCCTGGCAAGTCTAGTTGACAGTGGTGACAATGCGTAGCTGATAGATTGGAAACAAAGAAGAGTTGGAACTTTAAGTAATGAGAATAGATGCTATTTCAACATTTTTGAGATTGTAATTTTCATTTTTCATGTACAAACTGAAATCTGTGTGGACACCAGTGACTGTTGGTGTGAAGAATTGTTGTCTCCCTTAGTTGCGTGTAATGTTAAAAATGAGGGAACAGTCTTGCATGTCTTGTGTCCTAGATGTTTTGTGGAAAAAACAGATTCTGTGGGAACTAGGATATCCAACTTTGAAAGCGATTTAAAAAAAAAAAACCCCAAACTGTAATTGGAGCAATTTTATATTTCTCTCACTGCCAAAATTAGTAGCAGTCTTTACTGCTGATGTTATTCAGAAAACTATCCTTTGAAGAATTATTGTATGAAATTTAGAAATTTTATTGATTCAAAGGCAGAGGAAGAATTTTAGCTGTAATTGCAACCTGTGGAATCACTCATTATACCTCCAGAGCCAAGCAAAAGTTAGAAATGCTTCTAACCAGCTATTACGGTATCAGATTCTATATTCAGTATGAGTTGAAGGGTAACTGGGACTTTTTAAAATACTTGTTGCTTGGAATATGCTGGTTTCTTTCAAAATCAAAACATATATATTGTGTATGTCTTTTCAGGATGTGCACGAATAGATTGGGCATGTTAAGTGGGCTGGGAATTCCTGATAAATTCACTGGAAGTTGGGATTCTCAGATATCATCCTGTCTGTACACCCATCTCGGCCTTTTCCATCTCTACTCCAGCCATAATCTTTTTGGTTTCAGTGCAAATCAGAGAAGTGTGGTGTTTGGTTAGGCAGACTTGTATGTGGATATGAGGCAAGGAAACTGGTGTGGAAGAGTAGCAGGGAAAGGGCAGAGGGGTATTTGTCTGGGTGCTCTAAGTGACTAATTTGAGTCCAGTCTTGCCCTTGGCTGCCATTCAGAACATCACGTGAAGTGGTGGAGTTGGTATATATGTTTCTGCATAAGTCCTAGGAAGTTCTGCCTTGCACTTTTCTTTACCTGGCTGACAAGGAGCTTACAGGAGGCTTTTAGACAGGTTCGGTATCATTCACGTTCGGCAGATGACAGACTTGATGAGCACTGAAATGGACTTCTTTGTCAGTCGCTGTGGTTTGATGGATTTGTTGCCTGTGTGTTACCTGTGCTGTGTCTTTAGGAGATTTAGGATGTTTTGGGGGTACTCAGCGTTACTTCAGACAGTGCTGTAAAAAGCAGAGTATTACTGAAACCAGTTGTGGACATCACTGTAATCAACACACTCCTTGGTGTACAGGAACTTACCAAGGGACGCTATTACTCCTGCATCCTCCTTCTCTTTGTGCTGCTCCCTTTGTGCATGCAGAGTGGGCTGTTCTCCCCACGAACAGTGCTCCTGGAGGAGGTCCTCAGCATGAGGGAGGAGACAACAGGGACACTGATGTCCCTGTGCTGAGATGTTGCACTTGCAGGGATGCAGTGTGGGCACTGCTTCAGTTTCCAAAGTAGACGCTGCACCAATAATGAGTGGGCTTGCAAGTCTGGGAGCAGAGCAATTATTTATGCTAGCCCAACACAAGTGAGAGAAAGATGCCTTGAGAGTTGATTGCCCGTAGGAAGGCCAAAAGGCTAGAGGATGGACTTTGGTCTGGGAGCTGAAAGGCAGAATGTGTGGAGAAGGTAAGAAGGATGAGTCCCAGTAAACAAAGTTTGCTTAGGGAAGCTCAGAGGACAGAATTTGAGGAACAAGAAGACAGACTGTCAGGATGTGGAGAGGTCATGGAGCAAATAGAGCAGTAAGTGAGCAGATTAGGTATGAAGCGATGTTTGAATAGCCAGGGAAAATGAAACATAAAATTTAGATAAGAAAAAAAGGAAGATAGAAAAGAACATGATAAAAAGGAGAAGGGAGTGGAGGAGAGAATTAATGTTTGTATTCAGTAGGTAAAATACACGTTATCTTTAAATGCATATTAATCACGTGTTCTTATTGTAATGTAGGCAAAGTGAGTTATATCTTTAGCATGTGAGAACTGATTGAATAAAATCTGATGTTGACTGCAATTACTCTTGCCCACCGTGGAATTGTAAAACCAGTATGTGTTAATGTGCACAGCTGTTGCCAACTGACATTTGTAGATTTGTTAGATTGATGTGTGTGTGTCATCTTGGATGTGTTTGCATTTATTATGGAAGGTAATGATACTTGTGTGGTGAGCAAATCAACATATTTCAGTCCATTTGTACCTGCCAGTTTATTCGTGTGCAGTAGTTCTGCCAGGGTATAGCTGACCAGATCTGCTTTATGTTTGTTTGTGTCTCGGTTTGCACCTGTGCATGCAGTATCATATTTATATGTAAGCATATGTTTTTGCACTTCATCTTTACATTTTGGTTTACTTGTAATCGACTGACATTTCTACATACTTGTTTTCCTGGGGGGGGGGGGGAGGAGGGGGGCAGAAATACTGATCAGTCTAATCAGATGCTAAGAGGTTTTTTTCAGTTATTTTATGCTGACTTGATTGAGTTGACAGGATTGAAAATCACACCGTTGCTTGTCAAAATAATGACCATCCTGTGAAAGAAAGATGAGTGTGTGTGTGAGGAAGCAACAACAGAGATTGTGTACATCCCAAACTTGAGCTTGTTGAAAAAAGGCCACCAAAATTAAACTTATTCATAGTCCCTGGTGTATAGAATGAAGCATTAATTATGGGATATGAGTGCTTTAAATGAAGGTCTTGTGTAACCATATCAAGCTCCCGGTGGTCAAACAAATAGAAACATCTTGCTTGTATCTTCTAGTTGGGACATCATCGTTGTTTTTGAAGTCCGGCATCTTCTGTTGGACTTAGATTTGATAAAACTTTATGTGAGCTGGAAGAAAAATGGAGGCCTATCCTCCAGTGGGGAGAGCAGCTACTGTAGCTTGTGGTGGCTAGAAACAAAAACTACACGAGAGAAAGAAAAACGGCTCAGCGTGTTTGTGTACTGCTCTGTCCAGCAGTGCAGGACCCAGCAGCAGATGTCCATCTGAGTTTCACTGAAGTGATGTTTATCAAGAAGGTACCAAAAAATCTCTGAATGAATGTTACGCTTCTGGCATCCTCTCTAAGTTCCCAGATCTCACGTACCTTATTTAAAATGCACTACGCTATTCACTAAAGAGAAATGCCTCCTCAGATATGTGTATTTTTGTTGCACTTCCATCAGCATGCTGAGGCTACGGCACCCTTTTCAGGGAGGTGGTAGTTACTGTGCTGCAACAAATTTCAAAGAAAACTAAGCTGAGTTTGTCAGTTGAACCTTTTCGTCATGGTTCTGGGATTGTCACCTAGGCCCTTTGGGTGTGGGTTCCTCCCTGGATATTATGGTCGGGAAAGATTATTATAATCATCCAGTTTGGCCTCTTATTTAGGAAAAATGAACAAGGGTTTCAGTAATTCCTGTCTTGAGCCTGATCATTTGTGATTGAGTTATAGCATCTCTTTTACAAAGAGAAACCCAATTCCTGTAAAGATGCCAAGGTGGGAGAATCTTCTGCTTCCCTAAGTAAGTTGTTTCAGTAGTTACTGCATTTTTAAGTTGATTTCTGTTTTGTTTTGGGCAATTTCTGCTGTTACTGGTTCTCACTATATCATTGCTAGCCAGGTAGCCCTCCTTCAGAAATCTCCCTGTGCAGTTAGGTATTACATTAGTCTGCCTGGCAAGTGTATTTTCAGTAAGGCAAGTCCTACACCATATTATTCTAGTCTGTTGTTCCCTGCAGAGAGCCTCTATTTGTCTTCTAGATCCTCAGATTTCTTTTTAATGTTGCAGGCTTGTCTGGTTGCAGAAGAGACTTGTGAACAGTGGGTAACTGACAGTGCAATGCCTGCTGAGCCCTGAAAACTCTCTTCCTTTTAAAAAGGTGTGTTGCTGAACCTGGTTTAATTAATGTGTGGTAGTTAACTCATGGTAAATCCCTAGTGAGGGACACTTTGCCTTTGTTTCTTCAGTTCAACTCGTAGTTAAGCTTGAACACTGTGTCTCTCCTAGGCTTTGACAGTGGAGTAGCTAATGCATGTTAGTTATCCATCCATATATACATGCCACTCTTCAGTGATTTTGGCACCTCTGTTTGCGGAGTGCTTGAAAAAAATTGCTGTGAGTCTCATCCCCTTCAATAGGCAACTGACTCAGATGTTCAGGGTGGTTCTTCAAAGGTCAAAATGATTAATTATCAAAATCTATAAGAAAGAATGTGCTCTAACTTAATTTGAAGGTGTCTAGGGGTTAAGTAGTTGCCCATGAAGCATGAAATTGCAGGGAGGGTGCATTTGATTACTTTTTTTCTGGGACAGGGTTGCAGGAAGGATTTGTGCAGCCTTGAAACCCTCTTTGTTTTTTCTCAGTGTTCTTTTGGAGGTATGAACAAAACAAAGTAATTTTTGCTATGGCTCTGGCATGCTTGGTAGCCCCTGCCCCACCTCCTTATACCATTGGAAAAGTTGGCTCTGTTATTAATCTCATACTGATTTTTTTTGCTAGGTGAACTTGTTTTATAAACCGTATATAAGAACCTTGGAAAACTGACACTGCAGGTGGCATGACACGTGGCAGCCTCTGTAAGGGATATGTGTTACGAGAAGCACAAGATTCTTGTGTTATGAGCTTCATCTTGACTGCAAGTGTTCATGAGGTTATACCTTTAATGTAGACAGCCTTCTGTGAGTGGAATCCTGGTTATTTCAACCTTGCCTGTCTCTCAGCCTCAGCCCCGGAGGTTGTTACCATCTGAGTTCACTTCAGGTTTGTCTTCATTGGATTTAAACAGAAAGGGATGGTAGCCAACAAGTATTTAACGTAATGGCCTGCTTATATAGAAAAAACAACACAGGTTACATGGTCACTTTAATCTCACATAAGTCTGTCCTGCTCCTGAATGAGTTGACTCATTCGCTCCCTGACTCCCTTCACCCACCGACCAGGCTCCCCAGTCTGCTTGTTTCTCTCTGCCTTCCCTGCTACCCCTCCAGGCAGGGCAGCGAGCCGGGTCAGGAAACTGTTCTAGCTGAAAGGGAAGCTGAGGAAAATAAGTTAGTTGGTAGCTGGGTCCGCTCCCTGCTGCAGCTTGCTGCACAAATGCTAGTGCCAGCACAAGGAAGACACCAGAACAAATGGTCAGGGCTGGAGGTGGGGCAGTGTTGGTGATATACCAGTGCAGATGAATAATCCATGCCTGGTGCTCTCTGATACAACTAAACTGGTCCAATAGGTAGCTGCTGTGCGAAAGGTCTTTGTACTGCCCATGGTTGCGTGTTTCTGCCCTCTCCCTTGTCCAGACCATGTTGCTTGTCCAAGTAACTAACCTTCCCCTCAAAAGGGGCAGAGCTTCCCAAACTGCCCTGCTGCAGGCTTTGATGAGCTCCAGCACCGGTAAGAGGGAGCAGGCATGAATGTGCTGCTGGAGGTGGCACGGAGGAGGAAAACCACCTCTTCAGAGATAGCCAGCTAGCTTTAGATTGACTTGGCTGCCTCGGTTGTCAAACCATACCTGTGCACAAAAACACTAGGCATATGCTTATCCTAAATCCTGTTTCTACTAAACTAATCTAAGACAAAGTCAGTTGTTAATGTCTGGAAACAGACTCCCTTAGGAGCTTGTGTTGGATGTTGCTGCCACATCAACTTCTGAGGCCAGACAGACCTCACAACTGGCTTTGCTGAGAAGGCAGAGGTGTGGTGTGGTGTCTGCAAGACAGGCCGACGCTTCTGACTCGCAAGGGAGCTGCTCTCTGCTGCCCAGCTGCCCCACTGCCAAAATAATTCATGTGGCCTCCCCAGCTTTTTTCTTCCCCAGTGCATCTTTGGAGTGGATAGTATGGGCGGTGGGCTCAATTAGTTTTTCTGGCAGCTATTTTTCTTTGGCTTTTTGTTTTGCTTTTTTTTTTTTTTTGAGGGAGCAAACAAATTGCCACAGTCAAACTGTATCAGCAATCTACAAACGACTGCAAGCTAAGAAATCAGCACTCTGCGTTACAATAATCTTATGAATTAGAAGAGGGCAATATTGGGCCTAAATAACTTCTGCCTTCTTTTAATGCCACTTTTTACCTCTCAGTTACTATGCCTGATTTTTTTTTTCTTTTTTCCCTCTCCCCAAGAAACTTTTTGAAGGTGAATAAAAGGGCAGAGTGGAGGGAGGTTGGCAGCAAGGTGAGATTTGAATTAATGTGTATGTTTTAATATTGTAAACTTGGTGTACGCAGAGCACAGAAGGGATCCATTTTAGCCCAGAGTAGATGTAAGACAGATAAACTTGGTCAGCCAACTGCATTTGGAGGTGTTAGTAAAGGGGGAAAAAATTGATAACCTGCTCGGCTTCAGAATTTGATCAAGCAGCAAAGCTTCATATCACCCTGAGCATCTGAATTCTGGAAACAGTATTCTGAACAGGCTGCATACCTGACTTAAGTTTTGAACTTTTCATTTTGCTTTATTTTAAGTTAGCTTAAGCTGTATCTTGTAGGCAGCTGGAAAGTTATGAGGTTTCACTTTGTTTCAGCCCTCTTATGGTGGTGGTGGGGAGACTTTAGACTTGAAAGATTTATGTAGTATGCTTTTGTTGGTAGAGTTGTGACCTTTACTTAGGCGATTTTGTT
The DNA here is from genome assembly GCF_036370855.1 of Dromaius novaehollandiae. Taxonomy (NCBI): domain Eukaryota; kingdom Metazoa; phylum Chordata; class Aves; order Casuariiformes; family Dromaiidae; genus Dromaius; species Dromaius novaehollandiae. The sequence continues at coordinate 6,451,961 of NC_088115.1, read as the reverse complement.
GCTTCAATGTAAGTTCTTTTATTAGTGTAGCTGTGATGTGTTTATGCCTCCCTATGGTTAAGTTGAAAGGTACAAGTATGACTTTTGTCAGATGTCCTAGAATTAGTTAAGTTTTTGTGCACAGTTTGTGAATTTTTGAAAAAAAGCCAGACATCAGTAAGTAAAGGTCCTTGTAAGACTCTCTCTGTACAGACCATACAGCCCATTGGATGCCTGCTCCATGCTTGCATAGACCCTACACAAGACATGCGTGTTGTTGGCCTGGATATGTCAGGACAGATGTGTGATGCAGCAGAACATCTTCCAAAATGTGTGACCGTGACTTTCTCAACTTTGACCCTCCGTGGAGGGAACTCTGCTATTACTGTTTGTGAGGAAATACAACGTGATGTTGCCAAGTATCTACTCCCTGTCTGCTGCCCAGTTCTGCTTTGAAAGGAGCTGAACTGCAGTTCACATGGACATGGGCAATAACTTTGTGCTTAGCAGGGTAGGACACATTAACTTTTGTATGAGCATCAAGGGAGACAAAGTATGTATAGTGCACAGATTGCGTATTTATTAGCTGCTAAATTGATTTCCTCTTCTCCAAATCAAAGCCTTTGTATTTGCCCTTTACTGAAGGCCGTGTGAGCCCTTCTGAAGGCACACATCTTGCACTGATCGTAGAGTGAACAAAGAATCCAAGCACCAAGAATTAGTCTGTGTTTTGAATAATTCATCCAATATTCTTTCTGAGGTACTTTCTGAGATGCCCTTTGACGTAAAGAGGACAGCTGTTGGGAACAGATACAGCTAAGCTGAAAAGGAATCGGCCTTTTTTATCAATTTGTGTTCAGGCTTTTCCTGTGGACCAAGAGGGTTTTATGGTTTGCTTTGGACCTAGTTCTCTGGAAAAGGTTCTCCAAATTGAACTAGCCATCGCTTTGCTTTTGGACCAGAGCGCAAAGTGTTTGTACTTTGAAGAGGTTTGTGGACAGAGATAAAACAGTTTCCTTTAAAAACACATGGCTATGTTTCTTTGACCTGGGAGGGGTTATGGATTAAGATAAAAGCATCACATTTGGAAATCCCTTCTGGGGAATGATGGAACCACGTCTGAGTTTTCCTGTAACGACCAGTTCCCCTACTGAATCAGTGTCAGTGTCAGTGCAGGACCTGGTCTCATGCCAAACAGTTGGAAACCTTTCCCTACCTTTTATGTCCTCTCCTGTCCTCCCTTTCCCCTTAGAAATGTGGCTGGGTGGAGAACAGGAAGGAGGTCTTTGAAGGGAAGATTGTGTAGGGGGATGACCTGAACTGCTTCATAGAGCTGGTCAAGGCTGGAAGCCCAGAGCCATGCATGGGGTGGCCTTTATCCTTTTGGACAACCTGATGTAGCTATAGAGACTATATGGACCCCGAACGTTTTTACTGCTGAAAAGGTGTTATTTCCCAGAAAAATTTGATGGATGATTAAATGTAGTCATGCTATTTAGAATTGAATATGCTGCTTCAGGATATGGCAGTTTTATTCTTTCTTCAAAGTACTTTTTTACTCAGAGTTGTAGGAGCAGTCATCCTGTGTAAACTGGTGTATTTGGAAGTTTAATTTAAAGCGAGTTTCCTTGCTGATACAAAGAAGAGTAGAGGACAACTCTCACCTTTCTGAGAACTACTGTTCTAATGTAGCCCAACTGTTACAGCTAGAAAATATGACTGTATGGTACAAGAAGTAATATAACTGTATGGTACAAGAAGTGTGTATACAAGTTTATGCAAAGGAATTATGAGAGAGCTCTGACTTCTATTGAAAGAAGAGGTGGTCAGATCTAAAGGATTGGAGTCCCTAAAGCAGCAACTTGGCAATTGAATTCTTACTGCACTCGGGGCACACATGTTGTTAAATATGAGAACAAGCTTTTCAGTGTTGTCCTGGAAATGCAAAATCTATTTTTAAAATATATTTCTAATTCACTTATTTCTTTTGGAGATGAATTGGAGTTACACCCTGGAGCTCTTTATTTGCCTAGCTGGTTATACCAGAGCCATGGCCAAAAAAGCTTCACACACGTTAAGCTTTACCATTGTACCTCAATCCTAGATGTCCTCAGGGGTGAGAACAAGAATTTACTCTCTGGCCTGTTCACGTGGCTCATCTCTGCTGATCCTGCTGACAAGGATTGCAGCTGAGAGAATGGGAGAAGGAACATCTCAGTAAGTGTGGATATGCTGAAAGTTGAGTAAGTGTGGTTGGAGCTGGTGTCTCTGGCCCATGTGGTGTGCCTGTCCTTACGTTCACACAGGAGGACTCAGCTGGTTTCACTGTCCATGCTAGCAGGGACATGATTTGGGGTTATTTATGCTTTAAACTGGAAATTGTTTGATTTGTTAGTGCTGCTGCTTTGTTCCTACCCTACAAAAATAAACTGTAAATGATGAATGTGTGAACACAGAGTATATTTTAGTTAAGACATGGGCTATATCTGGGGCTCAGTCAATGTCATTTGCTTTGCTGTAGGCGGGTGTTAGTAATAACTGACTTGACTGTGATCCCGTAACATAACATACAGCAGGGAACCATCTTCATCACCGAGTTGCTGAAACTCAGCTGTACACTTTGTCCTTTGAGGGCACTGTGTTGCCCTCATAACACCTGGGATAGATTCCAGGAGCTGCTTGTCCACATTGTCTGTTTTCATTTAGTAAATAGAAGCTTTCTGGGAAGGTTTGTGTTGGGTCTCCCTTTGAAATCTGATTAATACTCTGAGATCTTTGGCAGTGAAGATCTAACTGCCTAGTGTTCGTATCCTCCAGGTAATCATCTGCTGGAGTGGCATTAGTGTTTGAGACCGAAAGCAAACAAAATGAATGCACTGTGTCAATATTCTTCAGCTATTTGGTTGTCCATGCTGTGGAGCAATGCACCAAACTGCAGATGCAATAATGCTGGGATCAAAACCTTGCTATCTCTTAGGACATCATACTCAAGAGATTTGGGTTTAGCAACCAGTATTGGTTGCTCTGTGGTAGCTGAGCTGCTGAAGGTGAGGGTTGGGTCATCTTCGCAGCTGGCAAGAGCTGTTGCTGCTTACTGCCCAGTAGGAACATTGAGTCATGTTCCACAAGAACAAGCAACTGGTCAGTAAACGTTCAGTCCAGAGAGGTCCACAGGATGATTAAATGTCTCTGCTCACCGTGGCTTAACGCATTCTTTGTATTCCCAGCATTCTCACAGCAGTACTTTATTCCAAATTTCTACCCATAGTTAACGTCTAAAACCTGCAACCGTGATGTACCAGAGGAAAAGTCTCTCCCCAGTAGTCTGGATCTTGCGGGAATGGAAATTGTGAACGGAACTTGCAAGTGATCCTATGAAGTAAACTTTGCCCAGCGCTTCAGAGAAATAAAGAAACCAGTATGGTCTGGATGAAAAGTTCTGCTGGTCCCAAATCTGGCAGTTGTTTTAACTGTCTATGAGTTTGACATGCTGATGATCCATGTTAGGACTCAAAGGAAGAAAAAAATCCTTGGAAATCTCTTAAAAAAAAAAATCATGCAATGGAAATGCAGTGAGAGACTTCCTCCTCCTTCCTCACTCCCCACCCCAGCCTGCCAGGATCAGCAGAAGCCCAGAAATGTGGAGCTGATACAATAATCCCTTCAGTCACCCCTTAGAGATGCTAGCAAGCTAGATACCCAAGAACTCCTACAAGTTTAATATTTTGTCTCCAGTAATTCACCCCTTCTATCATATAATATCATATACTCTTAGTGTAAGCTTATCAAGCTCCTCTTTAAAACAGTTTAGACCCCTTGCTCCACTCTGGTTTTCAGCAGACCATTCCAGAATTTCAGTCATTAGTTAGAACTGTTCTTTCAGTTTCCGGTCCATGCAGATTTCATGACAAATTTACAACTGTTGATGATCTGTCATTGTTATTCTTCAACATACATGCCACTATTCCCTTATTAACCCTTATTATTTGATTATGCTACAGAGTGTTACAATATACCCATCTTGGTATGCTTTTGGCTAAGCTAAAGGAACCAGCTTCTGGTTCTGGTCTACACTGTTCCTGTTGATATGAGGTTATTTGCAGTTACTTTGGAATTCACTGACTCTTGGTTTATCTGTTGAGTTAAATGTGGCAGAAAATACAGGCAGCAGATCCAGGCTGAACTTAGAAGGTGGGAGCGTAATTCTTGATACCGATACCTCCAACTTCTCTATTTTCGTTTGGTGCTTCCCAGGCCAGCAGCAGTAGCCTCGACATGTGCACTAGATCCAAACTACGCTGTGCAGAGTTTGGTTCAGATATGAGCAGAGATGTGTTAATGTTGTTGATTCAAGGAGAACCTTAAATGGCTACAACTTTCTCGGCAAGCAATCAGGCATCCTGGTATAGTCAAGAAAATGTGGAGTCTTAAACTGAGGCATCATTCTGGGTTGAGACTTAACAGAAGATAGAGTTTGAGGAGCATCAGTTCTGGCTGTAGGCCTGAAGACCACACGTAGAGTATTATGAAGGTTGAGAACACTTTTATTTGTGGTGCTCTGACACCCTGCAGGACCTGCCCCTTTGAAAGCTATGCAGATTCACTGTTACTTTTGCATGGGAGAGCCAGATTTTGTATGTGGAGCTGATGAAAGTGTTTCTCTTTTAGAGAGCTCAGAGTTAACTCAGAAGGAGTTAATGGGGACCAGGATGAGGGAAGAAGATAGGTGGACAGTTGGGGCTACAGGCTGATATTTTTGCAATAGTTGTCTTCTGTTACCCAGTTTGAGACCAAGGGGATTAGTCATGCAGAGTCTTAGACTCATTCCTTACTAAAGACCAGCCTGTGCTCTGCACAGTGATAGAACTATTTTTCCAAGGCCCTTCAAAATCCAATGGACTTCTGGAATTTTGGAGAGAATCTGTCCTGCTTGTTTCTTTAAGAGAAAAGCTTTGTGTTTGTTCCCAGTTCTGGGACTTTGAAAGAATGAAGAATCTTGTATAAGCCCAGGAATCACGGCTGGCTTTATGGCTTATAATAACACAATTGAAACACACAGTAAGAAGGTGATCAGAAAGAAAAATATCAGTAAATAAAAATGGAATTCATGTTCACCAAAAATCTAAATTAATTCAAAGCATCTGTTTGGAGTAGAAAAGCTGTTTATAAGAACCACAATTCAACTGAACAACTCTAATATGCATGCTTGTCCCCGAACCTGGAACTCAGAAAGAAACATTCTCTGGATAAAGCAGAGGTTATAGATGCAGAGCTGAGCCAAATAAATGGGAAGAAATTCTAAGGCAAAACAGAGGAGTGTGAGCTTCTAAGCTAGTCAGAAAGTTGTTTTTGTGGGGGAGAAAGGAATTTTCAGTGCAGGAAAAATAGAAATTCTTCCTTCTTTTAAATTTTCATGTTCTTCAGCTAGGCAGGCAGTTAGCTGATGTATTTTTGATCTTCACTGATGAATTTTTATCATTATTATTACCGATATTTCTTTTCAGAACCTTAAAATTGACATTAGCAGACTGCTGTGGGTAATTTTAATTGCTGACCTTGTTTGCTTCTTGTCCTCTGAATATAATGCAAGCCTGTTCTGGAGGCTTTTTTGTTATTTTTCTGTTTTTATATTTTACCGCAGAGGGAAAAATGAATTAAAAACATAGAGTCTTATTCACAAGATTCTGTAGGTTGGAGCAGTTCATGGGAGGGGACACCAAATCCTATAAGACTCATGAAGTCCAGAGTTGGCACTACTGTGTCCATAAGAAACGTATAGCACAGTTATCAGCTAACTGCAGTGTTGCATGGAACTGCTATGCCATCAGTGCTACTGGTGTGAAAGAAAGCAGCACTGGATTTTTCATTTTTCTTTTTTTGACTCCGTAATGTTCGGATGTATGGCTGTTAAGTGCTTTTCTCTTGTTACTCAAACTGAGTCAAAAACTTTCTGTATTTTTCTGTATCCAGGCATACATTTTCCATGGTGTGAACTAAGATGTGCCACATATGTGGTACATACTGTAGTTTTCTGTGAGCTGAAATAGTAGCTAGACTAAAGTCTTTAGGCTTGACAAAGAGCACCCAGACTTTTCTGTTAGGTGGCTGATATTTCTTATTCTGGTGGCTGCTGTATGGTGACATGCTAGTGCTCTTTTTCTGCTGCGTGCCTGGGTGTGTATACGTGTGCAGTGCTATCAATATGCACATCTCCAGTGAGCCAAATGCTTCCCAGAAATCTGCCTCCATACACTATTGAGCAGCTCTTGGGAAGACGGCAAGCTCCTGTGAGCTCCCCTCCCTCTCAAGTGCCTTCAATGCCTTCCTTGTCCCATGATACGAGGAGACTGTGGAGACACCAGGCAAGGCGGTGTTTGAAGAGAGGAGCTTGTTACTGCCCAGCCAGTCCTCTGACCCTCTAGCTGCTCCCAAGTGGATTCCAGGCAGGGCCAATTGTCCTGGCAGGACACATTGGTTGGCTGGGATATTATTTTAATGACCTGTGAATTACGGAAAAATCAACTTAGATGCTTCCTTCTGGCCTGAATTTCTGTGAAACGCCAACTTCTATTTTTTTGTTGTTGTTGAAACGTTTGATGTCTTGTGTGGTCCCTTGCAAACATGCACATAAACTTCCTGCACAGTGGATACTCTGGCCTAGTTCACTATAGAAACATCCCTTAGTTAACAGAAATTAGTATTTTGAGAAGATAGGCATGGAGACTGTGTTATGGATATTAAAAACAAACCCAATATGTATTAACAATATGGAAGGTAATAAAAAAAGTCTATTTTCTGGCTTTTACCACAGCTGAGGTAGGTGAAATATTCAGTATTCCGTTTATTAGGATAGATGAGATTTGAAGTATGGCTCCCATCCTATATGACCTTAATGAGCTGTGTAGATGTAAAGTGGCTGACTCCTGTAAAATTGGTTCTAGGATGGCAAAACTGGTTATGATATTACAAACACCCCAGTAAAAGTCGGAGGGAATATCGTTTCCATCCACTAGGTCAGCCAGTGCTGGAGTGGGCCAGGGCTGATCTAGTGATGGCACTTGGCTCTTCTGCAGGCAGGGCACATCTTGTGCGTCCTTTGGGCAGCAGCTACGCTTGGCTGAAACTACCTTTCACAGGCTTCACGTCAGGTGCGCAGCACTTTGCTGCAGGAAGCAGAAGGCCTCTGCACTACTCATCCCTGGTGTGACGTCAAAATGAGCAAATGCTATGAGCCATGAGCAAAGTTTGGATTCTTCCATCCTTTAAGTTGTCAGCCTAAAAGGCAGAATGGTCAGAAATGGTAGCCTGCAACGTGCAGTGTGCTACAGTCCTGAATTCCTCGTGAATATTAGTGCCTGCACCACCTTCTCCTGCTACATCACGTGTGGCTTGTACAAGTGTTGCTGGGTCATCTGCATTGCTCAGTGAGACAGAGTTGGAGTTTTGCCATGACTCCCATTTGTACCCCAAATAACTGCACCTGTAGCTAGGACTTAAGCATAGTTGCTGCTATGGTGAATCTTAGCTCGTTGCAGTGAGATGTGAGGAGAGAGATGACAACTGTCTACGTAAAGAAGTCTTTGGCGAGAGAGGAGAGAAGGGTTCCATCAGGAACGCTGGGAGCGCCAGCTGTTCAGGTCGCTTTTGTATAGCTGAAACCAGAGGTAGAAGCATCCACCCTGGGATATTAAAATGTATTATTATAATATGTTCCTTCTCAAACACTGCTTATTTTGAGCGGATCTAATGAAAACCATTCACTTTTGGGGGACAAAACAACCTCTTTAGTCTTCAAGAGTGTTACCTGTTACCACTGAATTCTCACAATCAAACTGTTATATTGAAGTAATCTTTTATAACAATTGTCAACAAATCCCGGAATAATTACCATTCCAGTTTTATTAACAACTTAAGGAAACTAACGCTCCTTAAAGTAAATTGATTTCCTCTTTACCTGATGTGTACAAGCACTGGTTGCCTTCCTGGTGCGTTGAACAGTGAGGTTGCTTGAGACTGTGTTACGAATGAGGGATCCAGAAATGATGGGATTGTTCTATATTCAGCACAGGCTAAAATTTTATCTAATAAACTAGTTTTATGATTTTAGAGTTAATTAATGAATGTCGAAACGTAAAACGTGATTCTTAATAGTTGTGAGATTCTTTGACTTTCAGTGAATGAACAAGAACTTGTCTCTTTTGCTTTAGGCTTTCAGATAAACTTCTGTGAAAAGGCACAAAGTAAGCTACATATTTTTATAGTATTATCCTGCTTTTTATATCGGTCTTGGTACTGGGAATGTGTCCACTTTTTGTTCCAACTAACCAACTGTGGCAGTCCTACTCTTAAGAGAGCTTCCATTTTTCACAGTGCTGATAAAGTAAAAGCTAAATTAAGATGCTTAAAAGGTCACTAATTGTAAAAGTGGCCTTTTACCTTCTATTTTACCTATAAAAAATGAACAGTGCTCTGGAAATACACAGGTAAACTAAACATACTTCAGGTGTAGGGAACACTGGAAATTTGTTCCCTGCCAAATCACTACAAAATGTGAGCTAGGTAAGACTTGGCAGTTTGACTTGCAGTTGTTAAACATTCTGCTGAATGAACACCTGACTTTGTATGTACTTTTCCATTTAATAAAATGGAAATGAGGAGTATAGTATGCTTATATATGATTACCTAAAATTTCCTCCTTAAGAGCTGGCAGCATTGCTAAAGGATTCTATAATGAGTTGTTTCTGTCCGTGCTCCTCTTTGAGAGGTGAGAACAGTGTAGAGATTTTTCAAAACAATACAAAGTTGGCTGGCTATTTCAGCTAAGGCTAACGTTGCAGAAGTTAACACTAAAATCTGAAGAACACTGAATATTGCAGAACAATTCGTGAAGACTAATGGAAGCTCTTTAGAATTATTTTTTTCATTTTCTTTCATTGGCTTCTCATCCTATCTGTTGCTCTGTCCTTCAGTTGAAGTATCCTTTGCAATAAGGCGATAGCTTTATTAGAAGACAAAGTAAAGTAACAGCAATTCTTCTCTCTGCTTGGATTTTTTTTTTGCTGAATTGTAGCAAATTTTTGACTCTGCGTTTCTTTCAACTTGCATTTAGATTTTTTTATTTGCACTTGATATGCATATTTGTTATGGCAATCGTAATATCTAGGGAGATAATTGTTATTGTTTTTTTTTCCATAGTTGGTGTTCTTAGGTTTTATCCCATTACAGTTAACATGACCAATGTTCAGACATTTCTTCTGAGATGCTTACACATAGAAAACCTTTTGTTGTCCATAGCTGTTCACAGACCAATACTCATTTGTTTTGGAAGAGTTGAAAAGAACATATGCTTCAGGGTGGCAATGAAGAGTGATTCCTGTGTCTCATAATTTTTCCCTAAGACAAGATTGGAAAATACATATTTATCCTCTAATAATTTTCTATTAATATGATATATACATGTTTAGGAAACTTGATGGCTGAAGCAATGATTTCAAATCTGTTTTACAAGCTAGACCGGTACAACAGAGTTGAGTTAGGCTTCTAGATTTTTCTAGTAAATTCCTAAGATGGCAGATCCTGAAATGTGAAGAGTGATGGAAGAAAATCAACCAATCAGAAGTAAGAGTTGTCTGCTGAAGTTGATTTGATGGAGATGTGTTAATGGTCTGCAGGTGAAATTATGTGTTAGAGATGGAATTTGCTGCTGGCAGCAGCTGGCATGCCATTTTTTATATGAATCTTGGCAACATAAAAAAGGCTGATTAATATTTATTTAGGACACCATCTTGCTTTTGTGTCAGTCTTTTTAAAAATTCCCAGTTGTCCTGTATGTTAAAAACACTGTAAATGCTTCTACAGGGTTTTAGTTCTTTCCCTAGTAATGCCTATCACCTGAAGCTGGGATCTTATGTCAGGCATATGTAGTCCCCCAGGAGCTGAAATCTGGAACAAAACAAAAAATCCTCAATAAATTACATTTCAGCACAAAATAAGCTTTGCCATCAGAATGTTTTGGAAAGTGCTTAGGTGCTCCAGAACTCGGCAGCTCTGAGTCTGGCAATAACTAGCCCTGAAGCAAACTGGTAGCAGGATCTCAGGCAAAGGAATTTGTCATTTTGCCCACTGCAGAAGTTGACAGCTTCTGAGGCTTAAGCACCGAATAACTAGTGAATCATTTCTGAACAACATAGTTGGTACAATACACATTTGGTACATACACATTTGGTAAAATACACTGACTATCTAAAAGCTTAGGAAAAAAAACCCTGAACTGTTTTGTCAGTGGCAGAACAACATCACAGTCTTCTAGGAGCATGATGCTAGGGCTACTGGTGAGGACTTCATGAGAAGTTGTGACAGAAAACATTGCTCTGGATTTTTGACATCTGTATTTCTGAGGTGCAGACCTGTTAGTGTGTCAGCTTCTAAACTGGAGTCTCTCCTGTGAGCAGTGATGTGCTTCCGCCTGAAGGGATGAGGTGGATGGTTTCCCACCTGTGTTTTTGAAATGGAAAATGCAGAGGTACATGTTGTGTACGTGCTGTGTTGTAACTCAGTGAGTTACGAAGGCAAGGCCTTGCCTGCGTAGGTGCTTACAGAGGGTAAGTCTGTAAATAGCTCCGTTACATCCCCTGACCTGTATGCCCAGAGGTAATAATGTTTATAGGATCAGAACCAGGAGGAGACTGAGAGGCGCTAGGAAAAAAAACTTGGGCATGTGTTTGTCAGAGCACTGCAGTTTACGTTAGAAAGAGCAAAATACACAAGAGTGGCTGAAAAAATGCATCCGTCCACCCGGCCCTTGAGCTGCTGGGGAGCTGTGTTTGGTCAGACCTCAGGGTTTTTGCCAGTTCACCTGCTTCTCTCGGGGGCATCAGTCACTCTATAGACAAAAAACGGTGGCCAAGAACAGCCTGGAACTGAGAGCTTGAGCACGTAAAACACTCTTGGAAGTCTGTCACGTCTGGCAAAAGGGAGAGGCCTCAGTGTGGGCGTACCTACCCCTCTCCTTAAATACTGCTTAGTGGAAATCCTCATCCTTACATGGTGGTGTAGTGGAAGTGAAAGCTGTTTTCATTGAAATAATTGCTGTTAGACATCTTGGGGCAGGTCCTGTTGGTTTGAGCACCTAGGGAAGTTGCAGCTCACCTGAGTTTTATGCTAGGAACGGTTTCACCTCTACAAAGGGGGAAGAGATGCCTCTGTGCACACGGTAGACTTTAGGTGTTTGCTTAGTTCCGTCTCCGCTTTTGGAAATGCGCATAAAATGCAGGTAATTAGTCATTCCCCAAAGTTTAAGATGAAGAAACTAAATTTTGTTGGAAGCGAGTTTAACCTAGTACAGTAAGGTTCTGGGAGAGTGAGCGCATCTCCTTTAAAAGAAATCACTGCTTCAGTCTACCAGCTCAGACACTCGGAGGAACACCCTGTTCCCCCTTCCATTGCATGGCAAGGCTCAAACAGTTTAAATAGTGGGTCCTGCCTAATCTGCCTGAAATGGGTTAGGAGGAGCTTGTAGTGAGCAGCTGGGCTGTGCTAGATCCATTAACCCTCTTAACTGGCCCAGCTGCAGTTGGAAGGGTGTGCGAATGCACACCGCAGAAAAGGCAATGAATGTTCATCCAAAGAGATGAATTTGAAAGGGGTAGTGTGGCAGTGGCTTTTTTTCCTTTAGATCTGGAGTAAGTTAATTAAGAAATGAATTATTAGGAAAGTACAAGGTCAAGAAGATTCTTTTGACAGAGAAAATACTATCTGATTTCTTTCGTCAGAGCAGCAAAAGCAGATTTATAGCAAAAGCAGATTTTGATGTTGAATATTTTCCATTAAAAATGCTGTTGACTGTTGCACAGTGACAGTTTGTTCATTTGAGTTATTCCCTGAAGTATATTTTATTTGTATTTTTCTCTTTAAGATGGCTTTTAAAATGTTAGAGGAGTATTAGCTGACTGTGTGCATGTTATATGTAAATGTCACATTTATTTAGAATGAAAGCGTAATGAAAGCATTAATGTATTTATGAATTCCCTTACCTACCTAAAGGCCTTTTGTCTTACAGGCAAATTTTTAGGAAATGTTTACCAGCTTTTAATGAGAATGACGGGAGCTTTTCTTTCTTTCTTTCTTCCTTTTTTTGGTCTGCAGTCAATGCTGTATAAGTGTTAGCAGTTAAGCTGGTGGAGCTTGCAGTGTGCTGGAGTGATCTGGTTTGATCTGATACTAAATTAGATATATCTTCTCCTTCTCCCTGGCCTCCCTCCAGAGAAGTGATGATTTCTACTGTAGGTCTATTTTTTTCCAGGGAAACACAATCTAAGCTCTTTATCTGAAGATGTTTTTTCACGCTGAGAGTTGAACAGGCTGTTGCTGTTCTTCATATACAAGGATCAAAGATGTGCAGCACAAGGAGTTGTTTTGCAGATTCTCTTTTTGTTATAAATGAAAGGAAAGTAAAAGAGACTTCTAAATTTCAGTTGTAAGCCTGAAGTTGAGAAGTGGCAGTATTGAGAAGTGGCAGCATTTGATCCCCAGTTCTCTACAGTTCCCTCATGGAAATGAATAGTGAATATCTCTGTTCAGAATCTCAGCTTTGCCTTTCCGAATAATCTGACAAAATTGCATGATTTCCAGTGAGGCACATGGGATATTGATTTTCTGTTGAACTGTAGTTGAGAGACGAAGTCAGTAAACAGTCATTTTATTAATAAAGTATTTAATAGGGGCAGGGAAAAGGCTGCAATGTGATCTACTTCCTGCTCCCATAGAAAGAAAGCGCTTCCCCCCTGCACACACAGCTTCTGCTCTATGCGCTTAGGCCCAGCTCCAGGAAGTAACTGAATGCAAAACTAAACCTCCCATGGCAAAAAATGTGTAGCTAGTTTAAATCCATTTCTATTTCCCATGGCATTTTTTGCAAAGGTGATACCCCTAATGTAGTCAAATTCTCTGTAACCGAGTTGCTGGAGTCTGCTGCTGGGCAGTACGGAGGCTCCTGCCTTTGCAGACCCCATTGAATTTCCTCTGCTGGCCTCCTACGGAAGTGCTGTCGGTAGGAAGGGGCACAAAGTATTCTTACAGGTAGGGGTTTTTTTCTGATTTATTGTTGTTTGTTGATAAGTCTGTATATTGTAAGAAAAAACACCATTGCCTACAATAGGAAAGAAAGTAATCAGAGCCTGTTTTTCTTTTTCCCCCCCCTCTGTTTCTTTAGGGGCTGCAAATGTTAGAACTATTTGAAACGCATTTCCCAGACTTTGATATTAAGATGGTTTCCCAATGTAATTTTACTTCTCCTACTAAAAACCTGTGTTGGTCATGTAACATTACAGGAATATTGTGTATTTTCCTAGGCTAGCTCTTTCAGTGCTTAGTGACCGCATGAGTTTTTGTTAGTTTTAATACTACATGTGTGTCAGATCACACTTTCGAAATGACAGCCGTACTTTCATAGCGGCAAAATTTCGCCTTTTATTAGATCTCACTTCAGCTTCTTTCTCTGGTTTGGTTCTGATAATTAATCAACTTGTGTATCTTTTTCTAGTCTAGAACGCAGGCTTACCAGTCTTTCAGAATTGGTATTTACTATGTGAAGTGTTTGATACAGAGTGTGCTTCAAGGGACGCTTGAGACTTAAATATGGAATAAGACATATGTTGTTCAAAAGGATATTCTTCAAAGCATGCACATTATGCAGTTTGCTGCATGTGTTGTACTTGATGGGTCATATTTAGGAGGTTTAATGGAAAGCATGTATGTTATTTAAGAGGCTTCTGAATAAAAGACAAGAGCAGCTCTCCTTCAAGAAAATGAAGGATAAAGAAAAGGATCATAGCTTATGACCAGCCAACAAGTCAACGAGGACATATTTTCAAAAGGGCAAGTTCTTGCTCGTGCAGGTGAAATTTGCTTTTATACCTGGATTGCAGAGGAAAATCCAGGTGCTTAATTCTAACAGACTGATCTGAGTCATAATTTAGAGAAAGGTTAGATTTGCACCATTGATCCCTTTGATGAGGAGAAACCAGAACTTGGATTTAATGAGCTGAGGGGCAAAAGGCTGTTCTCCTAGTGTTTGTATGGCCTGTAAATGGAGAAGGATACAGCTCTAACAGAGACTTTCATTATAAGATATTTCTATTACGTGTTTTCTTTACACATACATATATATATATATATAAAAGAACAGATTTTCAGTATACTGATATTTTTTTGTCAATAGCTCTCTTTTATACTATGAATATTAATATATATGAAACCAGGAATCAATGTACATACGATTTTTCTTCTTTCATAGCCAGTGTATAAAACTAAGGCTATGGTTCTCTGAAAAATATCTCTGCTTTATGCAATTAATCACTGGTGAAATAACCATACTAGTAATTTCTTACAGATTGAGTAAAGTTAGACAAAATAAGAAATAGAAGCTGTCCAACTATCAGCTTTGAGGGAGTCAAAAAAAAAGTCAAGATCAGCTAAGGAGTGTCTTACCTCATGAGTTTCATAAGTAGTAATACAACTGGCTCATTTGAATCCAGTATTCTTTTAACTCCAGACATGTGATTTATTCTTTGAGGGAAAACTGCCTGCTCTAACAAAACTAGCTTTGCTAAATTTGCTAAACTGACCTTACTAAATTTTGAGACTGTGTTTAAAAGTAAAATAACACAATTTCTGAAATACATTTTTTTAAACACAATTAAAAAACAAAGTCTGCTCATATTGCCATCTGCTATAGTTTAGAAAAAAAGAACAACTCAAAAAGATAAATTGAGACTTGGTGAAATTTCGAAGTGCTTTGGACATTTGAATATGAGACGTGTTGTGTAACAGGTAGATGGGTATTATTCATTGTGTCTTCTGGTACGAGAACTGATATCCATCAAAATAAACTAGCAAGGAGGCAGGTTCAGAAAGCAAAGGGAAGTGGTTTGTTGTGCAATGTGTAGTTAAGCTGTGGAAATTTGTGGCACACAATATTGCAGACGTTAAAATCTCACGTGTGATCAGGAAGAGGTTGGACAAGTTCTTGGAATGAACAATCCACTGCTACTCAGTCCGTGGAAACCACATGTGGCTCAAAGTCCCTGAGCCTCATGGCTGGGAGAGTACTGAGAAGTAAGTTGTACGCTTGGCCTGATGGTATACGGTACCCTAAGCCCTCAGTTACGTTGTTAGAGATACAGCAGTGAGCTAGGATATTTGCTCGGGCAAGCTATAGCAACTCCTGCATTGGGTGAAGGAATTTTCCCCTCCTGCCCTTTCAGAAAAGGGATACAGATAAATGCAAAATATCCAACGAGCATTCTGCCTTTTGACATGTAGCCCAGTATACAGGCACACCACAAGCAGTCACACCTTTTTTTTTTCCCCCAAATATATTTCTGTACTGTCTTCGCACAGTTATCTTACAGTAAGCTGATGAACAGGATGGATGACACTAAATCCTAACGTTGATTAGTGTGGGCTTGATGGCTGCATTAGACCAGATGTTTCTGATGGATGGAAGCGAACCCTTCAATGGTTACTAGACTTTTTAAGAAGTTTAAATGACTGCATTTGTAAGAGAATTACACTGAAAAAGCTTGGGCAGTATGGCTCTGGATGGGACACTAAATGCTGCTTTCTGTTAGTGAACTTCAGTCACTGTTTCAGTTCTTTATTGATTTGAACACAAAAATGGTGGAGTCTGTGACTTTAGAAAGATAGGGAACTACTGCAATTGTTATGTTTTTCAGTGAGGTTAAATTCACTGTTTACTGTAATTCATATTTGAAACTATTAGTATCAGTTTTTTTTATTTAGGCAGCTTCTTTCTCTCTTTGTTCAGAAGTGTCAACAATAACTAGAAGGGAAATTTTGAAGGATATTTTGAAGGGAAAAATAACATTTTGCAGTATAATACAGCTGATTTGTAGAGCGTGACAGGGACTAAAGCTGAAAGCTAGCTAGAGGCAAAGCATGCAAAATATCTGCTGGATGTCTCATGGCCAGAGGACCACTTGATAAGTTTGAAACAGGAGACACTTATTGTAGAAGTGTCTTGGGGTTTCTCAAGTGGCAGCAGAATGAAACCAATGTGCTTCTTACTGGTTTTTCTTCTGCCTCTACTTTTGAATGGCGCTTTTGACGTTTTATTCAGGCTGTTCTCAGATGAACAAAGGCATGAGTAGCAGCTCCGGAGCTAGCCTCTCTCTAAGCTCTGAGCTGAGGGCATTACAGAATGACACAGGATGTGCAGGTATGCTGGAATCAGGCTAGGTTCTTTTATTTGTTTACATAAATCCTCAAAGGTCCTTTCAGATTCATTATTTCATTATTCAGCGTTTTAGCGATAGGGGAGCACATTGCTCTTTTGAAGAAGTCACTTGAAAACTTTGCTTTCATTTTCAAAGACTTCATCTCTTCATTTGGGAGATTGTTCGATATATGTCATGCCAGAGGATTTTCCTGTCTCCTATCATTGCTGATTATTTTCTTGTAACAGCTCCCCCTTTGGTATTTACACAGTTCAAGTAGGCTATTATATTTATTATTCCTTTGACAAACTACAGATATAGTTAATTCTTTAATCTGCCTTCATGCAAGTCACGTCCAGCCATATGATCATCTTTGTTATTTGAACTCCATCCGGTTTGGTAATGCAGTGACCAGAAGTGATTTAAGATTTCCATGAATTCCTTTAGGCAATCAAGTCAGCTTATTAATGGCTAGCTGTAAATTTAGGAAGCTGTTGGGGAGCATTATTCTAAAAGAGAGGATTCGAGATTTGCCACAAGTAAGTGTGAGTTCTCACTGACACTGGCTGCTTTTCCTACGAGTGTCCAAAAGAAAGGAACAAGAATAACAGGCTGGATCTGCATCTCCAGATAGTCTCCTGCCCCTCCCAGGAGAACAGAAATGTTATCATGCTATGAAGAGAAGAATGACAGTTTGATCCTGCGTAGCATAATTCACATATGTGGAGCTTCCAAGGAAAAAAAAATTCACTACAGAGTGTAATCATGGCTTGCTCCTACTGGACTGGCTTTGTAAAGTATCTGGAAAGAGTTTTTCTAAGGGATAGAAAAGCTACGGGGACTATTCAGAAATTATCAGCCTATGGGAGCTGTAACACATGGCTAGATACTTAACTGTTTTATTTTCCCACGGATGCTGAACCTTTGCATCTCCTAACAAGCTGGGAGTTTGGGTACTAAGAAGTTGGGAGTTTTGGACACTGAGCACTTCTAGTAGTGGGCCCGCTATAATACTTGCTGTCTTACAGATGTGTGCTCTCACGGGTCCCTTTCTAGTGGTGTGGTTCCCGTTCAAAGCAGTCTGGAAACTAACTGGTGGCTACCTCGGTTAGGTTTTGATTAGTTGCGCAGAATATGTTTCCGTAATCATGTTACATTCTTTGTGTAGCAGTGAACTTTCAAGGGCACAAACTAGGTAATCCCCATGTGCTCATGCTCCTAGAGCTTTATAGCACTGTTGAAACACAAAGGAAAAATAAATCGGAAACAGCAGTGTTAGAGGAACGGTAAGGTGAAATTTCTAGCAGGGATGGGTGGTTTGGTGGATAGCCAAAGGTGGGTAGCCTTGCCTTTTGTGTGTCTGTTTTTCGTGCTGTGGTCCCAGAGCAAATTAAACTAGTGATGTCGTTGAAGGGCGTAGCTTTTCTTTTCTCACCCTTCCCTGTGCTAGTACGTAGTGCATGCAGCTGACAGTGAATGGCATGCGGAACAGATATGGGTTAAAGCTAACCCAGGAAAAAACATCAGGAATGAGCACCTGTGGGAAGATGGGACTACCTCCTCTGGTGGTAATATTGGTTTGAAGTAACTGGAGATCCTGCTGTGCTGATGCCTCTTGTTTGCAATGGCCGGTCCTCCTTCTGCATGACAGTACAGTGCCACACACAGTGTGACCCAAATCCTGTGATCAGGGCCTGCAAATAATGCTGTAGTAAAAGTACAGAGTAATAAAAAGGTACCAGTATTGGTAGTTTATTATATTATTATTGAAGTTCCTGCGCTTTGGAAAGAATCAGTTTGAATGTTCTCCTTCACTTGAGTATTTGAAAGGCAGGAGAGAATTTTGAACTAGGTGATAGAAGAAGGAAACCTACTGCTTGTAACTCGTATTTTGGAGCCAGAAACTTGAGATGCCCAGTTTCATCGTAGCTAGAAACACTGTAAGTTTACTCATCTGGTACCACACAGAAAAGGACAGTCACAAAATCATCAGCTTCCTGCTTCACACGTTAACTTGATGCTGCACTTTATTTCTTTATACTCCTACTTTCTGCACTTTTTTTACAGCCATAGGAATGGATATATTAAGATCAGTAGTTAATTGTTTATATTCTATCAGTTCCATCCTCTCTACACAAACAGGTTAGAAGCTCTTTATTTAGAGTTGCATTTACTGTTTTAGCACCTGTTTGTTGCAGAAGGTTACATGAAATTATGTGGACTTCATTGTTGCAGATACTTTGGCCATTGTTCTGGTATGAGAATTTACTCTGTGCAACTATCCACTTTTTCCATCAGGAAAAGAATTGTGGTAATTCCATCTTTATTATCTTTGCTGACAAAAATGAGGATTTCTGCTGCATAGATAGATATTCACAAGCATCCGAAGTTACGGTAGCAACCAGCTGTTGGCCTATTAGAGGTAATTTCAGGTTATTTGCACATTTTTGAGAGCTGTAGCACTGTGACCGACTCTGTTGCTGTATCCATCAGTCAGCTAGAGGCTCATAAGGGATGCTGGTAACCAGAGTGAGTTCTGTCCTTCCAGAAGCATAGTACAGAAATAGAGCAAAAAGATTTACTACTAACGTTCAGTTGTTTTGACAGCTGAATGAAAATTTAGGGAAAGAATGCCAGCCTTGTGCGTGTTTCTGCTGCAATTCTATTAAAACTGCAAATTTTGTTGGAGTACCAGTGTCTGTCTCTTACGTTTCCCTACATGTGTCAGCAGTGTAAAACATATGGATTCCTCCTGTATTTTTTCTTTCTACAGCACATTAATATGGAAGACTTCAGAAGGCACTGTAAATCTTGAACTTTTATTAGCATACAAGGAGATCTTAAGTTTTTTTCCTTAAGAAATCTGAAACTAAAAGCTGATATTAGCAGGACAGCGTTGTCTCGTTTAGTAAGGCCTTTCTGAGTACCTGTTAGACTTGAGCATTATTTTGATGGTGAGGAATAAGTAGAGTTATAGATGTGTTTGGCTGTTTCCGCTGGATTTCAGCGTGAAGAATGGTTTGAATAAAATAATTTTAAGGTAAAGTAAACCAAGATTTGTTTGTTTGGTTTTTTTCCTTTTTTTCCTGCTGTGTGAATTTTCCTTTATTTTTCCGTCTCCAATTCCTTGAAAAGTAAAGTAATTACAGTGCTCTGTGACAAATTATGGTTCAGTAGTGAAGAGTTCACGGCTATGATGAATGCTTGTTTGCAGTAAACTGCCAGCGTTGTGTATCACACATCCATTGCGATGCAGCCACTGCTGTCCTGTGAGAAACAGCATGTGAGCAAATGAAGGACCTCGGAGTCAGCTGGACCTGTTGCCTGGCACTGTTGAGGTCCATGCTGTTTTTATACTAGATGAGGTGCTGAAGTGTGGTAAACTCACATTGTATCTCAAATACATGTGCCAGGAGAGCTGAGAGACAAGCAGACAGAGTGAGCGGTGGCAGGTTGTTGGGACTGCTTGGCATCTACCTAGGTTTTCTGAAAGACTGCACAAAGCTAAACTGCAGAGTTTGACTTGCTCTTGTCACCAAGACATTAGGTGATTTGGCTGCTAAGGACCTGTTTTAAGGCAAGAGTTTGAGAATATAAGAGTTGCACAGAGAAAATAGCTGTCAAGGGCCAATGTTGCATAATTGACACTGCACTGAAACCATTTGCCTTAAAGCAGTGCTTTGTTAGGCAGTGTTCTTCACATAGATGATACCAAGCTCAACAACAACAAAAAAATCCAGTTTGTATAACAGGGCTCTTAATGAGGAGAAACACAAATGAAGCCTCATATGCCGTCGGGATGTGGGATAATATGTTCCGAAGTGGGGGAGTGCAGCATTGGGAAAGGAGAGACATGAGAAGAAGGGAAGTCAGTGACATAGATGCTTGGATTCCCTTTCACAGCTTGCCCTTGTCCCTCCCTGAAAGATTAAAAAAAAAAAAAAAAAAAAAAAGAAAAAAAGAAAAAGATAACCTGAGAAGCAAAGGGCAGGAAACTTCCCAGAGTTTCTATGTGAGAGTCCTTTGGACAAAAACGAGAGGCACGCTAGAGATACGTGCAGAGGAGGAGGAATCAGAAGCTTCCATAATTTCTGTTGCTGTTTTGGGGAATGTTTTGCTTAAATTAGTCCAGATTTGCTGTGTTAATCCCACCCTAGACATCAGTGAGTCACTTGCCTTGTGGACATTTTCGATGTTAGAGAGTTACCAATTACCAAAGCTGCTTTGCCAGGATATACCTCCTTGCTTGATGGCCCAAAGGTTTCTTCATTCTTTCTTGCAGATACTTATGACAGTGTTTCCTAACTTCTAGTAGTATTTCTTGTTTTCAGTAAATTCCTCTAGTGATCTCTTTTCTCTTCAGAATTAAAAAAAAAAGAAAAGAAATGCTAACAATAAGGTAAACAGAATCAGTTGCTCCCCCCCCCCCCCCAAAATAATTGTGTTCTAAAATGGCAAAAGCCCCCACACTCCTTTGATTCGTGCTGTTCTTCCTAACAGTTGGTTACAGCACTCTCAGTGGCTGGGTCCAGGATACTTAACAGAGCCAGCGGGATGGAGATTGTGATTGACACTGCCACTTTTCTGGCATAAGGTAACTAGAGGGATGATGGAAACATACTTGCTGCTTTATCTAAAGAAACCAAATCCTTTCCATTGACCTTAAGCAAAGGCCTCAAGGGCAGATTTTTTTTTTATATTAACTTTTAATCTAACTCCATGCTCCTAAAATTAAAATATATATATATATATATATATATATATACAACCAAACAAATCTCCAGTCCTCTTCCCCACAGTATAAATTCTTGCTATGCCATTTTATGATGGAAAAAGTACCTGGCATGGTCTTTTGCAGAAGGGCTCCTGGTGCCTCACAATAAATTTCCCAGGGGATCGTCACCATTTCCTTCCGACAGCTGCTCCAGTACAGTCTTTACAGGATTATGTTCTAGCAAGAGGAAATGCAAAGTTGCCTCATGAAATTTTTTCAACATTTGCATCTGAAACAAAGTGCTTCTTTGAAAGCATCCCCGTTTTCACAGACACCTGATCTGGCAATGCCTCACAAATGCAGGCTGTTTGAACTGGACCTTCCAGGTTGTCTCCTTCAGGGTTTTGCCAAACTTGCCATTTGACTGAGTGACAAGTTAAATAATATTCTCCAGCTAGAAATTTCCTGAATTCCAGTGTCTATGGAAAACTGACTTCTAACATAGCTGTTGGGTTCCACGCTGTCGGCAGAGAGCTGCTCATCACAGCCTGATACGGACACAGTTGTACGCATCGGTGCAAACAGCTATAATCAGCCCAGAATGCTTGCCCAGGTCACAGGTTTAAGCTCTTTTACCACAGCTCGTCTGCTCCCAAGACTCAAATAGTTTTGACCCTGTTTATGGCTATTCATATGAATGATATTTCCATGTAGGGCAGCATCAGGGATAATAAATGCTAAAGGTTAATGGTGGATTTCAGAGATTTGAAGGGCTTCATTCTCAGGTCATTACTGCTGGGAATTTTCAGTCTGAGAGAACTAATCTTAATCTGATTGGAATTTCTTGCACTCGAAGCCTAACCTACTTTAGACAGGCTTCCTAGTGAAGATATTTATAGAAGCTGTTGCAAGTGCTGTTCGATGTAGCATACAGCCTGTATTGCAAGCTACATAGGTGAATGCTGGTGCTGAAGAGCATCTGTGCAACTCTTGGCTATCTCCCACGATTAAATCACTGCAAGGTTTTTGCTAAAGCGTTATTCAGGAGAAATGTTGTATTGCTTATTGTTTTCATGACATAGGAGGGTAACAACTCATAGCCGTTTCGAAGTCCTGGCTGATTTGGGCTCTTAGGTTTTTGAACTCTGTAAGTGGAAGCACGCTTGGGTTTGTAAGTGAATTATGGATGAACGCTGTTTTTAATGAAGTAACTTGTAAAAAAGAACATGCTTAGTATGTTTCTGGAGTAGATCTTCATCTGAATTCTGACTTTTGGATTATTGTAAATCAAAGGTTCTCTTTCTCTGACACGTTCATTAAAGAGGCAATGTGTCAGTAGCACTGCAGAGGACATACTTTGAAGAGTAACAGCACAAACATTTTCAGTAAGTTTCTTTAGTTACAGTTCTTAAAACTATTAACTGAAACTCCGCTTCTCTTCTTTCATTCAGACTCCCCAAATAACTTATTCTGTGTACTGAAATTCTTCATGTTTTGCTTCAAAATAGGACTAGTTGTTTTCTTGAAAAATTTAATTCAGTGTGTCTTGAGGATAAGGCTGGAAACCTACCTCGCTCAGAAGTTAGTAGTGCTGATTTTGGAGTACATCCATCGCCAAGATTGGAAAGGAAGGAAATACAGCTGGAAGACTGCAGCTTGGGAGGGTTTATAGGAAGGTAGTACTGTGCTAGCAGCAGCAGAGATAATGAGCAGTGAATTCCACATGTTTCAGGAAGTCAGCAGCAGCAGGGCTGCAGCTCTGAACGTGGATAAATGTTCCTCTTATGTCTCTACATCAAAGCATATGTTTTGTTTGCGGACAAGATCTAACAATTTGGACAGTAAGAGTTTTTGGTAGGTCAGTTTTTTCTTTTTCTGTTTTATTTTTTTCCAGCTTCGGTGAGAGTTCATGCTAGCTATGCTTTGAGATGCCCTGGAAGAAACGATCAAATAATACCAGGAAGATATCAGACCTGATGTTTTGCAGTTTTATAATGTTAAGAATATAAACAAAAAAACCCCCATTCAGCTTCCCTCCCAAACTAAAGCAAATCGCCAACCCATCTGGCCTCCTGATGCGCCTTCCTCCCCTTTTTTAATGTCTCTCTTTGACATGCTTTAACTTTACTTGGGAAGGGGTGCACAGTTCAGTTCACGTCCTTTGGTTGTCTTTCTGTTGTTTGTTGCCACAACTCATTTTTTGTTATATTTTTTTTTTCTGTTTATATTAGATTAAGAAAATAGAGTGTGGAGTTGGTTCCTGGCATATTCCTATTACATTAGCAGCAGAGAGACTTTGACATCCAACCAGAGAGAGTAGTCACAATCACACCATGACAAATAACAAGTACTTGATGGTGCAGGTTGGAGCCAAATGGATAGCACTTTGACAGAGGTCAGAGTGTCCCTGCAAGGCAGAAACCTTGAAGAAAATTGTTGAATGTTGAACTATTGTCATTTTGAAAAACTTACTTCCTGGAAAGGATCATTTTCATATGTGTAATATGAACATTGTTACCAGTATTGTTGAGATATGTTTAAAAGATATAGCGTGCAGGAAAGAGGATAAGGAAAATCTGCAAATAAAATATGTTTGCTTTGTCCAGCAGGAGGGGATTCAGAAGCCTGCAGAAATCATAGATATCTCAGGTGAAGTAAAAATAGTAATAAAGAATGCAGCTCTAGAGGAACACTTCGGACTGCCTGTTACCTACTGGATAGCTTTTTCCTTTTGCATGAAGACAGGTTGGCTGTGGTTTTGGTAAGAGGGCCTTAAAAAGAGTGACGAGAACCTAATTGCAGAGCCAAGTGCCTGGATTAATCCTAATGATGGAGAGCAGCACATAAATAATCATATAATTAAGCTAGCCTTCCGTTTACCAGTGCTGCAGGAAACAAATGCATGTTGTGAGCCTTGGTTCTTTCTCTGGAATAACATTGGGAGATCAAGCTCTGGGGCCTGCTTTAAGCTGTCTCTTCATTGTATAATCCCAAATGTTTCAGAGATACTCAGGCAAAAGCCACACTTACTAGGCAGAAATATGAAAAAGAAAGGCATTTTCTGAAATGAGAAGACAGGCCAAGTTGGCACAGTTCCTTAGGAATCTTGATATCTGGAATTAAATAAAGGACTCGGAAAGATGTCTTTTCCTTAAAATTGGACCTATTGAATGAGCTGTCAGGAATGGGCAGGTAAATAAGTATGTGCATTTGTGATCAGACTCTGAGCTTCTCTGAGAATGCTATTAATCTGCATTAATCAGAATAACGGTGTCCTGCAGAGATAGTATTGTCCTCTGCTGTCTTTCAGTTCCTTAAAAAGGCCTGTTCTCTTTCCCAGTCTAGGTAATGTGGATTCTTGCAGAGAGGAAAGATGGAGTTCTCAAGGGCCTCTGAGCCAAAGTAGCTCATTTTATACCAGCATGGTGAGGAACAAGCTACACCTTGCTGGCTCTAGTCCAATTGAGGGAATTTATGTGAAAACGTTTTTTCTTGTTTCTTTTTGCTGCTTCAATAAGGTCATCTTTGCTCTCCATGGAGCACTACCTTGTAGTTGAGACTGGACTGACTTCCTAGAAAGAATGCTCAGGCTTTGCTGATCTCTCTGTGTAGAGAAGGTACCTCTTCTGCTTCTGGCTGTCATGTAGTTGGGTCTTCAAATGCCAGCTGGACAAGGCTTCCCAGCTGCCTTTTACTGTGTCCATTTTGGCCACGGTTGATAAAACACCAAAATGTGTATTTGTAGAATAGTAGGACACAAGGGAAGATGTTCTCCCTTAACCTCAGTATCATGCAGTGGCCTGTTGCTAAAACAGCCTCTTTTTTAAAATAGGATATGAAAACAAGAATACTATTATTTTGTGGGCACAGTGATTTGAAATAAGGAAGACTATCATTTTATGGATATAAAATTATTTACCATCAAAAAAACTATTTGGGCTGTCTTTTTTTATCTGAGGCAGCATAATCCTGTTTAGATGCCCTCAGAACAAACACAGATTCTTCTGTTACCACTTCATCTCAGCCAAATCCAAGGTAATCTTGCATTCAGATGTAATCTGAATTTAGTATGACCATTAGCATACTGCTTAACAAAACCATTAGTCAAAATTCTAAAGAACCGAAGTCAGTAAAATTTATAGTTTTGGGTCTGATTTTGAGGATTAACCTTATTTATGAAGAAGTAATATGTTCCAAAACAAGTTTTGGATTTTCCAAATATTTGCTTCTCCAGTGCATTCACAATTCTCAGAGAAGTGGATATTATAGTAGTCAGTGATAAGAATTATGTATTACACTGGCAAAACTTTTTAAGGAAGTTTAATTTAAGTAAAGTGGATATTTCTGCAGCACACTTCATGACAATTTTGAACATACAACCTTGATGGTGATAGTGCATAAGCGGAATCCAGAAGCAACATTTCCTAGGGCTTTTAAATTCATTATGGAGAAACAACAGGGTGATCTGAATTAAATCTGTGGATAGTAAAATCACTAGTAGAACTCTCATACCTCAAGTGATTCTTTTGCCTTCATTTACGTTTTTTGCCTTCATTTAGGTTTTAGCAATGTTTCTGCAAGGAACAGGGTCACAAAACTATCAAAAGGAGAGATTTTTGGTTGAAGCTTAAGATTCATATCTGAAGTCCTTGATCTCAAAAGCCTGCCAGAGAAGATAACTTGCTTTGATTCTAGTCTGACTTCTAATGCATTTTAGTGTGTTGTTTCATGTGGAAACACATACTGTAAATGAAATGGCACATGACTTGTGCTAAATGGAAATTCCCAGTATTCCTCAGGATATCTGTTTCTTTACTAGATGTGTTGCTCATCACTTAAGCAAAAGAAGCTATTCTGTTTTCTTCCCAGGGCTGGGTTAGGTTTCTATATTTGTGTATTCATGCAAAATCTAGATCTGTATGGAGGAATTACGTTATTGAAACTATTCTTGGAAGACTGTTGAGACAGAAATCAGTAGATTGATGTTTAACTGGCACAGAAAGTGTTCTGGCACAATTTGAAAACGAGACAGACTTGGTATAAAAATTTTAGGGGTTTTCAACTAAGTAAAGAATAGGAGAAGCTTTTGAGAAGAGGAGATTTAACTGGTAGGAGTTAGCGAGTCAATTGTGTCACTTACAATATTGTGCCACTTCAAGGACAAACGTTCTATTAAGTTGTGTAAATGTTGTAGTTAGAAATGGAAAATCTTATGACACTGTACTATTGCCCTTCAAAGAGAGGGATAGTGTTTCAGACATGTGAATAAAACAAAACTAGAAGAATGATGAAAGCTGTAAATCATTGGACCTAGTCTGAGAGCAGAATTTATGCAGCCGTAACAGGAAAAGTGACTAAGGGATTGTATAACCATTATCTGCAAGTACCTGCCAAGAACTGACACCCACGCATGTCCGCACAATGGCAGGGGCAGGACCTAGAAAGAATAAATGAGCAGGGGAAAGTTTTAGGAATACATACGCAGACTAATAAGTATCTGAAATCCCTTGCAGTAGTGAATTCAGTGTTTGTGTTTCGCCCTGTTTAAGAAGGGAGACACCGTCAAGGATTTAGTCGAAAGAGGTCTCTGAGATCAGCTGGGCAGTGGTGCAGTGTTGGGGCTGTTGGACAGGTTTGTACTCTGCCCGGCCAGGAAATCGCCGTTTCCTCTGTAGTGTCAGGCCTGCCCAGTGCTGTGAGCTTCTGAGGGAAGTGGCGGGACTTGTCAAGAGACAGGTGCGAGATGCAAATTATTCTGCTTCTCTGTTGGCTCAGAATCCTGCTAGTGTTAACTGAATATTCTTGTTTGTGCAAATGTCCCATCTTTAAGAATATTCCCAGATGATTGGTCTCAAAGATATGGAGAGGTAATGAGTCCTGAAGTTTCATAACACAGGATATGATAGACTATCATCTTGATTTTGTCACCTTGCTGGTGGTGTTCAACTCCTCCTTCACTTCTGGATTATATATGAGGGAGAATTGAGCTCCCACGCTTTAAGTGATTCTCCACTAGTTCATTGGGCTCATATGTGCCATGAGAGCCTGAGCTTAGAAACTCTTCTTTCTGATATTTGCACAACAGCTGCATCTTGTTCCTCTGCGTGTTTTGCAGCAAAGGCGTGATTCTTGCCTCTCAGCTGGAGGATACCAGGGATGCAGGGAAGAAGGAGATCAGGACATGGTGTGTGTGGATAGGCAGGTATTTAAAGGTGAAAGAAATGTTAAATACACCTGGTATTCTTTGGAATGTCATATTGCTGCTCTGTCCAGCTAGAGGTATTTGCCTTTCACTATCCACACAGGACTTTCGGTGGCATTGCCTGCTCCGGAAGGCTTTGGAGTGACAAAGTCCTAGTAGCAGGGACTTGTTATCCTGTTTAGAAACATGATAGTATTAAATCTCTAAATGCCCTCCTCTGTGTTGTTTTGCACAAAGTGAGGTTATGTTGGTTCTGTCAGTAATGGGTCAGGGCCTCTTTGTGCTACAGAACGTCGGACAGCTGTAGTGAAAGGCGGGAATGGAGGTCCATCAGGCCACCCGGCCAAGCCTGGGGAGGGAGCATACGACTCCTATGAGATGTTTTTCAGTAGAATAAAGGACCTGTAATACATGTGTGGAAATAACTGTCTTTATAGGAAAAAAATGAGAAAAAGATTTGAAAATGGCAGCATTGTTAAAAGGTGGAACCTCATGCTGAGAAGCTGTTTAATCTGTTTGTCAGATAAAATGGTTGAATGGATAGTTTGGGCATTCCTTCACTTCCTAACATAAGAGCAACAGAAACTACTTTTTTACAGTGGGTTTAATAAGAGGCAAAGTAAGAGGATGCTATGAAAGGCGAAGTACACCAGATCAGACCAGCTTTCAGCACCAAAAGTGGTATTTCTTTATATTCTGATGAAGAGATCTGTATTTTTACTTGGGAAAGGAGAGGGCTATTCATTGCTTGTCTTGCTGCAGTGTTCTCAGGATTTGTAAACACAAGTATTTTATTGTTTGTGTCCTTATAGTTCTGCAGCCTAGGCCCTACTGTATCATTTCTTTAGGGGCAATGTGGCCAAGAAAAATGCCCTGGGAATGGAGGTGACCCCCTTACCCTCTATTTTGTAACACTGAGCTCCTTAGCGCAGTAGTCTTAACCCCAACCAGCTGTGGGCTTCAAGCTAGGTTCCCTTTACTTTCAGGCTAGGCATCCTTGCTTTTCCTCTTCTCCACCTTTTTTAGTGATAAAGGGCCCAGTACCACTGACTGTGATGTTATGCAAATCTGCCAGTGAATTGATACCTAAAAATGATGATCTGTAGTTTATTTTAGATGGTTGATACAAAGCTTTTGCTAATTGGTTTCACACTGTTGGATTTTAGTTAAGTTTCTTTTGTGGCATTCATAGGTGACAAATTAAGTGATTAAAAAAAAAAAAAAAAAGCAATGTGCGTACAGGTATTTCCAGATAAATTGTTGTATTACAGTGGGATCAAAGCTGAAAGTATGTATCAGTAATTTAGAAGTAAAAGGTATTGTAGAAGAAATATGTAATCATCTCTAAGTGAAAACTACACACCCAGAAAGGTCAGGGTTGCAGTGCAAAAATCCAAGTGCTTTAGGTAGGATAACACAAGCAGCTGTAACTGTGTCCTGCAGTGGTACCTTAAGGCAGAATTTAAACCAAGCAATCTAAACTATCATTTAACATATAGTTAATCTAATCTGGAACTGCAAACATTTAGGAGCTTTAGTCGGATGTGTGTCAGTGTTTGGTGATCTCAGCATCAAAGTGACATTGGCTTGTTTTGCAAGCTTTCCTGTGCATTTCAGGCTGCACTGTCTTTAAATTTCTTTTGACTGCATCCTTCAGTCTGAGTTTTCTAGCTTTATCATGTTGTTTTTAGATGAATGTCACCATGCTTGTAATTCTCCATGGCCTGAAATTGCTCTTAAGCACTTTCACATGTAATGAGCTTTTTTTCTCTCTTTTTTTTTTCCTTTTTTCTTCTTCTTTATCTTTTTTTTTTTTTTTTTTTTTTTTTTTTGGGTCATGGAGCTACTAAAAGCACACATAGTGCTGCAGAAAGTGATGGGTGCTTCTGCTCAAGCCTTTTGCTCTTCAGTGCTTTTTCAGGCCAAGAGGCCTGTGATATAGTGGAGAATTACGACATCTGTTTTACAAGTGTGGGCATAAGAAGGGTGCTGGGATTCAGGGTATCAAACCCATTTGTGATGGCCAGTGCCTCCTGGGGTGGGAGGTGGCAGGATCCACCTTTCAGATCAACAGTAAAGGGTTAAGGCATCCACCCAGGCAGTAAGAAATCTGGGCTGAGCCCTGCTCGCCCTGAGGGGGTTTCAGTCTCCTGTTCCGGGTTTCTGGGCATCTGTAACAGGTAACAGTTGGTGTGGAAGAGGCCCCTTTCCCTTGTGCCTGTTGAAGCTGGGCCACTCTGTGGGGTGGGATGCAAGTTTGCTGTGGCTGAACAGGGGTAAGAAAGGGTCTTTTGTAGCCCAGTGCGAGGCTGGGAGGTATGGCCCGCACGTAGGTATGGCCCACACATAGCCTGTCAAAGTGTGCGTTCAGCCTTGTTTTTAGGTTTCCTTGTTTTTAGGTGTCCACCCCCCTCCCTCTCCCCCCCTTTTAAGTCTTTCTCGTTGGACTACAGGACAAGGCTTTCTCTCCCCGGTCACCTCTCTGACAGGCTGCGTTTCGCACCCTGCTCGGCTCGCTGGCCCGCTTTGGCAGGAGGAAGGCCCGGCCCTAGCATAATCCTAGCTGATTATGTCCATTTGCTGTTCGGCTGAGGAGGCTCAAGCCACCGCTTGACATGTGGTGGCTTCCCTCCTCTCCTTAAGCGCAACCCCGTCCTTTCTGGATGTGTTGAGCATGGCCAGGCTGTGCTGAGCGGGTTGGATGCCTTGGGCGCTGCAGCCGAAGCTCAGCCTGCCAGTCATGAAATACGTTTAAAGGAGCGAGTGTGCGTGGAGGGGGCGCTGGGGCCCGGGACGGAGGGGCACCGAGGCTCTTGGTGGCTGGTGGCCGACACCTGATACCCCCTGCGTTCCCGTTGTCAAAGAAGGTATCTTGAACACCTCTGCTAAGTGACCTACCAGCCTCGCAGAGCGAGACCAAGGAAGACCTTGGGATGGGAATTGACTCCATTTCTCTGTTCCTGTTTTCCTCACAGAAATTATTATTTGTTAACGTTGTGGTAAAACACGTTTTCCTTTTCTTACAGTGTGTTTATTTTTTTTCTGTTTATTTCCGGGTGCTCTTACAAAATAATATTTTGTTGCTGACAAAAAGTTTACTTTATGTTCGTTGTCTCCCAGGTAAACGCAAAGCGCTGAAGTTAAATTTTGCAAATCCACCTTTCAAGTCCACAGCAAGATTTACTCTAAATACTTCTGGAGTTCCTTTCCAAAATCCACACATGTGAGTATAAAGCCAAAGGCACAACTAGTGGAACCACTTTGAAATTATTTAGCCAACACAGTGTTATTTTTAAAGCAGTCTGATTTCTTCAGTTATCTGTAGATTGTTCAAATTATGAGTTTGAATCACTGTAGAAAAATTTTTGTGATTTTTTTTTCCCCACTTTTTTTCAGAATGAAATAAGGTTAAGTTTGGGATCACCCTGTTTTACACTGGAGCTACTGTCTTCCAGAATTGTTTAATTTTAGCTAAATTGTAGCTAATAATGCAAGTTATGCCTGTAATTAATTTCTGGACCTATTCACTGTCATTTTCCTGTCTCTTTATTCAGTGCTTATTACTTTTCATTAGAGAGAAGTTCTTGTTTCCGTGTTATTTGTGAAAGACATAACTGTGATAGAATCTTTAGCACGCAAATAAACAATGAGGAACTGAGGAATATAATTCTACCAAAATGGAGATTTAAGGGAGTTACGCAGTGATTAGCCCTCACCAAATTTTCAAGATAGATAGTTACGGCATATCCCTATCTAAAGTTTGAATGCAAGTGTGGCACAAAGCTATTCCTGACATTAATAAATAGTAATAATACATTGTCACAGAAAATACTAGCTTTGTATCCTCAGATCCACCGATCTAGATTGATGGGTGACTCACCCACAGCCTGTACATTTGGCAGAACCCAGATAGCATGCAAAGATATCCCAAATTTTTTCTCTTTAGGTTCCCTACTGGGTCTCAAGAGTTTTGTCAATGGCAAGTCTCAGAAAGTGCACGTGAAGCTTTCCCCGCTGCCTGGACTCTTCAGGGGTGTCCTTGGTTATAGTGTGCTTCTGCTTTGCTGTGCATGTTGCTGCCTCTTCCCTCTAGCTGAGTTCCTTCTGCTTCCCCAGGATATACTCTCTATGGTCTATTCTTATTTCTGGTAGCTTCTTTCACACTGGAGATTTTCAAGCAAGCTTTTACTGTGTTAGAAATATGTTTCTGGTAATTAAAAAATCTAAAGATTTTTACATGAGTACTTTAGAATATTACTCTTACCACCCCAAGTGAGTTTTCCAGCAAGTCCTCCCTCTCTTTTTCTCTCTCTTTTCCTCTCTAAAAGTTTTTTATTGTTTGTAGGGCTAGGCTTTATATTTTCACTTTCTGTGCCTCTTCCTCAACATCATCAAACCCTCGTAATAATTTTCTGTAGGGCCCCATCTTGGACCTCTTCCTATCTCAAGCCTCCCTCACTTCCTTATATAAGGGATTTTGTTTCAGCTAGCGAGTTACCACCGTCAGCCTTCTCTAGAGATTTGACTTTTCTCTGTTTACCTACACGGATCTCTGTCTTGGATTCATTGGCAGTCACAGTGATTCCTGCCTAGAATGGAAGAACTTCCATTGTTAATTGGTGACATCTTAAGTTCCATGTTTGTGCAAGTGATTGTTGACATTGTCCATTAAGAAGGTGCTGCTCTGTCTTTGTGGGGATTGCAGTTGTTGGCAGGGGTTGGATTCTGGTCTGGTTAATAGTGTAACTGGTTCTGAAGGTTTGGAAATATTTTGGGTCAGATATGATAGCTGTTAAACTGTCAAAAAATGAAGACGAAGGTCATGTGTCTGCGCTAGAACTTTCTAGGGAGGGTTAAGTTGTAATAGCCATTCCTAGTTGAAAGAGATGGATGTTACAGGTTGGATTGCTTTCTCTGTACAGAGGTTGAATAAGCTTGGATATGACTATTATATCCTCACGTCCTTTATATTGTCCCTAGTGGATTCTGTTCTTCAAAGGCAATGGTCACATCTTCTGGTCACACACTTCTCCCAAGAGCTGTTCCTCTCACAGCTGGTGCATCACAGCAATATATTTGTATTCCCTGTCTGGTTCCCCAGATAGGCTGGAATGTTTTTTTCTCTGTTGTCTAGAAAACTTTCTAGACTTTAAATTTAAAACTGGATGTTCCAGACCACTTGGCTAAGATGCATTCTTAATTCAAGATGTGCTTCTGTTTGCTGAATTGTTTCCTCTTCCTCAGCCTGATGGAAATGGGTGGACTTGGGCTTGTTCGTACTGTTTGACTTCTCGTGATAAGTGCTGGCTCAACACTTCCTTTTGTGGATTTCCCTGTGTAGATCCTATTGGTCCAGATGGGTGGATCTGAAGATACAGAGAGGTCAATTTCTCACATGAAATTTCGGTTTCTGTGACTTGGATCCACCAATCCGGAGGCTATCCTGTTGTATCTGCCTCCAGAAGGGCAGAATTTCCCCTCATCAAATGTGCTTTTTGCCTTGTTCTTCTCTGAGCTCTGGAAATAACCTGTGGGGAGCTGAGAGGAGGCAGTTTAGTGACCTGCAGGTGCCACAAGATGTAAATTGCCTATTAGCTGTATTTTGCTTGATTGACAGGTTTTGATCGGGGAACTGATCAGGCTGGATTGGTGGATATTCAGGTAAGAATGTGGATTCTTATTATGTAAATAGAGAGCAAAGTAACAAAATGGGGTTCTTTGTACTAGTGCAGTGTTTGCTGGAAAGGAGGAAGCCTCCATATAAACTACATCACTGGAGCAAAGAAACCACTGCAGAAGAGAGAAAGCATGTCATGCCAGACATGACCTCAAAAGTTTCAGATCATCAGCTGTGGCCATACTCATCATCAAGGCAAAGCTGTAACCACCAGAGACCAAAGTTGTCTGCAGTCTGTGATCTCTCTTGCTGGTCTGGTGGAGCTGCCTGTTGGCTTTATACGCTTGTGAAATGTGTATGGCCCTCACATATCCTGTTGAGGTGTGAGTTCAGTCTTGTTTTTAGGGTTTGTTTCTTGGTGTGAGAGGTCTTAGGAGTGTTGGAAAAGAAGTTGGGGAGCATGGAGGAAATAATTTGGGGAAGAACCCTAAGCTAGGAATAGAATTCAGCTTTTTGCGTGGAAGAGGTGATACTCATGTTGGCTGAAGTGAACTGAAGCCCAGCACTTGGTCTGGTTTCCACAGAAGGCAATGAAAGGTTATCCTAGTGATGTATGTTTGATATATGACTCCATTCATTCTTTTTAGTTGCTTGTTTTTATTGGCATGCTATCTGGAATAAATATTTCAAACACTATGAAACACCAGTTTCAAAATGTGCCATTATTAGGAGCCTAGGAATCTCCTGGACTATTAGCTGTACTTCTCTATTGTTGCAAACCATGTGTTTTAGAATACCTTCTATAACCTATTGAGCTTTGGTATAGGATCAGGACAATTGTACTCCTATTAGCAAGCTATTTCCAGAACTTCACTGTTTGCACGGGTAAGAACTTTTTTGTTAATATGTAGGGTGTGCCCTGGTATACTCTTTCCTGGGAAAGAGAGATCGTAGATCACACACTTGTTACCTAATGGAGAAAATGGAGAAAGGTTGTTACCTAATGGAAAAAGTTGGAGCGCAGGTTCTCAAATCATTTTCTTGCCCAAATCATTTCCCCTTCACCACCCCCACTCCATCTTTTCTTTCCCATCTTCTGCAGTGCTTTTTGAGCCATGTCTTACAGTTCAGTTCTCAGGATGGGGCTGCATCCCTCTGAGATATATTGTAAAGCAACGTGCTGCCATGGATCCAGGGAGCAAAGGAGAGTGGTACTAGGCCAGGCTACACAGCAACAGTAAGACAGGTCAGACTGTGTGGGGGAGAGTGGGGTGGTTGTGCAGGAGCAGACGGAGCCTGTGAGTGGTGGGGACCTCCGGGCTTAGCAGTGGCATCTCGCTGTGGGCCTTGGAGCTGAGAGCTGGACAAGGCTGTAGTGGCTGAGTGGCAGCGAGAGGGGCTGGCAGGGGCCCCGCTGGTCCTGTTTGTCCCTCCCAGCCTATGCCATGCCAGGCTTCTGCCCCTGCCAGCACACCTCGCTGCCCAGCCCTTCTTCCCCTTCCCTTAAGTCTGCTGTCAGCTGCATTGGGACATCTCTGAAGGAGCAACGCTTCATTACAGGTGACCAGGAAACCCAGCGAGGAGGAGGCTGACAGAGCGCAGTGCAAAACTGGAGGATGGAGCTGAGTGCTGCTCCCTGCATCTTCAGTGGAGCTAGTATTTTGCCCTGAATATTTTCTGAACTAGAACATCTGTTAAAATGAGGGGGCTTTAAAGTGACCTTTAAATAGGAGACTGACTCAGACTGGCTTTGAATGAGATTAGAAACTGGAGGTACATTACTAGTTGCTGTCATTTGGGCTATGACTCCCTGAAATCTCCCTTCCTGGTGATACTGATAATTGTGTTGCCTTTTTGCAACTAAAAGCCATTGTAAATGGCTTTTCTGTACAGACTCTATGGAGTGGACGGGCAGAGCTTGAGCTGACTTTTGAAAGTCTCTTAATGCAGCTTGTATTGCCTGTGATTTCTTTCACAGGTAGAATATATTATGCAATAAAATTGAGTTTTCATCATGATCTGTGCCCTAGTAGTAATGCTTTTAAATGGCTGATGCCTGCTAAAATCCAGAACTTCTGAGAAGTTGAGCTAACAACTAATCTTATGAACGGTGGGATGGTTTTGGTTCCTTTGATGCCAGTCTTTCAGGGCTGGGCCCCAGGATGAAGTGTTCAGTGACAGGAGTCAAGGCAGAAGTTTTGAAACAAAGATGAATTCTGGTTCTGTGGCTGCATGTGACTAATGAAGCATGAGTGTGACCACTTAAAAAAAAACCTAAAAAGAATGAGCATCTTGTTTAGTCCAGCTGTGACTGTTACTACCAAATCTATTTTATGAGTGCAGTGAGTAGTTTTTTTCTAGTTATGATATGCTACCCAGCCTGTCTGTAGAGCATCTGGCATGGTAATGTACATAATTTTCATGTGACCTATGCAGAGTAAAGGCAGAATAGAGCCTTTATTACAGAGAGTAATTTGAAGAATAAAGTATTTAAGCAGTTTACGTCTGCAAAAATAAAATTTGTGTTTTGCATGCCACGTGAAGCAGGGTGATGTCTGTGTGGTTGTTCAGCTAGTTAAACCATCTTTGCGGAGGGAAATTCTTACTTGAAAGGGTGCAATCTAGAAATGATGTAAATATTTTACTGACAGCTGAAGCCTCAATCCAGGAAAGCATCTGCACCTGCTTAAGCCTGGTCAAATTCAGGAAAGCTGGAATGTGGTTGCTGTGCTCTAAAGACTGGGTAACAGTGGATGCTCTGGAGAGGTGTTGCTTGAGACCGCAGCATGTACTTATTAGTGTGGACCACATTTCTGATTTACACAGGCTTAAAAACCACTAACTTTGTTTTGCTGAAACAGATACTACAAAGACTAGAGATCACAAGCCATGGTTGGAGTGATCCGTTAAATTCCAGAACCACTGTCTTTTAATTGCTACTTCCAACTTACTGAAACACCTTTTACCTCCTCTGCTTAGGATTTAGGTCACAAGCAAAATCAGATTACTTAATTATCTGTATATAAGCTCTACAGAGCTACTTACAACTGGTGGCCTTTCCTGAAAGGAGGCTCAAATAACACTAACAGTGGAACAGCACTGGGAGATTTGACTGGTATAGTTGGCAAGGGAAGTTTGCCTGGCAGTGGTCTGTGCTGTGCTGGCTCTCATTGGCCTCAGTGGAACCAAGCTGTTGGGTTGTGCTATGGATGTGTTTATTGGTTTTCTGGAAAGCATTGTACTCTTCTGGTGTACAGATGTCTTGATCTTGATTTTAGACTACAGATTTTAGATCCACCTGCCACAAAATGAGCATACACACAGGATTTTGTTTGGCATCTGTTTCACAGTATGTTATTTCTTGAGCATCTTGTCTCTTTGCTGGGAAATGTGTTGCCTTTTAGGGGTACCACCTCTCTAGAACTTGAGCACAGCACATTGCGGTCTGATTTGGAAAGCAGTCAAGGTGAAATGACCTCTTTTAATGATCATGAATCCAGCTTCTGAACTATCTGTTGACCTGTAGCCTCTCTGTAGCAGTTAGATGTCTTTTTCTGGGTTCATCATCGCTTAAAACTCCAGAGGTGCATGGTGCACCTTCTTCCTCTTGTGACGTCTGAGAGATTCACACATGCTCTCTAGATAGAGGCCCAAGAGATGTGTTGTCAGACATTTATTTAACAGGCTTTGAGGTTGGATTCCTCAGAAGCAAATTGAGGTCCAGTTAGTTGAACTTTAGACTCTGTTGCTGCTGCTTCCTTTATTTCAGCATAGTTTAAGGACTGTCATTACCTGGAAAAGATTTTTCTGGCTGTCCCAAAGTCTCTCTCAAGTGTCTATTTCTTTTTTAATCTCCTCTTACGCTTTTCCAAACCTTTTTGGCACCTGGTTTTAGGCTGTTCTCTAGCTGCCTAATCTACAGCTGGCTGAGTTCCATAGGAAATTACTTATGAGAGTTTTTAACATTTGTCTGAAAAATATTAAAGCATGAAGTGGAAGTTCCTGAACCTGTCATGTTCGCAATTACTTGTGTGAAATTACCTGTAAATAGTTCTGTGTCTGTTCCCTGTTTCTTTCACAGTTATTCCACATGTTTAATATTACAGATTTCTGATACCTTTCTGTTGTATGATACCTTCCTATTACATGATTGGATGACTGGAAGTCTTAGGGATAGGTTTCAGTGGAAAAAATATCAATTAAGATTTTTTTTTTTCCTGTGAACATTCTGCAACATTTCCTAAAATTTGCAGTATCTGTAAGTGTACTTACCAGGAAACTTGTTTGCATTTTCAATTAAGTATAAGTAAAATGGATACCAGGACTCAGCTAAAGCATTTAAATGTTTGAGGGAGTCCACAGAAAATGTTTTAATAGATTTGCGCTTTTAATAGGAGCATCACTGTAGTTTAAGTGATGTTTAAGTTTTTTAAGTTTTTAAGTTTAAGTTTTTTACACATCGTTTTTTCAGGAGCTTTCCTGCAAATTGACGAGTTTTGTCAGTATTTAACATTTGTGTTGCTTTCCAGAATTTTACAGCACTTTTAGTTGGCCAGTGATCTCTGTGGCCTCATTGAGAAAGAGATGGTATGGTTTGTAGAACATCTGTGTTCAGTATCTTAGATTTCAAGTAGATCTCCTCTTTGGAGAGGGTTTTACCAAAGTTAGTGTGAGATTTTGATTGAACATGCTACCTTAAGCTCTCTTTTCTCTAAATTTCAGAGTTTCTCTAACATGGTAATTCTGTTCTCTACAGGGGAGCTTTTTGGTGTCTGCTGCTTCTCAAAATAAATTTCTGTAGAAAACTCCATGTCCTTTAGAGCACCAGTGCCCTACTAGGACTATTTACTTCTGTCTGCATGGGTTTTGGTACCTCAGCCCTCCAGTTCTGAATTTGAGCCTTTCATTTTTGGGACCAAAATTTGGAGCTTGTAAATCTACATTAAGCTAATTCATACTGATTTTTCAAAACTGCTGAGCATCTGTAGCTTCCTTCCAATCTAGTGGGACCTGGGATCCTCAGAACTTCTGGAAACCTTATCACCTACATTTAGGTGATCCTGATGTTGAATGCTTATCTGGCTCCCATTACCATAGGTTTTGAGTGCTTCACACTTGTTCATTAATTTAGCTTTGCAAAACGAAATGGTTGCAGAAAGATCTATGTTCCTCATTTTGCAGATGGGAAACTGGAGAGTAACACAATTTGGGAAAGGTAAAGGTTAAGCAAGAAGCTTGTGACAGGATAGGAATTCAGTATGAATCTCCTGATAATCTGTGGTCCAGAGGTTAATTTCCACTTACTTGTCCCATCCCTTGTGTAGGCAGGAGCTATTCTTCTGGCCCTTTGCATGCAGGTAACAGTAGTCAGGGCTGTTCATTTGGGAGCAGAATTTGACCTTGCAGCTATCAAGCTGTCTTTGTGCCGTGGGTGTAAAACTGATCCCTCTTTCTGATGCTCCTGTGCAGTCTGCCTCTCCAGCAGTGTGAAAGAGTCCTGCCCTGACAGTTGATGCTAGATGTCTGAAACACAGCTAGGAAGCTCCTGTGAATTTGCAGCATTTTTTAATTCAAGGCTTCAGTTCCTCACACTGCCTCCTTAAGCCTATGTTCGCTGGCATGCAGGGAGCAGGAAGATGGGAGTAGTCCTTTCTGGAAGCGATAGAGGCAGAATGGCTACTTTGTGTTTTCTGTAAGGGTGTTTTTAGTGCAATTCTCCACAGTTTTCCTTCTCCAGGGAAAATCTGGATGGCTTTTAAGGAGATTCTTTGAAGACCAATAGTTTTAAGGTTGATTACCATATTTCTTTCTGCAGAGTAGAATGATATTTCCTATATTCAAAATGTGGAGGGAAGTGAAGTGTTTACTTCTGTGGAGATAAGAAAATTATGAGGTAGAGACATGAGGTGGAAATGCTCGTTTTCAAAGGGAACTCGATTTTATTAGTCCTCAAATCTGCTGTCTATTTATACACATAAAAGAGTCTATACAGAGCACTAAAGCTGGGCTGGCAGTGTGTCCCTGGAATATAAGTATCTCATAGAATTTCTTTCTGGTGCCTGCTTTCCAAAAAGCAACACCTCCCTTTTGTCTAGTGACACGAATGTCTGGGTGACCTGTGGCTAGTTAGGCCCTTTCCTAGGAGCGTTGTTGTCCTCAAGTCCATCTGTGCTCTTGGCAAAAGCCAGGTGCTTGCAGCCTGCTCAGGACAGAACTCCTGCCCTGGAGGTACCTGCAGAGCAGAGCCCTGTGGTAGCAGTGGTTCTTGCTTAATCAGCCCAGTTTAAATGCCCAGCTTTATAAACCGGAGTGTGAAGTGAATACTTCAGTGACAATTTCCATAATCTAACAAGGAAGATGATGTAAGAATTGTCTTCTTGACCACTTAGAAATTTTCTTCCCAACATGTAAAGATTTGGAAAGGCAGAATCCTTCATGTGTTTAAGGTAAGGGATAGTGCTGATTTTATTTGAAAGCAGTTTAAGATTTCAGAAATACTGAAAGCTTGATGTGGCATAAGATTTTGGGTTTATTTTGTTTCTACTGCTTGGATCCTGCTTGTTCAAATGTAGTAGGTCTTAGTGGAGCAGCAGATGTGACATTAGTATTTAGCAGACCCCAGGGATTCCTGAGTTACAGCTTTCTATTCACACATCAGGAAGAACACATCTGGTCCTAGCCTAGCTGTATAATTCACATGAACATGTAACAAATGCAATGCTTATTTAAGAAAAGTGGAAGTAGGTCAAGTAGTTTCAGAATCAATATCAGCTCTTGTGTTCCCTTTGTGTTATTCTGTTACTGCAAGCACATTTTTCTCTCCTTTTTTCTTTCCTTTGTTCCTAAGTGTTGCATCCCCTAGCAAGGACGGCAGTGTACATGTTCATATGTAAACTGGTTGTAAAAGCCTGGTGTGTGGAGATTTTAAAAGCATTCAGCACACAAAACACCCTCGTCTCCTCTGGAGGATTAGAGAGAAAATGAGGGAGCATAGGTCCATTCATACTGAATTTTCCAATGAAGCTTTTAACTGCCAATGTGTTTTCAGATAATTTTAACTGTTAATTTTTTTAAGATGTATGTTTCTATGCTTCAATATTTTACCTGGCAAATATTATAAGCCATTCTAAAACTTGTATTGCATGCCTTGTAGAGGAAGTGTGATGTGTTCCCATCTCTAACCCTTCTTTGATGTTCAGGCCAGCTTCAGAGGGTTTAATTATCTATATTCAACAGTAATTTTTTCATGATTGAGAAGTATGGCTGAGACCCAGAATTCCATTTGCGAACTGGAAGTAATGGGGAGTAACCCCCAAATTTCTCCCTTCCTTCCTCAAGCAATGAGATGTCTTTGGGACTTGAGCTTGTGGCACCTGTATGTCACCTGTGGCCTGTGCCCCAAAGTGCCCCTGGGATCTGTTGAGCTGTCTGGATTGCTACTATCCTGCATAAGAGCAGAGAAGAAATTAAGCATCCCCATATCTGAATTCAACAGTTTGCAAAGTATGCTCTGAAAACATTTAAGATGCTACTGATTTCAGTTAAATATAGCCAGGGGGTAGGAGATGCTCTTATTCATCTTTGCGTAATAGCTCGGAGGCTGGAGTATTTTCTTGGCATTTTCATTTTAGCGTCGTTTGCTCTAGAATGATGAATCTTGCTTTCTTAACTGTGGGTTGATCCAAGTTTAAAAGGGGGAATAAGTGTCCCATCCTGCATGTCATGTAAGTCAGTCTCTTGGGATGTGAATTAAGTCTTCAGGCTGAAGAAAGCCTAGATCCAAGGTTTCCGTTCTTCCTGGGTAAATACCGTAACCACTAGCTTAATACGCGAAACGTGCTTGTCTTACAAGAGGAAAATGGTGGTCCAGCAGTCTGTGCTCCTATGCACATTTTACTCTCCGATGCAGCGGAAAT
Source organism: Dromaius novaehollandiae (assembly GCF_036370855.1). Taxonomy (NCBI): domain Eukaryota; kingdom Metazoa; phylum Chordata; class Aves; order Casuariiformes; family Dromaiidae; genus Dromaius; species Dromaius novaehollandiae. The sequence continues at coordinate 6,411,298 of NC_088115.1, read as the reverse complement.
AACTTCAGGGTATGTCTCCTAACTGCGTGTATGCCATCCATTGAGGTTTTGATGTAGGGACCCAAGCTCAGGTGAGAAAACCTCACATGCACCCTACTTTGTACTGTTTCCTATGGGTTAGCTTACATGTCCTAGCATTCAGCCTGCTCATTGCTCTGACTTCCAGGTCTGCAGATCTGGGTCTCCTGATTCTGTGTAGAGAAGCTTGCAGGAGTCTGATGCAGCTCTGTGAATTCTGCTCCTAAAGCAGAATGCTACTGGTCCAATATTGCAGGGATGCACATCAGTATCTAGCTATCTTTTAGGATCTAACCCAGTTTAGCTGTGCAGCTACCAATACCTTCTTCAATTGCAGTTCATATGTAAAATCTCTATGTATGTGTATATATATGCATATGCATCTGTGTGTGTGTATGTATGTATGTATATATACACACACACACAAATAGGTTTGGTCTGTACTCTTTTTATTTTTATTTTTTGGATAAATGTATTGTTTGAATACTTACTTACAGGTATCAAACTAGGACATTGATAAAACATTGGTACCAGTTTAATGTCTGTGTACAGGAATTGTCTCCGCTGTATTGTCAGAATGGTTTATCTAGTTTCTGACCTTAAGTGATTGTCACTGATGGGCTCCACTTGATAAGTGATGGTCAGTTGCAGAAGTGTTTTGATAGTTGTGTGACACAGAGAAATGTGAGAAAGGGTTTATGTACAGATAAATAAAATTGTGATATGTGTGATTTAAGTTGGACTTGAACCCTAAGTTTGCAGATTTGGACCTTGTAAAATGCATTCCTTCAGGAAACCCTAACAGGCTGCAGCTGCTAACTGCAGAAACAAACTTTACTCACTGCTCTTCTGTATACTCAGGATCACTATATTTCATCAGAGCAAGAGCTACATACTTCATCTCTTCAAATATTAATCACCTCTTTGTAGTAAAATATCTTGCATTTTTCTTTGCTACTGAGAAGTGATCTGAGTTTTCTGCTTTGAGTTCGAACTGAAGGAATTGATTATCCCTTTTGGCTTTTGTAAACATCAAGAAACGGAGGAAAAAGAGAAGAGAATCTGCACATTCAGAGACTGCTTTGACCTTGCAGGTCATCATCAACAACTTCTATTTTCTTCCCTTGCATAAATGAGTGACTTTCAACATGTATCGGTAGAAGTGGAGGATATCTAGGCTGATGCACCCAGAGAAAAACAGCTGCTGTACAAAAGGAGCTCAGGCAAATGACTTGCCTATGCATTGGATGGATTTGATGGAGTTGGGAGCTGGCCTTCAGGGCTGAATTGGTTTTGCCACTCCACTGGTTTGAGGAACGGGCTTCTGAAAAGGACTTAGATTAACTGGGCTCAGGTAGAAATTACAGACCTCTTCTTTGAGATTCAGATGGATATCGTTGCTTCCTACTGTGAAGGTCCTTGCATTTTGGGAAACCTCTGAAAAAAGAGACCGAAAGGCCAAGCCTGTATACAGTGGATCATTGTGACCCTAAGTAGTCTTTTCTTTGAGCTAGTCTTAATTCTCTCCTTTCTAAAATATGTTTGGAATAAATCTAGGTGGGCAATTGCTCCTTCGTGCCCAATGTAACTGATATATTTGCTGACAAAAGTCCACATCAGTTGAATGATTGTTTCAAATACCTTCTGCTAGAGCAGTGTGAAGGTGATTGCCATCTTTGAGGAACGTGGGGGGCTTCTGCCTAATCCAGTTGGGTATATTCAGGCTCTCCGATGTTCTAGCTGGGTATTTCATGCCAGTGAAGGATGGGAAAGGTGACTATCTGTACTATTGGCCTAACTCCCGCAGAGCATCCTTACAGAACTCTGGATCCTTACATTACCTCTTAGTCCCTAACAGTCAGTGGAGAAAACTCTGCCCCCACAGCCATTTGGTGAGGCCAAAATTTAAAATCTCGTAGTAGTACTATGGAGCCGTGGAGCAAGGGGACCGTGGACAGGCAGTTACTTTCACTGGCGCATAGGAATCTCATGTTTTATAAGAGAGGCACTTTTAAAATACAAATCAGATTTGATCTGAGTCTTGTTATGAGCTCTCATTTGGTCACTGGATTTGACAGATGCATCTTGGAAAAAGCAATCTCTGTCTTGCAGTTAGGTGATTCCTTTGTCTCCCACCTATCCTTGACTGCCGCAAGAAAAAAAAATGCTGCCAGGTACATTTTTCCAGAGTTGCAATGAATTTCAGGTTAAGCCATGTGACATTAGTGAAAGCTTTTCTATCCCAAACAGAAAAAATATCCTAAAGTATAGTTTGGAGAGCTTCAAGCTTTCTGGTACTAGAGTTGGAGCTTTATAACATGCAAAAGTTTAAATTAGAAAAATTCCTTGTTAGAATAATTGAAGCAAAAATATTTCATGTAGTTGAAATAACATAGTGCTTATTATTTAGCTCTCTCAAGTGTTTCCAACGAGGAGCTGAACAAAACCATAAGTAGGCATTTCTGAACCTTTGGAGATAGATTCATTGTTCGCTTGTAAAAGTGCTTGTATGTTTGTTTTCTATTTGTCCTCCACGAAGTGCTTGGTAAGAACCCATCTTGCCTGAACTGCTAGAACCGTTCTGAGATAATGGGTCTTCATATTGGGAAAGGAGGGTTTTGCAGGTGGAAAGCTTGAGAGACCCAGAGATCCAGAACTTGATTTTTGTTCTTAAAGAAGACTTATAGTACAGAGTGGTAATTTAACTCGTGGTTCATCTGTCAGTTATGCAGCCCTGCAGGTAAAAAGAAACTACATAGCATATTCAAGGCATGCAAACTTATTCACTAAGAGATGGATTGTCCTACCAGGAATGACAAGGCCACATGGAAGAGACCACTAGTCCTAGATTGGTGGATCCAAAATGGAAGCTAGGTTTTCTTTTAGTAAGTTCTGCTTTTTGGACCACAAGAAAAGCAGTGCAGTGATGGTCAATGTGCCTTTAGGCAACAATCACTAATGTATGGATATGTGGTTAGTAAGGTTAATACAATTAGTCATGTTTTTAATCATAATAATGATACAATTGGAAATAATAATTGCCACTGTTATAAGAAAACAAATTGCTTGCAATTCCATGTGTTAAATTACGGTTCAAATCATCAAATATGTATGCTGTTGTTTTGCTCCCAATAAGGGAGGGTTCCTTAGGTGAAATTTGGAAGAAAAATATATAGCTCACTAATTTCTTATGTTAACCACTCCAAAGGTAGTGTGACTAGATGAGTATTGTGTTTTACGTTATTGTGTCATGTGATAACAGCACCATGTTTTCCTGTCATTTTCACAACTTTTCCTGGCTGAAGTGATACACAAGCAACCCTGGGTAGTAATCACATTGTCCCGTTCAGTTTCAAAAGGAGAGAAGCGGACCTCATCCAGAAACTTTCCAGCAGGCTACAGTAAGCTTAACTGTCTGTTAGCCATTGTCAAATATTTTCCATATCCGCAAAAATGGCATCTATAAAGTAATGGAATTTGTCTCAGAAATAGCGTCATTCCATGAGTGATTTCTGTGTAACGATAATGATATTGCATCTCCGTATCATTTTTCAAAATATTTAAAATATATATTCTGATTCCTTTGTTGATTCTTATCGATGTGCTCATGTCTCTGTTTCCTGTTCTTTCACGGATAGCTGACCATGGCTCAGGAAATGTAATGTTTCAGAAAAAGAGTCGGCATTCTCAGAAGGGTTATTTAAACTAATTAGCTCAGACTTTTCAGTATTATTCCAACATGCTTAAATCCAGCGTAGGCTTAGAATACCCAGCCGTGGAAGGTTCAGTGAATGTGCTGCGGTCTGGCTCATGTCCAAATAAAAATGAGTTTGAGATTAATACGCTTAGTTAAATTCAGGACAGGTTTCACCATGATGAACTGAGAGGTTTCCTCTGTGTCAAGGACAGGGTTAATCAAAATCTATTGTAACTCAGTAGTTTACCAGGGGAGCTTAATATAAAATATTGACATTTTTAAAGCCTCAGCCAGACCCCGTTAAAGTCAGCGAGAGTCTTAACAAGCTTGAATGTGTGCTGGGCTGAGTCTCAAGGGCTGTGAAACGATCTGTGCAGTCTTCCATGCTTTGTTGCTATCTTTGTTTTAAAGTTTTGGAGGAGCATAGAAAGCCAGAGAAATGCTAAGGAGAACTTTGGCCACTTGTTCATGATGAAAGGGAGCAAATGTGCTTTTGCTTTTAATCTGAGTAGGTAAGAGATGCAAAACTAAATTATTTCCTTCTTTTGATACGTTTCCTGTATCTCTTCTTCATGTCTAGGAATCTGGAGTTATTAGTATGACTGATGAGACTAAGCCTCAGGACAGCTTAAATGAGTCAGAGCAAAAACGCTTTAATTCTGCCCCTCTTAAAGGGACCTCCATTCCCTATTAGCTTTTTTATTGTAAGCATAAATTTCTTCCCGTGAATCTGTTCAAATCTCGCGAGACCGCTAACACTTTCAGACCTCCAGAAATCACTGAAAGTTTTCTTTTGGAGGTTTTCTCCAGTGAAATTTAAAATAGGGTTGCTGTTTTATTAGCATTAGCCTGCAGGGTCTAAAAAATTGTTTTATGAATAACTCAGGCATTTAGATAGAAGAATTACAGTTTCTCTAGGCTATTTAAAAGACTTGGTGGAAACGTTTTAGCCAGAATCATAAGCCTCATTTTTTCTCTGAAGTTGTGAACAATGCACGATGTTATTAAAACTTTGTAGTTTGCATGGAAGCTTTTTTGTCTGGATTTAAGTTTTAGCACTCCTTTGGCTTATTGACCATGCTGACCACAGAACAGTTTCTAAAATTCCATCGTTTCAAACAGCTTTTTGCCAAACTTGTGGAGAATTAGAATTGTGATATATTCTCATTAACCAAAGCATAAATAGAAGCTTTAATGAGAGACTTTCTTGAAAAATCTGGCATTAGGCAGATTTGTGAAGCACAGCTGGTCTGTCTGGATCTTTTTGCCTATGCAGATCTGTTTTATTCATGTAAACTGTAATGTTGAATCCATCACTTTTGCGTTTCTTTGCCCTGAATCCCACAGATTTCTTAATGAAGTGATGCAAAAAGCAGAAGATTTAGGCAGTTACCTGTAGCATCTTTCTGGCCTTGCTTCGTGTCTGATAACTTTCAGTTTTGCCTAAAAATACACCAACTTTTCTCTGCTTGTCCCCACAGTCCTCCTTTTTTCATGCCAAAAAAATGCTTGTTTTAAAAAGTTTTGGTGTCCCTGCAGTTAGGTGCTAATAGCAGGGCTTGAATAACTAACACAGCCTGTCCAAAAGCTTCAAAATGTCTCTGTGGTTCCTTTCCAGTAGATTTTGTGGGCCTCTTAGCTACGGCAGACTTTCCGGTGTGGATCTAGCTCACCAAGCTTGCAGTGAGCAAACTTATGTCCCGAATGTGTGTGACACTGTCCTTGGCCCAGCTGTGGTGCCTGGCGCCAGCAGTCTGTGTGCCTCCTGCCAAGCTGGATCCACAAACATTTTTATTTCTGACAAAGGGCAACTGTTAGGAGGAGTTGTTGTCTTGCTTGGTGTTCCTAATCCCTGGGATAACTGCTGTGACAAGCATAGTAACCATCTGCAGTAAGACCGATACATTGGTGTCTTTCCAGTGCAATAATCGCAACCACCTTCTAAGCCTGTGCTGGTTTTTGCTTTTACAAATTTTCAAGGCAATAAAAGGAGTTAGAAGCTCAAGTGCTGGACAAGTCAATAGGAGTTACAGTCCCAAAGGTGCATTTGAAAATCCTACTTTTTAAAATTCTTTGAGGATTATATGAATCCAGCCTTCTTCTCTAGGTATTAATACATGGTTTAAACAATAAAACAAAACCCAGCAAGTCCATTTTGAGGCATCCTGTTCCTTTGAAGAATATATGCCTGGTTTTACACCAATATTGCTAGCTTTTAGAGAGATTTGGATTGCACAGCTTTAAAAAGAAATGGTAAGAGAAGACTTACGTCACATCTGTGCAAACCCTAATGAACACTAAACACAGTGATTGAAATTTGATCTATTGCAGAAGCAGGAGCTGGACATTAATTACTTTTTACCTTCACTGGACCCTGTTCTCTATGTTTACTTTTCTGTCCTCTAAAGCAATCTAGTATAGTACCCATTGCACTAGGATGTAGTGTAGGGTTTAGACAGACCTTGTATTTTTTGAGCATGTCTGCCCTGTGGATTTATGCACTCATATATCTGCAGCAGTGCAAATCTAGTAATAGATGTACTGCATTGATGTTTTATTTGTTTGCATAGCTTTGCTCAGTTTTGTGTCAGAATATTTCCATTTTGTATCAATGCAGAGAGTCTGTGTTCTGGATTTGCATTTTTGAGCTGCTTTCCTGGAAATCCTTTGGGTCTTTTTTTTCTTTACATTGGAAAATTCCAGCTATAAAGCATAGTTTTTTGATGCTAAAAGTAATCATTGTGTTATGATCATCACAGTTATGATTTTTAAGCTAGGCCATGCTGCTTAAAGGAAAACTGCAGTACTTATATCTGGCAACTAGCTAAATAAGCACAATCTATATTAAAATGTCTGTCACTCTGTCAAGCTTGTCATTTGGTTTTATGACCGTTTCTCTGGGTATTTGAGAAAAATGCAGGGACTCTGATCACGATGCAAGGCAGATGGCATCATAAATAAATAATGGAAATTAAGCCAAGCTAAAACATACGAGATTTTGTAGGTGGACATTGACAGTACATCTCATTTCAAACCATATACCAAAATAGGCTGGGGAGTTTTGTAGTCCCCTGGAGCTATACTGCTTCACGTCAGAATAGAGCTGCAGAGGGCACCTAAATAAAAACTCTCTTAAGAGAGGAGTATTTCCTCGCTCACATCCTCATCCCTGCTGCTTGAAACCGCCATCCTGCAGCTGCAGGAACAATGGCATAGATTTGCTGTCACACTACAGCTGGGGAGAAACAGGCTTCTTGTTTAACAAGAAATTAATGAATTCAGATGTGCTTTCTGTTCTGCCATAGGGTGAGAAAAGCAAAGTTTCCTGGGCAGAGGAACAGACAAAGGAAAGACTTGAGATCGGTTTAATTGTTTTCTTTGAATAAACCATGTCAACATTTAAATTTTTTACCACTATGAAAACTTAAATATGGAGTGTTGTTTGGAAAGAAAAGATGGCCAAGTTTTGTTCAGAAAATCAATGCTCGCATTTCAGCTTCGTGGAACTACCTCTTTGCCTTTTCTTTTTCCTGCCTTTCAGAACAAGATTTTGCTCTTTTTGAATGGTCTTGCTTCTTCCTTCCCTCCAGCTGGCAGGAGGTAGGCAGGAAATGTCCATTTGCCAGTGCCTCCTCAGCATGTTGCTTGTCACCTTAGTTCTTCCATCAAAAGAAGAACTATTTTTATGGTACTGACGAAGTAGGATGGTTGAACAGTTAAATGATAGCTGATTCATTTAGCCTTCCTTCCAATGTAAGCTGCCTGCAAAGACAGCTGGCAAGTCTGGAGGCCATGTTTCTGTTTTTTCCTTTCCTTTTCTCTGCTCTTCTTTCCTTTTCTCTCCTTTCCTTTCCTTTTCTCTGCTCTGCTCTCCTTTCCTTTTCTCTGCTCTCCTTTCCTTGTTTTCGTTCCTTGCTTTTTAGTAAGCAGATTCCATGGAGAACCCAACTAAACGCAGTGTTTTGTTTGAGGATTCAAATGCACAAAAGCTTAAAGAACGTAAATAATGCTAACTAATGGATGCCACCTCTGCCTCTGCAGGCTTCTGTGTACTTAACATCTGTAGCACTATTAATAGGTCTTCCCCTGAATTACACTTATGGGCAATGAAGCTGGAGGGATGCTCTAGGGTGGCAGGTTGGAAATGTCAGCTTAGGAAAATCAGAGGAGGGGAAAGAACAGAACAGTCATAGCATAACATTGGTGGGGGGAGCGATTTAGTGACACAGTTCATCAGATGGGTCAAAGGTTCAGGAAATGCAGCTGTTCAAAGCCCAGGGAGTGCTAAACCAACGTGTCGTGGAGAAGCCAGCATGCAGCAGATGAAGCCCTCTGAACCTTAGTTGCTCCAATAAATTGACCTTTGGACCTGACCTCATTGCCCTCACGAAACCCAGATTCCAAATAAAACCCGGTGGAGGTCAGGTTTGGGTCTGCCATAGCATCAAACTGGGTAGTGCTTGCAGCTGCTGGATGACAAATAGTCAGCTGTATTTGTCAGTGTGGAATCAGCCATAACACGTTTATTCCTTTGGCTGATAAACTTGATCGGTTTTATGGATTTGATCAAATACCTCTTGTATGTTCTGCTCATTTGACCAGATCTTGGAAAAGCCGGTTGCTCAATCAAATGCCCAGATTAAATGATCAGAGTCCAAATGATTAGTTTGACAGAATCTCCCTTGTACATGAGGTCATCAAAAATACCTGTCTGCTTTAATATCTGTGCGAAATTGGCATGTCCTACAGTGAGAACCATCTTTAATGATATTACTGCTACTTTAAAGTAGGAAGCTCAGGCTTTTGATGTACTTGGTGACCAGAGAAGTATGAATCAGCTCATTAATCAATGAAAAACTGGAAACTTGTGTTCTTTTTAAGGTGAAAAATGTTGAAAATACATGTGTATTTCCTGCTAAATCAGTGATAGTATTGCTGCATTTGAGTGAGTAATTGGAAGCATCTTAAAACAACTGTGGAAGTCTTTTACTTTTTTCCCCCACAGACTTTGGGCATCATTCTGCTCCTTACGTGAACAAAATCCTTTAGGCTTTAGCGGGAGCAATTTCTGCCCAAGAACACTAAATTTAGGTGTTTGGTAAAGATGCACTTGAACAGGCAATTTGTGTTTTCAGATGTCACAACTTATATATTTAAATATAACACAAATTATTGGCTTTTCATTTGTTTAAAAAAAATCAAATGTTTGTCTAAAATGTGTTGAAATTAATTGCAGTTTTCCATTAAGAGCAAGCTCTCTTTAAAGTCCCCTTGATACAAACAGAAGATACTGCCCTTGTGGAATAAAAATCAAACTAAAAATGAGACAGTTGCTGTGGAGCGTAACGGTGTAGAGTTGTAGAAGCTTTGGGGCTCTGGGACTGGGGAGTGCTCTTCAGACTCTTGGTTCTGCATGTTACCAGATCCTGCTTTAAGCCTGATGTATTTTGTGCAAAGCAGAAAGAACTGTGTAAATGCGTGAGTAGAATGACTCTAATATATGAGACACATTGAATTTTATGCCACAGCTGGAGAAACTTACCATTAATTGAAGCTGTGAGCAAGCGTATGTCATTTTTGATTTAACATCCTCCCTCCCTCCCTGCACCCTCCTTCCCCCCCAACCAAAATCCTGCGTGGAGTCAGATTGTTGCTGTAGCCTTTGTGAACCCCTCTCTTCTAATGTTTAATCAAGTGCTGAAAAAGAGAAATTTACAGACTATTTAAAATGTGGAAAAATTGCTTCCCAATATTTTTGACAGAGAGAGACTGAGAACACACAGCATTGAATCATCAGGAAAATTGAAGATTTCCCCTGAACAGCATTGGGATTTTACAGCAGAGGACTTGAAAGACCTTGGAGAAATTGGACGAGGCGCTTATGGTTCTGTCAACAAAATGGTCCACAAACCAAGTGGGCAAATTATGGCAGTTAAAGTAGGTGATGCCCATACTTACGTTTGTACTTCAGTCCATTTAGGGTTGAAATGTGATGGAGAATTAATGTTCTTCCATCTGTCACCCATCTACTGCTCTTTTCTATTTATTTCCAGTATAAAGGCTGCTTTTTGCTGAAAATACATTGTGTAATGGGCATATTGTCAAGTGATTTGTGAAGCTCTCATAATTGCTTGTGCCCTTTTGAAAATGCCTATCAGGAACCTACTGTTTTGAGGGGATCGCATGTCTCTGGAGACTGATAATGTGACATGGACCTTCACCTCTGGGTCACTGGTTCAGATACAGCCTAGGTTGGTAGTAGGCACAAGTTAACATCCAATAGCATCTTGGTGTTTTTTGTGAAATAAGGTAGTGACTTAAAATTTGCTTTTTATGGAAGCATGTGCCCATGGTGTAGTAATTGACAGCCTTTCCAGGAGGAGCTGGGATGGGGTAAACACATTCCAGGGAGTGTTTTGCTGTTGTCGATATATGATAGTGTCCTTGCTTTGTGCTTACTGTGCTGAACCTGCTCTGGAGATGGAGATTGTAGTGGTGTCCAGGATTGTCCCTTTTGTTCCTTATGCTACCCAGAAACTCACCTTAAAAATAAAAACAATATGCAACTTCATCTCGTAGCCGGGCAATATGAAGTAATCTTTGTCTTACTGTAGTAGTGCTGCTTGCTGGGAGCTTTTGAGGAATTGCTTGTCCATGGAGCTGGGTGAGGTGGACAGCAGCTGTTCTCTCTCTTTCTCTCTCCTGTCCTTTTCTTTGCTTGCTGCTGGGTGGTGACTAATGACATCAGTCTTTTAGCTCTGTTGATGAGATCAACTGTAAGTGCTCCTGTGGCTCTAATGAAAGAGTGGAACAGAGCTGTGAACTATACAGCGCTGCATTGCTCTCTTTTTCGGCTGTCTTTGCCTTCTTTGGAAAACTCTCTGATCTGGTCTGGAAACATTCACTCCTGCTGGTTTCATGTGCCAGGTAGACATGTCTAAGCCCCAGCTCTGGCTACTGTGAAAATAATTGGTACTTGTCTCAAGTGTGTCAGGGTCCCTGGAGTAACCACCTGATTTTTCTCCAATAAATGTTGACTTTCTCACAGGAGAGGGATATTGGCCAGGTCTCTCTGAGCTTTTTGGATCCCAGTGCAGTGATGTTTCAACCTTTTTTTGAATCCCTAAAAATCTCCCATGAAGCTAGAGAGTCCTTGTAGCTAAAGGCTTGTTTCTCTTAGTTGCCTTTGGTGGAACTTCTAAATGGAGTTTGCAGAATGGCTGATGTGGTGAAATGATGCCTGGGCAAAGTGTGTAGCTGTGGCACTCCAAGCTCAGGCCCAGGGTATGTGGCCTAAGTGACAAGTTTTGCTACCCTAATCATGTCAGCTGTGGGTAGGAAAAAACACACACCTATAGCTGGATGACTTTGTTAGCAAAAGCTCTGCAGTGGGTACAGCTGTGCTGAGAGGAGTGCTTTGCTGGTTTAGCTAACATCATGGAAAAGGGGGCATGTCCACTGGTGCAGCAATTCTGTTGTCCCAGGCTGTGTTTGCACAAGGGACTCTTAGGATCACAGAATAATCTTGTCAGTGTCCAGCACCAAAGGTCGGTGATGCAGGTACAACCTGGGAGGTGGGAGGCTCAAGTGCTGTGCTCTTGAAGCGCACAGTTGGAGGGTGACATTGCACAACCTGCCAAACTGGTTTTCCCAAGGGAAGGGAGGTGGGTTGCAGCCCAGTGGAGTGCTTGACTTGAAAAGTTGATATTAAAAAAAAAAAAGAAAAAAATCTTAGTTTTACAGTGTCTGAACCTTGAAATGTCAAAGTTGGGGCTGGAGTGAAGCCACCTTCTTTCCTTTGAACCCACTCCCCTTGGGTGGGCATGGCTAAGCCTGCAGCACTTTTTTCCTCCTGGGGTAGGAAGGAAGGATGGAGAATCTGGGGAAGCAGTATCCATTTTTAAGCTGTAAGCAGCAAAACAAAGGGCTATTCTATATGGCCCAGTGGAGATAAAGCATGAAATCAAAAAGGAAAATTTGTGGGTGGAACACTATGTGAGGTCTCCCAGGCTGAAATAGTTACTTCACAGCTTGGATGATGCAGTTATTTAAGATGAGTTTTCAAGACAGTGTTGATCCTGGACTAGCTATTAGTTCATCCCAAACTATTAAGCCTTTCTTTCTCAGGTTGCTTCGGCTGTTGCTTTTGGGGCAGTCTAGGTTGTGCATTTCTCTCTGTGCTCTTGCAATATCTTAATCCACCTTGTGGGCCTTGCATGCTGGGGGCCACCTACCTTCTCCTCTGCTTTGTGTCACTCAAGCCTGTGGTGTCCTGACAGCTTATGGAGCTGTTGCTTTCTGAAGCCTCTGTTCGTCACCTTCATTCAAATAAGCCAGCTGCTCCCTATGGTCTCTCCTTGCTCTCTGTAGGCATGAACTTTCCCCATTACATTGTGGTTTTTTTCTCCCTCCACTCCATGCCCTTCTGTGAGAGGGAAGTTTAAAAGGGGAATGGCTGTGTGAGAGGAAATCATGCAAGTATAGTGCTTTCAGATCGTGGCTAAGATCTAAATGATACCTGCTCATAACTCACTGGCATGGCACTGTGCCATGTGCAGGGCATCGGGGGGACTGCTCTTAATCTCGCTGAATTTCAAAGCCAGTATCTCTGCTTATTTGGTGGCGCTGCTGCTCTTTTCCTTTGCCTCCGCAAGAGCCGATTACAGCAACATCAGTGCAGCAGGCAAATCATCCTTGGAAGGACATTCAGCAGTAGGAAATAGCTTTTGGAGGCCACAAGCCAAAAGTTGTTGGCTGTTCTATACTGATGAGTGAAATACAGAGATGTCTCCAGAAGCTGCTAGTTAGATGCAGAGAAAATTGGTATGTAGGCCTCCTCCAGCTGCCATCACTACCCACTGCAGATATCCAGAGCAACCAGGCATCTAAGTTTCACCCAACATGTTTCTGAAAGCGCTGAGTCCTGTTTGCAGTTACCATCTTCAGAGGGCTGCACCTTGTGGCTTGTCAGCTTCCTTCTGCTGTGGACAGATTAAAATTCTGCTTGTTCTACAAGCATGCCGCATTTATATTTTAATGAGCAGATTAAAATTTGCTCTTTTTCCGTCTGATTACAGTTCTCGCTACATGGAGGCAGACTGGGGATTCTGCGCATTTATCCTGCTCACCTCTCAGCTTATGCAGATGTGGCTCTTCTGTAGCATGCCATCAGGTGCCGTTTCCAACTCCTTCCTCTGGCTTTTTTTAGCCTGTCCTGCCACTTTCATGGTGCTTTGCAGTCTTTGGTTTCTTGAAGTTTGGTTTAGTTTAGCCTTCCACTTTCTCTCTGCTTTGTATAATTCATTTTCCCTGTGACACAGATGCTGCAGGGCTTTCAAGCTCCTACTGCTAGCTGTCTGGTACCTCAGTTGTGTTGTTCCTGAGCTCTCTAATCAAAGCCTTTTTGTTACCCTTGCTGTCTACATTTCTTACCACTGCGGGAAAGCCATTCAGCCTCTATTGCCATCCTGCATGTGCTAAAAGATGACCAAAATAACCAAGATCTGACACAATTCTGTTTCACTTTCCAGTTTCCCCTCTTTTATGCAGTTTGGCCTAGTCAGCCAATTTATGGATCCTGGCAGCTTTAATCCTAGCACCTTTAATGAGGGTGTCTGGTTGCTCGCACCAGCAGGCCTGCCAGTCCGCTGGATGAGTCAGAAAGCTCTCATCTGCTGCTCAGACGTCAGTGGGAAAAGAGGAGAATGTGCCTCCGCTGCACTGGCGTGAAATCACTTCAGCAAAGCCTTTAGGGTCCCAGAGTGTTACTGAGGGAGCGAGAGGGTTCGATAATGAGCCCTTGTGCCCGATCCTGCTCCATCCTCTCCTCCCCTTTTATCATTCTTTACCTCCATAAATATACACTCAAGTAACAAAAAGGCATTACCGTGCCTCGTCAGGGGCAGGCCAGAGGCTGGAGCAGCAAGACGGCCACTGCAGAAGCAGAGCTGACGCCTGCGAGGCTGCCTGGGGCAGCGGGCTGGGAGCTGGGCCTTGTTTCAGAGGTGGATGGTCACAGTCATTGCTGTGATGCTTTTTCCATCTCTCCTGAAAAAAGACTGTTCCTAGAGATGTCAGAAAGAAGGGGAGACAACAAAGGAATGGAAAGAGAAATCCAACCAGAGGATTTGTATCCAAACCTTTCAATTTGCCCCCCTGGAAAATGTTGTAGTATGTTTTCAAAATCCTAATAAGAGAGAATCCTCTCTCTCAGACTTTCCCGGAGATTTGAAGTCCCTTTTTGCTCTGGGTCAGTCAGCTGGCATTGCAGTCTTCCTCTTGCCAGAAGAAACTATTTGTTTTCCTGAGAATTTATTGGCATCCATCCTAAGTCAAGACTCTCCCAGGTGGAAAAGAGAGCAGCTCAACTTTGTCCAGTACCAGCCCAGTCTGTGCAGATTCACAATGGCAAGGCCAGTCTGTACGTTAACTCCTCACCTCCTTGGCAGGTTTCTCTCCTGGACTCCACATTTTCCATGAAGGAAGTCTCTCCCCTGGCAGGCATTTGCCAACAGCACCGGTACTGTTTGTACTCTGCAGTTTTGCCTAGTCCGGTTACCAGTTCTTCTTGGTGTCCTCTGACTTTATTTCTGGTTTCTCGTTTTCTCTTTAGTCTATTAGTGCTTTTGGCCAGTCCTTGGCAGTTCATAAGTGACTCGTGGATCTGTCTAGCTTCTTGGTCAGCTCTGCAGAGTACCCTGGTCCCTTCTCAGGATCTGGCCCGCTGCACTCGTTCCTGATTCAAGTCGAGAGACTTCACCACATGTGCCATTTTCTAGCCCGCTTTGGTATTTGCCCTCCAGTATCACTGTGTTTTTGTCATAGCTACTCCATGATGGCTATGCACCTTGTTCATTGACGTTACTACAGGTTCTAGGAACCAGACCGTCTTTGGCATATCAAAGAAAGCTTAGAGAAGCCCCATTTCATTCCAGTGAAATGCCGGGGGTGGGGGGGGGGGGGTGGGGGGCGAGAGGGTGGAAAATCTCACCAAGCATTTGAGTTTTGTTTTTTTTCCCCCCTATTCTTAGATTTCCTTCTGGCCTTGGTGATCATTGTTACAAAAAAGGGCTTTAAAAAATCTTTTGCCTGCTTGATTTTCCAGACTGGTACAAAAGTGTGTAAATAAAATAAAAGTCCAAACCTGAATGAAAGCTAGGAAGTATTCTCACTGCTGGAACAGGAAGCTTTGCTTATTACTTAAAGGGTACATATTGTACATAGTGTGGATTTTATTACCCAGAGTGTTTAAAATGGCCCCTTGGAGGCTAGGAAAGTTTCTTCTTTGAAGAGTTTACAATGTAAATAATCACATATTTAAAATAGCAACCTTTAATCTGTAAAGGAGTGTGCATACCAGTCAGAAGTTTGAGTGTGACAGTGATGTCTCTGAGTCCTCAGAAGGTTGGCAGAAATGGCAGTTCAGACATCTGCGCTCAAATTCCTCTCTCCTATCAGATCAGCATCCTTCAACTTTCTTTGCTAGACCAGTCATTGCTGTCTGGCAGTAGGGAACTACTCTGGTACTTGAGTTTCGGTATTAGGAGCCTCTACTAATTTCTTCCTCTTCCAGTTCTGTTGTTTTGAAGTGTCTGGAAAATAAACTGTCAAGAAACTGGTAGAATGGCTTGTCCTTCAGCTAACCCTCAAACTTACTGTTGGGGCCACATGGAAAAGTCTTACACTTCTTTTCTATTGATTGATTTTTTTTTTTCTCTCAGAAATTGCTATGACTGGGAATGTAAGCAAATTGGGGAGGGAGCATTTTTGTCTGGAATCCTTGTGTTTCAGGTTTCCCTTACCGCAGAAGATATAATGCTTTTCGGTCATACATCAGATACATTTTCTGTATCTTCCAATAACTACCATATAAATTAATCTAGTTGTCTTTCTTTGCAATATTGCCTAGTGTAGTTTTCATTTCCAGCCAATGTTCTTTGACTTTGTTTCTGCTTTCTTGTTTTCTCTTTAGTCTAACAGTATCCTGACCATTTTATAGGCAGTCTTCCATTTCTTCTTGTGTAAACTTTTCCTGAAGAAAATCAGAAGCAATTTCAAGATCAGCTGAGTAATCAGAGAAGCTGGCCAAGGTGCTGTTTGGAGATGCATAAAATTCAATAGGATGTCAAGCCTATAAAATGTTCATAAAAGATCCCTGTTCTTCCCAGAGGACTTAGTAAGCTGTGGAGCCATTTCTTGTTCAGAGCATAGTGCTTCTTTCACATCACTTTGCCTCACATCATTTTGCCTTGTATTCACTGTTTACTCTCTTATCCATAGCTTTAAAACAGATGTTCAAGTCTTTGCTTGGCTTTCACAGATTGTTTTCTCTGATGGCAGCCTCCCACTTTGAAACAGGTTGCTAAATATCAGATATCCCTGAGAGCAGAAATTTAACATTTATTTATGCCTCCATAATTTCTTCATCCTTCAGCCAGATAGTCCATAAAAACCCACCAAGATGATACATTAGTGTATTAAGTTCAGCCAAGGGGCAAATTTCTCTGTCCTTCCTATTTCCCATATGACTTCTGAAGAGAAGTCTTGGGATTTTTGCAGGCTGGGATATGGCTTTGTTGTAAAGCTTCATTTCCATTCTTTGCACTTTTAGGTACTGTCTCTGAACTTGACACCTTTTTGCTATTGCTTGTTAAGCCGAATTTCCTGTTTCATTCATCTGTTTTGGTAGCTAGCTGAAAGGGAAATCAGTGCTCCAAGGACTGCTGATACTACACGGAGAAAGGAGGAGATGAGAAAGAGGTTAAAAGGAAATGGGGAGAGAGAATAAGCCTTATTATAGGAGATGGGAAACTATTTGGGATCAGTGAAAGACCTTGCGTACTTCTGTCAGCAGTAAAAATGTTTCAGTTGGGTAAGTAAACCTTCTCTTCCTGAGCAGTGAATGGGCTAAAACGCCCTTCTTTTTGGTCGTTTTGTATCCTTAAGTCACTGTCATTCCCCAGATAATATCCAACCCTTCAATGACACGGGCAAGCACTGCTGTGGTGTGCTTTTTGCTGAACACAGCTGAGGACAGCTGTGAGTCCTATGACATGTGAACACAACAGCACTGTTCTTGCTGTCAGCTCAAGAAGTTTGTTTTCAGTTTGGCATTTATAGCTTTTTATTTATTTATTTTTGACTGGTCACTGCCCACTGCACCTGAATCTTTTCCTGTGCGTGTTGGGACTGGGTGATGTCTTTTCTGTTTTGGGTCCTTTTCATCGCATAGCAGAGTTCTTGTTTCTGATATCAGAAGGCTTTGTCCCAACCTGGGTTTATACTAAAATTTTGTCCTGGAGGATTTGATGTAGTTTAAGTTTGAGGCCAAAAAAGGAAATATTAGAAACAGGCTTTCCATGAGCTTCTACTACAAAAACATTTTTCCTGTACATGACTTCTTTGGCCTTGACAGTGACTTAATGCAGTAGAGTAACCAGGCTGGGAGGTGAAAGACCTGAAGCTAAGTTAGACCTTTCCATTCCTGTTTTAAATGGCATTCTCAGTCCGCCTCGCCTCGTGTCTTGCTTCCCCTGCCATCTCCCACATCCTCGGGGGATTCTGTCTGTGGGAGCTGCTGCAGTCTTGCACTCTGGCTAGGAACTGGATAGCAGATCTTCATTATGGCCTCACATGCTATTTGGGTAGTGACTGCTGTTCATTTCAATCACCTTTTGTTGTTTCTCCCTTGTTCTTGTTTCACTGGTGAATGCTTGTTCCATAGCTGGTTAACTGG
The DNA here is from genome assembly GCF_036370855.1 of Dromaius novaehollandiae. Classification (NCBI taxonomy): domain Eukaryota; kingdom Metazoa; phylum Chordata; class Aves; order Casuariiformes; family Dromaiidae; genus Dromaius; species Dromaius novaehollandiae. The sequence goes on along the minus strand of NC_088115.1, from coordinate 6,393,848 downwards.
GACTGCTGGCATGCAGCAGACTCCCTAGTGCACTCTAACTAAACAAAGCCATCGTTTTTGGCCTGGGCTGCTCCCCAGCTCCGCAGCTGTGCTGCATGCTGCCTCTGTTTTATTCCTCTCCTCTTGAACTCACAGGTCTCCGGTCTCCAGCACTCTTGTGTGGGACCCCCCAATCCTGCAACGTGTAGGTATTTTCACTCCCTGAAGCATATTTGCTGAGGAGCATGCTGGCTTTTCAAGGCATCCTTCAGCACCCGATTCTGCTCAGAAGTACTGTGTTATAACCAGCCCTCTGTCTCTCCTCTGGGTTATCTCTCTGACTGTTTTGTTTCTCCCTGGGGAGAATGTGTTTGGAAAAAGGAGGAATCTTTGGTTCAGTGGTGTTCTGGAGTGCTGTTAAAATCACTTCCTCCATACAGCATGCATCTTGCATGCTTTCCAGAGCTGGAGAAGTGACAGAAGAGAAGGAAATGTCAGAAGTAGGAGGAGATGCTTTCAGAGGTGAAGCTGTAGAGTTTGAGAAGCAAGCTAGGATGGCTGTGACAGGATCATGCAGGGGGATGCGGAAGGAGGCTGGTGAGACTCCCACATGACCCAGAGGGAGGCTTTCAGAAGGCAGGGAGTTACTGAGTTGGCACAGAAGGGATCTCTGAGTTGCAGTGTGGTGAAAAGCTTCTTTCGGCGTTGCTCTTCACCTGTTTTCTGAACTTTTCAGTAGTGGATAGCAGCTCCATGAGAGTCTCAGCTGTTCCTGATAGGTCCCACCATGGTGGCTTTTGAATCCCTCATTTTCTGTCAAAGTCAGAGTGGTGGCATTATCATTTCATACTCACAGTGCTGATTGTGTGCCATCTAGAAAGAGACATTTAATCTGCTCGGTCTTAGATATCTCAGCAGGGGTTTGTACTGTTTTATATGATGTAGGAACAAGACAAAGAATTGATCAAACTTGTCAGACTTTCTTCACTGATATGACTGAACTTCTGTGAAATAGATTTGAACCAGTGACCTAGAGGTGAAGTGTTTTAGTTTCATTAGTAGTCCCTTGAGCCATCTTCTTGCTCTCTTTGCAACTACAAAATCCTACCCACTGAATTGTATTGCGGGATGTGGTTGTTGCAGACTCGTGCTGGACAAGTCTCTTGCCAGTTTTCCCAAGTATTCTAGACTTCGTTGGGAAGGAAAAGGGCAGTATAAACGCAATGATTATTGGTCTAGGCCAAACTAAAGCTACTAGAACACTAAGAGTGAATGGTGAAATACCAAAATATCAGGATACACCAAAGGTAAGGAAAATTATACAGTGTCAATACTGTCCTCATTTTGTGTGGGTCATCACAAAATAGTCTTAAAGTACGTAATCATGTTGCTGATTGATTCTCAAATAATGCAATATGAATGGCCAGCCTTGGAAGTACCTTCATATACTTAGCCTTGTGCTTGCTATGTGTGTGATCTTGCTGACACCAGTGGTTGCACACAGGGCAGTGAGCTCTCTGCTAAGAAGTGTGGGTGGGAGGGGGTGCTACTATCATGCAGGTTTTTCCCACAACCTAAAGCACATGCACAGTATCTTGAATAATCTTTCTTTCTTGAGTAGTCAAACAGTTTCTCCTGAAAGAGAGCCCAGGCTACTTATGTTGGTTTGGACTTCTTGTCAAATATTTTTGTTTGTTTGTTTTTTAATGGTTTCTCAACATGAGTCACATTTTCAGGATCACAGTTTTCCTTACCTGCATTTCAAGGAATGAATTAATTACTGGAAGATGCTAAATATGTCTGTAAAATTACAGAAAAAACTGTGGATGGCCTACTCTATCCTTCATTTAACAAGCTGCATGGTTAAACATCTACAGTTTGCTATTTTCAAGCTTACATTTTTCTTTCAAGCCCAAATCGGACTTTTCTGGGATGTGTTGCTAAAATGTCCTCCATTGGAGATTATTTCCATGACAACTGTGTCTTTCAGATTTGAGACATTTCAGTGTTACTGTAGCCTTTGAAAAGTAAATAACCTAGGTTTTTATTTTATTTATTTTTTTATGATGGGAGAAAGTGTGTTTTCCCCTGCCTCTCAAACTGGGGTGTTAATGAGGTGGTTTTGTCTAATCCTTCAGAATGTTTTAGGAAGATAAAATTATTCAAACGCAGGCCTTTGTATATTGTTAATATTACCTAGGCCAATGCTAAGTAAAGAATTAAAAGTTAATTTCTATGACAAAAGCTCCTGGGACTGTTGCCCCCTCTTTAAAATTACCAGAGCACTCTCTTCTCTGGGTTACATGATGGTCCCTTTTCACCATGCCAGACATGTTCTGCCCCATGAAGACCACCTGATCTGAGATTAGCAATGAGCACATGCACCAGTGTAGTGTAGGCATGGTGGAGGGAGCCTCTTTACCTTCTGTGCTTTCCTCAGTAATTTTAAACATAGTATTTCTTGGTTAGATTTCAAAACCGTTTTCAGGTGCCATCTAACATAGATAACAACTATGTGGGAATTTATTTTGAAAAGAAAGCCTGAATGTATTGTTTTGCTGTAGGTTTCAATGAAATCGCTGGGCTTTAATTTAATTCTGACATTTCATCTGAAAGTGAGTGAAAATGCTCACTAGAGTAAAATTTGATCGGAGATTTTACAGGCTGAATTAAATGGCCTTAGGGGTTCTCAGTTGCAGGTCTTTTCTCATTTGAGAACTTGGTTTAATTCTCTAGAGTGTGTTTGAGCATGCCTTGGGGACTGTGCGCTCAGCTTTGGGTTTGGGGTCCCTGACATGTTTCTCCAGAAGTGGTTCTGAAGTACAGTAATGGCATGCAAGTGATGAAGTCTCTGCTAATCTTCCTCTTTCAGAGAATTCGGTCGACAGTGGATGAAAAAGAACAGAAGCAGCTTCTGATGGACCTTGACGTAGTAATGCGAAGCAGTGACTGCCCGTATATTGTTCAGTTTTATGGCGCACTCTTCAGAGAGGTGGGCACTACCGACTTGCTTCATTCATAGCAGAGTTTGTTTTTTGCTGATTTCTTTTTTGCAGTTTTCCCCTTGCAGTGAGGAGGAGAAAGTTAATTTGTGTTAGTATTTTTAGGCCTCCACTTTTAATCAAGCGTATTTAACCAAGCAACCCAGATGTCTGAGTGCTGCTAAATGCATGCTGTTCCCACTCACTGTCTTCATGTGTCAGTCACTCCTTCCTTCCTGCCATTCTCTGCTTTTGATGAGCTCCTGGGTTTGTGGGTCTCTCAAGCAGAGCCTTTGCTGGCTGGGTGTGTGCCACTCTGTGACACAGTGTTCGGACACAAACATGCTTTATATGAGCTGTTATCAGATACAACCGTATCAGATACAACCCTGCTCAAACTCAGCACCCCTGTAACAAAGGTGCTGCTGTGATAGTAGCCGCAGTTCCTCATCAGCTTCTCTGACGTACATACTGTACCACAGCTGTGTTAAGAGACTCCTGACTGACATGCTTTTTCCTCAAAGTGGTTTGTATCTGCAGATGCATCAGAATATAAGGGCAGCTACAGTGGTTCAGACCAGAACTGCCAGCCTTGTGCCCTGTCTCTGGCAATGACCCCAAAGTATTTGCTTACAGAAGCATATGTGATACTTCCCCTAAGCCTTTGGTCATATGCAGTGGGTGTCTTCAGAGCTAGGTGGAGTATCTGTGTGCTTATTGATTCTTAATGGATTTCTTTTACACAAAAACATTCAGTTTCCTTTTCAATACATGGACATTTTTTGCATCTATGGTGTTCTCTAAGAGACTCTACTGTTGGTTGTTCTTTCACCTTGATTTATTTTAAATTTACATTCTGTTAGTTTTGAGTGGTACCTCTAACTTCTGTGTTTGAAGAGACAGCAAGCAGTTGACCATTATCCATTCTCTCCAGGCCACTGGGAGTTTCATGGACCTTTGTCGTGTACCCCCTCTGTCATGTCTTCTCCAGTCTGACAAGTACTAGCCTACTGTGTCTTATGTGGAACCCGTTCCAGACCTTTGATCATCTTTCTTGCCATTCTCGGCATCTCCTACAGTTCTGCACTATCCTTTTGGGGCAGATACCAAATTTCATGACTGTTCTTGAAAGAAGCAGTATCTGCAATAGCTAGCCTAGAGACTGTAATTTTGCCGGGCCCTTTTATACCCATGCATATCATATGCCGTAGAAGGAGTTATTCAGTATAGTGCTTCCATGAACTATACCCAGTGAAGACTAGGATTACAGCATTGAAAGCTATGTAAGCTGATCACAGTTAATCCTAACATAGTTTAGCTATGTTCATGGCCAGGAATATGGCGTTAATCACTGCATGTCTGCAACTGTTTTAGCATCTAACTATTGTGTTAATTTATATCCATATTTTCAGGCAATATTATGCTGCAGGGCCATGGAAGGTATAATGGTGTCTCCTCCTTGCACTTTTCCCAGCCGCTCCTGTTGTTGTCTAGCTTTGAATGACTGGGAAAAACAATTGGAAGTTGGCCTTCTCCACAGACCCTGGACAGTCTTAAGCCATGCTTGGAGGCTAGTCATGAAGCTGAGCTGAGGCTTTTCAATACAGGCACAAGAACTGGAATATAGCAATGGTAGGCAGCACTGTGTTGCAAACGTTTGGTCCATTTGCAAGAGCAAGAGTGAGCAAGAGTTATGTTCAGGATGAATATCAAAACCTGGTTACTGCTTCCTCTTCCTCCAGAGAGCAGCAGCTCTTGTAGGTCTTTATAGATGTGGATTATTCCTCCTCTTGTGCTTGCGCTGGTGTTGAAGCTCACACATTGTAGGGGAATAGACATACAGACTTGCCCGTTTTCCACCACTTCAGCCTCACCCCAGGACACTACCCAAGAGAAGGAGGAAGATAAAGACCTACTAGCTGCTCTTTTTCTTTGCATATTATCTGGTCTATGAGTATGAAAGGGTATGTTTTCCTTGTTTTCTCTTGTATTCTGGCTCATTTGTTCAGCAAGCATTTTCTGATAGGGAAAGTTATAAAATGCTGTGTTCTGTCTGACAGTTCTGGGAATTTGGAAACCTTCTCTTGAAAAATAACTAGATGACATAATCTGTATCTATACCATTGATTCACAAAAGCCAGGCTAGGGCCTGACAATCAGTCATTACCATCACACTTCAAAGGAACTTGATGTGGGAATGGGTCTTCTCTGTGAACTGCTGCTGTTTGTACCTCATCAGAGAGCATCTTAGCTCATGTTCTTTGTTCCCCCTATGGGCCCTTCCTCTGTTACTTTGTATGTATGTATATGTGTATAATATAATATGTAACAATGTGAAAACTGTAACTTGATTGCCAGGCATGGGACTTTCTTTGAATTCTTAGGCACCCATTAGATGAGATTAATTAGCTGTTTATTGAAACAGGAACAATGTTGGAAAAATCCCAGGAGACAGAGTTGCAGCCTTTGCATGAGGCAGGGGGCTTCATCACACTGATGCCATATAGTGTACGTGCTGGAATCAGGTCCTCCATGGCAGAGTCCTCTACTTTTGCTCTTGTTGCTGGAGCCGTGGAAGCTCTGTCCTTCATCTCACTGTGTTGCACCCCTTGGTGATGTTACAGCACCCTTCGTTCCGCTAACATAGCCATTAAGTGGATTGCTCTATACGCTTGATTCTCCAAAGATCCTAGGTAGAAAAAAATTGACTTACTTTTTTAAATAACGGAAAGCATCCCTGGGCATTAGTTCTTGACATGTGGCACTTGGGATCATTTTGATGTCCCCAACCTGGTCTCTTAACAGAAGAGAAAGAAAAATTTAGTCCGGTAAAGGATGGGGAATGAGGAGGATCAGGAGGAGAAAGGCCTGGAGGAAAGAATAGAAGCCAGAAGGGGCAATTACGCTATTATTCCTGGTTGAAGTGGCTATAGAGGAATGAATGGATTCAGTGCTTTAGGAAGTCAGTTACTGTTTTCATACTGTGCCACTGAGGCCCTTGACTCCTGTAAATGCACACAGAACTCTCTACAAGTTATCAGTCAGGAGAGATCTATTTTGAAGAGGTTTCTGGTTACTCTTGTCGGTTTGTTACCTCTTAAATTAATGCATGCTAGTTGTGAGTATTAAAGATACTTTCATCTTTAAGTAATACTCACTAGAAAAAAGATGATTGCTAAGACTTTTTGCAAAGAATTCACCTGAGTCACTTTCTTTTAGTGAGAATACAGGACTGTCCATCTCTGAGCCACACCTCTGTGCTGGGTAACCTGGAAACTCTTCTCAATGAGTGTTTGGAAAGCTGAGAGCTCTGAGAAAAAAGATTCTCTTTTTGTGTGTCTATTGGAGGCTTTACAGCTAATCCAGTTTTAGGCATTTATTTCAAAATCTTTGTCTGCACTTGGTACTTTAGAGAGCAGTCTTCCATCTGAGTAAGACCAGTTATGGTTTGTAATGGAGCTGCTCTGAAGCATTTCTCTGGCAGCACTCTTCGTTACTATGGAAGACTTTGGCTGTGTTGGCATAGCTCAAGGCATATGCCCCAGCAGGCACTCCATGGTCCCTAGGAAAAGTGTCCTCTGTGTGGTATAAAGATAAATGACGAGATTCTTGATTCTCTCTTGTTAGTAGAGATGCAATAAAAAGTTTCTTCTTCTTCATAGAAGGTTGCCTGTTCCCTGTAATGCCCTAATATAGTAAATTTGCAGTGTTGGTATCTGTGTGACATGCCCGGTTGTTGCCTGGGAACTCAGGATACTGCATTTGGAAGTTGGAGCATCCCGGTTACTGGTTCAGGAACAGTTTTTGTATGTGTCTTGGAATACAGGTAGCAATATCTTGAATGAAAAACTAAGTGCAGGGTGTTCCTAGATGTTTTTTGGAATGCTTACAAGACACGCATTAGCAACTGGTAATTTAATGCCCAGTCAGAACTAAATATATTCTTTGGAAGAAAACTACAACTGGTAGAAAAAATTAAGATGCCCCTTCATCATTTTATAATCAGAAATCAACCTGATGTAGAAGCATAAATTGAAGAGAAACTTTCATTCAGACAATTTTGTCCTCATATTTCAAGGTGAAGCAGCACGTTCCCATGCATACCAGCACTACTCTGTATTTGATAAGAAAGGGGACTTGAGTGACTGCTACTCAGTCATCCCTGCCAGTCTTCCTCTCTGTTCTCAGTAAAATTTGCCAATAGGTAAGTCTTTGTAAGTCCCGAAGAGGGATAAGAACCTGTAGAATTTTGAATCTTACCGTCAGCTTTAATGATGCTGGAAAATTGAAAAGATCTGTCATCTTTCTTACAGTTGATCTTGCTGACATGAGTTCATACTGATCAGGTAGATTTTTATATTACTAGATCAATAAATTTCCACACCAAGACTTCTATATGGTATGTACCACTTCAGGAGACTGAGTAAAGCAAGTCTTGCTTTTTTTTTTTTTCCCTTGGTGCTTTTTACCACATGCAATAAAATTGCTTTTTTCTTTTTTTAAATACTTAAATTAACATTGGACAACAATTTATGTACTTATGAGACTGTTTAGTAACACATGCATCACATCCCTGCAGACTTGCATAATATTTCTCAGGCTTTTGTTATAACAGCTCTAAAGAGGTTGCCTGCTGTTCAGCTTTGGTTCGCTTTTGCTGTAACACCACCTCCTGTAACCTGGGTATCTGAAGACACTCACAATATTAGTGCCATGGACATATACGCAAGACGGCAGACAATCAGTAGTATTCTGGCATTCTCACGTGAGCCCACTCATGCACAATCTCAGTACAATAACACAGGAATATATCACAGTACCAACGTTTCATGTAAGCCTGGTCAAAACAGTAACAATATCTTAACTGATTTTACAGTAGAACAGTTCCATGCTTGCTTTCATTATAGATGGTTCCTAAGGGTTAGTTGTGATTCTAGTTTCACTTGATTTATATAAATCACTAACACTGAATCCACTTCCCCTTCTCTGAGCCACTATTGGTAATATGAAATGCAGCAATTACACTTTGGATTTGTTGCCAGTGCTGGAAAGAGAAACTGACCTCTGCATTCATTGTTTAACTTCATTTCTACAGTTTAAATTTGAACAGGTTCTCAGCGAAACTTATACACAGCCGATTCATTTTGTTTCTCCAGCAGCCTGATCCTTCCTTGCTCCTTTTTTCGTGTTTCATGTCAGCTATTTGAAATGTCGTCTTCCTCCCATGCTGCAGTTGTCTCTTTCTCTGTAGTTTCTCTACCACCGTTTCCGGCATGGTGCTTCTCCAGGCAGTTGCTTTTGTGTTGTTCCAGGTGAAACACATGTTTTCTAGGCTCAGGCTTGCAGCAGCCATTTCTCTTAGATGGGTAACATTAGATCCTGCTCTACCATGTGCTGAAATGAAAAGCCTGGTACCAAACGAGCAGCATAAAATACAGCCTCCTATGGCTCTGATTCGAGGGCCTTCTTCCCCAATTAGCACAGCAGAAGCTCAGCCCTTCCTAGAGAATCTGGTAACCTTTTCTCAAAATAGGTAAGTGTATCTTCTTGAAGGCAGCATAACTCCTTTGACAAGAGGTCGTGTTGGATTCATCATCACTGAGGACAACCAGTTCTGAACTGGTGACATACATAATGCTAGTGGCACATGAGGTGCTTCATAGCAGTTTGCTCTCTGCGTTGCTGAAAACAGTTTCCCACATGTGCAAGTAACCCAGCACAGAGCTGGGTGCTACCTCTGCTACCACTGCTTCCACTGATACTTAGCACCACAGTATGCAAGCAAATGGTATTTGAGAGCACCTTTTGTAGGCAGTTCTGTTCTGACTAAGCCAAGCATCTGGACTGGAGGCAAGGTCTTGGCCAGTTAAGTTCCTTGGCTTGTGTTTCACAGGAGGTCATTCTCAGTGAGCTCAAAATCCCTTTTTGGTCTTAAAACCTGTGGCACTGCAAGCTTTTTTAATCATGTGAGTGTAAATTTAGAATTCCTCCTGGCTACTGCAAACACCAGGAGATTGCCTCAAAGAAAAGTGACTTGAGGTGTACTAGATGGGAGCACTGGGCTTTGCTGCACCTTCAGACTGTGCGTATTCCAGTTTTCTTCTAATTTCTTTTCCATATATTAACAAATAGCTTGGTTAGTTTGTTTTTTGTCCAGTCAGGAAAAATCTACCTTCTATAACAAAACTGTATAGGGAAATCTCTTCTATATTTGTTACTTCTTATATCACAAGAGTGTGGAGCTTACTCATAACCAGAAGCTCTTAGTCCCGTACTTCAAATCACCCAAGTAGATGAGATGAGGGCAGTGTTGCCTACATTAGGCATTGCTCTTTACAGAAGTGTTTTAGATGTGGATTACCCAGAGTAAGACAACCAGATTAGTCATCTCAGTTCTACACTTAATATTTGACGGTTAGTGCTGTTTTAGAACTCATTGTAATACAGAGTGTAAAGGAATATGCTGTTTCTGTTGAAAACAGTTCTGGTTCTGTCATTCTAGGATTTGTGACAATGAAGAGTTGCCTTAAGTACTTTAGAATCCAACATGGATAGCTCACACAAAGCCATATGTTGTCCTCGGCTGTGAATAAAATATTCAAAAAAAATTGAAATAATTAAGATTAATTCATGGATAAGCTGGTCTTCACCATATGCGAGATACATATTAAAGCAAAAGATGAAATCCTTTTATAGATCACCTTTAAAAGAGATCCATTTCTAATCCCCAACAAATGCACAGTGTGTGGGTAGATTCACAGATCTCAGGAGAGAGTTTGCAAAAAAGGCATGTTATTCTCCTGTGATGGTTTGCTTTAGTTCAGGTTTTGACTGAACAAAGATACTTGTACTAATTGTCTGCCTTTAAATTCTTTAATTGTAAAATGTAGATCAAAAATGAAGATAGCTCATACTTGGATTTACTTTCATTTTCTCTTGCCTGTATCCTCTCTCTTAGTCTTGTATGAAACATCCTCTGTAGGGTTGCCATAAACTGCAAGGAATTTTTTTTAGTCTTACTGTGTATGGTAATGTCTCAGTGTGCCTTCAATCTGCTTGCGAGACAGACAGTTTTTGAGGTTTAGATTCATCTAGCTTCAGATATCTTAAATTAAATGTCAAGTCTAAGCTAGTTGGCTAGACTTCTCTGTTGGTAAATGGGAGTGGGGGAGAGGTATGTGTAGGGGCGATTCTCCATTGCCCTCACTGACTAGTTCAGAGTAGCTGCTGAATTGATCACTAAAATTAATCAAGATTAATTGAATCTTTCATGTCAAATGTATGTTGCTTGTTTATACGCTTGGCTGGATTCAAGAGATTTCTTTATGTTCTCCAGATTTTTGTTTATTGTTTTAGGTTGACAGTAACAAAGATTCTTTTCTTTTTCTAGGGTGACTGTTGGATCTGTATGGAGCTCATGTCTACCTCGTTTGATAAGTTTTACAAATATGTATATAGTGTATTAGACGATGTTATTCCAGAAGAAATCTTAGGCAAAATCACTTTAGCTGTGAGTATTTTGTTAAACTTTCTTTGAAAACTAAACATGAAAACATTCAGATCTCTTTCACTTGCTTGTGAGGAAGCTGGCCAACCTGCATTCAGTAGAATTGCTGTCATTATATTGCATCATGGTTTTAATGATCCTTGAGTATACTCTAACCATCCCATAGTATACTGCATGATGGAGAGGCAGGTTCTGGGGACTGTAACCAGTCCATAAAGAGAAATTTTCCCTGTTTGCAGAATCCCAGCAACTTGGAGAAGACTTCTTGTCCCTGCTACTCCCTACACTGTAATTTCATGTCATTTTTGGAGGGATGGTCAAACTGAGCTGAGAAAGGAAACTTCTTTTCAGTGTTTCACAGACTGTTGCTCTGTCAGTCCTCTGCAGTGGTTAGAGCATTTGTGCTGTTTTGGCTAGCATGGTGTGCTGACCGTGTGGAAGAACTGGCAGCCATGCAGGGGGCTGTTTGTGAGTGTGTCGCAGGCCTACAGCTTGTATCGCAAGAGTGGCCTAAGGAAAACCTTGGCAAGTGGCGCGACTTGCTTTTTCATCGGTGGAAGGTGAACACAGTCCATCTCATCCCAAGGAAGGTGTCTAAAATGCATATAGTGGGAACTAGGGGATTGGACATTTATAGCCAGGAGAGGTGAACCCCACTGAACTATTTAAATGTGAGAGTCTAGTCTAACTAAGTTACCTAGACTCCCTCTGTAGTCAGTGAGGAGAGATGAGCGCATCTGTATGGGTGCTGAGTTCCTGTCTTATGGTGCCCTAGATGGTTAAGTGAAGCGAGATAAATCCCATGCAGGGTGTGTGAGTGTAAGCTCTGCTACGTGGAGGTACTGTCAGCCCTAGATCCTCTGGCATTTGGCTGTTTTATGCTCAACATACCCATATATGTTAAAGAAACAGTTTTTAAGCATGGGTACCTTTCAGTAGCCCTGTAAAAGCAAGCTTGGTTTTGTGAAAATGAACCCTTGGTTGTGTAGACACAAGGGCAAGTTTTGGCCCTGCAAAACACACTTTTGTTTTTTTGGCTGCGGAGGAATGGGTGTTGAAAGGTATGATGAAACCTCTGTCCTGCTGCTGCCTGAAAAGGTCTGTTGCGTCCATTGGATCTCTACAGGGGATGCTGGTCCACTCCAGTCCAGAGAAACCTCGAGTGGCTTTGAACAAAGGCTCTCAAATGAAGAGTGTTCTTCAGCAGATGGAGAAACTTGTTGATGTTTTCTTGACTTAACCTGGAAGTACTTTCCTAGTTCAATAAAAAAAACTAGGTCAAGCCAAAAGAATTAGTTCAGCAAGGGTTCTGGAAGGTGAAGGGTTGCAGAAGCAAAGCAGTATTCAAGAGTAATTGAGGAATATGTGAGGGAGTGCTGGACTCATGCTGTGTTGATGGCAGATGCCACAAACTGTTTCTGTATTGGCTCCAGAACATGAATGCCACAAAAAATTGATGTTGTGAGTTCTCAGAGTGATTGGGAAGTGCTCAGCAAGCCCAGATCCTTTCAAGAGGTCAAGGACAAGTTCTGCTCAGGGCCAGATGCTGGGGAAGAAAACATCTTCACCCTTCCTTTCATTCATTTTCATGAATGTAAATGATAAACTTTCAGTCTTTTTAGAATAGTCCTGTGAGATAAGGCTCTCTGGTGTCTCTTCCATTTGATGGCAAACAGATAAAGCGGAACAGACTCCTCTGCTGCTCTTCACAACACTGAAATGAGTAGCTGGTACTTGGCCAGTAGAATGAGAATGTCAGAGCAGGGGCCTCGTTACCTACTGAAAAATAGGACTAGGAATAGCATAGGACTTGAAAGAAGTTATTACTAAGGATGGTTAACATCAGGAATTGTTCAAATTCATCTTTTGTTCTCCTTTTCCAAAATTTAATCCTTCCAGGCTGTAACCAGGTTTCCAGGTTGTAACAAGTGGTGTGTGTCTTACTTAAACACATACCCTCTTTTATATCACCTCTGTTTGTATGAAAAATTGCAAGAAAAGTACTTTATTGTATAATATATTACAGGATTGATATCTCAATATCTTTAATTCCCCCCCCCCCCATTCTTGGAGGTTCAAAAGTTTAATAATCATAGTAATCTTATGACATTATCTTATTTTTCATCTGTATTTCTTTTCTAGACTGTGAAAGCACTAAACCACTTAAAAGAAAACTTGAAAATCATTCACAGAGGTAAGTTCATGTCTCTCTTTTTTTTTTTATTGCCTACAAGAAAAGTTGCAGGAATTTTAAATGGCCTTTGTTTCAAGTCAAAATGTTGTTAGCGTCTGTACTACAATGAATGTGAGCACTAAGGGAGCGCTGCAGATTTGCACAAACAGGACCCTAGTCATTAGGTAGATGTTTCATTACCTCTTTGATCAGAGGTTTTCCATGCTAACCAGTGATCAGAGTGGGGGGTATGAAGTGGCACAGGTGTATTTCCCCTTCAGTCAGAGAAAAGAGAAGAGAGTAGGGGTGTGCCAGCATTTCCAGACTGGTATTGCTATCCATTATTTCTAAATTACCCCTCTGACCACTGATTGCAAGTGAAGTAGCGTGGGCTGCACCTAGTTGTGTCGAGCGGGCTCCAGAGGGATTTCGAGGATGAACTGGATGTCTGCATCTACCTGCAGGCATGTGATGTCTTTGGGCAGGGGGGGTTCAACGAGATGGTCTGCAGAGGTCCCTGCCGACTCCAACTGTTCTGTGATTCTGTGATATGGGGTTAGCTCCACCTCCTGTTGTTCCTGGGCAGACATCTTAGACACCTGTGGTGAACACATCCATTGATACCCACCCCACACGAAGAGGCAGGCAGCACGCAGTAATCACTACTGGTGTTGATTCTCTGCAGCTGCTGTTTTTGAAATAGAAACCTCCGGCCATGACTTACCAGTTTAAATTTCTTTCCCTTACAGACATCAAACCTTCCAATATTCTTCTGGACAGAAATGGAAATATTAAACTCTGTGACTTTGGCATTAGCGGACAATTAGTGGACTCCATTGCCAAAACAAGAGATGCAGGGTGCCGACCGTACATGGCGGTAAGTGGAGATGGGCAGTCCAGCAGGGAGCTGGCATGTCCATGGAGTATTCAGGCTTTCACCCACCTTCTTCAGGCATGGTTCAGCATGGCAGGGACTGTCATCTGTCAGCTGACTCAAATGTCAGCCTGTTTCATGTGGGTAAGCACTCCCTTCCCAAAAGAAACTGAACTCTAGAATGAGCACTGTTGCTGGCAGTGTCAGCAGAGACATCCAGGCTGTGGCAAAGTGACCAAACTCCTTTTTTTAGCTGGATTCCTCTGCTGCTGCCAGTGCTGCAGTTGCTTTGGAACAGAAAACTTCTCCTGCATCTTCCAGCAGCACCTATTCATGCTCCAAAATAAACAGTACAGCTCAATGGCGAAGGGAATGCAGTCTGTGTACGAGGTTTTCTTGGTCTGCAAGAAATCCATTTGTTATGGTGAGATTATGTCACAGTAGTTATTGCAAAGCAAAATCTTTCAGAATTATAGTGATTTTTGAAAACCACTTGATTTCCAAATTGTGCCATGGCTTATTCCAGGAGTATGTAATTCTGGAGAGCAGCATTAAAACAGCAGCTGCATGGAAATCATTCAGTCTGAGCAGTGGCTCCTGAGAGTCTGTTCTGCTTGTTTGCTTCCCTCCCTCTCTGAGAGATAAAAGCTGTGATTGTGATTTTCAACTCTGTCTAAGGCATTTAAGCACTTCTATACATCAGGGCTGCTTTAAAAACATTTCTTGATTTAACCTGAGTTCAGGGTTTGAGGAAGGGCTTGTGTAAGTAGTTATTTTTATGCTGGTGTGAAGGCAACTTAAATTCCAGCAGTTCTGTTTAACTCTTCTTGCTTATCCTGATGCCTCAATATGCTGAAAAATACAGTGTGTTTTTCTGAACTGTCTTATCTAGTTTCCTCAAAGTCCGGGGGGGGGGGGGGGGGGGGGAAGGAAAATCTCTCCCTTTTAAGGTTAAGTCCCCTTCTGGTCCCAATAACTGCCCTCACATGGTTTTTATCCGACTGTGTTGTCCAAGGCAAAACCTGTTTGCCCTGATTCTGATCTCTGCAAACACAGAGTCTGAGTTTCTAAGCATTTGACCTCGTCTGCGTATTTATTTATTGTCCTCCTAGCAGAACTAGTTACTCAGCTAGGTGGACAGGAAAATATAGATGAGATCTGCTATTGGAGTCCATTCTGTGGTACAACAGTGTGTGCAAGTTTCAGATCTCCATAACTTAATGAAACTGGGCAGTTCATTTAAATAAAGACCTTGTGAGGCTGGAGAGAGGGCAGAGATGTCTCCTCTCTGAGTACTTTTGGCAAGTGTGTGAAGCTCCCCAGGGTAGAGGATCAGTAGGAGCTGCAGTACTCGTTTGTTGTGTTGGTAGGGAATGAGATCCCAAGGGCAATAGCATTGATTATAAAGCAAAGAGAAATACCCCAAGAAGGGGCTAGAGCTAGTGCAGAGTCACTGACCTGTTCAAATCCAAGGCTGATCATTTGCCACCTCAGATTGCAGGTGGTTCTTCTGATAGTCATAACTCTACCAAGTGAGCTTCGTTGGCTTTTCCCTATCCTCTGAGTTGTGTGTAGGTTCTGTAAATAGCTGCTCATCTGTTTTTCCCCCACTAGTTCAGTGGACTGGGATTGCAGAAATTAATGTTCCCACCTTTTCTTAAAACTGTTGGTAGATGGTTAGCATTGCTCAGGCTGTTGGTTTAGTTACTGCTTTACAGGTCTTGGCATCTTTGTAAATAGCTGAGCTGCTTTATTTCCCTTGGGACTTGGGTGGGTGGATGCGTGCTTCTGGTAACCCTTTGGTTTTCCTTGTTGTGTTCTTTGGGCATCCCTGTTACCAGCTCTAGATCGTGTTGGATTTTTTAAATGCGAAAAAGTGTTTCAATTCAGTTTGTGTTTTTAAGAGCCTTGGCATGGTATATGGTTTGTGGGTGAGCCAGCAGCTGGCAACTGGTGTGGGAGACTGCTGGCCTCTTCCCTTCTACTCCGTGGGCTCAGTAAGTCCTCTCTGAGTACATGTGCATTTCCACGTACTGGAAAGCCTGGGAAATGGGGAGATGTCTCCAGCATGCAGAATCTCAGCTGCAACTGCCAGCTCTTTCTCTGACCCAGCAAGGGCTCATGGCTGCAAGTGCTGCTGCGATCAAACCTGACTATACTTGGGAGGGAGTCAAGTCAGTCACACTCTTTTCAGAAAGATTTTTTTTTTTTAAATGCAGAAAGGTTAAAGGCACTTGCTAGACTGTCACTGTATAACTGCGTATAACCAGGGTGAGTCTGATATTGGCTGCTGAATGATGCTCTGTGGCCATGGGAGCATGTTACTCTGCAAGGCCCACTTGACCCTTGGCTCTTGCAGTAATTCTTGTTACATGAGCACTTGTCCATCAAAGGAACCTGATAACACCACGTTCACTGGAGCTGGTCCCCAAATAGCCATTGATAACAATAACATTGGGTGTCTGCCAGTTTGACTGCCAGTCTGATTCGGCAGCAGGAGCTATGTCCAGCTGCTAAGCGAGTGCTTGTGCATTTTAACCAAAATCATTAGAGCTGTCACAGAAAGCAGAGCATTAGCCTTGGAGCTCCCAGTGCTGGAAAGGTTATTTTGCTTTTGACTTTTAATTTCGATCTGATCATTACAGTAAGAAGCAAAGGTTTGTGTCTTGTGTTTTTTGAAAGAAACGAAGAGATGGAAAGACTGGAGGTCCTCGCCAGCTGTTCCAAGCAACTGCTTGCCCGCAGAGTAGTTCAATCTGTTTGCGTGGATAGTGTGTCACACTGAGCTGTTCCATCACCTGTGTCAGTGCCAGCATTGTAGATTTTTCTAGGTGGGGTTTTGCAGTACGGCTACGCCAGTCTTAAAGGCTGTTGCCAACAGGGGTGAGATTGCTCCCTGCCAGCCCGTGGTCCTCCCCATGTGCTCCTTCTGCTTCACTTCTGCTGCCTTCATTGCTCCTCCGACCCTGCTGAGAGCCAGTTTGAGGAATAGGAGTGACAGAAAGCTGACCCTACCAAAAAGGAGAAGGAATGTTTTTCCTTCATTTTGCCATTGTAAGATGGCTTAGTGGGGGCTCAGAGCTCAGACAAGCCTGAATGATGGTGCAAAGAGGAGGGGTGAGAAAGTGCATCTGAGAAAAAAGAGAGAACGAAAGCCTCTTTCAGTGTCAGGTAGTTCTTGATCAACTTTTAGCTCTACTGTGTTTATTCCTTAAGGGTTGTTTTTGTTGTGTTTTGTTTTTCTGGGAAACAGTAACCTGAGGGGTCTGGCAAGTGGCACTGCCTCCTTGGTGATCCCTGTAGTTGTCTCCTGCTGGAATGAGTGGTTTCGATTTGGACTGGATTGGAGACTTTCTGTGACATGCTGGTGCCCACAAGCTTTGTTGCATTAATACCTTTTGCCTGCTCAAGTGAACCCAATTTCTGTGTCAGAAGCAAGTGACCAGACCTGATTAGAAGCATCTGGTTTTATATAGGTCAGGGACCAGCCAGTGTGTAGACAGATGATCTGCCCTGACCTGCTTCTTTGAGACCTCTCTAGAGGCAGAGTCGCAACCATCCTCTGTCTGCCAGGTCCTTTCCCCTGGTCACCTGGATGCTGTGTGGCAAAGGCCTACTTCATAACCTGCCCTCCACAAGCTGCGACTGTTCCTGAGTGTAGGCACTCCGTGTTGCTTCCCTCGTCCTCCTCTGATTTGCCCGTTCCGCTCTTGTCCTGCTCTTCCTCAGCTTCCCATGGTTGCATTGGAGCTGGGCAGGGAGCAGCAGAGGCAGCGTCTCGCCCCAGCGATGCAGGCAGCAGGGACGGAGCGGCTGCGCTGAGCGCGCCTGCCTCGCTCCGGGGCTGCTCAGAGAAGTGGCTGTAAAGACCATGCCCTCTGTTTCTATCCTGTATCAGAGAGGCTGGTTTATTACTATGAGGACTGCAGCTGATAGTTAGAAACCCCTTAGAGGGACCAAAGAGTCCCTTAGCCTGGAATGCACTCCCATAGCATCCCCCTTCTTGTGAGGTAAGGATGGCGTTGCCACAGTTGTGGTGAGACCTGAACTGAGGTGCTGGTCTCTCTGGCCGAATTGCCAACTCCAGGCAGTGTGCAAGGAGATGTAGAGTGATGAGGCGACACAGAGGCAACTTCTTAGTGCTAACATGCTGCCTGTGTCCCAGCACATGTACTTCCCGCATGTGCGTGATGAAGAGG
The DNA here is from genome assembly GCF_036370855.1 of Dromaius novaehollandiae. Lineage (NCBI taxonomy): Eukaryota > Metazoa > Chordata > Aves > Casuariiformes > Dromaiidae > Dromaius > Dromaius novaehollandiae. The sequence continues at coordinate 6,376,135 of NC_088115.1, read as the reverse complement.
ACCAAAGATTCGCTGCCTTCACCTCATTTCTCCCTCAGTGAAGAAAGGCACTCACTTCTGGAGTTGGCCTCCATTGCCATGCGGAGGCTGCGTCACCGCATTCAGATGGCTGGTACAGACAGAGTTCAGGCCATGCGCGGAAAGAGAGAATTCCTGAGGCAAGGAACAATGAAGGCTCTGTGCTGCGCTTTCCCCGGCTCCCCATGTGCATGTGGAGAGGCTGCGTGGATGTGGGAGCTGTGTGGATCCTTTATCCAGGCAGAGCAACAGCAAGAGTCTATGTTTCAGCTTCACATTCCTGACCCAATGCCCAGGTTTTCATTGGGCTCGGTCAGTCATTTGACTGAACAGTCAGGCTGTTTCTAGGTTTGACTTCAGGCAGTTAAAAATCCTCTGGGATGCTTCTGAGTTGTACTCTGTGTGTTGGATTTATTTTTTGGTTTTGGTCTGAAACCCAGCCATGGTTCTGTGATTTAAGAAAATGGGTTTTGGGGAAAACCGTCCCTGTCTGAGCAGTGTGGATTGGTTCCACTTTCTGACGCTGGCAGCGTAGCAAATAGCTCGGGAGATGCCTGAGCTCTGAGCACACCCCTTCTATCACTCGCATGCTGGTGATGTCACTCGCATACTTCAGTGGTTTCGGCTGAGAACATACCTCTGCTTACTCATTCATAAGCTAAAATCGTCGATGAAGTTCGCCCAGTGTGGGACTTCTCCTGTCCAAACTTAGCTCCTTACATCACTCAATGCACAGCCCATGCTGAACAGCTTCCATTGCAGGCACTGAGGTCATGTCTGTGCTTCAGCACTTCCACGTGTTTCCTTCTGGAGAAGAGATGGGAAGGGATTTCCATCTAGTCCATTTAGACACTTGTCTGCACAGACAACTTATATAAACCTAGGGAAACTTGTTACCAGCCACCTGTGTAAGCAAACCATTCAGCTAGAAGTGTTTTGGGCAGGATGTGAGTTTTGTGGAGGAGAATATTAAAAGGAAAAAAAAAAAAAGAAAAAGTCCCCTCCGAAGTTGTTTTTACTACTGGGATTTGTATGGGAAGTGCCTAAAAATCAGATTTGGAGATAGTTGCTCTAGGGAGGCATTGCAGGTTGTTGAGCAGAGCTTGTGTCTTTAAATGAAGAGGAAGTAGATCGGATCTGATTCACATTCCTATTCTGTGAGTTCAAGCTGGAAACAGCAGACAGCTTCTGCTTGACGTGGGTTTGCTCTGCATGGGGCACAGCTGGTTGTGCTGGAGTGGGCCAGGGTAGCTCCCCACTGATCCTATTTACGTATAAAAAGGCCGATTCAAAGCCAAACGTAGCAGGACATAATCATCGTAGCAATGAAGTTGTAGAGAGGGATGGGTAAGGTTCATAGGGCAGGGTCAGGGTTCATAGGGCAGGGTCAGGTATGGAGAGGAAGGTGAAAGATGAAGGTGAAGGGCTGCACAGAAGGTCTGAGGTGCGTAGGTGTGGGTCTCCCCTGTTGTTCCTGCACTCTCTGACAACTCATAGTGTGGCTCTTTGACTCTTGCTGCTCATGCCTTTGAGGATAGGGAGAGATTCTGCTTCAGGAGGCCTGATGGGGGATTTTGCAGGAGGACCCCCTGAAGCTGAGACTTTTCCTACTGAGAGTGGGAGCACTCTGCACACCTGCGGCATACACAAAGCAGGCTGAGGGGCTGCTGGTGCCACTTGACAGTGTTACCCCTTCCCTCTGCCAGTGAATTACCCTGGTACTGAGATCTGGACACAGATGAGTCCAGCCTTCACCTTGTCCATCCATTCCTTGCTGCTGAGTGACCCTCAGCAGTGGAGCAGGGAGGACATGCAGGCAGCTCCTGCTCTGAGCTATCGCTGGAGCCTGTAGGCCTGGGCACGCTGAGCAGGAGGTGCAGCCTCCATTCTCCACCCTGAGTTTTTGAAGCCTCCCAAGTGCTAGAGAAAATCCCTTTGGACATTGATCATTCTTCTGAGTTTTTGGACAAACAGCACATGGAGAGGAGAGCAAGACCTTTACCAGGATGGGGACAGATCCTTTTACTTGGCGTACCTTCCTAGATTGTACAGATCAGCTTGGCATTCACAGAGTTGGGCACGTGGGCTGGGCTTGGAGGGTCACATCCTACACCATCGTCTTCACTTCCATTTTAGACTGAGAGGCATTTAGCCCCATGTATGGTATTTTTTTTTAGGACATTCCTCTGAGTTTGCAGGCAGTCTGAAACAGTAGCTTGACTCTTCCAAGGTCCTCCATGATCTGTGAGCCCAGATACACCTGCCAATCTGTGTGTAGCCAGAGACAAATACGGCAATGTGATCTGTTGCTCCATCAGAGCTAAATTCAGTTCCACCCTTCTCCTTAGTGTCAACTCTACCACACTGGAACAGGGCCTGTTCCACTAACCTAGGTTTATTTAGGGCCAGATATTCAAGAGCTTGTGGAGTGCACGGCCTTCTGATTTCCCTTGATATGGAATGGACTGGGGTCAGAGTTAGAACTAGGGGTGAGGGCTGTGCTGGGCAGAGTGCAGGCAGAAACTTTCACAGGTGAGGAGACCAGAATGACAACCACCTGAACACAGATGGTGAAACTTCAGTTATGATCCTTTACCTGGACCGAGAACTTCTGGTTGAATGGAAGTGATTTTTACAAAGAGAAACCAGATTTTAAGTGACAGTGATTCTAGCCTGTTCCTGTCCTGTCTGAGCTACCCCATGGTGATTCACCTTTGCTGCTGACCATCTGCACTTTGTCATACTTCATTTCTAGCTAGAATGTGTGAAATTTCATTTCTGCACACCTTCTCTTGTTTTCCTTTCTCTGCTGCATCAGAGAATCCTCTAGGATCAGAAATCTTCCCATTTCATGTTTTCTTCTGGATTCCTCCTTCATTTCAGTATGTGTTTGAAAGCATGCATACTGGTTAGGCCTGAAGGCTTTTGTAATGAATCCAAGGACTTCCAGAGCAAACCTACCAAAGTTGAGACCCTCAGTGAGGTTCTGTGTTGAAAGTGCTTAACTGAGCTGAAACAGTGCCTTCCAGCCCTCCAGAATTGCATCCTCTCCAGAGCCTAGCTCTGTCATTGCAAGGAATTTCTTAGAAGAGGTGGTGATGATGACGCTGAAGGGATGCATGGAGTTCTGGGATACTGATGTGTGGTCTTTTAAAACAACACCAGATGGAGATGACCTCCAAGGTTTCATTCTTACTTTTAGACTCCTCTTCAAGTGTCAGAGAATCTACCATACTGCCTGTGAAGTCGTCCTGGTCAGTAATTATGTATTAAGTATTTTAATGATGATCATGGGCTCTTTGGTCCTAGTCTGTTTGCAGAGTTAAGGAGTTCTTTACTTGCCACAGCCTCTTTCCCCAGTAGGTACTTTCTGACTGTGATGTAGTCATCTCTTAAGCTTTTCTTTGAGAAGATTAATAGACTGAGCAGCTTATGCCCTTAAGGTAGATTGGATTGCATTTTATGGCTCTGCTGTAAACCCTTTCTAGTTTTTAGCATCTTTTTGCAAAAGTAGACCTTGAAATTGGACAAACTTCCAGCAGTCTTCTCACCTGTGGTGAATATAATAAGAGCGCCTACTCCTAGTGCATAACCTCTGTTATGCTCCTTTAACCATGATGCTTCTATGGGCTTTTATGCTCTCCTCTTCTTTTCTAGGACCCCATCCCTCATCACAGTGCTGCTTTTTCTGTTTCTAGCTGTGTGAGTCAACATCCAGCTATATTAAAATGAGCCCAGGTTATAACAAGTGGTTCAAATCACACTAGCTCATCAGGAACCCTTATTTAACACACTGTCAACTTTTTGATGATACACAGAATTTAGCAGAGCTAGTTTTATATTTTCTTGAATATCAATGGCCGTAGGCAAAGGAAAGATCCCTTTGAGAGCCATTATAAAAGCTGTCTTTCCCACTGCTTAGTGACCTTTCATGAACAGTTACATTCTTGAACTCTGTCACTTTATCATTTACTAATGCAAATATCAGTGCTTGATTAGTTGAGGTCCAAATGATGCACTGGACTACTCCAAGTATGTTATGGCAACACATTTGCCTTTTTCAGCAGGATGAAAAAGGTTAAGCCCAGTAAAACCTTGTTGCCTTCATTAATGTTCTCGGCCATCTCCACATGCCTAGCCAGAGTCCCCTGTCCACCAGTCCATCACTTTCCTGGGGTCCTCCTGCTATTGAGATTCAGACTTAGGAATTCACATTCTGGTAGAAAAGCAAACTGGGAGGAGATGGTATTCCTATGCGAACGGAAACCAGTGTCTCCACCTGGAAAATGCTGTTGGAGAAGTTTTTAAATGAAACATTCTCTCAGAGTAAATATGTAAAGGAAATAGGAGGGGAGGAAAGGCCATTCCCTAGAAACATGATCTCTGCTGATAATCTCTCTGCAGCCACAGGCTTCGTTGCTGACCTGGGTGAGGGGGAGGGACAGGAAATCAAAGAACAGAGGGGATTTTTGAAGGAATGCCTGAATTAAAAAGTCAAAACATGGATGAATATTTTGGCTGATGTATTTTTTGATAGTCATAATACTATAATCTCTTATGTAGTGTTTTTTCATCAGTAGGTATGAAAGTACTTTACATAGAGACAAGTATTACTGCTCCTATCTTAAAGATGGTAAACTGAGGAGTAGGGGGAAGTGGCTTGTCCACGATTACCCAGAAACAAAGACAGAAGAAGAACTTGTGTTCTCTGCTTCCTATCAGCTGTTCCAGCCATCATGCTATGTTGCCTTTCCTCTGCTGCATCACACCTTGCTTGAGGAGCCGTGTCTCCTCCTGCAACCAGGACACGCTGCTGCATAGGATGTTGCATGATCCCTATAGTGACTGGCGCTGAGATAACAGAGCC